>NC_141689.1:396953675-397553675 GCF_964263255.1 Lissotriton vulgaris
GTTCCCCTTATGTATAGTGTTACATTGAAAGAAATGATGTAGGAGTTAGGTCATAAGGAAGTGATCAAGCCTTTAGAATCATCTCCATGAGTTTCACTGGTGGTTATACCTTGAAGCATTTGGGAGCTCTCCGGTTATGTTTGGATCTTAGGAGGCTGAACAATGAAATATGGAGTGATTATCATCCATTGCCTAATTTACATGAACTGGTTTCTACACTGGCAGGGGTAACAGTTTTCTCCACCTTAGACTGTGCCAATGATTACCATCAAATGGAGTTGCAAGAAGGGTCATGTCACCTCACAGCATTTGTCATTCCGGAAGGACTGTTTCAATTCTGCAGAATACCTTCATGGTTGGCTAGTGCAGTGCCGTATTCCAGCGATTAATGAAGTATCCAGGGGGTCATAACATTCAAAGACAACATTTTGGTGTATGGTAGGGATGAGAATGAACATTTATTTAATCTGAGAAGGTTTCTTCAATGTTTTGGGCAGAAAGGTTTGACTTTGAAGCAATATAAATTAGATTGAAATGTGAGGAGGTGGAATATCTTTGTTACTGTATCACTAAAAATGGTATTAAACCAATGCAAGATCATATTAAGGCTGCAGAGGATGCCCTTGTCCCAAAAACAAGGTACAACTACTATAATTTTTGCGTCTGAAGGAGTTTTACTCTACATTTATTGGCAACCATGCTTCCAAAGTTGAGATTTGAGCTAATTCCTAGGAAAGAACAATGATTTTTTTTTGGAGGGGGGGGGGGGTTGAATAGAGTAATGTTTTTACAGATCTCAAAAAAGAACTGGAGGGATTTCTAAGGAAGTCTGATAAAATCAACTAAGGAAGGTTGTTGAAATAACTGGTATGTGAATGCATGAATAAAGGATGGCCAGAGGAGCAGAATTTGAGTGGGGAAACAGCAGCAGTTTTTAGGTCTCGGCTAGCGTAGGTTGCGCATGCGCAGTCTCGCTTGCGAGATCTAATGTCTTAGAGTAGGGAGGCTTGAACCCGCCCCTCGTCTACATTGGCTGGCTCCCTAAACGGCGGCCAGCCATTGGAGAAGAGGTTTGTGTGACGTTTGTAGCTAAGCCCCGTCCGTTTCGGATTGAGGGGCGTGTTTTTTTCGTTTCTTTCTCTCCTCGAAAAACACGGCCCCCAGTCTGCAAAGGACAGGGCTTAGCTTAAAAAAATGGTGAGGCCAGAGTGACGTGTGAAGAAAGAACGCCTTCGAGAGCTGCGGAACGTGAGGATCCACCGGTGAGACCTCAGACCTGTCTCGGTCTAGCGGCTAGAAGTCTACTCACACCCGCACTGCGCCTCCTTGAACCCGTGCGGGAGCATGGCATGGTGAGAAGGCACTGCAGTGCTTGGCGGTCTGCGCGAGACACAGCTCTGTGCTATGACGTACCTAGTGTGTTCCTGCTGTGGCCACCTTCAGGAATTCCACACAAAATCACAGCACCTGGGCTAAACTTGTGCTTCTTGAGGAAACACAGCGGGAGGGGGGGCGCCTAGCTCCCTGGTGCTGATCCCCCCCATGCTCTTCGGTGACTCGTACATTAGGCAACCCTCGTCCCAGCCGCACCCCACCGCGGACCTGCTCCCACTTCCTCCCAGCAGTAGGCCTTGTGGGAAACTTTATATATGTATATTCTTATTTCCGTTCATGAAAAAGAGTCCCTCCTAGTTGTTGAATGTCACTCATAATTACACTGTCATTGTGAAAATGTCCCACATAAGCAAATCTGTCCCACTCCAAGAAGGCTATCCACAAGCCCGATATGCATTTTTTAACCCGTTTTCTCAGCGGACTCTGGCACCCTAAAAGACAGGATTCAACCTCCCCTCCAAATCGCACGGCCACGCTCCCACACATGCCTCTCTGGAGGGCACTTGTCTGTGCAGCACCCCTGCCCTCATCGCCCTTGGCCATCCCCGCCTCCTGTACTGCAATCCCGTTTTCCCTACAGCGCCTGACACCCCGCATTGTCCCCTCAGCGCCCACAGCACTAAACCCCATCCCAATCGGCCACGGAAGGATGAAAGGCCCGTGCATGACGCCCATCCGACTCACGCACCAGTCCCCCCCTCAACCACTGCTCCTCCGCACAGTAGCCTCCGAACCACGTTGGCAGCTCCACTTTTAAATCCCCCCCACTACTGCCCCTGCGAGCACATTACTCGTGCCATTATCATAAATGCCGCCAACACACGCCTCCTGGAAACTAAGCTTCAGACTTTCACTTTCAGTGGGAACTTGAAGCTTTCGAGAGGCAGAGGTCTGTTATCGACAATTCCCCCATTGAACCTCCTAACTACCAATTGTCTTGTAGCCCTTCTTAACCGAGCAAGTTACCTCTCTTCGTCCCTCGACATCCTAGCCGCCCCCGCCAACGGATGCGCACCTCTCCACACCCCAGCCCCGGGCGCAACCCGACCCGCCCCGTGGCAGAGCACACCCCTACTCCTGGTTCCCCGGGCCAGGACCCTCCATGCCGTTAATGACTTTCTTCCCTATTGTTGAGGGCCACTGTCTGCACGGCACCCCCCCTGCCCATCCCCTTGTGTCTGCAGTTCTGCGCACAAGCCCCCACTCGCCCCCCCACAGAACACTCCTCCCCACTGTCCTGCCAAGCCACCCTTGTGTTCCCGACCCCAACCACGCCTCCACAAACCTCCCTTGAGCCCCCAACTATTCACCACCAGCCACCCTTTCCCGATCGCGCCTTCCTGCGCCCAAGTCCTCCCAAGTGCCTGTCCATCCCACACTTTGCACCTAACCTCCTTGTGCTCCGCCTCATCCCCTATGCTGCCATTACTTTTGCCTGAGCACTATGGCAACCCTGCCCCCACCCTGACGCGCACCACCGTCCCGCAAGACGTCACCTCGTCCTTCACTGTATACAAGACCTTTGCCACAATTCACTGCAAGCTCCGCGATGTCCTTGCCCCTGTGCGGCACCAGACCTCTTGCCCCTCAGACAGCAGCCCATTCCAGCCGCAAAGAGCCTTGCATTTGCCCGCATGCCTCCCTCCTCCCCTTATCCCTAAGCCGCCCAGAACCAACTCCCAACTAGCCCATGCCTGACCCCCCCGTCCCGAGCCATTAAAGCCAGCAAACAAAGGACCCCAGCCGCTCCCCCATCCTCCGACGGTTGGCTGATATTTTGGAGAGTGACTAACATCTTTCCTTTACCACCCACCATAGATGCTTGCTATCCCCCTCACTCTTAACATTTACTTGCATTACACCCTCTATGCACGTCCCTTTCCTCTAATCGTTCCTCTGAACCGTCGCCAAGAAGGACCCATGCTGATCTCAAGAGGGCTAACGAAGATTGACCAACGAAGATCGTAGCGCTAGCGCTTGACTGTGACTAGGATTACTGCAAGCATCTACTCTGTTTTACAGATTTTTAAAAACCTATTGAGTGTGATAATATGTGTTTTTAAAACTAATCCTGAGCTCTTACTTGCATTCTGGTCGCTACTCCCTGGTCCACCACAGCTTCTGTGCTGATTGTCGTGGAGGGAGGTTGAAGCGACACCACTTCCTGGTTGTTCCATCCTGGCCAGCCATCTTGGGGAGGTTGACGGGCTAGTCTCCTCCTCGCCCTGACTATTTTAGGGCGGGAGTCATTCGCGCACGATCATTGACCAACGAAGATCGTAGCGCTAGCGCTTGACTGTGACTAAGATTACTGCAAGCATCTACTCTGTTTTACTGATTTTTAAAAACCTATTGAGTGTGATAATATGTGTTTTTAAAACTATTCCTGCGCTCTTACTTGCATTCTAGTCGCTACTCCCTGGTCCACCACAGCTTCTGTGCTGATTGTCGTGGAGGGAGGTTGAAGCGACACCACTTCCTGGTTGTTCCATCCTGGCCAGCCCTCTTGGGGAGGTTGACGGGCTAGTCTCCACCCTCACCTAATCTATAAGACCTCTCCCTACCTAGCGCAGCGGTGACGCACAGCGGTAGCACTGTATACGCGCCAAAGAGTAGCTAGTCTGCGCCAGTCAGCGGCACGGAAGCGGACGGGGCCGGACGGCTATCTACTTTTCCAATTTCTGGGCTAGTGGCAAACTGCGCCTTAGTATGCTCACGTATTCCAGCCCAGAGCTGCGTTCTCTCCGTCCTCCGTGTGGTCGCTGCCATCATGTATTCCCAGGAGGGCGGGCTCTGAATAAAGGGTGTAGCGCATGTGGTTGGCGCCTTCCTGATCGGAAATCACTTACACAGGTTAGCCCACCCATCCACCATCAATGTTTACTACTTAATACCAGATCCTTACCTGGCCACGCTTTAGATATTTGGAATATGTTGCAGGATTCAAAGGTATCCTGTTTGTTCCTGACGGAAACTTGGTTATCTGACTCTTCTGCCCCCGATTTGGCAAACGCTGTACCCTCCGCTTACAATATTTTTAGGAAAGATAGGCCATCTAGCAGAGGCGGTGGAGTGGCTATTATAGTAAATAAGAACATAGCATGTCGCACGTTCCCTGTAGATAATATACAGAGCAGTGAAGCCCTTGGCTTCACTCTCCAGCTCTCGTCTTCCCAGGCTGGTACAGGTATTCTTGTATACAGACCACCAGGCTCGGTGGGGCCGTTTCTAGAAGAACTGCAGGCAGCCCTATCGACTCCATGCCTTAGGTCCAATCATTGCCTTCTATTGGGTGATCTAAATATTCATATGGATAATAGTTTAGATCCGGACACTCAAAAACTGCTGGATATTACTTCCGTGCTCGGACTATCTCCTTATGTGGTATGACCGTCTCATAATAAAGGCCACACGTTGGATCAGATCTTTCCTACTCTTCCTATCTGTGTTGACCCTCCCATGCCAGTTTTGTGGTCAGATCATTTTCTCATTACTTTCTCCTTCCCTGCTATGGCTTCATCACGGTCCAAACCTGCTGGGTCGTTAAAGCATCTCTCTAAATCCTTCCATCTTCTTACTAGAGAGATGCTATCAAATGCTTTAACAAATTTCCCTTTTCCTACCTCTGACAATGTAGAGGATTACATTGCTCTCTTTCATAATTGGCTCGCAGATCGTCTGGAGAGCTTGGTTCCGGCCAAGAAACAAAATTCTGCCGATAAGAGGACATCTGCCCCATGGTTTACTCCTCATTTAAAAAAAGCACGACAAGATCTTAAGAAAGCTGAAAGAGCATGGAGGCGATCTTACGATCATTCTGAGAGGCTGAATTTTAAGGCACTGACTCGAGCCTACCATAAATTAATTTGGGCAGGTAAAAAATCCTATTTGGAATTTAGAATAAATGAGGCGGAGCATTCTTGCAAGGAAATTTTCAGGGTGGTAAAAGATTCCACTTCTCCATCTGCTTATACTCCGATCCATGCTCATTCAGAAGCTTGGCTGAAGGAATTGGCTGTCTATTTTGTACAGAAAATTACCACTATTCAAGAATCTCTCCAGTCCACTTTTCAGCAGCATACGGTGAGTCTGGGTTGTCCCTTGCCAGACCATGGTCCCTTCTTGTGTGACTTTCCCCCATTAGATCATGAGAGTTCTCTTGACATCTTGGCAAGTCTTAAATCCGGATCTCCACAGGATCCTTGCCCTGCCAAGTGTCTAGCAAATATGGCACCTGTTCTAAATGACCTGGTTAATCCCATCCTGAATCTGTCGCTCTCTTCCGGGGTAGTTCCTAAGGCTTGGAAGAGCGCCATGATCCTGCCACTCATTAAAAAACCAGCACTCGACCCTTCAGTCTATGCCAATTACAGACCCATTTCCCTACTCCCTGCTCTGGCGAAAGTGACTGAGAGGTTTGTTCACAGATTTATTTCTAATTTCATCGAGGAAAAGGGTCTGTTGCATAGTACTCAATCTGGCTTCCGTGCAAATTTCAGCACGGAGACTGCGCTCCTTGAAGTCACAGACGCCATCAGGGAGGAGTTGGATGTTGGAAGAAAAGTTGTACTGATTATGCTAGACCTGTCAGCGGCTTTCGACACCGTTCCCCACGCACTTCTCCTTTCTAGACTCTGGGACTTTGGTCTGCGGGGAACGGTGTGGAATTGGCTTAAATCCTTCTTAGCCGACGGCCGACAGACAATCTGGGCGCCTCCCTACTCCGCCGAGATGTCACCGCTAGAAGTGGGGGTTCCCCAAGGTTCCATTTTGAGCCCCCTCTTTTTTAACATCTTTATGGCCTCCCTGGCGGTGACGGTGGAGTCTTTCGGTGCCCGGATTGTCACCTATGCTGACGACACCCAGCTCCTCTTTGTAAGCAACAAGGATGGCCTGTTTGACGATGCCCAGGTTAGGGGCTGTTTGAGCGCTGTTTTTGAGTGGTTTGGACGTCATGGACTGAAGTGCAACTCCGACAAGTCGGAGTTGCTTTTCTTTGGTTGTACCTCTGTGCCTGATTGGAAACCCTGGTGGCCGCAGGATATGTTCCCTCCCACTAGCTCATGCTTGAAGGCCAAAAATTTGGGAGTTATGATTGAAAATGAGTTATCTTTCGGACCGCATATTTCATCTCTTACGGGGAAATGTTTCGGCATCCTTCGGATGCTTCGTAAATTTCTCCCTTTAGTCTCCATCCAGCACAGGAAAATCATTGTCCTTGCACTGGTCGGCTCTAGGCTGGATTATGCGAATGTTTTGTTTCTGGGACTTCCCAAATATCTGGTTAGGTGTCTACAAATCGCCCAGAATTCTGCAGCCCTAGCCATCTTTGGTCTCCCAAGAAAAGCCAGAGCCACTGATCTTCTCTCAACCCTACACTGGCTACCTATTGCTAAAAGGATTTTGTTTAAAACTTTGACCACGACTTTTAAGGCCCTACATGGTATAGGCCCCAAATATATTTCCAAACGATTGTTCTGGTATCACCCCTCCAGATCTCTCAGATCTTCGTCCCTATCTAAAATGAGTGTTCCCATTATCAAGCGCGCTAGAGCAGGAGGACGGTCTTTTCGCTACTTAGCTCCTCATGCTTGGAATGACCTCCCAATTTCTTTGAGACAGACCTCTAGCCTTCTGTCCTTCCGAAAGGCCCTTAAGACATGGCTTTTCCCTTAATTTGGTGTTGCTTCCTGTGTCTGCGTGTCCTTTCAGTGTTATGTTCTCTCTTCTTCGGTTGGGTTTCCTTCGATAAAGCGCCGGGATACTCCGTGGAGTGGCCGTGCGCTATAGAAGTATAATAATAACATAACATAACATAACATTACCTCCCCTCCCTGATGGTGAGAGAGAGAAACAAAATAATGACACCCACCCCCTGGGAGAAAAGTACCAGAGCATGGGTTTCATTGGTTTTTTTGTATTTCTGAAACAAACTCCCATTTTGGTAGTTTGTGTCAGGAAAACAAAAACTTTGGAAAAGGTTGGTGAACTACCATCAAATCTGACAAAAAACTGTCCACCACATGTTTTGTACATTGAAGAGAAGTGACTGCTGTCTATAAGTTTGACAGTCAGAGTAACATCTGTCAAAACAGGCCATGCATCTGGGAGTGCCCAGCTTTAGCAGAGTTTGGTTTCTTTAAGTTCTGTTTCTGCCAGGGAGACCAGCCGTTTAGAGAGAGACTCCCCCTCCCCCCCTCCCCAAGCCGGTAAGTGAAGCCGGCTGGTATTCTTCACTTTTCTTGCCTCTGTTCCCTGATTGTGCTTCTTTTTGTTGCCTCTGTTCCCTGCTTGTGCTCGATTTTCTTGCCTCTGTTTCTTGCTTGTGATCGCCTCTGTTCTCTGCTTGTGATCGTTTTTTCTTGCCTCTGTTCTTTGCTTGTGATCGTTTTTTCCTTCCTCTGTTCCCTGCTTGTGATCGTTTTTTCTTGCCTCTGTTCCCTGGGGTGTTACTGGCCAGAGAGCTCTGTCTGTGTGTATGGCTCTGTGTGTGTGTGTGTGGCTCTCTGTGTGTGGCTCTCTGTGTGTGTGTGGCTCTGTATGTGGCTCTCTGTGTGTGTGTTTGTGGGTCTGTGTGTGGCTCTGTGTGTGTATGTGTGTGGCTCTGTGTGGCTCTGTGTGTGTGTGTGGCTCTGTGTGTGTGTGGCTCTGTGTATGTGGCTCTGTGTGTGGGTGGGTGCGTGTGGCTCTCTGTGTGTGTGTGGCTCTGTGTGTGTTTGTGTGCGCAAATGCAATAGGTCTTGCATTTGCAAGAGATTAAACTATTGGCATTGTAAATGACAATGCCATTTATTTATATGTTTTAAAAACAAAATAATGTCATGAGCAATGCCAATAGCTTTACCTTTAGCAAAAAGGAGACCATTGCATTGTAAATGCTTGTTAAAGTAAGAAATGAGTTAATGTATGATGGGGTTTGTTTGTTTCATGGTAATAAAGTTGTGTCATGATTAGATTTAAGGAAGTAGATTTTTTCATATGGGATGTGAAGGACATATTGGGATGTCTGCCACCAAAAGGTGCCTTTGGGAATTTTACTGGTGGCCTGTTATTGATTAGACAAAAGAGAGAGTTTTCCCAAACAAACATAGAAAGGACTGGGAAATATAGCAACAAACAAGGGGAAATTGGTTCCTTTCTGTGGTTCCTAAATGGCCTGTTATTGATGGCATGGTTGAGGATTTGGTGGGAGGGTGCAATTTGGGTGCCAACAGTGACAAATCAGTAAAACCATGTGCTATTGAATGCTCCCCAATTAGCTTTGCTCCAGGTCTATGGTGGAAGCTGGATGTGGACATTTTGGGTCCGTTTTGCACGGTTCCCAAGAAAGAAGCTTTTACCATTGTCTTAGCCGATTGCATTTCAAAGTGGCCTGAAGTTAAGATGACCAAGAACATAACTTCAGAAATCATCATTGAGGTTTTGGAGGATGTTATTTGCAGAGCAGGGCTACGATTGTGTTGGTTTCTGACAATGGACCCCAGTTTGTCAGAAAGGCTTTTGAAGACTATTTGTCAAGGTGTGGTGTAAAACATAAGAAAACTGCCAACTATTATCCCCAATCTCGTGGTCAGACTGAGAGATTTAACCAAGTTGTTAGAGAGTCCATTCAGTTGGCCTGTAAGGGTAGTTTTCCTTTGAGGAAAGCTTTGCAGGGCCACATTAATGTCAAATCGTACAATGCCAAATTCTGTTACATGGCGTTAGCATTTTGAATTACTTTGTTGCAGGAAACTGGGAGACAAGTTGGCTCTGTGGTGGTTGAAGGATTGTAGTGGAGATTCAAGGCTGTGTATTGATTATAAGAAACTCATGTGGAGGTTTATCAAGAAAAAGTAAGGAACGTTATGAATAAGAACAGAGGAATCCCTTCTGGAGCTAAAATGTGCCTGGGTGACTGGATTCAGGCCAGGAAGCCAATATTATTTGGAAAAGAGTTACCCATCAAGGTTGTGGAGGTTTATGATAAGACTGTATAAGTACAAAGATGGAAAATTTGGAATATGAGCAGGGTTTCCGTTTGTGGAAGTACTTTGTGTGCTGGGTCAAATGCTATTGAGCAGTTTCCTATGAAAGCAGATGAAAGCAATGTTTTCATGAATGCGCCACCATGTGACAATGTTGTGGTGTTGAGTGAATCTGAAAATGCTTCTGAAAAAGGTATGCATTAGAAGGGAGTTGAAGATGTATTAAGAAGAAATTCAATAGCCAAACTTTCACCAGCAACATTTTCAGAATATGTTAAATATTAACTTACAATAAACAAAACAAGTGCCGGGCAGATAACGTTTTGTGAGGTAATGCACAACCTAGTATAAACAATTGCTAGGCTGGACAACGATAAGTGTTGAGTCACTTTTTGTATTTTATAAAAGATTATGAGCAGAATTTTTAAGCATCAAAAGATACACCACAACATTTGCAAAGATTCACAAATACATTGAATACACCAAAAACAATGAATCAAATCACATATACAACACATAAACAATTGTGATAAACATTAAGTGTGGACAACTATACAATGCCTCAACTAAATCTATCATTAGGGCACCAATCCTGAATGAAAATTGTACAAGTGGACTAACAGGTAAAATACTAGCCTACTTGTTTCAACCACCACAGAATACACAGAGAATTTTGTCGCACGGTGCTGTAAATAGGAGACACACAAAGACTAAACAGCAGTGTAGAAGTGTGTGAAATTTGTCCCTATTACGCCCTAGTTACAGGGTATCAATGGTGAGCTGTGTGACATCTACTCCTCACTGATTCACAAACACTCTAAAAATATAAAGGTACCTTCTTTCCGGGGGTTGGGTCACTCCCTGTAGGGTAAATGGTAAACAAACCTCGGTTACTTAAAAATCGTGGTCAAAGTTTTAAACAAAATCCTTTTAGCAATAGGTAGCCAGTGTAGGGTTGAGAGGGACTGAGTGTAACCGAGGTTTGTTTACCATCTACCCTACAGGGAGTGACCCAACCCCCCGGAAAGAAGGTACCTTTATATTTTTAGAGTGTTTGTGAATCAGTGAGGAGTAGATGTCACCATTGATACCCCCCTTTTTTCAATTAATTCACAGTGACAACGACCCCCAAGTCCATGTCCTGAGGAGAACCCGTTAATCGTCACTGGGTTCGAAACGCGTCGACGTCAAGCACCACCAAGATACCAAATAACTAGGGCGTAATAGGAACAAATTTCACACACTTCTACACTGCTGTTTAGTCTTTGTGTGTCTCCTATTTACAGCACTGTGCGACAAAATTCTCTGTGTATTCTGTGGTGGTTGAAACAAGTAGGCTAGTATTTTACCTGTTAGTCCACTTGTACAATTTTCATTCAGGATTGGTGCCCCAATGATAGATTTTGTTGAGGCATTGTATAGTTGTCCACACTTAATGTTTATCACAATTGTTTATGTGTTGTATATGTGATTTGATTCATTGTTTTTGGTGTATTCAATGTATTTGTGAATCTTTGCAAATGTTGTGGTGTATCTTTTGATGCTTAAAAATTCTGCTCATAATCTTTTATAAAATACAAAAAGTGACTCAACACTTATCGTTGTCCAGCCTAGCAATTGTTTATACTAGGTTGTGCATTACCTCACAAAACGCTATCTGCCCGGCTCTTGTTTTATTTATTGTATTAGAGTTAAGCATGGGCGAATTTTGCGGATCTCGCGTTCGCGCTTTTTGCGGATTTGCGAACTCGCAATCCGCAAAATCCGCGAATTCCCGCGAATTTGCGGATTTTTTTTTTTTGTGTTCGCCCGTGTTTCTGCCAGTTCGCGAGGGTTTTTACAATTTCGCAATTTGCGAACTTACCTGTCGGGTCGCAAGTTTTGCGAACTTGTTGTTTCTACGTGTCCAGCCTGTTTGGGACACTCTTCTTCATCACTGCCACTCTCTGTCACCACTGCCACTCTCTGACTACTCATGCCACCCTCTGGCCCACCCATGCCACCCTCTGTTTCATCACCACACCCTCTGGTTGTCCAGTGTACATTATTTTCGGCAAAGCAAAGCACACCTTCCCTGCCTCAAGTGACCTGAATTAATTTGGGGCTGATTAATGTGTCACAGAATATTTTTTTAGCTGGCACCTGCTTCCTTAGTGCGCCCTGATTAGTGATCTTTTGCACTTGCTAAGTGCTTTCATTGTTGCAAAATTAGTTACAACACCTGCCCTGCCCCAACTGACAATAATGAATTAGGGGCTGATTAATGGATTTTAACTTCCAGCCTGGCTCCTGCTTGTCTCCCTTAGCTGTAATTCAGGACCTTAGTGGCATATGTGTAACTATTCTGAGGTTCAGAGCAGGGTCACATAATAGTTGCAACTGGCAACTGAACTCTGGAGGGGCCCCTCAGGAAGCACTACAGGAAATGGCTACTAATGATGAGCCTGAACTTTTGAACCTGGCAAGTAGTTTCAGTTTTGCTAAGATCGTATTTCTGCAATTTAGCACTTATTCGCGGGGCGCGAAGTTGTACTGGGAAGCCGCGAACTCACGCGAACAGTGCGAGCAGTGCGAGCAAAATCCGCTGCTCGCGGATTTGCGGATTTTGCGGGAGATTCGCGAATCTCGCGGATTGCGGATTTCCCGAAAATCCGCAAAATCCGCGAGCGAAACGGATTTTCCGCCCATACCTAATTAGAGTGGCCCAGGCCGGTCAGGGACAGGGCCCAAGCCTTCCCCAGTGTTAAATATTAACTTACAGCATGCTTTGGGCTAGTGATGTATTGTATTATGAATCTATTATTTATTTATGTTTATAAATTATATATTGCATATATGAATATTTTTTTAAATAAAGTTTAGGGGTTATTGTATTTGTTAATTTTGATTCTGGCAATGCATTATTTGCCAAAGAGAGGAGGTGTATTAATTTCTGCATCTTGGGAAGCTGGGAGGGGCAGGTTGCAGGTGGAATACTGTAGGAGAGGAGGTTGAAGGAGTTCCAAGAAAGGCGGTAAGAGAGAGGATAGAAGATTGAGGGGGTTCCAAGAAAGGCAGTTAGAGTGAGCTATAGATACCTCCGTTGCTGGCTGTGAACGTTAGCTGCTCTTGGTATAAAGAAATAAGCTTACGTTTAAGACATTGTAATATGTATTAATAATTAAAAAATGGACTTCAAAAGTGTCCAAGCAAAAGAAATTTGTAAGGTCACACACATGTAGGGTGGGTCAAACCAGGATCAATAAAGTGTTCCACACCATAATAAGTGTTGGGAGCCGCAACAAAGTATCATCTCCTTTTGCTGTGTCGTCGGGAAACCAAGCAAATTTCTTTTACTCAGACACTTTCGGAGTCTGGTTGTTACTATTAATACATAGTACTCTTTCATCCAGACTAAATAGAATGGTTACAGAGTTTTCTATTTCCTTATTCTGCTCGTATTCATCTACCATGGATACCCTCACGTGATATGTTAGGAGTGCCTTGCATATGCCCTATAGAAGTCCATCACTTTGAACGAAACGAGTCGGCTGTTCTTCTCAACTTGATATGTTTAAACTAACTATGAATAAATAAAGGAAGATTTGAAGAACAACCTTTGACATAGACCTTATAACTTTTGTGTTAATGTTCAAAAAGGTGGTGTACCATTTGCTTCTGTTTTGTTAAACATTGTCAAGTCCAGTAGTGGACTGCACCGTGACAGTGGGTGAGTACACTGTGTGCACACGTCCTTTGGGTATTTCCCATTCTTTATTTTAAACTGGTGTTAGCAAGTTAGGTGCTAGTTTCTTGTAGGGTTCCACTGTTGATGATTATATGGTCTGGTATGTTAACATAATTTGATATACCGTGCACTCACCTATGCTTTCTTGGTGCTGGAAAATGCCTTTGGGTTCAAGGATGTGTTATCTCTTACTACAAATGGATTATAGTTAATGGCCCTTTAAATATCATGCACAGGACATCCTCCTCATTTTGATGGAGTACCCTGTCCACCAAACTCTATGTAAGGTCCTTCGGTTGTCGTCGCCAGTGTCTGAGTAAATGGGTTGAGTTTCCTCACCCCTGGAGCTATTGATTGTGAAGGTACCAGTAACCAGATAAATTGGGAAAAACAGCCCATTATTAGCTGGACCCTGAGGGTTCACTCTGAAATAAGGAATTCCTGGGGAATCAGCAATTCTGTGTCAGATTCTCCTGCTAATTCTTCACCCTGGACAGGACTTTTGTTTGCAGCCAAAAACTCTGGATGAAAGTAAAAATCTCGTAATTCAGTATGAAGCCAATACCCGCTGTGGCTTGACCCATTGGAAATGAGAGGCTACCTTGTAATGATGACCTTAGTCTTTGGCAGGTAGGCCAATAAACCTATGTGTCACCATCAGGTTTGGATAGAAAATCCCATTTCCATAAAAATCTGGCTTTCTGCAAAAAAGAGTAGGGCCAGATGTAGGTAATTGTGAAATACCTATTTTTAACACCGAATTTTACCAATTTGGTATTAAGAAATCGGTATTTCCGATGTAGGTAAAAATTCTGTATTTTTTACCGAATCGGTACAATTCGGAAAAAAAACTACCGAACCCGTAATACCGATCTGTATTACTGATTCTTAATTACCGAATCGGTAAATACTGCATTGGTAATTCAAAATTCCTGCAATTGAAGAATCAGCCAATCCGGTGCATTCTATTTACTCCCAACAAGGACGTGGCCACACCCAAGCAGCTGCACTGAACCAGAAGCTGCTGGAGAGGCAGGCAGCGGAGAAAGACAAACAGGAGCAACTTTACTACCTGACATCAAACACCAGAATGGACAGCCAGGACAGGGAAACTGATGGTGCAGAAAGGAAAAGAAAACTAAAATGTAGTGAGAGGGCGCATGAGATCTTAATTGAGGAGGTGGCAAAGGAACACACCAAGCTGTTTTGTAAAAAATCACCACAAGTGCCTGAGTCACAAAAATGAAAAATATGGATTGGAATCCAAGACCTCATTAATTCCATAGATGTGACCCACCGTGACGTGGACGACCTAAAAAAGAGGTGGTATGACCTGAGGAGTATGGCGAAGAAGAGGATGTCTGAAAGGAAAAAGCAAGTAAATCCGACAGGAGGACGAAAAAATAAAGCACCTGCACCGACTGCCCTGGAACTGCTTGTGGAGTTCACCATTGAGCCTGAGAGTGTCAGTGGCATCGGGGATGCAGACAGCTCAGCCAGAGCTGTAACCAAACAATGTAAGATGCATGAACACCAAGCTGCACCCCCCACTCCCTAACCCCATTCCCCAATGAGGCAGTGTGAATCCCACTCCAGTACAGGTTTTACTGAGCACCAGCAATGCACTATGGGAGATGTAGTCAGTGTAACACCAATCATAACAGTCAGTCCACTGAACCCAAAGGCATGTGACGCCCATCAGCGATAAGCAAGAAGAGGACAGTCAGATTTATTGGCAGACATGAAATTTATTGGTATGCAAATGCTGCCAGACAAGTGAACTAATATACAGTCAGTCTCCACAAGCGAGACAACGCGCAAGGCTGTGCCAGGCAAGGCAGGAAAGGCACCCCAGAGAGATAGAGCGGAGGAGGAGGATGTCATTTCGCCTGAGGGCCACACCACAACACCACCACTGTCAACACCACCACCATCAACACCACCACCATCAACACCACCACCATCAACACCAACACCACCACCACCGGCATCAACACTGGCATCATGACCAGCATCACTAGCAGCGTCACCAACACGATCATCTCCAAGACCCAGGAGGCATGCAGTTGCCAGCCTCCAACCGATGGAGTTGTCCGACGAAGACTGCAGGGGGAAAGGACAGCCAATGGTGCCAGACCATGGCAATAATGCCGTTACACAGTCCCCCACAGAACGACCACACACAGGTGCCGGACGCCGCAGGGCTAGGGCACACAGTCCACCTTCACAGGTCGAGGATCAGAGTGTCTGGAGGTGAACATGTTAAAGGTACAGCGCCTGCAAGGAAAGGCAATCAGATCAGTTCAGCAGAAAATGGGGCACATGACAGCACACTTGCAGGGCATGGAGAAGGGCATCTGCACAATGAACACAACACTGGCTGAGGGAATGGGGGACAAGGCTGAGGGCATGAGGGACGTGTCTGACTCAGTGAGGCTGTTGTGCAGCAAGATAGACGATGACAGAATTGCAAGGCGCAGGGAGAGGCAAAAAATGGAAAACTACACCAAGGCAGTGAACCGCCTCTCCACTGCCACTTTTCTGCTCTGCAGGTGCTCGGTGGCCATGCAGGAGGAGATGGCACACTGCCGCCGGGATGTGGCAAGGGGGATGGTGACAGTGACCACTGCACTCAAAGTGCTACAAAATAATCAGACTGCCAATACTGGTGCAGGTGATGTGGCAGACTGTAAAGAGACAAATAGCCTCAGTAATGAAACGCCCCCTGTTCCAGAGTCCAGGAGGCGCAGCGGACGGCAAAGTGGTGGCACAGGACAGATTGCTAGTGAGGACAGTGTAAACAGAGGAAGCAGCAGTGTTGTGTGTGGGCACAGGAGGTAATGCCAGGCACACTTTTTTTTGATAGATGGGGGAATAAACATGTGGCGGCTTTGTTGGCTGTTTGGAATTGGGACTGCTATGTTAAGCCCTTTATGATGTGGGGGAGTGACATGCTATTAATATACGTCACTCACACACAATTACTGGCTGTTTCTCCTTACTCACCTAGAAATAGTTCTGTGTAATCTCAGCCCGTCTTTGTCTCCCATCTGGTGCTGGTGCCACTCCAACTGCGCTGGGCTCTGGCTTTGGTACAAAAGGGGGTGGTGATGGACGGAGCATCTGAATCAATCAAACACTCACACCCAGTCAAAAGATCTGGGTTTAATCCATCACCGTTCTTTAGCCCACTCTGCCACCCCAGTTCAGACATGGCTATATTCAAATCAATCTGACCCTGTGCCTCATGGGAACAGTCCAGCCCGAACTGCCAAGCCATGTCTTCCCTGGACCGAAACAAGCTTCCAAGGACCGGTTTCTGGCATTCCAGCCGTCTTCAGCCCGGCTTGCTTGAATCCAGTGGCAAAGTGAGCAAGGGACTCACATCTGAGCATACCCTGCCACACTAATGGTGGCCAAAAGCGGTACAAAAGGGGGTGGTGATAAACGGAGCTCTGGCTGTGGACAGTCATCGTCATCGTCCTCAGTGTCGGTCAAATCGACTGCTGTTCCTTTCTGAGTTGCCAGTTTATGCAACATAGCACATGTAGCGATGATCTTGCAGCAGATGATAGGTCGGTACTGACGGGCTCCTCCGCTTTTGTGGAGACAGCAGAACCTGATCTTCAACAGTCCAAACGCCTGCTTCACCATGTTGCGTGTTGATTTGTGCGCAGCATTATATTGTCCCTCACTTGGGGTTGATGGGTTCAGGTAAGGAGTGAGGATGAATGCCCGCACGGCATATACGCTATCACCTAGGTGAGAAATAAAGTGCCATTAATAACAAACACCAGCACATTCATCAGCAGTATACATCACGGTGGGTCACAGTGATTTACTTAGCAGGTATCCTTCTCCAAATTCTCCCTCAGCCAGACGTGTGTATATCCCACTGTTGCGGAATATGTAGGGGTCATGGGTGCTCCCAGGAAATGTTGCCACGATGTTGGTGATGATGTTGGCCGCATCGCAGATGACCTGCACGTTGACGGGGTCGGTGGATTTTCTGTTACGGTAAATGTACTCGTTGGCTGCAGGAGGGCAGATAGGTATGTGTGTCCCATCAATGCACCCTATAACATGCGGGAACTGTGCTTTTATGGTAGAAGTCGGTTTTTGTTTTCTGCAGTTCAGCCTATGTGGTGGGGAAGCGTATGTAGTGATGCATTCTTTGCATCATGGCATCCAGGAAATTGTTAAAGAACCGAGACAGGAAGCTCTGCAACACACACCCTGTCGCAGCTATCACCCCCTGGTAACTTCCTGATGCTAATAGGTGAAGGCTACGGAGCACCTGGACATGTGGTGGTATAGAGCGCGCCCTTGGTGTAGGATGCTCCAGGAGTGGGTGCAGGTCCCGTATCAGGTCCAGGATAGTTTGGGGGTGTAACTTGTACCTTTCATAAATTTCTGCCTCAGTGAGTTGAAATAGTGTGATGCGCTGTCTATATATGTGCTCCTCCCTTCTCCAGACACAGATTGCTTGCTCAATTTGCGAGTACCAATAGGTACTCTCAAATTGCGCATACAATTTCAAGGGTGCAAGGGTGTCATAAGGACACCCCGTTCCACCCCTGAAATTGCTCTGTGCACACATGTTGCGCACACACATGCCCCAAGGGCATGAGTGTGTTTAACATACAACTTTGAAAAATGCACTTTAGTGCATTTTTCAAAGGTTTTGCAAATTACCTTCAAGTTCACCTTCATGGTAATTTGCGCCCCCTAATAGAGAAATCGCAATTTTAAAGTGGTTCTTGCATTACACTATGCTTATTTCTTAACCATAATCCTAACTATAAACCTAACATCAATCTTATCATCAAACAAATCATTAAAACTATCCTTTTAGTTTGTTTCCTAAATACTTAACTTTTACCTGCCCATGGGCTAGATGTAGGTAAACTACATTTACCGATCCTAAAATACCGAATTTTACTGATTCAGTATTTTAGAATCGGTAAATGCTATGTAGGTAATTACTCGGTAATTATTACCGAATCGGTACGATTCGGTATTCACCGAATCGGTAAATACGATTCGGTAATTCCCATTTATTCCTATGGGCCTACAGGCCCATAGGAATAAATGGGAATTACCAAAGCGGTATTTACCGATTTGGTAAAAAGGGGGAAACATTCAAGGGTGGCAGGGTGGCACTTTGACACCCTGTTGCACCTCTGAATTGTGCATGGGTGCACATGTGGCACGTATGTCTGCCCCATGGCACTGTTATTAAATGCAAAAAAATGCTTTTTTAGGGTTTTCGTAATTTACCACCAACTTGTAGTTGGTGGTAAATGACAAATCCTTACAGGTTAAAAGCACTCACTTGAGTGCTTCCTACATTTGAGATTTGATAATTTACCGAATCGGTATTTAAGAATTCGGTATTTTACCGAATTCTTAAATACCGATTTCGGTAAAGTACCGAATCTGAAATGTAGCCACCTACATCCCAAATGCCTAATACCGGTAACGGCCGAAGTTCGGTAATTTCGGCTGTTACTGACCGGTATTAGGGTTCCTACATCTTCCATATTCCTAGTCTGTGAAATAACTCATACACTAACTTTGTTAAAGACTGTCCATAACCCAGTCCTTTAATCCCTTCATTTCTGTTACCCTAATCATAAAACCTTCTGAAGAAAAATTCCAAGCGAGTTCAGGTTTTTTTTCCCGTGATGGTTTCTCATTTTGCTTTACCATGTTTTGTCTGTCACCCTTTAAGTTTCTTTCCCCCTTGAAACAATTGAGATTTATTAAACGTCTAAGTAATTCTAGGTACACATAATTTTAGAGTTATTATTTTTGGTAGGTTTCCTCATAGGAGTGGTTAAATTAGTGCAAAAAGGTAAACACACACAGTGGTAACATTGTGGATACTAAGAAGTATTTTCAATGCTTTTGTCAAATTATATACCTATGTTGCACTTAAATGATCAAGTCATGAGAGCCGCACTAAGGGGCGCATTTACTGAAATTGTGTTGAAGGGCCATGCAGTAAGCTGCACCACATCACAGGGATGTGCTGTATTTTTCCAATATGATTATATTCCTGTCCTTTCCCCCTGCACTGGTGTAGTTTTAACAGCCAACCACCAATGCAGTGCCCCTAGCACCATGGTGCCACGGTGCCTGTGTTGTTGGCAAGATTATTTTTGAGCAGGAATGGGGGAACTTTGCAAAAATATTCCAAAAACGCCTATTCCTCTTTCACACATAGAAAGAGGAAAAACCGAGGAGAAATAAACATATGTCTCCTCGTTACGCCTCACTTGTGGAGGCGCATCTTTTGGTGAATTGCCAGGTTTGCTAAATATGGGAATGTGTCAAAAACCTTGGGAGTTGCGTGGGAACACCAACTGTAAAGACCATGAAAGGCCTCCGTTGTGCAGCGTAATGCAACGCAGAAATTTGCACTGCGTTGCATTACTTATATTTTTTTAAAACATTCAAAGTCATGCAGCGTGGCTTTGCGTGGCTGCATAAATATGACTTAGAGGTTTACGTTGTACCTGTACCATGTTGCATGTTGGAAACATTACGTAAAGCTCTTATAAAGTGAGAGAAGGTGCACGTTGGAATGCAAAGGAACAGAGACTATCAATGAAAGGAGAAATGTTTGGAAAAAAGTAATGTATTCTTCGATTTTTCTAACACTAAGAATAATACTGTATGCAATGTATAGAGTATGATGGGCTGAGATATAGACAGAAGTGTCAAAGTAGTTCAGTATCGCATATATACACAGAGGCATAACACCAGAACTTAAAGTAGGTGTGCCGGGTGCAAACAAGGAAACTGCAGCCTATCAGGAAGAATGTATTGCCCTCGTGGCAGCTGTGAACTCACGTTGCCCCCAGGGCAGCGCGTTCAAGAGAAATACAGAGCAACTGTTTAATTTTTTTATTTTTTTATTTTTTTTTATTTCCAGTTGGTATAAGACAATAATACATACTAAAAGGAGAAAAACAGATGTTACATTTTGTAATTAGCATACTTGGTTTGGTATACATCTTACATTGGAGTTAGAGTTTGTTTTTACATAAAAATAAAGTATAAAACCATTGCCCAAAATATTTTACCGCCTAGATCCAATATAATCCGGATGTTAGTAGACGGATAGAAAGATTAGCATAAGCCGACAGAGTGTACAGTGAGACAAAAATTCTATTTTAACAGTAATTTTCCCTTTCTCGAAACCTGATAATTCCTTTGATTGCATTCATTCCAGATTCCCCCAAATTTTCTCGAATTTCTTTAATGAGCGTATACCTCTTAGTTCCGCTAGAGTCTTCTCCATTGTTTTAATTTCTGTAACTAAATACCACCATTCTATAGCATTTGGTGCGTTGCTGTTAATCCAGGCCCTTGCCAAGATTAATCTAGCGCATGCAATTAGTATCGCTGCCAATAATGGGCGTGGTGGTTTTATTATATGTATACCAAGTAGCACCATAGGCGCCGTTATAGAGGAGCTTAGGATATTTTTTGTATTTAGGATTTTTCCCACCTCCTCCCAATATTTCCCGAGCATTGGGCATGAGAACAGCATTTGCGCTAGATCCGCCGCGTAGGCCGCACATTTCGGACACTTGGTCTTATCACCTTGGATGTTACTACTGGACCATTTCGAGATCTTTTCTGGCGTATAATAGAGTAGATAGGTAGTTCTATATTGTTGAAGTCTGAGACTGGGCAATCGAACAGAGTTGTGTATATTAGTATAAGATTAAATTATTTGTTTCCCTGTAATACTTGTTCCAAGTTTCAGGTTCCATTTATTGGCAATTGACTCTCTATCGTCAGAGCTAAAGCTTATAAAACATTTGTAAGCCAAACTTATAATTGCTTTCTCTTTCCTAGAATTTATGCAGTCCCATATGCCCCCACTAGATACGCTATTGATTTTATTTTTGCGCACCAAGAAGTCGTGTATTTGTATGTATTTAAATCTATGTATTTCAGACAAACCATATAGGCACTTAAGGGTGGAGAAATCTAACATACCTAAAGAATTATACAAATCACCAAGACAAGTTATGCCTTTCACGTGTTAAACCATCCCTAAATATGTCCGGCAGCCCTGGGTTATCCCATAGTTTAAGCTGGGAATGGTAGATGGTGGTTTTACAATAAGCGAGAATGTCTTTCCAGACTCGGGCCTTCTTAAATTTAACTCGTTTGTAGTAATTTGGGTCGGTTATGCGATATAGGAATTGGTTCGAGTCATTCTTTAACAATAAATGGTGGTAATAAAGTGTGTCATCATTATTTAGTAATGAGCGTAGCCGTCTAACGAATGAAGCCCAGAAATATAATTTTAGGTCTGGGACGTTGAGACCGCCTAGGTCAGTCAGATTTTTCAGTAGTTTTAATGACCTCCTAGCTTTCTTGTATCCCCATATAAAGTTTCCAAATATACTATCTAGTTGCTTAAAAAAAAGCCTATTCAGTGCCAAGGGAATTGACCTAAACAAATATAGGTATTTGGGTATAATTTTCATTTTGATCAGGTTTATTCTGCCTATTAAGTTTAATGGGAGTCAATGCCATTTTCTTAGTGTCGCAGTGGTTGTTTTAATCAGCTCGTTATAGTTGATGTTGTTGAGTTCTTTGATATGTGATATGATTTTGACTCCAAGGTAAGTCGCAACCTTGCAGATTTCAGGAACTGGTGTCGGGGGGTTTAAAATTAGTTATTATTTGAGTTTTATGTGTATTTAATTTGTATCCTGATACTTTGCCGAAGTTAAGTGCTTCGAGATTAATGGCTTTTAAAGTCTCTGCTATTTCAGAGGAATAAATGGCAATGTCATCTGCATATGCAGTCATTTTTAGAGTATGCGGGCCAGTCAAAAATTGAGTTATTTTAGGTTGGGCATCCAGAGCTTTTAAAAAAGGTTCAAGTGATAGAGCAAATAATAATGGAGACAAGGGACACCCTTGACGAGTGCCCCTCAGAATTGGGAAGCATGGCGAGATAAGCCCTCCATAACTAATATGCGCTGTTGGTTTGTCGTAGAGCCCCCGAACTCCATTTAGAAATTGCCCTTCAAAACCCATAGATCCCAGTGTCTGCCAGAGATAGCCCCACCCACCCGATCAAATGCCTTTTCGGCGTCGAGCATAATCATAGCCAGTGGGGTATTTTCTACCTCTGCTATATCAAATGCTGTAATTGCGGTGTTAACATGTGCCGACGTGTCCCTCCCTGTTATAAACCCATGCTGTTGTTTATTTATAATTCTCGGCATTAATGGAGCAAGTCTATTGGCCAAGCATTTTGCATACATTTTAGCGTCTGTATTGATCAAAGATATGGGTCTGTATGACCCCATCTGTTCCTTGGGTTTTCCCTTTTTGTGAAAAAATATTATTTTAGCTTTCTTCCATGAGTTAGGGGCCGATCCTGTTATCCCAATGTGTAATATGATTTCTAAAAGAAGAGGTGTTAGTTCGTCTGAGCATAATTTATAAATTTCTAGTGGAATAGTGTCTTCCCCTGTGGCTTTCCCTGAGGGCAGTGATGATATAGCTAACTTAAATTCATTTTTAGTTATCCCAGTTGCGAGAGAAACGATTTCTGCCGCAATTAGCTGATTAGTATGATTCTCCCTTAGATATTCATCGATTAAAAGACTGTTCGGCATGTGTTCAGGAGTATTAAGAGATTCGTAGTATTTGGCAAATTGTTGGACGATATGGATTGGTTGGGTGTATTTCTTATTATCAAGACCTGTTTTTTGAGTGATCGTGGAGTCTGCCCTATCTTCTGCAACCTTAAATGCTAAAATGTTGCCTATTTTATCTCCACCCTCGTAGTTGATGAATTTATATTTATGTATCTGAGCACTGTTTCAAAGATGCTCCCTGTTTCCTTGTGCAGATGGCAACCCACCTGCGCTTTTAAAAGGGATACGAGATCCTCTTGCAGGTGGGAAGAGTGAGTGACTGCACCCGCCTGCAAGAGGATGTCCGGGGGGGTCCATGCAACTCCCTTTCATCACTTTGGAGAACTGCTTTTAGAAGGAGCACTGAAAGTGCACCACCATTGTGAAGTGCACTTTTAATGTGCCTTCTAATGGCATGTTTCCCTCTTCGTCATCAGTAATACAGAGCGGTGCAAAGGTAGAAAGATTCCCTCATTTGCAGGGGCCATACCCCCTTGCAAATGAGGGAATGCCCTCTAAGATAACGCTGGTGCTAAATGTGTTCCAGCACTATCTGTATTACAGAAGGGACCGCACAAGCATGTAGGACCCCTTTAGTAATATCAAATTGCCCCATGTCAGTGCAAAGCAGGCACAAACACCCGCTTACCCCCCGGGCACTTGTGTAATACTGCCCCAGATGTGTTTGCATGTTTGTAACTCTCCCATATAAAGCAACCACACTCCTCAAAAGGCTTCTATATGCTATAACCGTATGAACATATTTCGGTAAACAACTGCTATTAAATGCTTCCCGAACACAGATACCAGGATTTGAGCTCGGATTACTTTGATCCAAAATCTATCAAACATCATTAAAAATGTGAAAACCAATGTATGTAGAGAGTGATAATAAAGGAACAATGGGGCATATTATCAAGGGGGTTTATCTCCGCTTTTTTGGCTTTAAAAGCCAAGAAAGCGGAGATAAAATTATCTCCCTATTACCAAGCTGTCGCTAACACCAGTTAGTGACAGCTAATAGGAGATAGCGACCATCTTGGGCCCCGCTTTGCATGTCAGTGATATTCATCACTAATGACATGCAAAGTGGGCGTGCCAAGATGTTAGATACTGGAAACAGTCCCTAACATCGCTATCTCCTATTACCAACTTTTGGAGATATTCGCGCTAAGCGCGAATATCTCCAAAAGCTAACACCTGCCCTGAGCAGTTCTTAGCCATGTTATCCAATGGGAGGTGGATAACATGGCTAAGAGCATTTGCTCGATAATGCATGAATATCGCTGACTTTTCAGCGATATTCATGCATTGCGGCCGTTTTTTATCGCATTTGCGATAAACCTTGCTAATAGCAAGGTTTATCTGCGATAAAAATCGCCGATGTGCGGCGATAATTTTTGTCTCTAAACAAGTTAGAGACAAAAATTATCGCTAGTTGTTGGTAATATGCCCCAATATTTTTAAATGGGCTGATGTTGAAGGAGAGCTGACAGTGGGACATTCTGACACATCCCCTTGCTTGCAGGTATCGATGGAAGCCGCAGCAGCAGGAGAGGTCCTGATACAATCTTTTACCTGGCAATGCCACGTCTTAGACTGCGGTGAAACTGCGCATTTCTATGTCAAACCCTCAGCAAGTGACAAACAATTTCCCTTTGTGGTTGACAGTCAGAAAAATGACAATTTGACAACGAGAGGGGTTTTTGAGAAAACTATTATTGCAGAGATTCATTTCTGAAAACATGATGAAATACAGTTATTAAGCACGCCGGCCTGTCATAAACTGAAAGAAAAAACATGCTCCGACCTAGACTGGGGAAGACGGATACACAAGCTTAGTGATAAAGGCGTCTTAGAAAACCATCATGTATGTTCTAATCATACTGTCTCAGAAGACGAGGCATGGCTGCTCAGCATTGTTAGATGCCCTATCACAAAGCATGCCGTGCAGCAGAATATTTGATCAATCTATTTATTATTTATAAAGTGTACTATTTACCAATGAAGAAAGATTTCATGATATGCCTTTTTCAGGCGGTGCCAAATTTCACCTGCTAACCAACAATCAAACTGCATTTGAGACAGACACCGGTCACCCATTATCATTCACAGTGTTGGTTGAACAATCAACCAACAGCTGGAGTTCTTTTACCAGGGTACAGTGGCAATGACTAACAAACATTTTTTTAAAGGGATAAATCTCATAGTAGAGAGGATATCCTGTTTTAGAGAATTCTAAAAACTGTGGTTGAAATGAAGAAGAATCCAAGTAAATTATGATAGATGCTTTAATCAATCGAAGAGCATATGAGAAGTAATCCAGCAAGTTCAGTATCCAAGAATAACTGACTCTTACACAGCAATGCAAGTACATGACATATGTAACATTCCACATTCAGTAGTGACATGAGTAGAATGTGAAGGATTAAAGGAACAGTAATAATAAGTAAGCAACACAACACGTCCGCGATCTGACTTCAAGTTTAACGGAGAAGTCCGCGATCTGACTTCAAGTTTAACCAAAATGGCCGCTGCAACGTGTGACGTCAGACGTAATTACCCAGAATCCAAAGCGGAACGACGTAGTTGTCCACGCAACGTAGAGTAAACGTCACTGAAGAAGATAGAATGGAACGAAGAGGAGTTGTTTTCTTTTGGAAATGGTGCGAGCTTTTGAGCGAGCTGTGGTGCGAGTTGTAATACGCGCTGGAAGTAACGGCAACGCTTCTTGAAAAACAACAGTTCTTTGAAACAACGCTATTTGGCAAAAATAAACGGTAAAGCGCTTATTTCTTCAATTTCCAATCCAATAGTATATTGTCAAATTGTGGAAGAAACGATGAAGTTAATGCCAATTTGTTGTTTAAACACCTTTCGCTTTTCGCTTCAAATTAATAAGAAATAATTATGCTCAACACGCAAAGATAATCCAAAAATGGTAATACTTATCAGGAATGATCACCAATGTAGATAGAAGTTCCAAAGAGTTCCTTAAAGTCCTTCCAACCAAGATGAGGTAAATCAATTAAAATTGATTAAAATCAGGTATTCCACGTAGGTTCTGCTCTTCGAATCCCGTCGCCAGTGAAATGAAGAAGAATCCAAGTAAATTATGATAGATGCTTTAATCAATCGAAGAGCATATGAGAAGTAATCCAGCAAGTTCAGTATCCAAGAATAACTGACTCTTACACAGCAATGCAAGTACATGACATATGTAACATTCCACATTCAGTAGTGACATGAGTAGAATGTGAAGGATTAAAGGAACAGTAATAATAAGTAAGCAACACAACAGTGGTGTACTTATGCAGGCAATCCTCATGGGTAAGTATTATGCAAATAGGCATCTACACCTTTTCACCAATAGACCATTATTTTTCTCGAGAAGAAACTCGTTTCCCAAACCCCCAATTAAATATTAGTGATATTCCCTTCAGTGCCCCAGTATAGAGCCACACTTTCTTCTACCTTTTGTAATAGTAGTTTTCAAAGACATTCTCAATTTCCAACGTTGTGCCTGTGCACATACATTTGCATGCCATCCTCCTCTGTAACATGTCTCCCCCTCTTTTCCTATAATTATTGCAGACTTAGCTCATCATTTATGTCCAACTGACTCTTTGCCAGCCTGCCTGTGCCCAAAGAGCTTTCCTTTGTCGCCCTGGTGGAGGGCAACCAACATAATTTAGAAGTTCCTGATTAACACCTGCGAAACATTCTGGTGAAGGTGTCATCGGTCATCCTGTGGGGGAGTACTTAAGTCAAAATGTCATTAGAGCTGAGCAACCATTTCATGGCACCCACTCTCAGCAATGGTTATGTTTTTCAGAAAAAAAGTCCCAAAAGCAGGCATTTCTTTTTTATGAAAGTTAAGTCAATGATCATGACGTGCATGGTGTTTTCACTCTCAACGTGGGAGGCATTGAGCATTTTTTCTGCCTGGATCTGCCATGCCTCTGAAGCTATCCTAGAAAATCAAAATATATGTCATAAATATAGTGACGCTTCTGCCAGTGAAGGGTTGCCAATGGCGGACCCAGTGGAAGTTTTGCCACAAAAGACACCTGCTACCTACCCTAACTTGAATTTGGAGGGGCTAGAGAGCCGTTAATTTCCAGTGGCACTCTTGTTCCACAACCTGCAACACCTTAGTTACGAATAAATCAACTATTATGCAATGGAACTTTTAACTTAACAAAGTGGATTGTGTATGTGAAACTTTGTAAAGTCTGTAAAAATGAATTTGCAATTTTCAAATCGAAATGTGTGTACATCTAGGTGAAAAAGGGCACACGGTGCTTTCTAACTCGGTATTAGTACTATCGTGCACTAGGCCAGCTCTCATAAAAGATGGAAACCTTTAAACAGCACTTTAAACTTCAGATTACAGTAAAACAAATACATTTAGAATTCATTCAAAATCATCAATAATTTCGCCATAATATATAATTGGTATCAAATAAAATCAGATTGTGTTGCCTAATATGCTATATACGTAAGAACTAAACCGGAATTTCAGATGAGAGTTTGTGTTCGCTTTCACAGTACATGAATTTATCTATATATCTATTTATAAAGTTGTTCTCAAATCAAATACATACTTTGTGAATTCCTGTGTTTCACCGTTGATATTGTGAGGCCTGTGTAACCCAGCCATGCCTACTTTGGAATTAGAAGTCAGATCCGGCATTCTCTCATTATTGCAAAGCACACGCACGAGCGGAGTATCTCGGCTCTCTTTCCCTGACTGTTATGGCTACTGAAGAGGTCACACACGGCTCGTGGCACCACCAGGGTCAGTTTTGTTGTTCTAAGGAAGGAAGTTTTGACATTCAATACACTACCAGGATAATATGGACACCAGCATGCAGAGGTCACTGTGGGCGGAGGTTGGCGAAGGGTTCTATAATCTTAGTTCCCGAGGGTGTTTGTCTGGTTCCCGTTGACGTGACCCGGAACACACGTCCTTGGAGCATTTTTCATCTCTCAATTAACATTTTGATAATAATGTATATGCATGCTTGAATTGGATCGAAGTTCATTTTCTCTTCTTGTGAACAATTGTACTATACGTGAAAAAGCGACATTAGCTTATCAGTGATGCATGGTCTAAAATACATTCACATCGCCCTAGCTGCATATTCATGAGTCCATACATGTTTCCAGTACTACAATGGAAACCCGAGACCTTTGCGGGTTTCATTGTGTACTGCAGCATATGAAGTTTCACATGTTTATAAGTGTGCGGTACAGGTTGGATGCACAATGCACATGGGCAACTGCCTTCTCGGGTGTACAAAATGGGTCCACTGGGAACATATTTTTGATCGTGGAAACATGAATATCACTTCAAAAAGCTAAAAGGCTATTTGTCCGTGCACACCAAACTTACACGCTCGGGTGTCTTTGTAAATCGGTCCCCATATGATCCCAGCCATCTTTTAGAGACACTCAAAGAAAGGCAAAGGCCATTCATGTTCTGCAATATGGGTAGCTGTCAATAAGAGGGTTGTTTTCCACTGAATGGCTTAAATTACATCAAATTGCATCTTGAGATGTCTATGATGTCCTACCAAAATCTGGTAATTGCTGGCTTGCCCCCCAGCTATTCTTCCCCCATGAGCAGCAGCCATATCCCCCCTCCCTCATAAATAATAATAGCAAAAAAGCCTGTTCTGCCACTCTTCTAAAACCCTCAATAGTGGAGAGGTGTTTTGCAGCGGCCAGGGCAGCTGACTTCGGAGCGCAGGGCTCACGGTTCGTGCTCCGGTGGCAGCTCCGCTAAGCACCATGTGACTCTGGGCCATACCTCACTTAATTCCCACAATGGCCCCCAGCGCCTTGAGACCCGTAAGGGTGAGTAGTTGCGCTTTACAAATACAGATTTGCATTTGCATTTACATTGTAATAGTGCCACACACTCTGTGGTTATCTAGTGGGAGCCTAGGCCCGCCTAACATCCATGGACACTCGCCACCCTGATGAACTCTTTTTATTTCTCATCGTTATAAGGCGAGAGGTTGGAATCGGGGTCTCCCATTAATGTTCCACACGAGAGTACATGAGAATAGAATTGTATCCGCTTCAATGCCAAAATTCAATAAAGGAAAGTTAAACAAAAAATATTTGGCATCCCAACCCCACCCCCCACATGGCCATTCACTACTCCTTCTCATTTGAAGCTGTGCTGGCGCCACTCACTGTGAAAGCGAAAAGCTAGCACTGTGCTGAGAGTAGCTTTGTAAATACAAGTATAATCTGTAATAGCCTGACAGCCATGGATCCGTACTTGTCCTAGGTTGACACAAGAGATAATGTTTGATGGTGAACGAGAATCACCTGCATACCCCTATCTCTGTCGGGGGCAGAGACTGTACAGAGACCGAAGTAGGCTTGTGAGGCAGGGTACCATCAATTGACATGCCACCACTTCCCTCAGGTCTCTGGAGTCTTATTTGACCCCCAGGTTCCTAGCTACTGTTACTGTATTGGGGGGGAGGAGGGATTTCAGAGGGCCAACATAGACTAAGGGAGAAGGTGTTAGCTTTCCCTAGTGGCATGATTTCCAATTTTTCTGAGTTACATTTTAAGTGGTTTGCTTTCATACAATGAAAGACTTCTGCGACACATTGATGGAGATTTTCCCCAGCCAGTGTGGTATTTTTATCTAACACCAGAATTAGCTGCGTACCGTCCTCATATGAGATAATCTCGATATTAAAGGATGATATCAGGCTGATCAGAGGAGCCATATAGGCGTTAAAGAGTACTTGACTGAGAATGGACCCTTGTGGGACCCTGTAGGGCAGAGGTTTTTTCTGCTAACTGATATTGTCCAAGGGTAATGACTTGTCTACCTTCTTGTAAATAAGATTTCAGCCAGGCCAGGGCGACATGAGAGTTACCATAAGATGCGAGACGGTCTAAGAGAATGAAATGTGAGACTGTGTTGAAAACGGCTGATAGGTCTAATGAGACCAACACAGCATTCCTTCCCTGGTCTAAAGCGGCTTTAAGGGATTCAGAAGTGTACAAGAAGGCTGATTCCATAGAATGCTGAGGTCTGAAACCTGATTGATTAGGATGTAAGATGTTTGTTCCTTCCAAATAGGCCATAGGTTGAAGGTTACCTATATTTTCAGTAATCTTGCTGAGACATGGGAGCAAAGAGATGGGTTGAAGTTTAGTAAGGGTGATGGGATCAGCAAATTGTTTCTTTTTGAGCGGTTCGACTGCTGCAATTTTCAATTCATTGGGGACTTCTGCTACTGAAAGAAAGGCTTTTATTATGTTATTGATGACTGAATTGACAGTGTCTACGATAGCAGGTAGAATTAAAGGGGGCCATGGGTCAATGGGAGAACTTACTTTAACTGCTAGCGTAGCCTGATGGGATTATTCTAGGCTAATGGCTTGAAAAGCTCGAAGAGATGGTCTGTTGTTTCCTAGATCAGCAGTTGTCGTAACAGGAGAGGTGGAAGGTGCTGGAAAATGTTGTAAAGACCGGACAATCTATTCAAAATAGTCAGCTACACGATCGCAGAGAAACTGTGATGGGGGAATCTCTTGTTTAAAGACTATGGAGTTGGTGAAAGAGTTGATATCTTGAAAATAGTTTTTTTGATTAGCGTTGGCCATTTAGCGCTATTGTTTAGAACCAAATGCACCCTTGTGTGCTAAATACCCATGGGAAGTTGGGGGAAACCCCTGTTTCAAGAGCCTGTTTGGAGAGTGGGAGTAGCTGCTCACACTCGTTAATTCATATTCTGTTGCATTTAGTGCTATTTCTTAGCACAAAAAGCACCCTTGCATCAGTTTTGGAGACAATGGGCATTTTCGTGCTAAGAAATAGCGCTAAATGCAGAATTACTCATATTATGTAATTCAAGCATAAGCACTGATATCACAGCCCCTATACTTGAATTGTCAAGGTCTCAAACCCAAATCATGACCCAAAACATGACCTCTCCGGGAGTCCGACCACTCAAGGATCTATTGTTTAAGGGTTTCTCTACCCCACACAGGTGGGGGTCCAACTGTCTCCTTAACCTAATACTCTAGCTGTTAAGGAATGTTTTAAGTCAAGGTTTTTCCTTTACACTATCGCATTTCACTCAGGATGATAGGGGGAAGAGTAGTGCACAATCACACCCAAGGTTCCAATGGTAACCCAGTAAGTCTTAGAGGCAAACCCGGGCCCTGGTCCAAATGTAATACAGCTACTGCATATGTGCTAATGAAGGCTTACAAATCTTTTATAACAGTTTGAGCATCAGCTTATCACTTTGGCCACATACAAAGGAATTGAGAACTGGAATCCACTGCTATCAGAATGTATTTGAAAGAGCCATCAGTGTGTAGTGGCCCACAATGGTCCAATTAAATGCAGTCCATAGGCTTGTTTCAAATGAAAAGAGGCATCTGTGGTGGAAACGTTTATTTGTTGACAAATGTCAAATTTAAGGACATAGGGCCAGATGCAGGTCGCCAATTACCGGTCGGTAACGGCTGGATCGGTAATTGGATTTTGAGATGTAGGGTCCTTAATTTTACAGATTCGGTAAATGTACCGATTCGGTAAAACCCAGATGTAGGTAGCACTGTTCACAGTGCTACAGGCCTTCAGGATTCAGTATTTTACCACCAGATCCAATTGGGTGATAAAATACCGAATTCAGGTGTACATGCACATCTGTGCATGTACACCTGTGCCATATGACACACAGACATGCCCTTAGGGCATGTATGTGTGCCACATGTCACACAAGCCTGTACTTGGGGTGCTAGAGGGTGTCAAAGTGACACCCCCTGCACCCTTGCAGGATTCGGTATTTACCGATTCGGTAAATACTGAATCGGTATTGCCCATTGATTCCTATGGGCTTCATGGCCCAAAGGAATCAATGGGCAATACCGATTCGGTATTTACCGAATCGGTAAATACCGAATCCTACCGATTCGGTAATTCTAAAATTAGAATTACCTACATCTGCCCCCTTCCTATTTACCGACTCTTAAATACCGAATCGGTAAAATTCGGTATTAAGAGTCGGTAAATAGGAATTACCTACATCTGGCCCCTAGTCTTTAGTAACATTCGGCAATAGTGAAACTGTAGCCGGACCGGCACACCTGCGCAAGCAGATGCTACACCCTTATGTTCTGCCATGCTTGATTCTGGCCTGGGGTCCAAATTAGATATTACTCTATCCCCCATGGGAAGATGAGCAAACAAAATATTTTATTTACTTAGTAGATAGAAGTATTTTGCTGGATATGTTTTTGGTAAGGGGATGCCAGAGTGCCAAGCTGTGACAGCCAACAGGCTGTCACCACTGAGCAGCATAGACGGTGTCTCCTCATCCAAAGCGGCTCTCCTGCTGACATCAGCCCTGGGTGGTTGTCGTCAGAATGAAGTCTAGGCTCTGGGGAGCACCAGGGGAGGGTTGGTGAGTCTGTATGGGATCCTTTATAATTGAAATGAAGGGCACCAAGGGAATGCTGGAGGGTCCATACTGTATTCTTTATAGTCGGGGTAGAGGGTTGGAAGGTCGAGAACCTATGGCCTGTGGGGAGCAGAGTGGATGCTGAACAATGAAGTGGTAGCAGGCCCATACTGCAAGGCTCAATTCTACCTTTCCTCACGGCATGAACAAAGGCAAAGACTCTAAATGCTGCATGGAGGTCTCCTGATGGTCAGGCCCCAGGCAGTGCTCATACTGTGGGCACGGAGCGTCGGGAAGTCCCAGCAGCTGAGTGAGGGTCTGCACGGGATCTTCTGACTTCTGTGTGGTGGACTGTTATGGCAGCTGAGTTCGGGGCAGTGGACCCACACTGCACTCCGAGTTTCTGCCTTTCCTCCAAGGTAGTGCATAGATGGGGGTCTCCTGGTAATTAGGTCATGGGCAGCGAATGGCAGATGAGCATGGTGCTTCCACTCGGAATCTGGGTGGGAGAGTATTCGATGGGCTGTGCTTCACATGGATATACACTGAAAGCTATCCCTGGCTCTGGGAGCCTTCGAAGGCATCTCCTACTTGGTTAGCCATCTTGGGAAATTCAGTCAGATCTCCGCTTAGTACATAACTGTTTTCAACAAATTTGTATCCATCCTACTTTTGATGTTGTTAACACAGTCTTTCAGAGAATTTGTGGAACAATCTGCACCAATAGCGTAGAATGTAAGAATGTATCACACATCCAAAGAAGAAAAAGAAAGAAGAAATATTTCTCCTCATTAAACCAGCTCCAAGGAAATACAGGATTTTGTTGTAAATCCATGTTTTGAATTCTTTGTATATATGGATTGGCATCAAAATCCAAGAGTGGACGCATGCAAACGCCCATGCACCACTCATGAAATGTCTCCTTGACACAAAGTAGCGCAAGGCAAAGCTTTGGGCTGCAATGCTTTACTTTTGTCTATGAACCAACCCAATTTAACATTTACTGTAGTTTGATCAACCCGGAGTTTGCATTGGGTTTGCATTAAAAAAATAATGCAAACCTAACACAAAAAATCAAAGCAATGGTTGCTTGGCTACAATGCTTTTAATTATTTAGGCAATGGCAGAAAGCAATGTTCTTGAACAATAGTTCAGAATAGTTAGCTGTATCAGTGGTTTCCAAAATAAGTTTCTTCAATAGTGATCTGCTTATTCCTTAATTGAGATAATTAGAAACAGTTTATGATTGTATAAACAGATACATCATTTTGCAGTACAGAAGTAAGTTCTGGAATATGCTTGTAGATGATGTAAATAGGAATCAGTCAAGAGGGGAACCCTCTTACAAAACCTCAAACATTTAGAAAAATTATTTTACATGAACAGGTCCTCAGGCCAGCTCCCCCTGCCTTGATCCTCCTGTCCAGCTTGTCCGCAGTCCGCTACCCTCTGCTGCCTTCAGTTTTGTGCCTCTGCTCATTTTCTGCTCATTTTTCTTCCTTTTCTCTGCTAGCTTCTGCCCTCTATTTTGACACTTTCTGCTCGTTCTGCCCATTATTTTGCCTCTTTCTGCCTGTTTTTCTGGCTTTATTTTGCCTCTTTCTGATCATTTCTGAACTATATTGTGTCTCATTTTTCTTGATTCTGACCTTTATTTTCTGCCTTTTCTGCTTATTTTTGACCTTTATTTAGCCACTTTCTGCTCATCTCTGACTTATATTATACCTCTTTCTGCTAATTTCTAATCTCTTTTTTGGCCATTTCTGCTGGTTTCCAACTTTTATTTTGCCTCTTTCTGACCTTTATTTTGCCTCTTTCTGCTAGTTTCTGACCTTTATTCTGACGTTGCATCCACATTGCCCAGATACCTCTAAGGGTGACAGTGCTGCGCTTGGCAAATGTTGATTGATTGATTGAATTAGATAGGGGTGATTCAAATTTTCAAGGTTGCAGGGAGAGGTAGCAAATGACATTGAAAAGGTTAGTTCCTCACAAAAGAATGCAGGAGTTTCTTTGTTTAATCTTGTGGGAACTGAACTACATTTGATGTATCAACAGGGAAAGTTCCCTGGGTATTTGATTTTAAAACTCTATTTGTTTATTGATTAGATTGAGAATGTGTTTAGAATGGAAGTTTTTCCAGGTTTCAGTGATAGTTTTTAGGTCTTGCCTTGGCAGCGCATGCGCTGCATGTGCTGTCTCAGCGAGACATAAAGTAATCTGTATGTTGGGTTACATTTTATGTTATTTGTCTCTTCTCTAGCTATTAGCTTAGTTGTGTTAGTGTTGTTGGTATCTCCTTTTCTGTTGGCTATTGGTGATTTCCTAACTTCCGTGTAGTCTCAATACAGCGGTGCCTAACTACTGTGTTATTTACTCTGCTTGCACTTTTTTTGGTGCCATCTGTTTCAGTGGCGTCTGTTTTGCCCGCTGTAGTCTTCCTTGGTAATTGGAGACTTTCTAGCACGCTGGATGCCCCTACCTCCCTTCTGCTTGATGGGCTCTTTTCTTCGTGGAGCCTGCATGGCGCTGCTGATTCAGAAAGCAGCTGCTTACTCACACACGCCATTGTATCCCCCAATCAATACCCTTTCTGTTGCTTGGCCACATTCTTTTATTTATTTTATTTGATTAAGGAGCTTTGCTCACTCTTTTCACCTTGCACCGTGGCGATCAAACAAAGCTGTGCAGCAGCGTACTCACACACGCCATTGTGTGCCCCTCCATACATTTCCTGTTGCTTGTCTACATTATTTTATTTATTTGTGTGTATTATTTTTTTAAATGGACGCTCTCTTCTTCACTTTTTGTAAGAGTTGCTTGGTTTGTTATTAGTCAGCTAGCTGAGGGATGCCCGTGCTGCACGCTCATCGCTTGGATCAAAGTGTGGTCATCAGACCAGGAGATTGAATTCAAACAGCCCCATCTCTGCCATTTTCCCAAACGTTTTCCCAAACGTCAATAAACCAAGTACCTCTGAAAGAACATATTTAACATACATGAAGCCCAGGGACTCTGCTGTATGTTTGGCTACTGGCACGGAGGAGAGACGCCATTGCTGTTTGTTTGTCAAAATAGAAATGTTACTCAGGGCTGTGACTGTTTCTCTCCTTTTTCACCCTCATTGGTTTTGTATTCCCTTTGTTGTGTTTTTATGGGAACTGTTCAATTCCCTGTCTCCGCCCATAACATTTCTAATCACCTAAACCATAACCATGGGATTAAGGCACTTTTCAATGATTTCGCGATTTGCGGTGTAAATACAAATTTTTGACTGCTGAAAACAATTACAATTGTAATCATACTTCACAGTGGAGTATAGACAGAGTAAGATTTGTATGGTTTTTACTGCACCTTTCTATCTGGAATTGTGTGTGAAGTGGTTTATCATGGGACAAGGACCATCCCTTTCAGCAAACAATAAATCCGGGGACATCCTAAATGAAATTATGTTTGACACAGACTTGGGCTTTGCCAACTTGTTATGTTCCAACCCAGTGCCTTTTAATTCCACCTGGAATGGGCAGGGGAAATCATCAACAATAGATTTCATTTTGATGTCATGCAGGTATGCTACTAGAGCCAAAGATTTTGCCACACAAGATATATCGGCAAGTGACCATTTCCCCTTGAGCATCTTCATTAGGTCTAAGAGAAATATAATTGATCATACATCTACATTTATGGGGAACCTTAATGTATCTAGGAAAATGGATATGCCCTAAAATGGGATGAGTTAAACCCTGATACTTTCAAAATGAAGGTTATAACTAATTGCAAAGAGGAGGTCAAGGTGTGTTTAGATGTAAGCACTATGAACAAAGACATTATTAGTGGGTTCCAGACAATTTCAAAGTGCATCAAACAGGAAATGTCTGTGAAACTCAGTAAATCTAATCAATCCAAGCATGACTGGTTCGATGCAACATGTTCTAAGACCCATGCCAAGCTAAAAAGAGTACTCCATTTAGAGCCTAGAGTTGTGGAGGATGTTAGGCTGGCGTTTAGAGAGTATAATGCGGCCTTAAAGTTAAGGAAAACAACTATTAAAAATGAAGCGTGTCGGGACTTACAGATAGCATCAAAGCTAAAGAACCAGTCTGCATTTTGGAAGGCGATCAATGTGCCCTTCTTGTTGGAGAAAGACAGGGCTACGATTGAAATAGCTATTAGCGAGGCCGAGTGGTTGGAGCATTTTGAAAAATTATATAACAATTCAGCTCATACAACAAGATAAGAGATGGAGCCTGTAGCCAATTTGGTTTTTACACAAGGTACAGAGGATATGAATCTGAAATTTGAGCTGAGTGAGGTTAATCTAGCCATTGAATCTAGCCTGGGAGGTAAGGCGCCTGGGAGGCAAGGCACCTGGACCATATGGCATCCCATATGAACTTTTTAAACATATTATTTTACTGTGGGGTCCTCTTTTAACTCAAGATTTAAAAACTTGCAGGACAATCGGCCCTCTATCATCCTGGTATGAATTGACCTTGGTCCCCATCTTTAAAAAAGGGAACAGGTCGGACCCAGCCTGCTATAGGCCGATATCTCATCTCGATTCAACAATTAAGATTATCGGCAGAGTTCTTTTACTAAGGCTGCAAGATTGGGCGGAAGACCATTTGATACTTAGCGACCTTCAGTATGGTTTTCGCAAAGGCATGGGCACAACTGACCAGGTGTTAAATTTGAACATGATGATTGGCAAATATACTAAAGCCAAAAGGAGTAGGTTGTATTTAACATCGTAGATTTAACTGCTGTGTTTGATTCTGTAATTCACAAGGAACTCTGGAGAATTTTAACTAACATAGCGGTGGAAAGTTCGATAGTTTTATTTCTGAGACAGCCATATGGGGGAGCAAATGCTAGGATTTGTTATGGGAGGGGAATGCACTAAGCACTTTAGGGTGAGAAGGGTGTGAGATAGGGATGTGTGCTGGCACCCTTCCTATTTATATTTTATATTAATGATTTGGGAAGTATGCTGGGGAAAGAGTGCCAAGACCTCCCACAAGTGGGTAAAGGACCCATACCCACATTAATGTATGCCGATGATGCGGTCGTGATGTCAGGTACCCCGGTAGCGATGCATAGGTTAGTTGTCTGTTTTGCTGATTACATGGCCAAATTGGGATTAAAAGTTAATATCTCTAAAACCTTTGTGATAAAATGTGAGGAATACGCACTTCAGACATATTTAAATAGGTAATTATGAATTTTATAAGTTAATGTTTGCATATATTGTGTCCATAATTGTATTGTGCTTTTGTGAATATTTCTTTTAATTGAATAAAGCTGATTGAATTGAAGTGAATTGTGTGTGAAGTGGACTGTGCATGGGCGTGCTCGATTATGCAGTACTCAGCAGTGGAGAAGCTCATGTCCCAAATATGCAGGCAGCAGTCCGGGCAGTGGGCACAGGGCTGCGCAGCTCCTCCAGTCTCAGGAGTATGAACTCAGCTCAGGCAACTCTCCGTAGGACGCCTGACAAAAGTCTCCCAACATTCCCTTTTTATGACGCTGCTCACTCACTTCGGTCTGCAAGAAACTCTGGCCTGGGGCAGGTATTATCCGACTCCTGAAACAATAAGGACGGGAGCTTTCCTTTTTGCTGCTCTTTTACAATTCTGTTTGCGCATGTGTATCTGACATCAGTACAAAGAGCAAAGTTCGATAGTTTTATTTCTGAGACAGCCATATGGGGGAGCAAATGCTAGGATTTGTTATGGGAGGGGAATGCACTAAGCACTTTAGGGTGAGAAGGGGTGTGAGATAGGGATGTGTACTTGCACCCTTCCTATTTATATTTTATATTAATGATTTGGGAAGTATGCTGGGGAAAGAGTGCCAAGACCTCCCACAAGTGGGTAAAGGACCTATACCCACATTAATGTATGCCGATGATGCGGTCGTGATGTCAGGTACCCCGGTAGCGATGCATAGGTTAGTTGTCTGTTTTGCTGATTACATGGCCAAATTGGGATTAAAAGTTAATATCTCTAAAACCTTTGTGATAAAATGTGAGGAATACGCACTTCAGACATATTTAAATAGGTAAGAAACCGATTGACTGTTGCAAAATGTTTTCTTACCAGGAAATACTCTTTGATAAGAGGGGGACATGGACCCAGGTCATTAGGACCAGGAGGCTATAGTTTTCTAAAGCGATAGCCTTACTTTTAAACTTTATTAAGAAGCTGGGAAAACGGGCTCCAGAGGTCCTATTACAGATTTATAAGGCGAAATGCATCTCAATAGCCACTTATGGAGCAGGTATCTGGGGTCATGAGAATGTTAATTCATTACAATGCATTGAGAACAGATTTTAAGGATTTTTATTGATTGTCCCTGACGGCACCTCTACCTATGTTTGCCATACTGAAATGGGCCTATCTTACATTATGGACATATGTAAAATTTAACCTGTAAACCAGTGGCACAGAATTTGGACCTCTGATTCTCTAGAGCTCAATAGACAGATACTCGCAGACTGTGGTAAATTGGATGGGGCACGGAAGATTAGCTGGCTAGAGTACATTAACCATTTTGTTGGTTACCTTGGCCACCCCGAATATTTTTCGGACCCCCTTAGTCTACTAGATGTAAATAGGAAAGTACTAAAAATTAGCTGTCTGTTCTATTTGGATAATAAGAGAAGAGATACAGAATCCCCAAAAGTTTTGGTACAGGCGCATCCATTAATAATGACCGCCGAAAAACTCCAGCCCTATCTAAGTATATTTACAAGAGAGCTTGACAGATTTTTGTGGACCCGTTTGAGATTGGGCATTTTTCACAGGCTTGTCACTTTTTGCACTGAAACCAATTGGTCGCAGGAGCATCGTAAATGTCCATGTGATGATGTGTCTTTCAATCGACTATTCATGTTTTATTCTTTTGTAAATTTTACTCTCATAATAGGCATAGGTGGATTTTGCCAATTTTAAAAAACAAGGGCCTAAAACAATGTCGTCCTGCTTTTCTGTTCTTACAAATATTAGGAGAAGAACAGTTGACCGTATCAATTGTAATATTTTTAAAGCTTGTCTTAAAATGTAGAAAATCAATCATGATGTAATTCACTTTTCTTAGGGTCCGATTCACTGAACTACCTTAAGACAAAATCCTAAACTTACTACTTTTGGAAGTCACAGAAGGCATTTAGTAGTAGTAAAGTAAGGATTTTGTCTTAAGTTTGATTTAAGTTTGACTTAAGACAGACTTAAGACAGCCTTAAAACAGTCTTAAGACAAACTTAAGACAAACTTAGGACAGACTTAGGACAGACTTAAGACAAACTTCCATCAGACTTAAGACAAAATCCTAACTTTACTATTACAAAATGCCTTCTGTGAATACTAAAAGTAGTAAGTTTAAGATTTGGTCTTAAGTTAGTTCTGTGAATCAGGCCCTGCATCTTTATTGGAACTGATTTGCACTGTTATTTTATGAATTTTATAAGTTAATGTTTGCATATATTGTGTCCATAATTGTATTGTGCTTTTGTGATTATTTCTTTTAATTGAATAAAGCTGATTGAATTGAAGTGAATTGTGTGTGAAGTGGACTGTGCATGGGCGTGCTCGATTATGCAGTACTCAGCAGTGGAGAAGCTCATGTCCCAAATATGCAGGCAGCAGTCCGGGCAGTGGGCACAGGGCTGCGCAGTTCCTCCAGTCTCAGGAGTATGAACTCAGCTCAGGCAACTCTCCGTAGGACCCCTGACAAAAGTCTCCCAACATTCCCTTTTTATGACGCTGCTCACTCACTTCGGTCTGCAATAAACTCTGGCCTGGGGCAGGTATTATCCGACTCCTGAAAGCTTTCCTTTTTGCTGCTCTTTTACAATTCTGTTTGCGCATGTGTATCTGACATCAGTACAAAGAGCCCTTTTATGAGCGTAAAATGACCACTATTTCAGTTTCCTACTTGAAAAGTTTCTGTGTATTAAAACCTCCCATTGTGGGTTCTAGGGTGGTAAAGCCCTCAACGTGTGTGAACACCCACACACTTCCATGTTTGGGGTTATTTCAAACCAGGGCTTTAAGTGGGATGAAAAAACTGGGGTCTCTCAAAGGGGTGTGGCCAATGTAATTAGGGTGTGGCTTAAAACACGTAAGCTAAAAATCTGTGCTTAGCATAGTGTGCCTCGCCCGCCTCGTATTTTGCTGTTTGTCATTGCATCCAGAGCACAAAACAGAGCCCGATAAGGACCCATTTCAGAGTGGGAAATCATTGCAATCACCCCCAAAAAGTAGTGGGGTTTGGCAGAAGAGGTTCCTTCATTTAAAATATTTATTTTTTCCCGTGGTGAAAATAAAGTTAGTACGTGTGTTTGCACTTGCTCTGTTATTTTCCACAGGCAAAACAATAACACTGTATATTTAGTTTGCATCATTCGATTCATTTGGAATGAAGTAGCAGATTGGGATCGGAGGACTGCAAACAGTGGAGGTATTCAATAATCCAACTTGGCACGTGACTTCCAAGAGGCCCAGTGTTGCATGGGACACATGCAGCCAGGTCTGGCTTTCTAGGCAGGAGCAATTTGCATGTGGACCCTGCGAGTTTCCCTGGTTGGATTGACTTGTGTGAGCCCATCATAGGTGCTCCGTGTGTGGACTCACCTGCACAGCATAAGACTCTGCTGAACTAAGGTTACAATCAATATCCATCTCCACCTAAAGCAGACCGAGGCCCAGGGCACGGCTCCAGCCCCCCTCAGGCAATAGAGATAGAGCTGGTGCGCCTTAGGAGTAAAAGTGGTGTAACTTGTCCCCCTGACCGAGTAATCAACTCTACCAATGCCCTCTCTTGCCCATAACTGCCATGCCTGGGTACTTTGTGTCTAGAGTTAGGTACAGTGGGGCATATTACCAAGCAATAGCGATAATTATCGCTATTGCTTGGTTAGAGGCAAAAATTTACCGCTGTGCTGCGGCGATTTTTACCGCAAATAAACCTTGGTATTACCAAGGTTTATCGCAAATGCGATAAAAATCGCCGCAATGCATGAATATCGCTGACAAGTCAGCGATATTCATGCATTACCGAGCTAATGCTCTTAGCCATGTTATCCACCTCCCATTGGATAACATGGCTAAGAACTGCTCTGGGCAGGTGTTAGCTTTTGGAGATATTCGCGCTTAGCGCGAATATCTCAAAAAGTTGGTAATAGGAGATAGCGATGTTAGCGACTGTTTTCAGTCGCTAACATCTTGGCACGCCCACTTTGCATATCATTAGTGATAAATATCACTGACATGCAAAGTGGGGCCCAAGATGGTCGCTATCTCCTACTAGCTGTCACTAACTGGTGTTAGCAACAGCTAGGTAATAGGGAGATAATTTTATCTCCGCTTTCTTGGATTTTAAAGCCAAAAAAGCGGAGATAAACCCCCTTGATAATATGCCCCAGTGTTCCTGGAGGGTGATGTGGTGTCCTCTCTAAGGACATGCCGTCGGAAGAACAGAAAAATCACTACAGCTGGCTCTGCTGCTTGCAGGTTTTGCCTGCACACCTCCCATGCCATAAAGCTGATACCAGCTCAGGTAGCTGTCTTTTGGGAGGCCCAATGCGTGGCCTGCCTTCTTGTTCTGTGTCAACAAATGTCTAAACAAACAAGCATTTGCAATGCAATAGGTCTCGCATTTACGAGATTTTGAGCTATTGAAATTGCAAATAACAATGCCTGTTATGTTTGTTTTTAAAACATAAATAAAAGGCTGTGTCAATTACAATGCCAATAGCTTAAACTTGCGTAAACGTGAGACCTATTTCATTGCAAATGCTTGTTTTATATGTTGGACGTTTAGCCATAAAAATAAGTTTCACGTTTCAATCATAGTGGATACGACACTTTTGAGAGTCCTTCAGCAGAATTACTAGTCTTCGGGTATTTAAGAGGAGACAATAACATCTGCAATTGCGGTGCCCAACGGATAGCAGTTGGAATAGTTGGTGGGAGGATATAAAACCTCAGGAGGCAAAGAGATGGAGTTTAAAATTTTTTGCACGTTTCCTTTGTTCATGCTCTAATTTTCATAAGGTCTATGCATTTCATTTACGTTAAATGTTATAACGGATAGATCAGTTCATCTTTCACGAGGAAGTTCAAGTAGTGAATAGGTGGAGTTTGATCGTATACATACGGGATCTAGAATGTAACCATGTGGATGTGTGTGGGAAATGACAACTTGTATGAGACCACGTTACTGAGTCGAATTTGTTAAAGTGAAAATTAAAATCACAAATCTAAAGCATATTTTAAGAGATGCATTATCATCTGTAGCTACATCTATGATTAGTGTCAATTAAAAGGGATGACGGCAGAAGATAAACTATTGCAGCAAGAGATTGTTTGGGATTTATAATAATCGATGAATAAATTTGAATTTGCAATATTAAGATAGTGAATCTTATTGATTTTGAATGGTTTCCTAAATATTAGAGGGTAGATTTACAAGCCCCTTGCGCCACTTTTGAGTCATTTTCCCCATGTTAAAAATGACGTAAAAGTGGCGCAAGGGGCTTGTAAATCTGCCCATAAGACTGCTCCTCTGCCTTTTTTCAAGTCAGACCGATAAAGTACATTGAAGGTGTAGCAGAGGGGAGGAAATGAGTTATAGTTATCTCGAGGCCTTCTTTAAACCATATCTCTGTGATGCCCAATTTAATCCTTGACATTTTGAAACAGAAATATCCCCCGACACAACCTTTGGAGTAGGCTCATTGCATGATTTTTTAAAACAAACTGTGCTGCAGAATCGAATCAAATGACACCGCTATTATTGTTTAGGAATGGTGTGTCAATCATGCTAGATTGATTGGCCAATACACTTAAGCGTTGTAACTTGAATGCAATGCTAGACAAAACATAATCAGCACGAAGGAAACCAAGTAACCCGCTTGCATTATAAGTGATGGTGGATGTTGAGGGGAATCTGCATGGTGGCTGACCCCCGGGCCCCGATCCCCGTGGCTGACCCCCGGTGCTCAGAGCAGAGCAGAGCCTGCGTGCGCCCTGGAAGGCTTGTCTTCCATGCATCTCCGGCACTGGGCATGACTTCGGCACGCTGCTGTTACGTTCGATGCGTACGTCCCCTGCTCATAATGGGCAGAGAAATAAACAGCGAAACTAGATGTAGGCGAAAGGTTTTACTCTCAATATGGTCGCCACAGTAAATGAGAATAAGTTTTAAAAAAAAGCTGTTTGAAGAGGGCAATGCTACTAGATTAGGTTAGTAATTTAAATAAAGTGGGGGTGACATTAAAAATCAATAGCTAATCTAAAAACAGAAAAATATGTTTTAAAAAACTGTCACAGAATTACAGCATGAAAGAAAGCAGGTCCACATAGAAAGGCGTCTTAGAGGCTGCGGGGGCATGCTTCAGGAACTTTTGTGGAATGAGGAGGACCAGGAAGCTAGAGTACAGACAAAGCGTTTGAACTAATATAGGCAACCTGGATATACCACCACAAATACAAACAAGGATGCAGGGTATGTGGGGAAAAGGCCACCTAAAACCAGACAACTTTTACTACTTTGCTCGGGTATGACTGGGTTCGAAAATCAGGAGTAACACAGTACAAATCGATGTGTTGCGTAACTTTGCACTGGGTAGCTGTTCCATGGGTGTTGCATGAGTGTTCTCATGCAACACACATGGGTTTCGATGCATCCCCAGATTTACAAGAACTTGTAAACCTGAGGCTGCGCCTATCAAAGGACAGGAATTCACTGTATAATAATGGTAAATACAGCACATTCCTGCCCTTTCACGCAATGCAGCAAGGTGACTTGCAGCATTGGGTGCATTTTTTTAATATCTGAACGTAAGACCTGACACCATTGACGTGGGTCTCACTTCCATTTTTTGCTGTTGCCTCCTGTATTTTTGCTGTGTGTTGGACTCTGTTTTGCTGGTCTAGATGCTTTGCGCACTTTGCCAATATTGTTCAGTGCCAAAGTGCAAGTACTCCCTTTGTAAATTGTTGTTATGGTCTATTGGTTCCATGATTGGCATACTTGTCAGACCCTAGTACAGTGCATTATGTGTGCCCAGGGCCTGTGAATCAAATGTTGCTAGTGGGCTGCAGCACTGATTGTGCAACCCACAGAAGCACCCTGTAAAATGCAACTCTGGCCTGCCATTACAGAGCCTGTGTGCAGTCTGGGACTGCCATGTCGACTTGGCAAGTGCGCACACTTGCTAGTTCAGAAACCTTCCCTTTTCTACATGTTAGTCACCCCTAAGCTAGTCCCAAGGCACCCCTATGGGTAGGGTGCATTGTATGTGAAAGGCAGGACATGCCCTGGTGTGTGTGTGGCATGTCCTGAAAGTGAATTACTGCCAATTTCGTTTTTCACTATTGCAAACCTACCTGTTCCCATGGACAGCATGAACAGTTTGTTTATAATATCTTATAAATATAACTGGGCCAAGGAACAAGATAGAAAAAGAAAGTTTAGTATGCCTGAACTCAGAATGTTAAAGTGCAACTTTTAGTGAGGGTACCTTTTTTTTATTCTGTGTTTGAAAATACCACTTTCAGAAAGTAGGTATTTTCTTGCCTAACCATCCAGTGTGCCTCTGCTATGTTTGTGTATTGCACATCTAGCTTTATGATGACAGGGGCTGGAGAGGGGCTGTGGCTCCAGACATCTGATGAGTCAGGGCTGGGCTGAAGGACCTGGGCTGCATTTAGAATAGGGGGAGGAGAATTCCTTTTCACCTGAATGGGCCTCGTCTGCCTTCAACAATGCAGTCTCCATCTCCTGCCAGGAAGCTGCAATTGGGAGAACAGAACTGGTTTTGGCCACATACAGACACTCTCTACCTTCAAAGAAGAAAGGATTTGTGTTTATAAACAGTGGGGCCCAGACCCCAGACTTTTAGATCACTTCTGGAAAATCAAGATAAACCTTTGCCAAGGAGAAGAGCTGGAGAAGCTGAGGAGGTATGCTGCCCTTGTGCTGTTTGATGTGTGGGGTTGGCCTACAGTGGCTGCGTGCCGCCAAGGAAAGGAGAAAAGGACTTTGCTGTTTGCTTTGTCATCTTGAGGAAGATCACCAAGTGCTTGAAACTGAACGTGCTTCCTGTTCTGAAGTCTCAGAGACACAAAGACTTCACTCCTTCTGTCTCTCTGCATCTGGAACTGCTGTTTCCACTACCACAGAAAGAAATTGGTACACCGATGCTGGCCAGTGATGCCGTAACCTGCACTGAAGCCATGGGCACCACTCATGAAGAGCGCAATGCACCGCCCCAACCTGCAGCGTAAGCCTGATGCCCTGCCGCATCAACTGCGAAGCCGATATCGAGGCTGCTGCCTACACCGGAGACGACAACGCTGCTCATGACGTCCTGACCCGCACCGTAGCCCCGACCTCACCGATGCCGGTGCTTCATCAACGCGTAGCCGATCCTCGACGTGGGTAACTCCTGAATCCATCGACGTTGCACCGTTGTAAGGAACAGACACCTCGCCGCCTTTGTGACGTCACCTCCCCAACACAGTAAGGAACAGACGCCTCACTTCCTCTGTGCCACAGTAAGGAACTGGCGTCAACTCCCCTGGGATTGAAATGGAACCAACGCCGCTTTGCGCCAACAATGCATCACCTCCCCAATGCCGTGCTCTGTCTTTGCTTTCATTTCCAAGGTACTATTCTTTGTGGGCCCGATGCTGCGCACTTCACGGTCAGCGTTGTACTTTGGGATTTTCATCTGTCACTGCATCGTTATAACTCCAGGTAGAGTCATTTGTTGCTACAAGCTTTATTTGAGTGAATAACCTATTTTTAAGGACAACTGAATTGTGGAATTTTGTTGTTTTGGTCTTGTTTTGGTTTAGATAAAGATTACTTATTTCTTTAAACGGTGTGGTGTCTATATGTAGTGTTTTCTCTGTACTACTGTATGTGTTCACAAATGCTTTACACACTGCCTCTGAGATAAACCTGTCTGCTCATGCCAAGCTACCAAGGGGGTGAGCAGGGGTTATTTTAGGAGTGTATCCCCTTTACCCTGACTAGAAGCAAGGGCCCCTATTGGGACAAAGGTACCTACCTCCGCCAACTAGAGAACCCCATTTCTTACAATGGCCCTAAGTGTGGGTCTTTATTAGAGCATCTTAGGAATGCGTCCATTATATATGAATATATTTTGTTCAACCTGTATGGTATTACCTGTCTTGTGAAGTATGCTTTATGGAATTAACTTAAACTTCTTAGTTTTCAGAGAATTTTTTAGGGATTTGATTGATGCTTGATCCCCACTCTTTGTAAGTTGCCTGTTATGTCTTTTGCAAATTCACCCATACCCCATCCAGGTTTACTATTGTTTGTTCAGGGATGGAATGGTATAGCATGGGTGTGTCTGCACTAGTTGCAGAGTTATGTGTGGTACTGATTCTGGCTTAACTCTTTTAGAGGCAATGTCTTTATTGTTCAGGAAATAGCACCATGGAACTATTCCACTGGAAGGCCACAATTGTGTCATAATTCATCAAACGTTTGGAATTTTTTGTCTACAAGCAGATCTTTAAGAATAGCTATACCGAATCCCTGTCAGAATGTTGTGCTGTTGGTGATTCAATCCTCATAAATTCAGGGTAGAGCCAAATGGCGTTTTTATGCGGCATATGCCACTATTGTCTTTGTGTGGGCAGGCATTTTTTCCTGCACTGATTATCCAAAGTTTGGATTTGTACTGTTGGGCTGCTGCTTAGCACTGCTGGTACAAAAGGCTCGATTTGATTTTTACTCCCTATAAATGTAGGTTATCCTGCTTTGGAGTTACTACACCAGCAGGCCACCCACTACAGTTGTAAAGCAAACAAAATAGAACTGAATATTTGGGAAACCGAGTCCTTCCTTTTGTACAGGTAGTTAACGTTTCTGAATAGTTATTGTATTTTTCTGCTGCTAAAAACTGGGATCATTTTTAGCGCCATGCTTGGTAATATGCCCCCACGTGTCCTGTTGGCCCTTTGGAAGGGCAGTACTAGCAACTGATCTGACAATGCCTCATTGTGAAGAAGAGTTTAAGTCCTGAGAACAAGCCAAAGTGGCAAATTTACAGGAGCACATCATCAGCACATTGTGAGATTATGAGATTATTACCATTTTGCTGTTTCGGACATGCCCCACTGGGTTTACATAAAGCAGTTTAATGTCTTCCTCCATGTTTGCGAAGGCCACTGCTGAATCAGTTCCCATCAGCGGGTGATTGTTGAAAAAATGTGGTATAACCATCAAATTAAGCCTTGACGCCCTAGGGTATTTTTGCGTTATACAAATAAATAAATACATAAACAAATTAATAAATATTTGGTGAGGGGCTTCTGCCCAACACAAAACCTGACTTTTCTGGCAATATGGATTATTGTCCTAGTCACTATCTCGGGTAAGATGTATTTCTAATTTAATTTATGAGCTAAATTTAGCATGGACAGCACTCCATATGTGCCCATATTCAGTGGGTCTTTGGTTGGTTTTGGCAGCCTGATTATTACAGCTTCCTCCTGTTTCTGGGGAAAGGATCCCTTTCCTTGGCTGCCTGGTATTGCTCCAGTGGATGCAGTGCCAGCGTATTCTGAAATGAAGCATAACATTCTACTGGCAGATCGTCATTGCCTGGAGTTTTTCTTTTTGCTAAAATCCCTATACCTTTTTAAAATTTATCCCACACTTATAGATGCACTTAAATGTGTCCTTTATTTTCTTCAAATGCAGAATTTGGTACTTTTCTTTGGTGGTGGTTCTGATGCCAGTGAATAATATTTAATAAAATCCCATAAGTGCCACGTTGATTTCTAGCAGCTTGTATGTTATCTCGCACTTCCTGCTCGAAATGGTTGTATTTTCTAGTTATGTACGCCTTACAGTGATGTTTTTCAATCCTTTCTCCCCTTTGTTCCTTCCATGCTTGCATCAATATTGTGTTACTGTCTAGTTCTGTTAAGCGACTATTACCAACGTTTTCATCTTCTTTGATAAAGGTGCTGAGAGGCTTCAAATGAGGAAAAGTTAAAAAAAAAACTATTGCTTTACGTACAATCAACAGTTTAGATCCATACGTTCAAAAGATATAAGGCATAGTATAGCACATATAATGAACTAGACCGCAAAAGTAAGCAGTGACGGATACAAAGAGTAAGCGACTATTTCCATCACAAGGGCTACAGACAGTCCCAAGGGTTGCACAAGCCTAGGAGTAGAAGTTGCTAACTCTAGCCGTCCACAGATGTCACGCGAAAGCCCTGGAAAAAGGGACAACCCCGTAATACAAATCGGCATTTGTACGAGTTCATGCAAAAAGCGCGGAAAGGATGTCTTTCGCTGACTCTCTATTACATAGAGAATGGGGTTTGACGCAAACAAATGTATGGCTTGAAATGCCGGTGTAGACGTTCATGTTGCGTCGCCGTTATATATTCATAAGTCACATTATGTAAATAGGTTTCTAAAGCTATCATTTTGCGGTTGTTTGCCAGGCTGACAAGAAAATGTGCCCGTCATATGAAGAACACACTGCAGCTGTCCTTTGCTCTTACAATTGCATATGCCCAAAGTAATTACCTCTGTTCCTATTTTTAATGAAAAAGGTGTAATTCGTTTTGTGTGCTACCCTAATGTTAATTAGGTGTAATATTAAATATTCAAATATATCACTATGACATGGTAATTTGTTTTCATGAATAGTGCCCTTTGTGGTTTCTTACTATAGATAATTTGCTAACAGTGTAAGTGTCATATCATTATAAATTAATTTGCTATTCATTCATTGTGGTGGCGCTAATCAAAAGGAATACATCTGGCATTAATCTACGTAGCAATGCGCTTTAATGAGACTTTCATAATGATTCAACATAAGTGAAATCCCTTCTTAAAACAATGGAGAGTACCTCCCAGACTGTTCAGCCACCATGGACAAACCTCAAACTGAGGCGGAGTTGTTATATGTGGCCACTACCACTAGTACATCTGTACTGAATTACTAATAGTTAAGGCTATCTTGTAGTTCATTTTAGTTTTTGTGACCAAACATCCACCTTTGCTTCCCCTTTAAGGTTACTTCTACTTTACAAAATATAAGTATTTTTATATTTTCAATATGGACATATATTTGTACATTATTTATGTAATGTTTTAAAAGTAGTTATACTAGCAAAGTTATATTCAGGACAACGCCTATTTAAAGATGTCTGGTAACATACATTTTCTATACCATAAACATCTTTAAAATGGGGGTTTTATGTCCCCCAACCAAGTATGTAGATTTACCATGTGATCAAAGATGTATTACGATCGAAATGTATCATGAGTTATTTGCTGAAATAAACACTTGGACCAGGAGTACATTGAATGTGATCCGTTTGATTGAAAATTTGTGTAAGTAATATAATTATGTGGCTGGAGTGCTCCACCAGCCTGCCGCTACACCTTCGTAGAATGGAAGAACCTACAAGAGTATCATATATATATATATATATATATATATATATATATATATATATATATATCCAAAAGATAGTTGCTCGTCGCTTGAGGAAACATATATATATATATATATATATATATATATATATATATATATATATATATATATATATATATATTCAAAAGATAGTTGCTCGTCGCTTGAGGAAACCCACACAGCGTTTCTTTTAGCCTCATAATTGGTTGACATGGACAAGCTAGTGAAGGGCCTTTTCGCGTACTCTCTGCCATTCATGCCACACGCGTTCCGGGACCCTGTCCCTTGTTCACTGGCTATGCATCAATTGGGGGAGAAACAGCGTGTTCATTTTTCAAGTATTCACTCGTTCTTAGGACCGCCTCCTATTGGGCGTGTCTGCACTGAGCATGATGGTACATGCAGTTCAGGTAAATATATATATATATTCCATATGAAACTGCCGAACATTGAGGTACCACACATCAGCGACTTTTCACCTTTTATTCACCAACAAATGGCAACCACAACCGGCATCTCCTGGCAGCAAGGTATGTCCAAACGCGTTTCAGGCTCTGGCGGCCCTTGTTCTCTGGTATTGTCAGAAGGCAAGGATTGGTAGTTTCACGCATAAGGTACGGCGTTTATGAAGTGAATCGCCGTAGTGGGCGTGGCTTGTGGGCACTCTGGTATTTGTAGTTCTCACATCTTTAGAAGTGCCACCCCGTCTTCTTTATAATTTAATCCCATAGTAGGTTTGCTGAAAGAAAAAACGCCGTGTTGGCTGTCAATATTGCATGTGATGAACGGTATTGCTGTTCCTACTGGTGTCGATTCACCACTTGCTCGGCGTTGAGGAGCTGCGCTTTTGCAGCGGGGTGCCTTGCGACCCCAGCAGGGCCTCTTACATAATCCATATGAAACTGCCGAACATTGAGGTACCACACATCAGCGACTTTTCACCTTTTATTTGTCACAAGTGGCAAGCACAACCGGCATCTCCTGGCAGCAAGGTATGTTCAAAAGCATTTCAGGCTCTGGCGGCCCTTGTTCACTGGTATTGTCAGAAGGCAAGGAGTGGTAGTTTCACGCCGAAGGTACGGCGTTTATGAAGTGAATCGCCGTAGTGGGCGTGGCTTGTCAGCACTCTGGTATTTGTAGCTCTCACATCTTTAGTAGTGCCACAACGTCTTCTTTATAATTTAATCCCATAGTGGGTTTGCTGAAAGAAAAACCGCTGTGTTGGCTGTCAATATTGCATGTGATGAACGGTATCGCTATTCCTCCTGACGTCGATTCACCACTTGCTCGGCGTTGAGGAGCTGCGCTTTTGCAGCGGGGTGCCTCGCGACCCCAGCAGGGCCGCTTACATAATCCATATGAAACTGCCGAACATTGAGGTACCACACATCAGCGACTTTTCACCTTTTATTCGTCACAAGTGGCAAGCACAACCGGCATCTACTGGCCGCAAGGTATGTCCAAACGCGTTTCTGCCTATGGCGGCCCTTGTTCACTGGTATTGTCAGAAGGCAATGATTGGTAATTTCACGCCGAAGGTAAGGCATTTATGAAGTGCATCGCCGTAGTGGGCGTGGCTTGTCAGCACTCTGGTATTTGCAGTTCTCACATCTTTAGTAGAACCGAGGCACAAGAAATCAGTAAAACAAACGCGAAAAAAGAAAAGGGGGCAGGGTCGAAACACCCTGACCCCCTAGACCTGCAATGGCCAAAAAAAGCATTAAAAAACAGCAAAATGTGCAATGGATCCAAACGCGAAAAAAAAAAAAAAACGAAGTGTGGGCTCCCGCGCTTCGTTATTAATTAGCCCCCGGGTGGGCCAAGTCACGGGGGCATATCCCGGGACTTTCTGTAATTATTGTGCGGGGGGCACACAGTGACATGCGTGCAAATACACTTTGTGGTGCCTTTTAAGTTGGGGAATTAATTCCTCTTCAATCTTGATGTCCACTGGGGGCCAACTAGCCCGCCAGGTACCACCAGTAAGCGCCACTGCGCTGGTTGCAGAGAGGTTGTCCAGGCCATGATCCTTTTTACACCTCTCTGCCACATAGCTCAGTGGCACTTACTGGAGGTACCTAAAGGGCTAGTTGGACCCTAGGGACCCTCAGGGTTCAAGGGGTCTTAATCTCCCAATTTAAAACAGCCACAGGGCGTGTTGACACAGTGGGGATGGGAGGGACCGGGGCCTGAGGTGACTTGTGCAAACACACCCTGTGGTGCGTTTTAAGTTGGCGAAATAATTTCCCTTCAATCCTGAGGGCCCCTGGTGGCTAACTAGCCCACTAGGTGCTTCTAGTAAGCGCCACTGTGCTGCGTTGCAGATAGGTGGTCCAGGCCGAGCCCCTTTTTACACCTCTCTGCAACGCAGCTCTGTGGTGCTTACTGGAGGTACCTAGTGGGCTAGTTGAACCATAGGGACCCTCAGGATTCAAGGGGACTTAATCTCCCAAATTAAAACGGCGTAGGGCACGTTTAAACAGTGGGGAAGGGAAGGGTGGGGCTGAGGTGACAAGTGCAAACATGCCCTGGGGCGAGTTTTAAGTTGGGTAAACAATTCCTGTGCAGCACTGAGGGTCCCTGGGGGAGCACTAGCCCACCAGGTGCTTCCAGTAAGCGCCACTGTGCTGTGTTGCAGAGAGGTTTTCCAGGCCGTGCCCCTTTTTACACCTCTCTACAACGCAGCTCTGTGGCACTTACTGGAAGTACCTAGAGGGCTAGTTGTACCCTAAGGACTCTCAAGATTCAAGTGGACTTAATCTGCCAACTTATAATGGCAACAGGGCGTGTTTACACAGTGGCGAAGGGAGGGGACCGGGACTGAGGTGATGTGTGCAAACACACCCTGTGGCATGTTTTAAGTTGGGGAAATAATTCCCCTTTAATCCTGAGGGCCCCTACGGGCCAACTAGCCCACCAGGTGCTTCAAGTAAGCGCCACTGCGCTGCGTTGCAGGGAGGTGGTACAGGCCACACCTCTTTTTACACCTCTCTGCAACGCAGCTCTGTGGCACTTACTGGAGATACCTGATGGGCCAGTTGGACCCAAGGGACACTCAGGATTCAAGGGACTTTATCCCCCAAATTAAAACGTAAATGTAATGTAAATTGATACTTGTATAGCGCACTACTCACCCGCAAGGGTCTAAAGGCGCTTGTATGAATACCGCTGTGGAACCCATCCTGGCTTTCCCTGTGAGGCATCCACTCCTGGGCACCCCCAAGGTGGAGGCCAGGCATCCTTAGCGTTGTGGGGGCCGTTGTGGAGATTAAGCAAGCTATTGCCCAGAGTTGCAGAGTGGGACTCCATGATTGGAATAGGCACCGAGGCGAGAATTATCAGGTCTGCGGAATTTTGAACCCAAGACCCGCCGAGGCAGGGAATTGAACCCTGGTCCCAGGCTAGACCTCTGCATCAGGGTCTGCCGCTCTAACCATTGAGCCACACTTCTCCACTTTGCACACGTCACCTCAGGCACCCTCCTTCCTTCACCAGTGTGCAAACACGCCCCATGGGGCATTTTAAGAGGTAGTTTTAATCCCCCTGCCCTATTATGTACTAGGGTCTTTACATTGGAGGTCTTGGTAATCAAAGGGGTACCCCAACGCTTAGTGTTCCCTAGTGTATGTAGGTGTTTTCACTGGAAAACACGAAAAAGGGGCATGGTAGATACCCCCCAACCCTCTAGCCCTTCTCAGGTGTAGAAAATTAGAAATATTGATGTACATAAGCAACGTTCATTTCTCTTTTCCCACTCCTCTCCCTGCGCGCACCATGAATACCGTAAAGCATTGACTGCATCCCTCTGCCAGCAAAGGCCTGTACCCATGTGTACATGACAGCCATTTTAGGCACCCTGGCCTTTTGCCCGCCTGAGATTAGAATCACCGGCTTCCCTTCTGCGTGTATTTAAAACCCCCCCCTCTCTCTCACATGCATAAACCATGAAACCCTCTCCCTCTACGCGACCCTGCCCTGAAAGGCAGCCCTTCTGCTTGACCCACACAAACCCCCCCCATTCCCTCTTGAAGAGGCATCCTTCGCCTTAGCTGACATAGCCCTCCCCAGCTGCACCTGACTGCCCCCGCTCTCTCATGTACGGGTCATAAGATCTCTCTCTCTCTATGCGACTCTGTCCCTGTGTCCACCCTGGCTCCCCCTCCCTTCTCCTCACATGGGCAAGTCATAAACCTTCTCCTTCTGCAAGACCCTGTCCTTGGGAGTCACGGCCGCGCCTGACCAGCACCTCCTCTCCTTTCATGAATAACCCCTCTGTTAGTAAACCCTCCCTCCGCGATTGGCTGTCCACACATGTCTAAGGTCATCACCTAAGCCAGGAGATGCTGTTTACTGCTCATTGTATGGAGTCACTCCTCTTCAAAGGACCCACTCTTGATCCTGGCCACCCCACCCCCTGGGCCATGATCAGGCGCACACATCCTAAACAGTTGACGGAACACTCGGCTGCGTGATTGCCCTCCCCTCTTATCAGCAGGTCAAGGGTCCCTATTGTGAACACATGTGGGGTAGGATTGACACGAGGATTATGGGGATGTCTTATTCCTTGTTTCACAATATCGTGATTGTAATGCCAAGTGTTTTGTAAAGTATAAAAGACGGAGTCTCAGCTCACTTGTTAGAGCAACTCCCGAAAGACACTGTGTTTCGTGTCCGAAATGACTGGCTCTCCTCATGAGAAATAAATCCTGTTCTTGATTCCTGCTTCCAGCGCCCGTCTCTTTATTTGGTAACTATTCAAAATGGGAACTAAGAGGCGACTTGCGCCAGCAGCCTGGGCATCGATAGTAATACGGGCTCCTGTTCCACAATTGGCGTCCCAACGCGGGGTCCATCAGTGACATAAAGTCCAGTAAGAGAGATCCAGACGATGAGGTGAATATCTAAATGATCGGAGTATACCTGCCTTGAGAGGGCCCTCGTCCGGCTGCCGATCGAAAGAACTTCACCGATTCTGAACGGACCTCTCTTGAGTGACCTATTGTCCTGACTGGAATCCCACAGGAATGCTGCATGGAGAAAGAGAACAATCGGGCGCTGGAGGAGGAAGACGAAGAACTGTCCGTATGGTCCGGTCCGGGTAAGATTAAGTAGGGTGTTTTTACGCCTGATTGGTAGGGTGGTTCTATCCACCTGATTGATTGATTGATTGTATTGGAATCGGTATTTGTATACTGATATTGTTGGTATTGGTTCATTTAGCTTTGGATGCTACTTGAAATATTGGTTCTCTTCTCGAGAACGAGACATTCTCTGTTTGCAAACGGCGGTGAATAGGAACGTTCGTCCCTCTTTGCAGATAGAGAAGGGTAGGTAATGCAGACTTTTGTCCCCGTTGTAATCCGTCATGCCTACCTTTCTCCCCACTGATTGTTTGGAATCGATTAATAATCGATTGTTGCTCTTTGAGATCTTCCCTGTCCGCAAACAGAGACGAATAGGAATATTCTGTTTCCCTTTGCAGATAGCGAAGGGCAGGTAATGCAGACATTTGTCCCCGTTGTAATCCGTCATGCCTGTTTTTCTCCCCACTGATTGATTGGTTGCCTGGACATTGTTGTTCCAGGAATTGTTTCGTTTGAGGTATTTTCTATTTGCAAACAACGTGGAATAGAAATATTCTGTCTAGTCTTTGCAAGTAGTAAAGGGTAGGTTATGCCCCTTTGTGAATTCGTCAGTCCTACCCACTCCCCACTGATTGGTTATTTGGGGGGTAGCTCGCATGGTCCGCCCAGGAGACTACCCTTATGGAGGACATATGCTCCCCACTCATGGGCCATTTAGTGGAAGTAGACCATCTGGTCCGTCCAGGAGGCTACCCTAGTAAGTGGAAGTACATCCTTTGGTCTGTCCAGGATGATACCCTAATGAAGGAATATATGTTCCCCTTTTGATCGATAATCTAGTTCCACCCGGACCATCTATTGGAGGTAACTCACCTGGTCCGTCCAGGAGTACCCCCCAGTGAAAGGACATATAAAAATGAAGTGATCACCGTACCCTACTAACAGAAAACTTTAGCTCGAAACACGCTAAGGAAAAGAAGGAAAAATAAAAAGAAATCAGGCTAAGTCAGTAACCCCCTGATGAGTTTTTGACTTCACTAAAAATAAGAAACATTAGAAACAGTTCGTAATAAGAAATATAAAATGGCGAAAAATCGACAGCAAGACAGCCACGAGGTAGTTAGGCTCCACTGCCTATTCCTGCTCCCAACATGTCTGCCTCATTGCCCACCACGCCCAAATAACGGTCACATGAAATAGAAACAATTCAATAGGTACCTACCCCCATTACAGAAGCTCCCGAAGTGCAACAGGTCCGCGGTTACGCCCATCCGGAAGGCGAGGCCTCGATGCGTGCAGGGCTCGGCTGGCCGCAGTCGAAGGGGGAGGCTGTAGGGCGGACGGCCCGAGGAATCATGGAGGTCTCCCCTTTCCCTCTTCTGCCGCCCTGCAGGCCACGGGGAGAGAGGGGGCTGTCTTGCCTCGGCCACCGACCACCCCTCTCTCTCACCTGATCCGGCTTTCGTCGAAGGCCGAAGCCAAAGCGAGGATGGCGGCATTTCTTTGAGCTATAATGGCTGCAACTACACCCAACGCCTGACAGTTGCAGATAGTCCTGCCACATGTCGACGCCTGGACAATTGTAGGTAGTCCCGCCACATGTCAGCGCCTGGACAATTACAGGTAGTCCCGCCACATGTCAAAAAGGGGGGGGGGGTGTCTTGCCTCAGCCACCGACCCCCCCCCCATCTTCATCGCCTGACACGGCCTTACCGAAACACTGGAGCCGGAGAACGGCGCGGGGTCGCTGGAAGGGGGAGGCGGCGCGAACGAGCCTCCCCCACCTCCCTCCAGGTGGAGGCTTCCAGCGACACCCCAATGCTCTTACTTAAAGAGGGTCAACATCGAAAAGCGGTCTTTTGCCCAGGACGGGCACACGCCCCATGCCTTCTCTCCTCAACTTTGAAGATTCTATGAGAGCCGGGGGGCACCCCGATCCCTCCGCATGGGCGCCCCCGTCCCCCTCACTGGGAACCGCGACATCGGCGCACTCCTGCCGGCGCCAGCCTCAGTTTGGAAATGGCTAAAACACAGCCAAGGTACAGACTTGTTCAGTTCCGGTGGAACACCAGAATGACCCGGTAGGAAAATTGTTGCAGCCCTCCCCACTCTTTGACTGATGGTCCATATTGTTAGACTGTTACCACATTGCGCGAAACTTTTTGAACTACCAACGGAAGGTTCCGCTCCAACCACGAGTCATTGGAGACATTCTGACTATGCTGGAACCTGCCTGACCTCGCCCAAAATGGCGCCGATACACGAAACAAAACTTTCAAACTCCCTGTTCACCCGGATTGCTCGAATCTTGATGCTCTGAGATACGTGTGCATTTTTGGACAATGAAAGTTGATAAGATGGATAGTGATTATGTGCTTAGAGAAGAAAGCAATACAGATATTGATCATGTGTTTGGACAACAAACTGATTTAGGGTGGGTACTAATTATGATTTGGAAAATGAATTGGTGTAATTTAGACAGCGAATGAGCATTTGGATAATGAATTAATGAATCAATTGAAAAACTGAATTCTTGACATGCATCATGCTTGCTCTGTAGGGAAGTTTAATACGATTTTATTGCACTGCTGCACTTTATGCAATGAACTGCCACCAACTTCGTTCTTCTTATGTACAGTTTATACATCAACACTTTTTATTAAAGGTATTTTGAAAAAAAAAGCATAGTTGTAGCGGTTGCATTAATGAGTTTTGGATGTTTTGCTACTGTGAGCGAAGAATAAGTATGATGAAAGCTGAAGGTTAAAAAGGACCAGATATTTAGCAGCTACATTATGTGTCACAGGCAGCCGGAAAAGTGTTTTAGACGCCCTTAAAACGACACCACAGAAATGCCACCTGACCGCCACCCTTGCACCCAACAAAAGGGGTTGCGACCAAGTAACTCATGTAGATACGCGGATCGTCAATGATTATCTATCTGACATTACTGGTCCCTCTGGGCTTAAACGCCGAGATGGTAAAGAAATGCAGTACGTGGAGATAGGTCGAGTATGTGGTAGGTAAAAACATTTTCGGACTACTGCATGCTGATGTGCTTTGAATGCTGCCCCCCCACCCCTTCTTTCTCCTCCCTTCTGCAGGTCACGTCAGAACGTCGGCTGAAGTGTGGGAGAGCGATGGTCGAACCACCGACGAAAAGGGAAGGAGGGAATATGTGCATAGTCCTTATGACGATAAGTTTTTAAAAGACGTAGACTTAAGCATGACTGTTCCTCCTTAGAACATAGCGACTGGGAGGATGGACTGACATAGAAACTTGACGGGTACTGTATGACGAAAATTGACTAGAAATAACACGTTAGATAATGTAACTAGACGTTTGACTAGGTAGGGAAAGGACAAAGAAAAGTGTGTGGGTAAGGGTTACCACGGCACCACCCGTCTGGGAAGTTAGAAATGTTGCTGATGTTCAAAATGCGCTGCCCCCTTTCTCACACTCTTATAGATATAGCCAAGCTGTCCGACTATTCTCCCGATCAATACTTGCCGTTGCCTCAGCCTGGAGAACTTCCCACCAAAGGAAGAAACTGAAAAATGATTTAAGATCCAACCATGGGTAAATAGCGCGACCAGGTTAATTCCTGATCGACTAACCGAGGTGTAAGTATTGGCAATTGAGAACGCTCGCAGAGATAACAAGCGAGAGGGAAAAGGAGGGAAGGGTAAAAAGAGCTAAGCACGTAGATAAATAGGATAGTAAAGATACGTAGGATATAAAAAATAGATCTTGTTGGCCAACAATTGTTTTCTGTTTTGTCGGAACTGTCTTATATATGTGTAATGCATGTACTGTCTTCCTTCGTCTGAGTGTGTGTGTGTACTATAGGGGTTTATGTTCTCCCTCTGTTGCGTCTCTCCGTCACCTGACCCCCTGTTGTTCTGTGTTGTGAACGCACTAAATGACCCATTTTTTGTACACGTCTCTCTCTTTCTCTATCTTTCTCCCTTTTTCCTATATCTGTCTGTCTCTGTCTCTGTCTGTCTGTCTCTATCTCTCTCTCTACATGTCATACGTGTACCAAATGGCTCGTTTAGATTACGGACGACTCTCAGTCTCTATGAGAGTCTCCCTATTTCCTCTTCCCTTTTTATGGTAAAACCCGTGCCTCGCTGGCACCAGTCTGATTGGATACTTATTGAACGCGAAGGTGTTCAGCGAAATTGACCGAAACTAAAATGATTGTATCTCGCCATATTACTACCTCTCCTTTCTGCAAAATGAATGAACTCGAATTGGCTGAGAAGGAAAGGACAGGTAAGACGACTAAGGTCACCCAATCTGGCCATTTATAGGGGAACTGTATGTCAATGGCACCTTATTTCTGTTCATCAGAGACGAACGCCAATGTCTAGATTGACCCCCAATGCCCAGATTGCCCCACCCCCTTTTGCACCCAAGCGCGAGCGCCCGAAGCATCCCCGCCCCATTTGATAGACCCCAGCTGCTGTCCCGGATATAAGCATGATGACCATGAGTAACTGTCGTTCCTCGAGAAAACCCTGTTTTACCTGACTCTCGATGATGGCACCCCCGCCCTGTTTGAAAAGGTTAGCCAGCCTTGAAGGGAAATGCTCCGAAATGTTGAATATGATGAAATGCACAGTTGATGGGAATCTTATTTATCCTCACTTGAGTTATAAATAGGACGACGAATAAACTTGGCATGAACTCAGTAGGAATGCCGACATATGCACTGCTTGGTAATAGACCTCTGACTGTGACCGATGAGCATATCTCCCAAATGTGTAGGATTGAGGGAGGAATTCACATGCATAGATGTCTTCTTCTGCCAGTTCTCTAAAAAACTTGTTTTGTACCTATTCAAAGATTCACGATCACCGGAGGAGAAGGGTCGGACGTGACGTACAGCCTGGCTGCAGATCTTGGGACACGTGCGACCTCGACCAAAGGTGGAGCTGCAGAGCAACTAGATACGGGACGAGACAGCAACTCCAAACGTGGAAAATGAAACTTGACGGGCTGCCCTGAAGCCCTCCGCCTGCTAACCCACGTGTGCCTGGAGTCTCCGTCCCCCTTCTTTGGGCCCGATTGATGGGCCTGCCTGCTTGTTATGCTTTGCTCCCTTGGCCCCTTTTGTGTGTCCCAGGAACCCTGACCCAACTCCACTCTCTCTCCTATCGACTATTTGAACCACACACACCCTCTTTTCCACGTGACTTTTTGCCAAAAGGAAGAACTGCATTCAAATGGGAATAGGGTGTTGCCACGGAAATATAGGTGCCGAGCATAAGGCGCCGCCAAACGGATTGTTTAGGGAACAGGACTGTGGTCTAACAGCATAGGACTGACCGCACCCTGCAACGTGTAAGGATAAATCCGAGCTGGACCTACAGCTCCACCGCCGGTGCTCAACAGCGCCAACAAAAGGACACGGACTAGAGCCTACCAGTGATGGCTCACTGCTAAAAGACACTGTGACGAAGAGATCTTGTGTATTGAACTGAATTCCACCCTCAACTACTTGGTCAAAATGTTCATTGGTCACATTTTTAAGTCAGAAACATTTATGCTATGTAGTGCTTTGAAACGTTAGGAACTTGACAAATGCAATCTCCTATGTGCTGCACTCTGCCAAACACATCAACTGTCCATGATTATATGCCATATGTTAGTATTGACAAATGCTAATTCTTCGACCGCACCTGTTTATATGTACCCTCATCGATTACGAAAATGAACTTTGCTATGTAAAAAGGGGCGACTGTAGAAAATTAGAAATATTGATGTACATAAGCAACGTTCATTTCTCTTTTCCCACTCCTCTCCCTGCGCGCACCATGAATACCGTAAAGCATTGACTGCATCCCTCTGCCAGCAAAGGCCTGTACCCATGTGTACATGACAGCCATTTTAGGCACCCTGGCCTTTTGCCCGCCTGAGATTAGAATCACCGGCTTCCCTTCTGCGTGTATTTAAAACCCCCCCCTCTCTCTCACATGCATAAACCATGAAACCCTCTCCCTCTACGCGACCCTGCCCTGAAAGGCAGCCCTTCTGCTTGACCCACGCAAACCCCCCCCATTCCCTCTTGAAGAGGCATCCTTCGCCTTAGCCGACATAGCCCTCCCCAGCTGCACCTGACTGCCCCCGCTCTCTCATGTATGGGTCATAAGATCTCTCTCTCTCTATGCGACTCTGTCCCTGTGTCCACCCTGGCTCCCCCTCCCTTCTCCTCACATGGGCAAGTCATAAACCTTCTCCTTCTGCAAGACCCTGTCCTTGGGAGTCACGGCCGCGCCTGACCAGCACCTCCTCTCCTTTCATGAATAACCCCTCTGTTAGTAAACCCTCCCTCCGCGATTGGCTGTCCACACATGTCTAAGGTCATCACCTAAGCCAGGAGATGCTGTTTACTGCTCATTGTATGGAGTCACTCCTCTTCAAAGGACCCACTCTTGATCCTGGCCACCCCACCCCCTGGGCCATGATCAGGCGCACACATCCTAAACAGTTGACGGAACACTCGGCTGCGTGATTGCCCTCCCCTCTTATCAGCAGGTCAAGGGTCCCTATTGTGAACACATGTGGGGTAGGATTGACACGAGGATTATGGGGATGTCTTATTCCTTGTTTCACAATATCGTGATTGTAATGCCAAGTGTTTTGTAAAGTATAAAAGACGGAGTCTCAGCTCACTTGTTAGAGCAACTCCCGAAAGACACTGTGTTTCGTGTCCGAAATGACTGGCTCTCCTCATGAGAAATAAATCCTGTTCTTGATTCCTGCTTCCAGCGCCCGTCTCTTTTTTGGTAACTATTCAAAATGGGAACTAAGAGGCGACTTGCGCCAGCAGCCTGGGCATCGATAGTAATAAGGGCTCCTGTTCCACACAGGGGGTCCCAGAAGGACCCCCCAAGGGCACAAAAAAGAAATCGAAAAAATCGAGGGTTACGCACACCGTACGCGTACGGTATGCGTACCGTGCGCGTACCCCGCGATTAAAAAACAAACAAACATTTTTTGCACTTGATGGTCCTTCTGGGACCCCCTGAGAAGGGCTAGGGGGTCAGGGGGTCTCTACCCTGCCCCCTTTTCGCGTTTTCCACTCTTGTTTTGTGCTCTCTTGTGCCTCACTTCTCCTGAGAAACAAGATGGCTGCTCAGGTGGTCCCAGAAGGATAATAACATATATAAACGTTATCCGCTAATAGAATTAGCATTTACAAAACCTTTGAAATTTATTGGAAAAAAATATAGGTTTCACGCCTGATATAGTTAGGAATTAGCATTTAAAAAACCTTGCAAATTCACTGAAAAAACCATAGGTTTCAGGCCTTATATAGTTAGGAATTAGCATTTAAAAAACCATTGAAATTGCTCATATATAGTTAGCTGTACTAACTATATTTCGCGCACCCGCAATCCACTGCTGATGATGTCACATATTACATCATTCATTACATGGTCAGTGACATCACTGATGACATCACTGATGACATCTCAAATGACATCACTGATGACATCACTGATGATATCTCATTTGACATCACTGATCACATCACTGATGATTTCATTCATGTGATAATACGATGCATCTCCTCACATTCTAATATAACCTTTGATACACCCAGTGTTAAATACAGACTACCATTCTTGAAACCATTGACACACCAATACCAGTTACTACATACGCACTCACTGATTCCTAGGTCTACACACACATTCCCTCATTCACCCATAGAATCACTCATACATACAGTCACTCATCAATACAACACTATCATATGCACTCATAGACCTATACAGACACTCACACACTGCCACTCATCCATGGAGTTACTCACACACCTAGTCAGTCATGCAAAGAATCAATCACACTTCCATTTCCTCAACTATACAGTTATACACACAACACCTTACTTATTCAAACATATACTAACACATACTTACTCTCTTATACAATCACTGATACAAGTACTCAATGATCCATACAGCCACTCGCACATTCACTGACTCTCATGTATAGTCATTTATATATGCCAACTCTCACATGCACTGTGTTTTACATATGTACTTACTTGGACATGTAGCACTGAGATATCCATTCACTCACCAACACACCCATGCACTCAGTCAACCGCCCATATAGTTGTTTCCACATGCACTCTTGAACTCATACACCTCGTGAATCAACTGCTCACACATCTATGCACAGAGTCACACACCTCCAAGCCACCCACACACACACCCATTCTCCCATTCAAATACTTGGGCAACCAATCAATAACCCATATAGCCACTCCTATAGCTACTGATCAACACATGCAGCAGCTTACACAACAGACATACTGATGCACACATTCAGACAGTTTAGTCACTAACCCATGCATTTAGTAAGACACATTTAATCACTCACTCATACAGTCAGTCACACACCTACTAAATCCTTCATCCAGATACTCATACATCCACTCATTCTTCAATATGTAAAACATATTTAAACTTTACAGAAACACACAGTCACTGGATGATGTCATCAGTGATGTCAAATGAGATGTCATCAGTGATGTCATCAGTGATGTCATTTTAGATGTCATCAGTGATGTCATCAGTGATGTCATTGACCAAGTCATGAATAATGTAATATGTGACATCATCCGCAGTGAATTGCGGGTGCGCGAAATATAGTTAGTACAACTAACTATATAGGAGCAATTTCAATGGCTTTTTAAATGCTAATTCCTAAATATATAAGACATGAAACCTATGGTTTTTTCAGTGAATATATATATAATTACCTACTGGCAGTCGTCAGTAGGTAGTTATAGTTAGGATCTATTTTCCATATATTTGCAATAACTTTGGCGCCGGTTGATGAATCTTTGCAAAATTTTCCAAACTAATTATCAGCTCTGGTCCGCTCCTATCCGGAAAGTTTCGGGATGATTTGTGTAGCTGGGGCCGAGAAAAAAGAGGGTCCCAAAACGTGTTTTCCCCATGCAATTTTCCATAGGACCTTTTGACGTAGCTACAGCCGGAACTGCTGAACGGATTTACACCAAATTTGGAAAAGAGGTAGTCCTCCGTTCAGACTCGTGCCTTTTGCTTAAATGGTGTCAATCTGTTCAGTAGCTCCTGAGAAAATTACAGTTAAAATCCTTTATATATCTAGGGCCGCAGTGGATCCGCGCGCCCTGAGCGCACCATGAGCGCACCATAAGCACACCCTTCCGATCACACGCTGAATGCTAATTGGCTGACAAGTGGTTGTCAGCATTCGAAACCAGGAACTGTTGGCATCCATTTTGTGCCTCAGTATAAGTGAGGTTGAAGAAGTCAGTGGAACAAGTGTGCACAACGTATAAAAGGGGCAGGGTAGAAATATCCTGATCCTCTAGACCTGTATAGGGGACCCCCACGGCTCAAAATTTTAATTAAAAAAACCAAAATACCGGCAGGTGCGGGCAGGGTGCGCGGATCCTGCTGTATAATATAAAATAAATATGACTGGGCTTCTTTTGTAATTAGCCCCCGGGGGGGGCAAATCCCAGGGGCAAATTTTAAAAATGTATGGGGGGTCCAGAGAGGCCCCCTAGCCCCAGGGATTGCCCCCCCCCCCCGGAGCTATAAAATAAATGGTTGAGGGGGTTCAAGGCCCACTCCTGCAAAACTAGTGGTGGGGGCTTCATCAACCCCCCCCAAGACCCGGAGGCTTTCTATATTGTGGGAGGGGGAGCTGCGTGACCCCCCTCCTGGAGTCCTCGAGGGCCCTGGGGACCGCCACTCCCCAGTGCCGGCTCCTGCAATGTCCTGGAGTACCTACACCTGGGACACTGCTGTTTGCTATGAGAGGGCAGGAGTCTTGCAGCTCCCTCCCTTCATTAGCAAACTTGGTTTGGATTTTGAAAGACAGAGCATGGAAATCTGTTCTCTTTTTCAAAATCCAAACCAGATTGCTTTTCCACATGGGGAGCTGCATGTTAGCAGCTCCCCATGTGGAAAAGCAATGCTGGCTCCCGAAGGACGCGGGGAGCCGGCAGGACCGTGGGGGCATTGGGGCTCCCTGCATGGTCCCCAATGCTTTTTATAAGCCCCGGGGGATGGGGTCCCCGGGGATATTAAAAATTACTGATAAGGGCTAATTTTTTTTACGGTAAAAGTAGGAGTCACCCACCCAGCGCCGCGCTCAGTCAGATCTCATAATCTATAGGGTGTGCGACTCCTGCGTATTTGATGCAGGAATATGACATGCGGGGTGCACGACTCCAAGCAAAAAATCACAAAAAAATGTTGAGATATACATCAAGCTTTTGTGTTAAGTTCTTAAGTGGCTCTAAAAAGAGCCCTTGTGTTATTGAGAGATTTTGGTACCTACAAGTAAGTACCTACGCAGAGTCTAACGTTCAAGAGGAAGACTCTGTTAGCCTCATCTGTAAAATATACACCATCTCTCCTATAGATGCCATGCATATTGAAACATAGATTGTTGTGGTAAATCAACACCATTCTATAATCTCGGAGAAAAGCAGAAACAGATTTATTTACATATTTCCTAGCTTTCTCAATCTGTGGACAAAATTGATTGGACCAATTCCATTTCTGCCTTTGGCATATATTAGAATAGACAAAGGCAGTTTTGGGGAAAAGTGACATCAATTCTGTAAAGGTGTCCTTTATAAGCTTTTCCAGACCTACCCCAGTGAAAGTTCCTAGGTCATTGCCACCACAGTGCACAATTATGAGGTCAGGGTGTTGGAGTTGCAAAAAGGATTTAACCAAAGGCATCAATTGGAGCCACTTTAACCCTCTCTGTCCAATCCATTTAATGTCTACATTTGATAAACCTAGGTCTTTGTCCATTTTTCTGTTATCTGCATTCCTTTGGCTCCAGAAAATATAGCTGTGCCTCACAATCCACACTCTAATCATCTTGAAGGGAGGTCTGGTTGCACTCAGATGGTCTCTGTAAATGAAATGGCAGTTGGAAAAGTAATATTCTTCTAAAATAGTGGATAAGATGCAGTTTTCAAAAAAGAAAAGAAATGATTGGTTGTTTGACAACATTCTACACTGAAAACTAGGGTGCATGTTTCTGTTTTTTAAAAGCATGATTCTTATTGGTTACACAAACTGATCAAAGGAACATTACATAGGATAAGCTAATATGTTGAAAAGTCAAGCTTGCTGTTTTTATTAGCAACATTGTGTGGTGAACTTGTGACCCGTGTGCTCAGTTAGGTGTTCCATGAACTGTTTCTATGGTACCAGGCAGAAAGCAGATTGGGGATAGGGTTCAAATTTATGTCACTTGGAAAGGGCTGAAATGTGAAACCAATAGAAATGTGTTTGCTTTTGAGTTAATGTGGGAAGCAATGTGATTTGATGTTTACATGTATATGTGTTGAAAATGAGAGGGAAACTTTGCCATTCTTTGGTTTTGCTGACAGCTGCACAATACAGAGATTCTGTATAAGAACATCAGGTGTGTGACGACTGACATACAAAACAATTTGAAAGGTGAGTTATTAATTTGTGAGGGGTTGTATGAAGTGTGTTTGTTTTTAATACGAATACTGTCTTTCTCCTGCTAAAGTGCAGGGAGTACTTTTTTTGTCTAGAATCTTATTGTGAGTGTTTCTGCATTTAGAAACCATTCTGAGATAAACATTTATGTATTTCATGTGTTTGCAGACAGATAACTGTTTAAAATATGTGCTGTTTCAATATTATGGTACAATTATAAAGCAATTATTCTTCATGTATTAGAAAATAAGTCAAGTTTCTACATTATACTCCTTTCAGACTGTGAAATGTGTTTTGGTAAAATGCAAGGGATAGTGTTGTTTGTCTAGAATCACACAGTGAGTCTGTGTGCATTTAGGAATAATTCTGAGAGAAGCATGTTGGTACTAACGTGTAGTAGAAAACATTGTGGAATGTGTGCAGTCACCTTACGTCTTGTAGAATAGTAAATGTATTTTGGTCAAATATAAGAGATAGTGTAGCTTGTCTAGAATAACACAGTGAGTCTGTGTGCATTTAGGAATCATTCGTAGAAAAGCATTCTACACTAGTATGTAGTAGAAAATTGTGTGGAATGTGTGCAGTCACCTTATGTCTTGTAGATTAGTAATTGTGGGGCATATTATCAAGGGCTCTTATCTCTGCTTTTTTGGCTTTAAAAGCCAAGAAAGCGGAGATTAAATTATCTCCCTATTACCTAGCTGTCGCTAACACCAGTTAGCGACAGCTAGTAGGAGATAGCGACAATCTTGGGCCCCACTTTGCATGTCAGTGATATTTATGACTAATGACATGCAAAGTGGGCGTGCCAAGATGTTAGCAACTGAAAACAGTTGCTAACATCGCTATCTCCTATTACCAACTTATGGAGATATTCGCGCTAAGCGCGAATATCTCCAAAAGCTGACACCTGCCCTGAGCAGTTCTTAGCCATGTTATCCAATGGGAGGTGGATAACATGGCTAAGAGCATTAGCTCGGTAATGCATGAATATCGCTGACTTTTCAGCGATATTCATGCATTGCGGCCGATTTTTATCACATTTGCGAAAAACCTGGAAAGGGGAGACCACTCGGTCACCCCGAACGTATGGCTGGGTGCCCCGATCCACCGGAAAACCTTTGCGGGCAGGGGCGTGACCCGGCCGGTATGCCCATAGCGGCGTGGTTGGAGCACGCCCTCGCGGCCTAAAAGGGTTGTCCTAACACCGGCCCGGAAGTCCGTGGCACCTCTGGCCGGGGTGGGGACGTTGCCCCGCCTTCCCGTTGCAAGATAAAAGGCGTGGGAATCCAGGCAAGCGTCCTCTTGTTCCCGCTCTCTGAAGGCTGCACCCCTCGTCGCTCGTGAGCCCTCAAGGGAACAAGCAGCATTTTTTTAACGTATAATCGTTTTTTTTCTGTTACAGTCATCAAGGCGTTGCTGGAGTCCGAGTCGCTACTGGAAAACAGGCAGAGTCAAAACTGACCGCAGAGATGCCTGGTAAGAAAAGTGGAAAGAGCTCCGAGATGGAACGAATGCTGCGCACACTGGTGAACCAAGTGTCGGCGATGGACAGGAAATTCGGTAAAGTGGACCAGCTAGGTCGCGGCCGAGCGGCCCTCCGGAAACAGGTTGAGGCCCAAGCCTGCCCCTCAGGGTGACCTAAGAGAGTCGTGGGGCCTGCTTTGCCAAACATTACCCTGGGGGGGGGATAAGGGGAAAAAGAGGAAGGGGAAGGCGGGTCCTAGCAAGGCCCCAGTCCCGTTGGTCCCGGTAGCACCAGCGTCCAGCCCGGTACCGACACCTGGTGGGGGATTGCCAATCCCGGTGGTTATCACACCGCTGGATGACGACCAAATACCCCCCGAATTAGCGATTCAGTTGTCAGCTGTATTACCTTGGTTAAAGAAGGGAGTGGGGGGATCCGCGGCTGTGGAAGACCCAGCCGAAGAAGCTAGGCAGATTATTGATCAGATCAAGCAAGCAAGGGGTGCTGGGGCATTGAACGGGTCTTCTATTTCTCCGCAGGTGGCGAACCTGGTCGCGGTCGAAAATCGGAACAAGTCGACGGACACGACTGGAGGTACGACAGAAGCCGGTAAGAGATCACTCCCAATAATGGGGGAGTGCGCTGTACCCTCAAGACGGGAATGCTTGGCGCAACATATTCCTATGGCAACTAAGGAAATGGTGTGGGCTGATAAATACATAAACATGTTTTCATTGTTGACAGATAATCGAGAGTTAGAATATGCCAAGACTCAGAAGGATTTATGGCACCCCAGTGTATGGCAGGCAAAAATGACAGAATTCAGGGTGGAAGAGTCTATGATGAACTGGATCAGGGCTTTTTCTGTTTTTGTAGCAATTATCGCTGAGCGAACACCAGAACTGGGTGACCTGGCTTGTGTGGTAAATAAAATTTACCTATGCGGAATTTCTATGCGGTAAAGTTCAATAAGAATAACTCAATCAAAAATGAGAGGCAGAGTCTGTGGCATTTGAGTTTATAAGGGTTTTATTCCTTAAAAAGGAATTGGTTCGAACCAGGTATCATGTTCCATCACCACGAAGGTTCAGGAAGGGATAGACAATGCTTTATTAACAGGGTACAATATATATAGTAAATGCATTTAATGGTGATGGATACAGAAGGCGTAACAGCTGAGAGAAAAGAGATAAGAACACATGTACGTAACAGAAGGCGTGCACGAGGACGTACACGGAGGTGTGTGCTAGAAACGTCACATAAAGGTGTCACAGATGGGTGGATCCATAGACGAATCCTGCAGTGTCAGCAGAAATATATGGCAGAGATGCGCGCGCGCGCAGCAGCATGACGTGTGATTGACGTGGAACTGGAGGGTGAAGGGGACTTGACATTTAGCACCATACGTGGAGACAGAAGTCTGGCGTGTCAGAACAACCTAAACCCAAATCACATCTAATATCTTGTGTTTGAGGAACTGTATTATCTAGAAGGAAAGGTCTCTCGGGCAAAGGCTATTCTATACTGACTGCTAGTGTGTGCATATGTGACTACGTGTCTACGTGTTAATGCGAGGGGGCCATGGGCCTACCATGGTAACGGGAGCAATGAATTACTTGTACGGAGACAGAAAGGCCGGGCCCTTTGCTCTGCAGCTGGGGAGATGTTTTCCTAAATCACTAGACAGGAATGTATTTTCGAGGAGCGGAGCAGATAACTGGAAGGTAAAATACAGTCTTGGCAGGCAAGCAGGCCGAGCCAGGCACTGCTCGCCGCACAGGGAGTAGGGTAAGGGTCATGGATGCGGATCCAGGCTGCAGCTTTCAGAGACAGAAGGCAGAAAGGGCTCGATGGCAGAAATCAGGGCCTAACTCGCCAGAGCCAGAATAACGTGAAGGTGCACCATGTAAAGACGGTGGCACGGCATACTTAGGAACTGAATATTCGACCCATTTATGGTGGATCTGAAAGAGGACATGTTAACGTTGGACGCAAATGTATTTGCGTCTTCATAGCTGGCTGAGGAGGGAATATACATGTACTTGAGGCACGTACATGGAGCCGTTGGGGTCTAAGTTAGGGGACACAATTGACCATAAAAATTCATATTACCTCATTCCCTCCTTGTCCCCTACGGACCCTTCATGATATATCGATCTTCATTAGTCTATCAATTTGTTCATACAACATCATTTGCTCTTCCTTCTTCTGGCGGGATTTTGAACGTGGACTTGAATGGGGAATACATGATGTGGCGCACAAGCCGCAAATCGCTGGCCCACACTGTAAACATAAGCAACAACTGAATACTATGAGAAGGGCTATTCCGAGGAAGGATAGGACTTTCCATCCCCAGGCTGATAGCACGCTCCAGAACCAACCGGACCAAGTCCAGGTGCCTGGATTCTGGTGTATCTGACTTGCAATTTTATGGAGACGGGTTATGGCTCTATATACTGATGGTGCGTTTTCTGGAATGAAAACACAGCAACTCGATCCGATGACTCTACAAGCTCCGCCCCTATCGGCCAGGATGACGTCAAGGACAAGACGATTTTGAAGAACAACAATCCGCATAGCAGACTGCTCCTCTGTTAAGTTGCCTAGAGCGGAAGTAGTTTCATTCACTACTGCCTCGAGGGTTCTTGTTAATTTACGTATCAGTTTACTATTAAAGACAGCACCTAAATAGGGAAAGAAACCTTTATTGAAGTCTGTATACTGTTCCCATGCCGTTTCAGTATAGTCGACAATCAGGAGATCTCTCTGGGGTCTAGCGTGTACCAGATGGGAGTCCCTATGATAGTCAGGAGGGGCTAGGAAAACAGGTGGCAGTAAGAATGCAATGTAACAAGTACCATCCCAATCTAGAGGTAAGCGTATATATGCTGTATGACCACAAATGAAATAGGAATGACGGGAAGCTTTAAATGTAGACTTGCCTTTATCACTGAATTCGATCACAGTAGTACATCTACTATGACCCAGGTGTACTGAACCATTCTTTCTGACACATAATTCACCTTTGACTGGTAATACTGACATTGCGGGCAAGACTGATTCGGTTTCGGACTGTACATTCAGTATCATGAGGTTAAGTGTAAAATTACCTAATCCATATACTTCGTTTTCTAGATCTGTCCCTGTCCTTTGGGGAAGACCCTCCTTGTCAGGGAAACATACTTTATGCAGAACTGTGTTCAGATTTCCCCATACCCAATTACCCTGGTAAACTACGGAATCAGAATCTAAAGAGTTCATTAAACTAAACCATGCACCACAGGAACCATTGTGTGTGAACGGGTAAGGAAAGAGGGGCAGAACTCCCTTGTACTTCTGATAGGGAGGGAGTCGGCCACATATCCAACAATTGGTAGCATTGCTGGTCTGATGGGAATGATGTAACATACTGATGAATGTATTGTTGCGCAGCGCAAGTCGGTAAGATAACTCGTGCGGGGGCAGTTCACTGAAAGTATGTTCGGCAGTGACATTTGAGGAAGAATGTGCACGTTTGAAAATAGGAAAGTACATGTGAAGCAGTATACTTGCAGCAATAATCATAAGACTCAGAAAAAACATAATCAATAATGTCACAATGCAGTGACTACGGAGAGATTTACAATATTCATGTTTCTTGATCTGTTTCTGTCTATCTCTCTCTCTATTGGGGTCTAGTGGATACATGTCAGGAACTTGTCTAACCGATTCACCTAGGGGAGGACTTAAACAATTAAACTGTCTGACTTGCTAGACCTCAACTTCATGCGGAATTCCTGGGAAGGAGTTTTCTCTACCAAAGGGAGTTTAGTATCAGTCTCTGGAAGGGGGCAGGGCTGGGAGTCTAGTTTCGGAGGCAGTCCATAATGTTTTTTTATGTGACTCGAGTGGAGCCAGCCCTTGCGGCCCTCCACCTTGACCGCGGTCCTTGTTGTTAATAACACGAGCTTCGGCGCCTGCCAACGGGGCTCCAGCGGACTCCTCCTGTCAAAGTTCCTCACGAGCACCAGGTCACCAGGGACGATCTTGTGGGGCTTCACCTCGGTGTTGTCGGGAAAGGCTGCAGCTACCTGTGAACGACAAGATTGTAGTGCAGACATCAAGGAAGCAAGGTAATCTGTCAGCATAGTACAGTCAACATCAGTGATTTTTCGAGGCAGAGGCGTCCCCCACATATTCGGTGGCCTACCAAAGACCACCTCATACGGGGATAGCCCTGTTCTTGAATGTGCGATCATTCTCATGTAAAAGAGTGCAACTGGTAAAGCTACTATCCAATCAACGCCTTTCTCTCTACAGATCTTGGCAAGGCGAATTTTCAGGGTCTGATTATGGCGTTCCACGAGACCTGCTGCCTCGGGATGTCGGACACAGTGGAATTTCCATTGATAACCTAGCAGGAGTGATACCTGCTTCATAAGCTCGGACGAAAATGGCTGACCATTATCTGAGTATACGATACGGGGCAAACCATACCTGGGGAAGAATTCACGTACCAGCTGCTTGGCAGTGGTCGGAGCAGTGTAATCTGGGACTGGATATGCTTCTGTCCAACGGGAAAGTGCACATACAACTACGAGGACATATTTGAATCCTCGACAACGTTCCATCTGGATATAATCCATCTGGAGGACTTCAAAAGGGTGATCGGGAGGATGAAATCCACCTTGCTCTACGGGAATGCTTTTACCTGGGTTGAACTGACAACAAATCATGCAAGTACGCACTTTCTGTTTGGCTGCTGCTCGTAAATGTTTATTGAACCAAAGGTTTTGAATACTGTCTAACATGGCTTTTTCTCCTAAGTGTGCAGGACTGTGTACTGTGTTAATGATAACTTGAACCATAGAGTCAGGGAGAAACCATGTGGCTTTCCCCTTCGTCATCCATCCTTGTTCTGTCTGGATCCCTCCTAGTTCAATCCATTTCTTGATTTCGTCTGGTGTAGCATGTGTCTGTATGTCACTTACATCTAGGGCGGGATCCCTAACTGTCATGCAATGTGTTGGTGTTGGAACTATGGTCTTTGTCAGGTCAGTTGCGTGAGTCTGAGTCTGAGCTGTATGCTTGGCTGTTCGGTCTGCCAGGTCGTTACCCTGGGAAATGGTATCTGTGACTTTCGTATGTGCCTTGCACTTCATGATGGATATCGCTGTACGCAAATGTATTGCGTCTAACAGAGCTTGAATGAGGGGACCGTGCTGGATTTTGGCTCCGTGAGAGGTCAAGAAACCTCTCTCTCGCCAGAGTACACCGAAGTCGTGTACGACTCCGAAGGCATAACGTGAATCTGTGTATATGTTAACTCTCTTATTCTTTGCGTGTATACAGGCTTGAGTCAGAGCAATGAGCTCTGCTGCTTGGGCTGACAGGGTGTCAATACAATTTGTTTCTAGGACTTCAGTTTCTGTCGTGACTGCATATGCGGCCACTAACTCTCCTGTACTTGTTCTCATACATGAACCATCCACATAAAGTGTCAGGTCTGGATCTGGTAATGCAGTATCTGTCAAGTCTTGTCTGGGTTTCGTCGTGATGGTAATGACTTCAATACAATCATGTGCCAAAGGGTCTGTCTCACTTAATGGCAGAAGTGTAGCAGGGTTCAATGTATTGCAACGTCTGATTTCTATGTGTGGCTGAAACAATGTCAATTCATAACCTGTCAATCGTGCTATAGTCAAGTGCTGGGTCTGTGTTCGGTTTAAAAGAACTTCCACGGAATGTGGAACTTGTACTGTCAATTGATGTCCTAACACTATGGAATCACTTTGTCTGATTGCTAGAGCTGTTGCTGCGACTGATTTTAAGCACGCAGGCAGAGCCTGGGCTACTGGATCTAATGTACTAGAAAAATAAGCACACAGTTTGTGTGAACCTGCTTGATCCTGGGTAAGTACTGACAATGCAGTACCTTCGCGTTCTGTGACAAAAAGCGTAAAAGGCTTACTGTAACATGGTGTCGCTAAAACTGGTGCTTGACATAAGGCTTTCTTTAATTCGTCAAAAGCATGTGTATGTTCCTGAGTCCAAGGGAGGACAGTCGATGTCGCTGCCTCCTGAGTTGTCAACTGTATGAGTGGCTTGGCTAGAAATGCATACTGAGGAATCCATTGTCTACAGTAAGAAGTGAGGCCTATAAAGGCCCGTACCTCCTTTTGTGTCTTGGGCTGTAACATGTTTACAATTAACTGGATACGGTCAGGTGTTAGCTGTCTCCCCCCTTTGGACAGCAAGTGCCCAAGGTATATCACTTGCTGAACACAGAATTGCAGCTTCGAAGGGGACACTTTGTGTCCCTTGTCAGCCAAGAAATGCAAAACCGTCAGTGATGCTTGTTCACATTCTGGTTCACTTCGGGCGGTGATCAATAGATCATCGACATACTGCAGTAGGGCAGTGTTGTCAGGCATATGAATACTGTCAAGTTGTATTTTCAGTGCTTGACTATAGATGCTGGGGCTTTCTGTGAATCCTTGAGGTGCGCGTGCAAATTTGAAGCTTCGGCCATTTAAACAGAATTCGAAAAGATATTGGCTTTCTGGGTCAATTGGGACACTAAAGAAGGCATTCTTCAGATCAATTACAGTAAAGAACGTTGCCTCTGAATCAATAGCTGTCAATAATGAAGAGATGTCTGGAACCACAGGATACTGTGGGACAATGCATTTGTTCAATTCTCGTAAATCGATCACTAATCGATAAACTGGAGGTGCATTCGGATCAGTACGTTTAAGAATTGGAATGATAGGGGAATTACATAGATTCGAGTCGGTTTCTACAACCACTCCTTGTGCAATGAGCTCGTCAATGATTTTCAGTAAAGCCACTACAGCATCTGGGGGTAACTTGTATTGTCGGATTCGTGGTAGTACTACTCCTGGTTTGAGTGTGACACAATATGGAGTGATGTGCATACAACCTACATCAGTGGGGCCTTGTGCCCACAAATGTGCAGGAACATTCTGTAATCTGGGATCAATATCTCTCAACACATAGTGACCCTTAAAGTCACGCAAAAACAATCTTACTCCTTCCGGAGAACAGCAAATCACAGCCCCTAGAGCCTTCAGTGTTTTGATACCTAACAAGTTTTCTGGACATGATTTCGTGAGCAATAAATCAGTAGTGCGAGACAATGGACCAACTAAAAGTGGTACTGGTTTCGATACTTCATTTACAATAGGCTTGCCTGAAAATCCAAGGGAAACATTCTGTGAGCCTGAGAGGGGTGCCCCTGGAACCTCGTCGTGACTGATTGTTGTTCTGCTTGCCCCTGTGTCAATCAAAAACTTTCTATCTTTTCCTAATACTTGACTATGCACGTAAGGACCCTCTTGATCTACAGGAACCTCAATAAGAGGCAAGCCAACCTCCCTCTCTAGGCTGTTTCATGTATATCGCTGATAATCGGGATAATCAGTTTGTGCATACTGGTACATCTGCTGAGTTGCATGTTGTGTTGCGGCAATCGGTTGGGGCTGTGGTACCGCTACGGTCTGTACTGTCTGTTGTGGGGCATGCATAGGCTGTACATTCTGTGGAACGTGTTGTTGGGCCTGGTCTTGTCTAGGTTGACGTGGTCTTTCTTTAGTTTTACCTGTAGCTATATTATGTTTCAAAACTGCACAATCGTTTATATAGTGGCCTGGCTGTTTACAATAGTTGCATGTCCCTTTAACAGGAGCTGCTGAATTATTGGACTGTGGCATACCCTTTTTCTGACCGTCAGCTGGAACTGACTGAGCAACTAGCATTTTCATTTTCGTGTCTTTCATACGTCTTTGTTCGTGATCATGTTCTTCTCTAATCCTATTCTGGTGGTACTGTAACATTTGTAACATTTGTGAAGGCGTGTTTGCTTGCCATGTGCTCTCGACTTTCAGCACACGATTCTTAACTTGGGGCAGAGAGTTCTCGACTAATTTGGATACAAAAAGGTGTGGGTATGACTCGCTACTTGCTTTCAGGCCACTATTAATAATAAAACATTTCTCAAATCGGGAATAAAAATCGCTAGTGTCTTCGTCGGGTTTCTGTTTGCAGGCTGAGATAGCATCCCAGTCCTCCGTTTTAGTTGCTAATAATCGTGGCAAGACCTGTACTAACAATCCTGGTAATGCTTTAGTTTTGTCCCCAAGACCCAACCCTGGGGTTCGGCCATTTTCTTCTGTTTCCAATGCAGCCCAGTCAATCTTTTTGTCTCCCACCTCCCATTCTTTTTCTTTGAGTTTCTCGTAAATGCCGGCAGGCAATAGTACTTTCAATATTTTCATAATGTCGGGATAGGTATAATCACCCATGAGTAACATGTCTTTTATTTCACGGTGAAAACCTGCAGGGTCTTTATCATGACTGGGCACTATTTTCTTCATTTCTAACAATTCCATTTTAGTTATGGGCGTGTATACATACACACGTGTAAGGGTGTTATCATCATTCCTGACTGGATGTACTTCTCGCAAGGGATTCTGTCTGTCTATGTAAAACATTTTTCTTTCTGGGGGTGGAGCTGAAACAAACTGTGGATTCAGGAAGGCACTATATCTGTGTCGATGTTCTAAAATTACTTTAATTAAATCGGTACCCAGGCCTCTCCATTTATTCATGAGTAACTCTATTAGTACATCAGGCAAGGGACCTGGATCAGAATGTTGGCCTTTATACAGAATGAGGAGATGCTGTATCATGTACATACCAGCTAGTCGCTGTTCGTCTGGGGAAAGATTCAAAAATGTTTGTGCTAATGCGTCATCATTATATTTATCGGAATTGTCAGCCCATTGTACTGCTGACCTGGCTAATTCTTGTTCATCCATGGAATTGAGTACATGGTACCCCATTCGCTCTTGAAGTACTTTATCGGTAGCCTGAAATAGATGTTCAGGAGTCTTCGGATTTGACATAGCAGAGTGGAATGTTTCTGGTATTGGACAGAGGTAATGTTTCTGGTTTTCACACGTTTCTTGTTTACGAATGGGTCTGTCGAAGGGCCTATCAAAAGGATGCGGTCTAGGGAATTTCCCTCTCCCTACATATCCTATCATCTGTTTGCCTGACTGATGCGAAGTTTCTGCTAGATTCTCTGTATCATCCTCCTCCTTTGAGGAAGTCGGACCGTCTGATTCAAGATGTTCTTCAGGGGCTCGCCGGGCATGTATATCTATTATCTCCTTACGGATCTTTCTAACCATAATATGTACACTGTTCTCCTTCTCATGTTTACCATCCGCGATATTCTGGCTCCATCTATGCAGTCTATCCATTTCATTTTGCGGAAAACCTGCCTGATCTTGTTCTCTTATTAAACAATTAACCATAAATCGCATTATTAAACCTTTGTTCTCTACTTTCTGACGTGACATGGCTTCGGCAACACACTCCATCCCTTCTCCTGTTCTAATAAAATAATACAATTTGTCTAGATGTTCTGGCATACCTGGTAGTAACATTAGATAATCTGTAACTCGTCGCAAACGTAGGGACGCTAGCTACATGGGTCCTGTTGTACCGGGCACTGGGTCATATCTACAATCTGTAAGTTCTCTTCTAAGCTGTTCTGCCGGTGCACCCTTAGGTGTCCGTGCCTTTGCTAAATCTCTCATTGTCACTCGGTGTAACGGTGGGGGTGTTTGATAACCTCCGGTAGCACCTCCTGAAGCGGAGGCTTGACCATAATCTGTCTGTAAAGTTGGTACCTGCTGTAACTGAGTTGCGGCCGGAACCGCACCAGGCCCAAAAGGATTATGCGGATTAATAGGGGGTGCAGGTAGGGGTGGAGGAAGCAGACCGGGAGGGGTTTGCTGTTGCGGACCTGGGGGCTGAAGATCAGGGGGCGGGTTACCGTCAGCAGGTGGCACACGGGCAGGCATACTAGCATATGCGGGAGCTACATCATCCAAGTAGGATGAAATAAAAATGTCTGCTGCGGTCTTGTGACATAATTTAGTCGGAACCAATGGAGGGGGCAGATTTTTCGGTGTTTCCGGGGTCGCCTTGGGCAGGCCCTCGGCCAGGACTGGATACAATCCTGTCATAATTGCGTTACTCCGTCTATCATGTTGTTCCATTCTAACTCGTTCCCCCTCTTCTAGTAGTTCTTTTTCTTTGGCTTTTTCAGATTCCTCTCTACTTTTCTCTGCTTTTCTGAGTGCTTTCTCTGTCCGTCTGTGTGATTCTTTTCGCCATAGTTCAATGGCATCTTTCTGTGACTGTCTAGCTTTCTTTTTCCATAATGCTTCTTCTACTCTCATGATGCAATCGGCATCCCATGTCCCTGTAACGGGCCATCTCTGATTCTCTGCTAAATCCTTGGTGTAATCCACCTACAAGTCGAGATATAATACAGCGTCTAAGCCGTGTTTGTGGTACATAAAATATCCTGGAGTGTCCCTGGGTGGGATGGGAACAGCTTCCTCGAGTATCCCTTTTCTAGTTCCTATCTGTTTCAGTTTAGAAAACAGCGGCATTTTTAGCCATGATACTTGATACGTGATACTTACTCGGATGTGGACACCATTAATTCAATAAACACAGTAATGAAAATCAAACAATCACTCATACCACGACATAAAAACACATTAAAACATTTCGGAAAATGAACAATAACTTGATATACTGCTAAACAGTACAGATACACTGCTAAACAGTGCAGACCGGGTCTGTGTACCCAAACTCGTCTTGACCGGACACAAATTAATGCACCCGTCTAGATGCGTCCCCAGCAACGGTACTCACCGGGAAGCACGGAACGGAAGGCCTCGGAAACTCGACACTGGACTGGACCGGACTGGACTCGACTCGGCTCGTGACGTAGGTACTTCGGAACTTCGGAACTGGTGGGCCTCTGAACACCTCGGACCTTGCTCTCTTGGCTTGGCTCTGGTCGGGATCCTCCGCACTCCTCACCGCCTCGTCTGGGTGTCGATCGCAGCCTCAGTCACCTCCGTTGGCCTGAGGGAGATACAGGAAATCCTGCGGGTACGCGTAGTTGTCCGTCACGGCTGTGGCAGGGGACCAGGCCTGCAAGGCACCGCCGGCGCGTAAGGTGGGGGAGGGGTCCCTATTCGGGCGCCAATTATGTGGTAAATAAAATTTACCTATGCGGAATTTCTATGCGGAAAAGTTCAATAAGAATAACTCAATCAAAAATGAGAGGCAGAGTCCGTGGCATTTGAGTTTATAAGGGTTTTATTCCTTAAAAAGGAATTGGTTCGAACCAGGTATCATGTTCCATCACCACGAAGGTTCAGGAAGGGATAGACAATGCTTTATTAACAGGGTACAATATATATAGTAAATGCATTTAATGGTGATGGATACAGAAGGCGTAACAGCTGAGAGAAAAGAGATAAGAACACATGTACGTAACAGAAGGCGTGCACGAGGACGTACACGGAGGTGTGTGCTAGAAACGTCACATAAAGGTGTCACAGATGGGTGGATCCATAGACGAATCCTGCAGTGTCAGCAGAAATATATGGCAGAGATGCGCGCGCAGCAGCATGATGTGTGATTGACGTGGAACTGGAGGGTGAAGGGGACTTGACATTTAGCACCATACGTGGAGACAGAAGTCTGGCGTGTCAGAACAACCTAAACCCAAATCACATCTAATATCTTGTGTTTGAGGAACTGTATTATCTAGAAGGAAAGGTCTCTCGGGCAAAGGCTATTCTATACTGACTGCTAGTGTGTGCATATGTGACTACGTGTCTACGTGTTAATGCGAGGGGGCCATGGGACTACCATGGTAACGGGAGCAATGAATTACACGGAGACAGAAAGGCCGGGCCCTTTGCTCTGCAGCTGGGGAGATGTTTTCCTAAATCATTAGACAGGAATGTATTTTCGAGGAGCGGAGCAGATAACTGGAAGGTAAAATACAGTCTTGGCAGGCAAGCAGGCCGAGCCAGGCACCGCTCGCCGCACAGGGAGTAGGGTAAGGGTCATGGATGCGGATCCAGGCTGCAGCTTTCAGAGACAGAAGGCAGAAAGGGCTCGATGGCAGAAATCAGGGCCTAACTCGCCAGAGCCAGAATAACGTGAAGGTGCACCATGTAAAGACGATGGCACGGCATACTTAGGAACTGAATATTCGACCCATTTATGGTGGATCTGAAAGAGGACATGTTAACGTTGGACGCAAATGTATTTGCGTCTTCATAGCTGGCTGAGGAGGGAATATACATGTACTTGAGGCACGTACATGGAGCCGTTGGGGTCTAAGTTAGGGGACACAATTGACCATAAAAATTCATATTACTTCAACCAGAGCAGGATCACGGGCTTCCATGAGAAGTATGGAGGAGAAGAATGGAAAGGGTATGACATGGCATTTAGAAAAGCGAAAGAGTTTAATGAAACACTGACTTGGGATTGTTTGGATACTGTATCTTGGCATGCGCAGTTCTTGACGGGATCTACGAGTGGATCGGGGTCGAGAACAAACGGCTCCAGGGCCTTTCAACAGAAACATCCTCAGCCCTTTTGACTAACCTATGGGGGGGATACTCAGCCTAGATCGGGTGGGAATGGAAATAAGCGAGGAGTATGTTGGGTTTTTAATAAGGGAACGTGTAGCAGGCCGCAAGGAACGTGTAGGTTCAGGCATGCCTGCTCTGGTTGTGGTAACACCTCCCACCCCGAAACTAGCTGCAGATCAAGAGGCAATGGTACCAGAGGAAAAGGGGGGTACCAAGCAGGATTGACACGGTGCCTCGGAAGTCCAAACAATCGCCCATGGATATTCTGGCTTGACTCCTTGGCTGAACAAATACCCCGATCATGTGTCCACTGGGATCCTGCGGGATGGCTTCTCGTATGGCTTCAGAATCCCGGCGGGTGATTTTCGGGGGGCCCCCTCATGTATAAACCAACTGTCCGTTAAGCACAACCCGGCGGTGGCCACCACAAAGATCGCAAAAGAGGTTCGCTTGGGGCGGGTTGCAGGACCGTTTAGTGACCCACCAACGGCCGATTTTTTGTGTTCCCCATTAGGGGTAGTTCCTGAAAAAGAGCCGGGAGAATACAGGCTCATTCATAATTTGTCGGCACCAAGGGGGGCTTACGTTAATGAGGCGATCGATGCAGACATTTGCAGTGTGAGGTACGCATCTTTCGATGACGCAGTGGTAATGTTGAATCACCTAGGCCCCGGTATATTGTTAGCAAAATCGGATATTGAATCCACATTTAGGTTGCTTCCGGTGCATCCCCGGGATCAGCACTTGATGGGTTTTACATTTCAGGGGAAATACTACATGGATATGTGCATGCCGATGGGTTGTTCAATTTCGTGTGCCTATTTTGAAATGTTTAGCTCATTTCTGGAGTGGGTGTTCTCGAAGGCCACAGGGCACCAACATGCGGTGCATTATCTCGATGATTTCCTGTTTCTCGGCCCAGCGGGCTCTCGGAACTCTGCATGGGCATTGCAGGACTTCTGCGTGCTCATGCCGGGTTTCAGGGTACCGTTGGTGCCAGGTAAGACGGTGGGGCCAACTACCTCCATGGAGTTTCTGGGTATCGAACTAGACTCCGTGGAGGGTTGCTTCCGCCTGCCGGCGGAGAAGATCGCCAAATTCAGGGCCTCCTTGTTGCAGTATCTTTGGAACGAAAAAGTGACACTGCACCAATTACAGCAAACAGTAGGTCAGCTTAACTTTGCATTGAGGGTTATGCCGATGGCTCGCCCTTTCTCACGATCCATTGCCCAGGCCATGATTGGCCTCAAGGAAGGGCAACATCGCACGAGATTGTCGGCAGAGGTGCGCCAGGACATGCTCATTTGGCTGGCATTCCTGGCGGATTTCAACGGCCGAATAGTTTGGAGCAAGGCCCCGGCCTCGTCGGCAGAACTAGGTTTATGGACCCACTCTGCGGGCAGTGTGGGGTTTGGCGCGATCCTGGGTAATCGTTGGTCGGCCCAGAAATGGCCTGCATGGTGGGAAACGAGTGATTTGACGAGCAACATTGGTTTTCCAGGGCTATTCCCCATCTTGGTAGGGCTGTCGGCCTGGCTAGAGGAGTTCCGAAACCGCTCAGTGGTATTTTGGTCCGATAACATGACTGTGGTTGAGTGCATTAACCAGCAGGCAGCACGCTGCAAGTGGATATTGCGATTGTTGAAAGAAATTGTGTTGAAATGCTTGAGACTAAATGTACAATTCAGGGCAAAACATGTGCCGGGAGTACTGAATAATGCTGCTGATGCGCTCTCTCATTTCAAAATGCAGGCTTTCAGGGATTGTTTACCCTCAGCGGAGCTAGTGGCAGCACAATTTCCCGAAGCATTATGGCTAATCGGCGCCCTGGACTACAAAACCTTGTGGCAGCCAGCTTAGTTCCCAGGACAAGGAAAGCATATGAAGGGGCGTTCTGCTAGTACTGCGCCTTTTTGGGCCCTGTAAGGGAGCATAGATGTGGTCAGGAGGGGTCCTTTACCCAATTTTTAGTGCCACTTCATGAGGAGGGCCGGTGGCGGCAACCGCCAGTCGGTATAAGGCCACCATATCATTTATGGCTCAGCTCCATGGGATCAAGGACCCGACGGACTCCTTTGTAGTCAGAAAGGCGCTGCGCGGCTGGCGGCGCCTAGAGGGGCGCAAAAAGGATACCAGGCACCCAATAGGTTTTGACAGATTGACCTCCTTGTTGGCTAAACTGGAGGAGACATGCTCCTCATCTAGTGAGGTTGTTCTATTCCGGGCAGCATTTGCGTTGGCATTCTACGGGGCCCTGCGGGTAAGCGAACTAGTGGCTTCCAATAAAAGGGATACCGAGGGGGGTCTGCACAGGGACCACATGCAAATGAGGGGGGATTCCCTGCTGATCACGATAGCCAGGTCAAAGACAGACCAGGAGGCCCAGGGGAATAGCATTGTGTTGCAGCGCACTCCAGGTAGTCCCTGTTGTCCACTGAGGCATGTGGAGGCCTACCTAAAACAAAGGTTGACAACGTGGGGGGAGCCTTGCTGCGACATGCTGACGCCACCCCGTTAACAAGGTTTCAGTTCCAGAGGGTGCTGGCAATCACGATTGCAGCTGCGGGCTTGAACCCGAGTGATTTTGGGACCCATTCATTCAAGATAGGGGCCGCTACAGAAGACACCGCTGGGGGTCTGCAGGCAGACAATGTTAAACAATTAGGCCGCTGGTCTTCAAATTGTTTCAAACGGCACGTGCGGCTGCACATGTTGTAAGTTACTGAAGAAGTGCACTCACGCTTGTTGTCTTTTGTTTGGATTACAGTTTCACGTGCCTGTGACGCAGGGCGGAAATTGGGACCGGCCCAGTATCAGCTAACCACCACTTCAGGAACAAGGAATGGAAGACAAGAGGTCTGGGTTGTGGGCCACTCATACGTGAGGCGTGCCGCGGACATATTCAAGACAGGTGATGCGATCCACACATCTGAGGAATATGGTTTCAGGGTGTCCTTCCATGGGAAGGGCGGCCTGTGTATTGACCGACTGCAAAGTTTTAAGGAAGATCTGTTAGGGCGGCACTGATCACCGCCATCTGTAGTCATAGTGCACATTGGGGGCAATGACTTGGTAAGGTTGGGCAGACGGGCTTTAATCAAGCACATACTTTCTGCAGTTAGTTGGTTAGCAAAGACGCTCCCGGGATGTACAATAGCTTGGTCTCACATGATTCCGAAGAGGGTATGGCGGGGTGGATTGTCCACAACGGCGTTGAACCATTTGGTAAAGAGGGTCAACAATAAAATGGGGAAATTGTTTCGCTCTGCTCATCTTCAAAACATATCTCATGGGTGCATTTGGGGGGATCATTGTTATTCAGATGATGGGGTACACCTGTCCAGGGTGGGGAATGATTTATTGATAGGAGACATGATAGCTTGGCTAGTGGGATTGAGGAGACATGACCTATAGGAGGTGTGGGGGGGCCAGATAGTCGGTCAACTATCTGGCCTGTGGTGGTAAGGTCATGATCAGTGAGCAGTGATTTCAAGGTCCCTAGGGGGGGCGCCATCCATTATGGATGGGAGCGCCCGGGGGAGGCGGCCATTGGCCCCTCCCATGGGGGGAGCGGCACCCATTACGAATGGGATCGCCCAGGGGGAGACGGCCATAGGGCCCTCCCAGGGGGAGACGGCTATATGCCCCTCCCATGAATTTCCCGGGGGCCGGATATCCGCTCCGGCGGAAGAGAGTGCAGGGAAAGGGGGGGAGTCCACGCTGTCCTTCTTACGGATACCCCGCACGGGAACTCGGATGACCTTAAGATGGCGTCGAGTGAAAGGGGGCCCCCACGACAAGGGAAGTTACAGTTGGCTACAAGGGTAAAGTCCTCTACGCATGCGCCACTCACACGTGAGGGCGGAAATTGGTGATAGGGATCTGACACCGGTTAAGACCTTGTCGTTGGCCCCTAATGATAGGATGTACAAAATTCCTGAAATGCATTATGTCATGATGTTAGACTCGGTTAGGAAAATCTTTGTATTAGAGATTTGTTAAGGTTAGCCTGGATACCTGTCTTCATCGAATGTAATGAAAGTTGAATTTTGTATATGATACATGAAACGTTTTAATTTAAAGTTTTATATTTTGTTTCATATTTTAATAAATACGGCCGGGGGGGTCGTGAGGCCCCCCTGCCTCCCAAAAGTTCAAACTGTGTCTGTTTCCTACCATTGGGATTGGTGGTGGAAGGGGTGGTGGGCATCCCGGACCATATTGGTAATACCAAGGTTTATCTGTGATAAAAATCGCCGCAGCTCAGTGGTAAATTTCTGTCTCTAATCAAACAATAGAGATAATTATCGCTATTACTTGGTAATATGCCGATGTGTTTTGGTAAAATTTAAAGGATAGTGTTGCTTGTCTAGAATCACACTGTGAGTCTGTGTGCGTTTAGGAATCAGTCTGAGAGAAAGATTTCGGTACTTCATGTGTTTGCCGGCATATCATTGATTAAAAACCTATTGTGTTCTCACATTTCAGTAGAATTCGAAAAAAATCATTGGTTATGTATTTGAAAAATGAGTTAGGCTTTGACAGTAAAATGCAATAATGAAATATGCGGAATGGTTGCTAGATGTGTTTGCTGACACATAAGTATATGTACTCATGCAGTGAGCCAGGCTTTAAAGCATGCAGTGTTTCAAACTCCAATGCACTATGCATGAAGTAGTATAACCATCTTCACACTTGTAATTTGGGCCTAAAATTGCCGTTAGTATCCATTCACTTCAGTAAACACCCTGTGACTGTTCTTGCAATCCCATAGTGACTGATTCAGTAGCATGTAGTAATCCTTTCAGTTAAGGGCAAGGGATACTGTTATTTGTCTAGAATCACACAGCGAGTCAGTGTGCATTTGAGAAAATTGAGAGAGAATCATTTTTTTGCTTAATGTGTTTACAGACAAATATGTACATGTACCCATGCAGTGAGCCGGACTTTAGGGCACACAGTGCTTGAAACTCCAATGCACTGTGCATGTAGTAGTCTAACTACCTTCAAACTTGTGTTTCAGGCCTACAATTTCCCGGTTAGTATCCATACTCTCCAGCAAACACCCTGTGAGTGCTCTTGCCATCCCATAGTGACTCTTACAGTAGCATGTAGTGATCCTTTCAGTAGAGTGCAAGGGAACCTGTTATTTGTATAGAATCACACTGTGAGTCAGTGTACATTTTGGAAAATTGAGAGAGAATAATTTTGCTGCTTGATGTATTTGTAGACAAATAAGTACATGAACAGAATCCATACACTCCAGCGAACACCCTGTGAGTGCTCTTGCAATCCCATAGTGACTCTTTCAGTAGCATATAGTACTCCTTTTGGTAAAGTGCAAGGGATACTGTTATCTGTCTAGAATCACACTGTGAGTCAATGTGTATTTGGGAAAATTGACGGAGAATCATTTGGTTGCTTGATGTGTTTGTAGACACATAAGTACATGCACTCATGCAGTGAGCCAGGATTTAGGGCACGGACCGTTTCAAACTCCTATGCATTATGCATGTAGTGGTCTAACCACCTTCACACTTGTCTCTCAGGCCTACAATTCCCCAGTTAGTATACATGCACTCCAGCAAATACCCTGTGAGTGCTCTTGCAATCCCATAGTGACTCTTTCAGTATCATCTAGTAATCCATTCACCCACTGACTCTCCTTATAGTACTGTATAGTAATAGAAAAGAATACTTTATAAAGTTATTAAAATATATTTATTTATAATTATTTTTTACAGATACTGTTTATCATCATTAAAATTAAGTTATCATGCCGGATAAAGTAAGAAAAAGAAAAGGGCAGAGAAAGGACAGTTACTTAAAGAAAACTCAACCAAAAGTATTGGATGACCAACATAATTTGGCTAAAAAGACAAAATCTTCTAATAAGAGCACAAAGCAATTTATAAAAAATCTTTGTAGGTTCAGACAAATGTACAGAATGTTGAAACCATTGAAAATGGTTCAAGTAGAAAAAATAGTCAACAAAATAGCAAACAAAAAAGCAAATGAACAGTCAAAGGATACGATCTATGGTAAAAGAAAAAAATGAGTGTAAAGAAATTTGCCCAAAAATATTTTATAATAGAGTAGTTCTTAATTTACTGACAGATACAAAGAAATATAAAAAGAGAGCACTAATTTATAAAAAGAAGAAGTGTATTGAATCTACTGTTGAAAAGGCTTTTGAAGTAAAAAGGAAACTTCATTTAGTATTAAACAGAATTTGATCACTAGATAAACCAATCAATTTAATAAAGGCCAAAAGTAAGAGGAAAAGAATAATTAACAGAACTCATTTTGTGATGTTTTTGGGGGGGAATGGAAACACAGTTCAAGTTCTGAGCCTTTATTTAATGAAGATAGTTATTTTCAGACCAATGATTTGTTGCATGCAGTTGACACCAGTGGGCGAGCTTATGAGGTTAGAAATGGTTGTCCAATCGGCAAAGAAAAAATGGTTCCCAGAAATGCAGAAGAAGTGATAGCCAATGAAGTTCTTGGCAGATGTCCTTAAGCCCCTGTGTTCACTTGGGATTGCAGCAGTATTTAAAGAGACAAGAATCAATTGATAATTTACGCAATTTCTTACGAACATATACCAATAAAAGTGTTAAACAAAAGATTAGGATGTTGTAAGACCTAGACCCTTGTAGAGTAAGAAAAAATACTGGTTTGCAAGGTCACTCTCTGGCTTGTCATTCTAGGAAACGTTGTCAAAGTGTTTTTCACCATTTTAGGATGTTGGCAGTACATCATACTCAAATGCGGAAGTCAGTCTGAAGATTGTATTATGCAAAAAGTCCAGCACTAAAGTTAAATGAGTTGAACAGTGCTCTTTTGCGCGGGTCAGTTTCAGATGTGAAGAAGATTTGTGATGACATTGAGTTTTGTTAACTTGGTCCTGTTATGTTATGTTATGTTATGTTAATAAAAATTTATAGAGCGCGCGTACGCCCGAGGGCTTCTTGGCGCTGGTACGATAAAAAACATAACAAGAGGTGAGTCTGCCTTAAGAGTTATTTCGGGTAAGCCTTTATGAAAAGGTGAGTCTTAAAAGCCTTTCTGAAGGCAAGGAGGTCTTTGCTCTGTCTGAGGGCTAGTGGCAAAGAGTTCCATAAGGTGGCTGCTAAGAAGTGGAAGCTGCTGCCGCCTTGTCGTTTTTTCTTAAAACGAGGAACTTCTAAAAGGTCTTTGTGGGCAGATCTTAGATTCCGTGAGGGAACATATCTACCAATCAGCTGTCTGATAAATAGAGGTCCCTTGTCTTGCAGAGCCTTAAAGATGATGCATCCGACTTTGAATTCGGCTCTTTGGGCCACGGGTAGCCAGTGCAAGCTCTCTAAGCCTGGTTTGATAGGTTCCCATTTGGGTACTTTGCATATCAGCCTAGCGGCCTGATTCTGCAGGTACTGTAGTCTTTTGAGTTGTCCTACGGGTAGGCCTAGGTATAGGCTATTAGAAAAGTCAATGTGGGAAAGGACTAGGGCCATGACTACCTGGATTAAGGCGGAGGGAGTGAGGAAATGGGCGATTTTCCTGATTTTCCTCAGCTGGAAAAATCCAGAGGAGACCACGGTTCCAATTTGGGATTTTAACGAGAGGTCCTCGTTGATGGTAATCCCCAGGCTCTTTACATTGGAAGATTTCTTAGGGGGAAGGCCCATGTCCGACGGCCAGAAGTTAGGGCTCCAACTGATTTCGCTCTTGCCGGGCAGAATCAACTCAGTTTTCCCTGGATTTAATTTGAGGTGATTTGAGGACATCCAGCTCTGAATTAGGGTCATAGTGGCTTGGAAGTCCACCTCCGCGTTAGGGGAATTGAGAACAAAGATAAGCTGTAAGTCATCTGCATAATTGTATGCAGTGACTTTGTGCTTACTCAGGGCGAAGAGGAGGGGCCGCATGTACAGGTTGAATAATAAGGGGGATAGTGAGGAGCCCTGGGGCACCCCACAGAAAGACTTGACCTTGGCGGCAGAAAAGGGGCCTAAGCGAACCGACTGGGTGCGTTCGGAGATGAACGATTTTAACCAGGCTAGGGCAGAGTCTCTAAGACCCGCCTGTTCGACACGGTTGACCAGAATGGAATAGTCAACCGTGTCGAAAGCCGCGGACAAATCAAGAAGTACTAAGGCCTGATGGAGGTTGTTATCAGCGTTGGACCTCAAGGTGTTCTGGACGGCCAATATTACTGCCTCCGTGGAGTGACCAGGTCGGAAGCCTGCTTGGTTGGGTTGAAGATATTCTGTTTCCTCCACGAAATTTGAGAGGCAGTTGGTGACGTGCGCCTCCAGCATTTTCGATAGAAAAGGTAGCAAAGATATGGGCCGATAGTTCGTGAGGTCGAGCGGATCAATGCCAGGCTTCTTGGTGAGGGGAATCAATGAGGCCTGTTTGAAGCTGTTGGGTACTGTCCCTGACGTGAGAGAGTCGTTGAGTAGGGAAATCATGCTGTTGGGCATAGCTCGACCAATTTCTTTCATAATATGGGGGGGGCAAACATCCAAAGGGGATCCTGATTTGACTCTGGACAGTAGTGTCAAGAAAGTTTTCAGATCGATAAGGGGATAAGAGTGTAAAGTTGAGGGATTGAAATAGATGTCATCCACTGGGGCGGATAATGGAAGTGTAGAGATGTTCTGCTTAATCGTTAAGATCTTGTCACGGAAAAAGTCATTCAGGGAGTTGCATAACGCTAATGAGGGAACTACCGGGGGGGAAGTTCTATCGTCGTTGCAAAGGTCGTTCACGATCCTGAAAATTTCTTTAGACTTGTTAGTGGAGTTGAGGATTTTAGTTGAATAGTAGGTTGTTTTATAGTTTTGTAGAGTTTTTTGGTAAGTCTTCCTGGCTAGGCAATATGTGGCCTTGGCCAGTGGACTGTACTGGGAGCGCCAAGTTCTTTCCTTTTGCCTCACTTCTAATTTCAGTGTTTTTAATTCAGGTGTAAACCATTTATGTGCGTCCGGGCTCCTAGAGCAACTGAGATTCGTGGGGGGAGCATAGATGTTAATCGCTGCAGTAAGCCATTCATTGAGTCGGCTATCGGCCTCATCCACATTGTTGTTGTCAAGGGGGGGGGAGTTGCCCAAGAAGTTAAGGAAAGCTGGCATATCCATTGAGGACCATTTCCTAATGGTTTTACTAGATTGTAGCTTGAAGTGGGTTGTCTTATCTAGCTGGAAAGAAAAGCTAATGCTGTGGTGGTCAGACCAACAGCAGGGTTTTATGTCTAATGCAGATAGGGGCAGGTTCAAAGACCAAATTTGGTCGAGGCTATGGCCCTTCTGGTGGGTCTCAGTGTGGATGTGTTGTGACAAGTTAAGATCACAGAAGAGCTCGCTCATCTCTGCAGCCTGGGGGTCCAGCGATAAGTTGTCGAACCAGAAGTTTAGGTCCCCAACCAGGAGTAGTTTAGAATGGTTGGTGACCAATGGTGCCAGTAGCTGAGCTAGAGTGGAAGGGAATGTGGCCATGGTTTGGGGAGGGCGATATAGTAGGACCAATACAAGTGAGCCATTGGAGGTGTCTATTTTGGCGACTATATTTTCAGTATTAAGTAAAGGCAGGGAGGGGAGCTGTCTGAGTTGGAACTTTTTATTGATGATTATGGCTACTCCTCCCCCAGTTTTACCGCCTGGGCGGAGTGCTGATAGAATATAATAGTCAGCAGGTAGGGCAGCTAAAATATCCGGTAATGAGTCCGGAGTGAGCCAAGTCTCTGTCAAAAGCAGCAGGTCAGGTTGTTTGTCCATGAGTAGCAGAAATATATCAGATTGGTGCTTAATCATGGAGCGAGTGTTGAGATAAATACACCTGAACGTGTAGGTGGAACACGGTGTGGAACGCATAGAGTATTCAGGAGCAGGGGCATTCGTAATGGTGGCAGGGTTGCCTATGCCTAAGTGGGAAATGCGTTTAGCTGCGTGATGGGGAACAGGTGGACACGTCGTGGCGGTTGGGCGCAATACCTGTAGTTCAGCAGAGGAATAAGTGTAGTGGCCTGCAGGGTCCTTGGCCCCTGGTCCCGGACGCTCGCGGACGAGCGCAGACGAGCTTGCCTTATGCGCGCCTTCGGCGCGCATTCGTCGCGCCCGCTGCGCTCGTCCGCTGCGCTTCCTGTATGGACACATAATTTATGGCTGGCAGGGGGGATGAGATGAGGGCGTGGCCTGGCCGGGTGGGCGTGGCCTATGTCGTGGGCAATGGCGGCAGGGAAACCAAAACAAACCCTCGCCAGAGGAAGCTGTAGCTCAGCTGTCAGGGGGCTCGTGAGAGCGCGAAGTGCTCAGTGCAAGTGAGTGCAAGTATTAAAAGACAAAGAAATTCAGTCGCTTTACATATAAAATGCGCAGATTTACTCTACTCCCGGCTCAAGCCTCAGGAGGTTCCGTTTTTTATAGATGCAGCGCTGGTAGTCAGCGCTCTCTATATAGCGCGGGAAGGTAGGGGTGGGCGTGGCCTGGCCGGGTGGGCGTGGCCTATGTCGTGGGCAATGGCGGCAGGGAAACCAAAACAAACCCTCGCCAGAGGAAGCTGTAGCTCAGCTGTCAGGGGGCTCGTGAGAGCGCGAAGTGCTCAGTGCAAGTGAGTGCAAGTATTAAAAGACAAAGAAATTCAGTTGCTTTACATATAAAATGCGCAGATTTACTCTACTCCCGGCTCAAGCCTCAGGAGGTCCTGAACAAGAGAGTGAAGAAACTCAGACATTAATAGAAGAAAATGTTGGAGAGAATGTTAAACATAGTTGTACAAAAAAAATTGAAGGTGAAATTACAAAGTTTTCAGGTGAAAGGCTAATTTTTTCTTGTGTTTGTTGTCGGCGAACTCACTATAAAAATCAGACTAGGAGTGGTGATCTGTATTTAAAAAGTGAAAAAGAAAACTATGATAAGTGGAAGGAATTTGCTACTTATTAGTTGGTAGAGAATTGTTTTGATTTGGGTTCTGATTAGCGTATTTGTAAATATTGTTATAAGAAATTAGATGAGAATAAAATGCCGGCTAGAGCTGTGCATAATAATGTAGAGTTGGTTGCTATTCCTCCAGAATTGATAGATTTAAACACCTATGAGTCTATTCTCATTCAATGTGTGCAGACGTTTTAGGCTATTGTTCGTATGGAGCCTAAACAGGTAAATTGCCTCCTTCAGATTTACGAAGAGGATTAAAAGGAAAAGTTGTGTATTTACTGTTAGATTTAAAGAAAACTATTGAAACTATTGGTGTAGAGAGTGTAGAAAGTGAACCACTAGTTATTCTTGTTAATGGTATGCCGACTAAGAATAAGAAAATCTGCCAGCAGTTAGTGGATGTTAGGAAAGTACAGAAGGCAATTTTGTATTTGATAAAAAACAATACATACTATAAAAATATGTATATGGGAAAAGAAGAAATACTTATAACAGAAGATACTGAAACATCAAGTGGACAAATTGAAAAAGTAAATATGAAAGTAGATATGTTAAGATGTGAAGAAATCTATGAACATTACAGTGTGCATCCACTTCATTCAAAAGAAGTGATGGGGAACACTGTTGAGTTATTCCAAATGAAAAAAGCAAACGGAAGCCCCTTGAGTGTATAGGAAGAGAGCTTGGAAGCTCGTTGTTTTCTGCAGTTGCTCCCAACTGGAAAAGAAGGACGATATGATGAACATCCTGTGCAGATTCCTGCATCTGAATATCGGACAACAAGATTATATACAGTAGATCCAAGATTTCGACAATGTATCCCTTATATATTTCATCTTTTGTTTGAAAGCGACTTGTCTGGACTTCCATATGCAGACAATCACATGTTAAAAACTGAAATACATCTGCAAAAGATTTTATGGATAAAGTGCATCAGAGAGATGATAATTTAGAATCTCAGCTCATTAATCTGATGTATGCCACGTAACTTAGGAACTCCTACATGGTTCCTTACCCTAAGCTGTGCTTAGTACGCTTGGGATGATTTACTTGAATTTCTTCGAGAGGCAAATTCCAAATTAAAAATTATAGAATACAAGACACCTGGAGAATTGTGCTCTTTGGATCCTGTTAATGTATGCAGGAATTTCAATCATAGATTTGAAGCTAAGATGTCTTTCATCTGCAATAAAAAAATCCTCCTCTTTGAGAAGTTGTGGATTTCTTTTGGAGAAAGAAGTATCAGGCAAGAGATGCTCCTCATATACATATGCTGTTATGGATCAAGGACTCCCCCAAATTTGGAACAGATGCGGATGATACTGTTTTGTCTTTTATTGAACAAAATGCCTCATGTGCTGTACCCAAAAGCACAGAAGAAAACAACTTAAGAGAACAAGTCTTACGATTCCAAAGCCACCGATGTGGAAAGTACAAATCTAAGGATAAGTTCCACACCAAATGTCGTTTTGCATTTCCACGTCCTGTAATATTCAAAAGAAGAGTGAACAGTTTTATTTCATCTTTGCGACATACCATCACAAGAAAGTCCCCAAAAAATACCTACAACTTAAGAAGATTCAAAATACATAAATGACTACATCCCAGTTATTCTGTCCATGCGGAATGCTAACTTGGATATTCAGTATGTTGCGGACAATTCCATTGCTGTTGCTCGAAATGTAACGTCCTATATAACAAAATCAGAAAAGATGGAATTGAAGGAAATGTGGGAAGAGATTTCTCACGAGAAGACTCTAAGTAAGAAATTATACAGTTTCAGTTTGAAGATGTTATCACATTGAGAAATCGGAGCATATGAATGCTCAGATAGGTTGTCATCTGCAAGTCTATACTCCAAATCTAGAAGAAGCATTTGGGTGAGTCTAAGTCTTGCAGCAATGCGAAATCGGATACTGAAATCTGTTCAAGAAATTGGATATTTAGCAGAAATATATCCAGAAAGTACAGATATTTTGAAAACGAATATGTTGGACACATATTACCCAAAGAGAAGTCATCATCTTGAGAACATGTGTCTCTATGAAGTGCTGCAAAACTACACTTTTAAACGGAATACCACAGAGAACATCAATGATGGAAAATATGGAGCCATTGTTTCCGAAGGATGTTTGGTGAAACTAACGAAAGGAAATTTGATTAATCACAGGATGCTGAGTTGCAACACTGCTGATAAAAGGGAATTTTACTATTTACCTCTTTTGTAACTGTTAAAACGATGGCGTTCAGAACTGGAATTACTTGGAGATTTCCAGAGCTATGAAGATTCCTTTAATGCTTGTAAAGATAGCATACAGTGCAATGCTTTTGAGCCTGGGTATACTCAAACGTGAGTCCCGGGCTCTTCACACCACTGGAGGCAAGCTATCCAGGCTGATGAAGGCTGATAGCCAGAAACCGGTCCTTGGATGCTTGATTCCGGTCTGGGAAAGACATGGCTTGGTAGTTCGGACTGGACTGTTCCCATGAGGCACAGGGTCAGAGCTGATTTGCATATAGCCAGTGTCTAACCCAGGGTGGTGTGGAGTGCAAAAAAACGATGGATTTAGGCCCAGATCCTTGTACTGGGGTGAATGTATGACATTGTTCTACATTCTGTCCATCAACTGTGCTTTTTGCAATTTTCACCCCGAGTGTGCTGGGTATACTCAGACGTGAGTCCCAGGCTCTACACACCACTGGAGTCAAGCTATCCAGGCTGATAAAGGCTGATAGCCAGAAACCGGTCCTTGGATGCTTGATTCCGGTCTGGGAAAGACATGGCTTGGTAGTTCGGACTGGACTGTTCCCATGAGGCACAGGGTCAGAGCTGATTTGCATATAGCACGTGTCTAACCCAGGGTGGTGTGGAGTGCAAAAAAACAATGGATTTAGGCCCAGATCCTTGTACTGGGGTGAATGTATGACATTGTTCTACATTCTGTCCATCAACTGTGTTTTTTGCAATTTTCATGGAAATAGCAGCACATGCCAAACAGTATGTATGATTCCTGGTCATGTCAGCACAACACAAGTTCAGTCAACCATTGTAGGTACTGGTCACATCCGCCTAGGTACGGTAGTGCCCCTTAAGTCACCTGCACATACACAAAACATATGTCTAGCAAGTTGCACAGAGGACACAGTTGACTTTACACCAATGATGCCCACACCTGCATGTACAGTGGAGATGGGCCAACAGTCAGTGAAAGTGACAAATTGTACAATGTGAAGCACATCATATATGCATGGGTGCAAGCCACAGATGTGGCCATGCTAATGAAATGTCAACATACCTGTGCTAAATTAGTTAATCATGACACACCCAGTCAGCTGCAGAGGATGACATGGATACCAACCCGTACAGGAAACATATCTCATGGTCCACAAGGAGTACATCACATCAACAACTCAGTATCCAACATTTTTAAATCCTGCATCATCACAGCAAGGGCAGGGTAAACAACATCAACATAATGTACAGCTAAATCAAATGCACAAGGATGACAAAAAAATGCTTTTTTCAGCAAATTCAAAGCTGAAAGGGAAAATAAAAAACAAAATTAGGTCCAATGTCCTCTCAAAATACAAAGTCCAATGAGGGTATGAGTGACACCTTTCACCCGTTGCTTGCCTTCACTTCTAAGGACTGGTGAAATCCACGCTGAGGGGCATACATGGGGCAGGCCAGGCACCGCAGGGACAGGATCAGGACTCATCAGAAGGAGGTTGTGAAGGGGTGGTGGGTGCAGAAGAGTCAGTGGCAACTGCAGTGTAGTTGTCTGACATGGTTTGTGCCGTCACAACTGTAGGGCACAACTCTGATGGGGTAGGTGCTGGAACCACTGCAGTGGGCAGGTCAGGTTTAGTGGACATGGTCCCCACTACAGTGCCATGTCAGACTGGGTGGCCGTGGACTCCACTGCAGTGCCTAACCCCATGGGAGTGGAAAGGGGTGCAGGTGAGGTTGGCAGCACAGCTGGGGGGCCATGGTCCCCACACTAGTTGCACTTACAGACTGGTGGTGGTGTCAGTGGAAGAACAAGTGGGAGTTGGGGAGGGCCTGATCATGATGGGCATGATGTATCTGTGGGTGGGGGAACCTGGAACAGGGAGTGTCGGGGGAACCTGTGGTATGCTGACCTGGTGGATTGAGGAAGGAGACTGTGCATTGGTTCTGGGGGATGGGGGTGGTGTCTTGCTCTTCCGGGTACGGGGTGACTTGCGGCCGGGGGCCTCAGTCTGCCTGCACCTGGGGAGGGTGTCCGGGTGTGAGGGGCACTCTTCTCTGTGTGTGGGGACTTCCTCTTCCCCCTGTAGTCTGGATCTGCTGGATCGGAGGGGAAAAGGCTTAGGTCACACAGGAAGAGCTTCTTAGGAGATGGGGTTGCAGGTGAGGCAAGGGAAGGGCTATTGGAGGGAGAGGGATTGGAGGACTGCGGAGTGGTTGTGGATGCCTGTGTGTGTGTTTGCGACCCATCCCCTGTGAGTGTGGTATCAGTCCCCTGACTTTGCTTGCATGCACATTTTGACTTTTGTTTGTGTGATTGTGTGCTGTCTGTGTATTTGGGTGAATGTGCTGGTTTGTGTGTGCTGGGGACAGGTAGGATGCTAGGAGTTGTAGATGGGGCAGAGGCTGAAGGGGTGAGGCACTGTTGGAGGAGGGATACTGCTGCCGTCAGGGAGGAGGCCATGGACTGATTGGTCCTCTGTAGGGCAGACATGCCCGATGAGATTCCCTGCATGAACGACACCAGATGTGTCAACAGATTGGTGTGTGCATGGAGGACACTCAGCATTGATGTCTGCCCTACATTCATCTGTTTAAGCAAGTCCACAGACAACACACTCAGGGCAGCAGGGGACACAGGGGCAGGGGGTGCGGTACCTGGCAGGAAGGAGACCTGCTCCCGAACACGGGAGCTGCCCTGGACCTTTGGGATGGGAGCCTAGGGGAGGGTGGTGATGGTGGTGGTAGCAGGAACAGCCTCACTATCTGTGGTTTGCTGGCTGCTGACACCCGACCACACAAGGAAGTCATCCTCCAAGCTGCTGTGGTCCTCAGCTGTGGTGGATGGTGCTTAGTACTCCTCTGTGTGACTCACCTCACCCTCCGTGCCATTGGGTCCCTCCGACTCCTCAGTCGCTGGCCCAGGCTGGCTCTGTGGCTCCTCCAGTTCTGTGGCGCTGTCTCCTGAGCCCGTGGATGTATCTGCATATAAGTAGGAAAACAAGGCCCACATTAGTCGCCTGCACTGACTGCACACAACACTGTAAATACAGCACATTACAGGGCATGCACTGGCATCCTCAGCTGATATTTGCTCAAAATGCCCACGCAGGTGTACATAGGGCAATTGCCAGTCTGAACATCAACCATGGCACCCATATCCCTCCTGAACCTGTACCCATATGTTGCATGCTGGCTGATAATAACCCAAAGTGTACACATGCACCACATACACAGTTGTTGTACATGCAAATGACCATGTAGAAGTTCATTACTATAAACATACATCACATCACATGCCAATCACTCAGTACAGGTGTCCGGGTGAATGTATGCCCAGAGTCACATTTCACAATCTTGTGATGCCTAGCAGCACCACACACAAAGATGTCCTCACGTCCTGAATGTCAATGACACAATGGGGTGCATGGAGCAACTCTAGATCCAATGCAGGATCCCTCTTCTCAAGTCAATGCCCTGGCACAGACATGCATGGTTTGTCAGTCTTCACTGCCACATGTCATGGGGCTAATGCGTCCGGACAACATCAGTCTGTACTGTGTCACAATCATCAGTCATGCCCATACCAAACTCTGCAGCTGACAAGTACACTTGTCCGTGTCCTGCCACACACTGTTCTTGGACTATGATGAATCAATATCACTAAAATCTGACATATGAGTGACTGCAAACACAACTACCTGAACATGAGCACCTCCCAGTCTGCTGCTAATGACACACAGCTGCGTTAAAATCACTGTTGCATACAGCGTTGTGCACAGTCAACTGACTACACCCCTATATGTTGCACAGGTATCATCCCCATTGTCACAACTCAGATGTCCTGCTGACACAATAATCCTCAACAAACCAGTTGTCACAAAAAGGAAGCTACACCACAATAACATTGTGTCAGACACCTGATGGCACATTTCAGGAAGCACACTCAGTAGGTCCATACAAGTGAGTGTGAGTACAGAGTCTCCCAATGCCGTGGAGTGGACATGACTTGACCAGTTAAACCTGTAACTGTGTATTGGCCTGGACAGTAGGCAGGTGTTAGGGCTAGTGTGACATACTTCCTATGCATACTCCTGAGGACACTACATGGACTCACCTGCTGCATGGGTGTGTTTTAAAAACCCCACACACATGTTGGCAGTCAGACCAACAATTGGAACACATATAAAAGGCACACACAGAACACATGTCAGAGACCAGGCATAGTGCAAAAAATAGACCCCCCCATGAAGCACACATCAGAGTCCCAGTAACATATGCTGTGCAGGACCCTTAGCATAGCTGACTGAAGGGACACAGTGCTCAAGTGAAAATAGTCACAGACTGTGGGGGCCACAACTGTGGATCAGATGAGGAGTGTGACTTACACAATTGAGGGACATGAGTCCAGGACTCCAAGACCAACGTAATATCGAAGTATGACCAGGTCAAAAGGCTGCATATAGCATGTCAGACATGTTCACAGATCAGGCATGGAGTTACCCCCCCCTTGCTGCTGTCTGGCCTTCAGTAGCCCATCCAGGTCCAGGAAGACCACCGCCAGAATCCAGATCATGTGGTGGGTTAGGGTCTGGTGTCCGCTCCTATGGCGAGGAGGTGACAGCTTCAGCTGGACCCATGCAATCCACCTCTTCTGGCATTTGCAGATCCGGCGCTTGTAGACCCCCACAGATCTTACTGCCCGGGCGATGGTCAGCCATATCTCTTGCTTCTGGTGGGCATCAAACTGTGAGGATGACAAAGTGATGAGGACATTAGCACACATGCCACATAATTGTGCTGCAAACAGTTTAAAATACATGTAGTCATCACAAAGCTAAATGAGGTACACAGGTAGGTCACACATAGAAACATGCTTTCGTGCTGCAGGTCTGACATGGTATCATTGCCTAGGAATTAAAGGCTAGCACTGCTGTACTACTGCAGCAGGACACCTGTTCATCACATGTACCCACATAAATTAGTTGCTGAAAGTCCTCAGTGCATATGCCTCACACTGCTGTGCACACTTCTATTACTGCAAGTCAGACAACATACAGGAAATGGTAGGCAATGGACGGCACACTCACCTGCTCCCCTGGTTTCCCATACAGCTTGCTGTACTCTGGGAGGAGCCCGTCCAGCAGGGCCTGGTTCGCCTCCTCTGTGAATGCTGGGGCCCTCTCCAGAGTACATACCATTGCAGGATCCAGAGGAAGTACAGACAGCAGCAGTGGAATAAGATATGTGGTCCTGTAGCATGTAGTGCAGGCGAGTGAGCTCCCTGGGGGCCTGCCAGCCTTAAATCAGTGCTGCAGAGGCAGATTCTGTGACATTGCCACTTACTGATAGGCCCGACATGGTTGCATTCTATGAATTCGTCTAATCCATGGAAATGTAAGACGCCTAAACTTTCACCTTCAGGACACCCTAGGATTGCAAAATTGTTGTAGGCATCCAACTGAATTTTCAGCGCACGACTCGAACGATTTTTGAATTCGCATCCGTCTTCATGACAGCCCATTGCCAATGAGTGCACACGGCTCGGTACACTGACTATACGACGCGTATTTTTTTTTAACCACACGCATCCGTCCCAATCAAACATAACCTTGCCTTCCATGATTTTGTGGATGAAAGACAGCCAGACTGGGTCTTTATTACAGAGACCTGGGCTACTGACTCCTCCGGTCATGACCTTCTCCTAGCCATCCCAGAGGGCTATTCTCTTCATAGCCTTGACAGACCTAAACGTAGAGGAGGAGGTATTGCCATTCTTTTTAAATCCTCCTTTCTATGTACGGTTAACCCACTCTCCTCGCCCCAAGACCGTTTTGAAGCCTTATACTTTTGTATTACATGTGCCCCATCGGTCTCTTTTATGGGGATATTGATCTACAGGCCGCCTGGTCACCGAGCCAATTTTGCCTCAGACATACTGAGAATTCTTGAACCCTACTTTGGAAAGCCTTCTTTCACCATTTTAGGCGACCTCAATTTCCATCTCGATGAGGTCCATTCCAAGGACACTTTATCATTGGTTGAATCTCTCGGAGCCTGTGATTTTGCTCAGCTGGTCACCAGTGCCACTCACACGGCAGGTCATATCCTTGACGGGGTATTTTCTAATGATCTAAGACTTTCCAGCGGCTCACCTTTACCGTTGGTATGGACTGATCATTTTGCGGTCCCTCTTCATCTAGCCTTCTCCACCTCTCATTCCACTAAGAAGGAGACTACCCCATTCGTTTCCAGAAGAAATCTTAGAAATCTCACGAATGAGGCCTTTGCCCCCTTTATTCCTTCAACTGAGGCTCTCTCCCCAAAAGACGCTGATGAGGCAGCACAAGTTCTGCAGGATTCCATCACTAATGCAGTAGAAAAACTTGCCCCAGCATCCCTGCGATATGTAGCCCGGTGGAAACCATCAGCGCCATGGTTCTCGGACCATCTTAGATTATTAAGACAGGGTTGCAGAAGCAGTGAGAGGAGATAGAGGAAATCTTGGGATCCCATGGATAGGGAGGCTCATAAGTCTGCTCTACGGGAGTATAAGAAGAAGGTGATAATGGAGAAACAGGAATATTTCTCCAACCTTACTAGTTCACTCACTTCCTCTAGGGAGCTTTTCAAAATTGCGGATTCGCTATGCTCCCTTCAACTCCCAGATCCAGTAGTCAGTTCCCAACGTCTCTGTGACGACATTGCAGACTTTTTTCATAAAAAAATCTTTGATATTCATACTTCTTTAGAAGTACAACGTCTCTCCTTGGGCGAAAATATTCTTTCGGGGTTAAGCTCTTTTGAGTCACAGGATATAGCCCCTTCTAGCCTCCTCTCGGATTTTCCTTCTTTGTCTCTGGAGGGACTGTCTCTTCTTCTAGACAAGACGAAATCCTCCTCACCATTGGATCCATTGCCTCTTAAAAAGCTAAAAGAGTGTAGGACTAGTCTCCTTCCCCCCTTACTTGAGGTGATGAATAAGGCAATTGCCCAAGGCACTTTTCCATCGGTATGGAAGAAGGCCATAGTGAAGCCGCTCCTCAAGAAGCCTTCACTTGATCCTGGCCTCTTGAAGAATTTTAGACCCATTTCCCTGCTTCCTGCACCTGCTAAAATCTTAGAAGCACACCTGAATTACCATTTATCTTCCTTCCTTGAAGCTCCGGAGTATTTGGACATTACCCAACATGGATTCCGAAAACATCATAGCACAGAATCTGCTCTCACCTTTGTAGTCGATAACATCCGACGCAAAGTTGATGCTGGACAAACTACTGTTCTCGTGCTATTGGACCTCACGGCCGCATTCGACACCCTGTCTCCTGCCATTTTAACATCTCGGCTTAGGGAGGCAGGTGTCTCTGGTTCGGCCCTGAGCCTCCTCAACTCCTTTCTCCTTGATAGGGAACAGAGAGTGATGCTCGCCAACCACCTCTCCCCAGCAAAGTCTTTGCAATGTGGGGTGCCACAGGGGCCGGCATTAAGTCCGACCCTGTTCAACATCTACGTGGCCCCCCTTGCTAGACTTGTAAGATCGCAGGGGATGGAGGTGGTATCATACGCCGATGACACCCAGATTATGGTTTCACTCACTCAGTCCTCTGTCATAACATCTGCCTCTAACTTCAGGTCCTGTATGCAACATGTTGGGGACTGGATGGTTACCAACTCCCTGAAGCTAAATGGCGACAAGACTGAGGTCTTGGTCTTTGGGAAGGACCAAGATGTTTGGTCGAGTGAGTGGTGGCCTTCCTCTCTTGGCATCTGCCCCACTCCCTCCCAATCTGCCAGAAACCTGGGTGTGGTGTTCGACACCTCACTCTCGATGTCCCTACAGGTGAATCGGACTATTGCGACCTGTTGGGGCGTGATCAAGACGCTCAATAGAATTCGCAGCTACCTGTCTCTTCAAGCACGCAAGCAGATTGCAGTCGCCCTTGTTGTTTCCAGACTAGATTATTGCAACTCTCTCTACATGGAATCCAACAAGGGCCTCATACACCGGCTGCAAATCGTGCAGAATGCTGCTGCACGTTTTGTCCTAGATCTCCCTAGGGCTTCCTCTGCTACTGCTGCGAGGAGAGACCTTCATTGGCTGCCTATTCAGCACAGAATTTATTTTAAAATTCTGTGTCTGACCTACAGAGCTCTCGAGGACGGACCTAAAGGCGCTATCAGCTCCCTGCTTACCCGTTACCATCTTACAAGGTGTCTTCGCTCTTCGGGACTACTCCAACTCGTTGTCCCTCGTTTCAAGCTCACCAGGTGGGGAGCTAGGGCCTTCTCCGTCGCTGCCCCCCAGCTCTGGAACATCTTGCCGATGGAGATCAAGACTCTACCCTCTCTAGTGCTGTTTAAAAAGGCCTTAAAAACGTGGTGCTTTTCTAGAGCCTACACAGGTTGAGCTGCAGGGTTTTTGTTATGAGCTGGATTTGGAAGTAGGCGCCTTGATGCCCATTGGGCTAAGTTTGCGCACGATAAGACCCCTTTTATTAATACGATTCTATGGGCTATGCGTGCACACGTCTCTGTCCATGCCTGTACAACGCATCTGCTTAGAAGCCACCTGCGTTTGTTCAGATTGCAGTCAATGGCCAAGCTGTGCGCACAGCTCGGTCCAGAACTTCACGACACGTCTCTGTAAAAGTCACCCATATTGGGTCACATTGCATACGCGTCGTACATGCATGAACTAAGCCGTGGGCACGCATTGGCCATTATCTTCAATGTGAACCGACGCGGGTGACTGTAATGCATACGCATCTTGCAGTCAATGGGCAAGGTGTGCGCACTACTCGGTCCATGCATATATGGTGCGTCTGCATACAAGTCACATGCGTCGGTTCACATTGGTGTGACGTGCAGAAGGATTCCACAGATTTCATTGCCTGGGGCACACCTTCAACACCAACGCATTGTTCCACACTTCATCCCAAGGCATGTAAGGCTACATCACCTGTGTGTGTTTGGGGGGCAACATTTGTTTTCTTGTGTGGCACTTTGGTGCAGCCACTCCCAGGCTGGGCACAGGTTCATGGGGACAGAATACTTTTTGTGTTGTGCACCTCATCAATGTTATGTGCGAGTGTTCACTTATGGGCATGAGTCATGGACACAGTAGCAGTTTGGAGATGTGTATGAGCTGTCACATACACCCGGAGTACAGGGCTGCATGTTATGTACGTCCCAGCGAGAACCACGGCCACAATCGTGATGTACACCCACAGATTGTGTGCATGTTGTGTCTCTGATGTTTGTAGTTCCATGTGCCCAATGCTGAAAGAGTGTCCACCATGTGCTTTGTGCATCAACATTTATTCTGTGTGTGTGTGTCTCAGTGACGTCCAAGTATGGCCTGTAGGGACCACAGGGGCCACTACCTGTGGGACTCATGATTGGTTGTTGGATGTCGATGATACGCCATGTCATTCCGGTGCACATGTGGCAATACAGGGATCATGGCTATCTCCCTGACATGGAGTTGTGATGCCCATGAAACATTAGTCCTCATACTTCACTGTGTTGTGTGTTTTGAACGTGACAGCAGTACATAGGAATTGTGCCACAGCCCAATGAATTGCCATTGCACTCCATGGATATAATGTACACATGTCTCATTGATATGTGAGATGATGGGCATGTAGATAACATATGTGTCCATGACCAACAGCACACACCTCAGTTCATTGTGTATTGCTATGTTGTATCATGTGATTTTTTTCAAGGTGAGTGCCACATGGGTAGATGAATGTATAATCTTACTTAACACCGCTGTACTGCAGGGCACCAGCTGTCCATAGACAATTCCCAGACCTTGAGACCATGGTTGAACGCGACAGCATCCCATGGTACAGCTTCACCAGGAGACTGATCGATGAGTTGCTGGAGCCACATCTGCTACCTGGCCGGACACACTCGACAGCACTGATACCAAAGGTGAAGGTGATGGCAGCCCTGTACTTCTTTGCCACTGGTACCTTTCAACACACTGTTGCTAGTGCTGGTGGTATGTCACAAACTATGCTCAGCCGTGTGCTTCGGGATGTCTTGGAGGGGATGTTGCATTTCCTTGACTCATACATCAGGTTTCCTAGCCGTGGTGAACTCACTGACATAAAGGATGCTTTTATAGACTGGGGAGGAAGCCAAACATCATTGGATCAATTGATGGTACACATGTGGCATTGATACCACCACAGGCACACGAGCAGGCCTACCGCAACAGGAAACATTTCCCCTCCATCAATAATCTGGTGGTATGTCTGGCGGACATGGTGATCACACATGCATGTGTACATTTTTTCCAGTTCTACACACAATGCCTACGTCATGAGGAGGAGTCACATTGCGTTGATTATGTCACAGATGCCAAACCAGCGTGCCTGGCTTGTTGGTGTGTACTGTTTTCCATTGTGTGTGTTTGGCAATGTTGTATCCCACCCTCTTACAAGACTTAAATAATGTGCTAATCTTTGTATGTAGGTGACTCTGGATACCCCGTGGTTGTGACACCCCTCAGGAACCCTGTGACAGCAGCCAAGATGCGCTAGAATGAGGCACATGGTCGAACCAGGAGAGTGATTGAGTGGACCTTTGGTCTCCTGAAAAGCTGCTTCCGATGCCTGGACAAGACCGGAAGTGCCCTCCCATATGAGCCTGCAAAGGTGTGCAAGATCATCATAGTATGTTGCATGCTACACAACATAGCAGTGCGGAAGGAGGTGCCTTTCATACAGGATGATGATGACCAACATCCCCCACCTGTGGAGGTTCCTGGCCTGGGCCACGAGGCCAGGGATGATGATGATGATGAGGGTGATGTCCGCACACAGATCATCAACAACTTCTACAGCTGATTGTGAGTTCCCAGGGTTGTTATGTCAATGTCTTGACTTTGCCTGAGATGTGTGGGTGCTGCTCAGTTGCTGTTTTGGTTTGTCCGTGTGATACTTGACTGGATGTGTGCAGTGATGTATCCTGTCGGATGGTCTGTGGTCCACAATGTTGTCGACATGCCAATTTGTTACTGTGTAGGTTTCTTGTAACATGTTTTGTGCATGTTCATTGCATTTCCATCCTGTTCTGGTGTGCTTCTAACTGTGTCTTATGTCTGTCCTTCCAAAGGTATTTTGGCTGGTGCTTTTTCAACTCTGAGACCCAACAACCAGAATCCAATGCCAGGGTGGAGCTTCTAGTATCAACAAGGCTTGGTGACTGTGTGCCCACTGTCAGGCGGACTTTCCTTGCTACTGCTGTATAATAAACTTGTTGCTGATGTGTGATGGACCTGTGCTTCACTTGTTATGTGTGTTGTCTATCTTCACACATCTGACTGAACTTTGGTTACTTCACCTGGGCTTGTTAACACTGACCGTGAATAGGTGTGGTGTCTGTGCATTCCACTGTATTTCTGGTAGACATCTTTGTAGACAATGTGTCACATGTCCATGGTGAGTATGTGTAGGGGGGCTCTATTGGTGTGTCTCCCTCATATGTGTCACATCAACATGAGTCACATAACTGTAATGACATTGCTGTAGTAGTTTGCATGTTCTCTGTACTCTGGCATTTCATCAGCTCCATGACACATACCAAGTTTTAATCACAACATAGGCAGGTATAGTGTAATAGTGAGTTTATTTACATACATGTGTGGAGATAGTGCTGTACATGAGGTTTAGAATCCAAAGTTCACAGATGAGTTGGTAAATGAAACGTCCAGAGTGAAGTCCACATTCATCTCCTACATTGGAACCACATGAACCCTCCATGTCATGTTGGGGAGTTGTGTCATGTGCACAAAGGTGAATGCTTTGCACACATAGGCCAATATCCAAAACAGGCTCTGGGTTCCTGGGGGATGTGCACAGACAACTGTGGCTCACTTGTCCTTCTTTGGACAACCCCTCTTCTTCTTCTGGGGGGGATCCTCAAGTGCAGGCGTCGGCGGTGCATCAGACTCTCCACCAGATTCATCCTCCCTCCCCGTGGCATTTGCAGATGTTTCAGGAACAGATGTTGTGGACACACAGGGAGATGTGGAAATATTTCAGCTGATCGAGTGGAGACAAGTCAAGATGTCGCTATGCACTGCAGTAAGTTTATCCCACTTGGGCTCCATGCGTGCATGGTGGCCAGCCTGCTCCTTTTGCATGTCCTTGAGGATCCCCACTACCTGGCTGAATCCTCCGGTACCATCCTGGTCTGCATCTATGATGACCCCTGATCGCCGTGATACTCATCCGCGGAGGCCCCGAAGTAGCGAGCAGCGGTGGTGAAAGGGACAACGAAAGGGCCGCCCCGAGATGCCCACCAGTGGCGGAAGAGCCCCGGGACTGCAGCGCCCACTGAGACGGTGTTGGGCTGGGCCTTGCAGGCTGCTGGCGAAGCGGAGCAGTGGGCGAGAGTCTGCAGGGATCGCGGCCTTGCCCAGAGCTGAGGAGCAGCCTTTGCAGGGCCTGGCCCGGTGTGGCAGCAGTCGCGGGAATTGCCTGGAGCCGAGGAAGAGAAGCAGTGGCATGGTCCTCACCTGTATTCCTGCCGGAATGTGAACAACGGCGCCTACCCGGTCCCGAGGCTTGACCTGAAGGGTGGAAGATCTGCACCCGGAGATCGCTGTTGCCGGCTCTGGTGCTGAGGAGTGTCTACCACGAGTTGTGGCCTACTGCGGAAATGTCTAGGGCCCCCTGACGTCCCTGGTGCAGAGACGCAGGGAGTGGAGTGTGAGCCGGAGGGCACGAGGAGCAGTGGTGAGTGACCTGAGCATGCTGCATTGTGGGGACACTGTCTGGGGGCCTCTCCAGAACTGGAGGAAGACTCTGGAAGCTGGCAGGCCTGATAGCTACGGTACTGGTGCAATAAGGGGCCGAAGATCTGAAGGTAGACCGAGAAGGAAGGAGACCCTGAGGCGCCTGACTCCAAAATTGCGGCCGTCCCTACCATTTTCAGGGATGGAGTGGGGGCACCCCAGAGCCACCCTGAGGGGAGAAAGCAGTGATAGCAGGGTCCCAGGAAGGGTCTTAGCAATCCTTGAAAAGGACCCGGTTGTGGGGACCCACAGGGGTTTTCACTCCTTGCCTGACCTTAAGATTGTCGCTAGGGGAGACTTTTCACCACAAGGAGCTCTGAATCTGGAGTCTGTCCCTTTCTCACCTCTCCACTCACCATCTTTGTCCCAGTGGCCAGCTGGAGAACGTTGCGGAAGGCTCATCCCAGTAACACCAGGACCGATCTCTCCCTACCTCCCTACGCCCTACCCCTCTCGAGTCTTGACTTTGGATCACCTCCTGTTCCTCTCTCTATTGTGGTGGAACCCGAAACGCATAGATGGCCAATTCCCGGTGGAGCTGCTCCGACAGCTATAGGGGAGATTGGCTCTGACACACTGCCATGACAGTCACCTACCCAGCCGGACTTCTGACATTTGTCTTGTTTCTTCCCTGCTGCTGCTTTTGCTCTTTAATTGTTTTCCTGTTGAGACCTAGCTGTTTGGCTGATGCCCGGTGGAGCCATCTGATAGCTAAAGAGGACATGGACTGTGGACTTCCCTCTCGGTCGTCACCTACCCTGCCGGACTTTGGTCAGACCCTCCTTCGTCTTTTCATTCTATCTAACTTCTACTCTTTTCCCCCTCCCCTTACTCTTCTAAACTCCATTTATTTAGTCTTCTACACTCTTGAACTGTTTTTCTAGTAACTGATGTAACGTGTAACTGTAGTAATTTTATAATTTCTGTTGAACCCTATGTAAAGCCTTCTGATACCTCCGGGTCTAGCCAGCGCTATATAATACTTTTTAAATACATTTTTTTTTAAATTCATGCAGGCCAGGCTCCTCTGCAGGCCGTGGCCTCTGCCTAACACCCCTCCCACCACCCCAAGCCACACGGGCAGGACCTGCAGTGGCACTCATAGGTGACCCTGGGACACCTTGGGTGTTGCTACGGGTGTTATTGTCCGTTGCTTCCTGTGTGTCCCGTGTCCATGTACATTTTGGATTTGGTGTCCTAGGTCTGTCTGTGTTGGCAGGGGTTCTCGGTCTGTTGCCAGTTGTTGTTGAAGTTGGTGCAGGGTGTGCAGATGTCAGTGCTGCTGAGGCTGCATGATGACTCACACCGGAGGTGCCAGGTTGTTGGTTGTCATCCGAAGAGGACAAAGACAGATCCACACAAGAGAGCTCGTGCTCCACCAAAGTCTGGGCCAGGGACTCCTCTTCACTTGCTGTTGTGTCCCCACAAGCACCTGTGTTTGTACGAGTAAGACATTGTCAGTTATGTTACTACAGGCATTGATGGTTCACATTTGTATTTAACAACGGGGAGGGAGGAAGAGGTACAGATCGATTCAGCTTTCAATGGGTAGTAATGACAATGAAGGGGGAGAAATGGATCACTCGTCGTGTGCAACCAGGATATTTAAGTATTTTTATTCCTTACTAAATGCCATGATATACGTACACACAAATGGGGCGGTGCATCTTGCTTCACCACCTCAGTGTACTGTAGCTGCATTTCCATTGGGTCACCATTTGTGCAAATATGCTGTGCCTCCACCTGGAGGTGGACTGGCTGCTTCCAAGAGCGTGTCTAGGGAAGAAAAAGCCTCTAGGATCACATGGGGCTGCCACATGTTGTCCAACAGTGTACAACCCTGGTGCTGTGGATCAGTAGCTGGATCCACACACGCAACAGCTTTGTTTGAAACTTTGTACATCACAATATTCACCATTTTACCTTTGCCTTTGGGTGATGTGAGTGGTTTTGACTGACAGCACGTGGCACAGACATGCACTCTTAATTATCATCTCTGGACACTCTTAGGAAAGCTGCCAGTTTACATCCAGGCGAGGGCACAGCATATTTTCTAAAATGGTGTCCATATGAAACTACTACTACAGTACACTGATGCGGGAAACCAAAATATTCCGCATTACGCGTGTGTACGTATGTGAGGTTTTCAAAGGAGGCAACACAATACTTTATGACCCGGGTTGCACAGGACAAGTGAACCATTCCCCCCTCCTCGATTTTTGGATCAATGGTTCATGTACATGACAGTTGCCAACAGGACGTCAGGATGCGTGCCTGTACACTGCATTGTTTTCAGTCGTCACAGACAGAGATTGATATTGTTGTTGCACATTGTCCAGCCATCATGATGCCTTTCAATGTGCATGTTGGAGTGTGTACATGGCACGCTCATGTATGTATTTAGATGTACATGGTCATTGGTACTCAAGGGTCACCAGGTGGCTGACACAGGAGTGTCATCCCTGTTCACATTTGACTCTGCTTCCCTGTGAGGGAGTGTGACAGCAATGGCAATATGGCTAACAGTGTTGTCCTGTTGGTGCACAGTTCCCAGCAGGGCCTGGTGCTCCCCACCACAGGGCCCATTCCCAGAGTTCTTGCCAATTTATTTACACTCCCAGTGAAGTGAGCATGGTGCAGTGTGAGCTTGCTGGACCATGTAGGTGGCTGAGGATTCTGAGTGACTGCAACTCACAGCATGCTCTGAGCTACACCCCCTTCCCAGCATTCCCTCACCTCCTTACTTTGAACTCTGCTTCCCTGTGAGGGGATGTGCCTGTGCTGACAAGCTGGCTGACAGTAGAGTTCTGGTGTTTGGTGGTGGTCAATTCCCAGCAGGGCCTTGTGCTCCCCACAACAGAGCCCAGTACCTGAGTTCTTGCCAGTCCATTTCCACCCCCTGTGAGGTGAGCATGGTGCAGTGTGGGCTTGCTGGGCCATGTAGGTGGATGAGGATTGTGAGTGACTGCAACTCCCAGCATGCACTGGGCTACACCGCCCTTCCCAGCATGCCCTCACTTTCTTCCTTTGGACTCTGCTTCCCTGTGAAGGGGTGTGCCTGTGCTGACAAGATGGCTGACAGTGGAGTTATTGTGTTTGGTGATGGTCAATTCCCAGCAGGGCCTTGTGCTCCCCACAACAGAGCCCAGTCCCAGAGTTTTTGCCAGTCCATTTTCACCCCATGTGAGGTGATAATGGTGCAGTGTGGGCTTGCTGGGCCATGTAGGTGGCTGAGGATTGTGAGTGACTGCAACTCCCAGCATGCTCTGGCCTACACCCCCTTTCCCAGCCAGCATGCCCTCACTTCCTTCCTTTGGACTCTGCTTCCCTGTGAGGGGGTGTGCCTGTGCTGACAAGATGGCTGACAGTGGAGTTCTGGCATTTGGTGGTGGTCAATTCCCAGCAGGACCTTGTGCTCCGCACAACAGTCCCAGTCCCAGAGTTCCTGCAAGTACAATTCCCGCCCTTGTGAGGTAAGCACGGTTCAAGGAGGTGTTGATGGTTTAATTGGGAGGGGGAGCATTATCTGTGGCAACAACCCCATCATGCTTTTGGATACACTCACTAAACTAGTATACCCACTATTCATTCCTGTCAGTCACCTTCACTGTGAGGCAGTGGTTGTGGTGGCAGAAATGTCTGACACTTTTTATGTTGCTTGGTTCCACTGGCTTGCTGTATCTGTTGTTAGGTTTGTACATGTCATGACACAGTTAGGTATCACCATGAGGTGGGCGGTATTGTGTTTGTCTGACTAGCATGCACTCCTTGGGCTGATTCACTTTTGTTTACTATGCCTTTGCTATCAATGCATGTTTTCACTGCCCCCTTAACAGTGATGTGTGTGTATTGCGACGCAATTTTGAGTATATTGTACTCACCAGGCTCTGGTATGTCTGGTAGGCCATGGATGCTCTCTGGTGGTAGCATGTCCTGTAATTTTTGAAAAGGTATATACCCAGGCAGACTTTAGCTACAAGGAACTGGCTAAATCGCAACACATCTTACTAACAACATATGATAAACACAAAAAATGATAAAAACCAGAAAAATCAACAGACTGTTATGATATCAAAAATACATTTTAATTTCGATTTGTTTTTTTAAAAAAAATTAATCTAATAAGAGGTTTAGTAAATATCACTGTGTGTACATGATGTGTATAGTCAAAAAATTGATACATTGATTAGGAATGACATTTCTGATACATTGTTAAAATACAAAAGAAAACAAATAAAAAATTAGTTTTAAAATTGTTTCTCCAAATTTTTTGTTAGACTTGGGCTGTGTCAACGCGTTTCGACAAATCTTTTGTCTTCATCAGGACTTTAGAATATGCAGCCACTTTTTTCTAAATAGAATAAAACAGGTTTTAGATAAATGTATGGTCAACACTTTTTAGGTTACATTTAGCGGTTCTTGTTACAACTAACCGAAGGTGACCAACAGTTAACAGCAATTTATAACAATCTGTTAATAATTTCCATACTTGATAAAAACATGTTATGCGTTTAGATCAAAAAGCAACGTTAGATAAAAATACATTTTCTTAGCCAGGCTTGTGTATTACATTTGAATGATCGTACAGAATCGTAGAGGCCCTAAAGTGCATTCGTATTGGGAACCCATAGTCTGGTAGGCCAGGTAGGTAGGCATTTTGTTAGAGACAGGAAAGGAGAAAGGTATATTCCCATTTGTGTAGGTTGCGTAACATTTTTTTTTAAAAGTTTATCCTTATTAAACAACGTCATCCAGAACTTTATCAGACTAAATTTTTATATCTAATCTTTCACAGTAAAAGATAGTTGCTGATTCTAGCAGTCAGTGTTTAAAGAACTATTTTGATGACTGCTAGCTATGTATTATATCTATGTTATCCATTGGTTCCTCAAAATTCTCGAATAATCTCTTACCTATAAAAAGAGAGAATTTTGTAGTGACCTTCCACTGTAGTATTTGTTTGGAAGACTGAACAGGAATGCAGTGCTTTCTCTATATTTTGACGTGGACGGTAAACGCTATCTGTTTAATAAAAGAATCAAAACATATTGGTATTTCAGTATTTTGTTCCACATTTGGTATTAAATGCAGAACGGTTTGCCAACTCTAACCTCTATCATGTATTCATGGGAGGTTTACCTGGGAAAGCAATAATCGCTGCGTACTTCTTACTTCTATGGCTCAGGGTCGGTTTCTTTAACCGTCAGCAACAGAACGGTCCACTTAATTGTTTACAAGGGGTATGTTCCTATATAGATGGGAAAATGGATTCAATCTACTTGTCTTTAGGTTGATATTATCTAGGCATCTTCAGGCAGTATCCAAAGTTGTTAATTATTTCATAAATTACCTCATCTAGTGAACGCAGTTGTTCCAAACCAAAAGGTGTGTGATGTAGAGCTGTGGTCTTTCAAGTACGTTTTTCAGTTCTAGCCGTTCCCTATGTCTAGCGATTAACGATGGTAAATAGTCAGAGTGCTGTCAGTATCGAGAAGTTAAAACCACCCTGAAGATAGAAGGAAAAACAATCAAAACAGTGTTTGTCCCTAAAACATAGATCAGAGGTGACTTCGGTTCGTTATAGAAATTTACCCGAGTCCCTTGGCGTTTGTTTACCTTTTGGATTCAATACGATATGGCGACGGAAGATGGAGCCGTTTACATATCTTTGTGCTTCTCAGGGGTTTGTTCAATGCGGTTCCTCCATACGGGTATCGATTAAGTTAATCAGGGGTGCCCGGGACAGTGCAGCCTTGACTCGAAATCTAGGGGAGATATAGTGAAATTACTATCCTTAATAATTGATTTAAAGTCGGTAATTATCTGGTTCCTATGTTGGAACTTTAACGATACGGCTTTCAGAAAAAACCGACAGGGAGTTTGCAGCTAGTCAAATAGGCAATGTATTTTTATCTAACGTTGCTTTTTGATCTAAACGCATAACATGTTTTTATCAAGTATGGAAATTATTAACAGATTGTTATAAATTGCTGTTAACTGTTGGTCACCTTCGGTTAGTTGTAACAAGAACCGCTAAATGTAACCTAAAAAGTGTTGACCATACATTTATCTAAAACCTGTTTTATTCTATTTAGAAAAAAGTGGCTGCATATTCTAAAGTCCTGATGAAGACAAAAGATTTGTCGAAACGCGTTGAAACAGCCCAAGTCTAACAAAAAATTTGGAGAAACAATTTTAAAACTAATTTTTTATTTGTTTTCTTTTGTATTTTAACAATGTATCAGAAATGTCATTCCTAATCAATGTATCAATTTTTTGACTATACACATCATGTACACACAGTGATATTTACTAAACCTCTTATTAGATTAATTTTTTTAAAAAAAAACAAATCGAAATTAAAATGTATTTTTGATATCATAACAGTCTGTTGATTTTTCTGGTTTTTATCATTTTTTGTGTTTATCATATGTTGTTAGTAAGATGTGTTGCGATTTAGCCAGTTCCTTGTAGCTAAAGTCTGCCTGGGTATATACCTTTTCAAAAATTATTGTTTCCCTGACCCAGGAGCTAGATCCTTAACAGGGGGTCCCTGATACTTACCCAAGGTAGCATGTCCTGTACCTTCTCCTCCCAGGACCTGAAGTTTGGCAGGAGGGCCACTGCCGGTGCAATGGGCCAACTCGTAGTCCTTGCGGATGAGGTTCTTGACCCTCCTGCGCACATCATACCACCTGTTCTGGATGTCGGTCTTTGTGCACAACATTGGTGCCTGTGCATTCACCTTGTCCACAATACTCTCCCACATCTTGGTTTTCTGTGACATGGGGGTCCTTTGTACCAATGCTGCAAACAAATGTGGCTTCATTCTTATAATTTCATCTACCAATATTTGTAACTCACTGTCTGTGAACTTTGGATTCTTCTTAGGGGGCATGGTGATGGGTGGTGGGGGTGGGGGTGATTTATGTGTGTGTGTGCGCAAGTGAGGGTGGGTGGCTGTCTATTTTGCCAGGTCTATGTGAGAGTGCTTTTGGAGGGGTGTTGATGGTGTTAAGGTTGTTTGATGGGTGAGTTGTGTGTGTGTCTCTGTGTTTGCTGCCTGAAGTAGTTCTGTGCTGGCTGGTCTGTTGTATGTGCAAAGGATCATGGTAGTACATTTTTGACTTTTTATAGGTGGAGTTGTGGGCGTGTCTTTGTTGCTTTTGTAAAAACTATTCATTGACTTTGTCAGTGCTTGATTGGTCCTTTTTTGGTGTTTTTTCCTTTTGGCTTTGTGGGCATGTAGGGGACGATCTTCGGACCGAGTCGGACGCTCATGTTGGCTCGTGCGTGCTGCTCCGTGTCTTTCAAGTTGGTTTTGCTCAGTGTTGCAGGGCTCTCTCTTGCTTCAGGTACCTGATTTCTGTGCGTGTCTGTCATGCGGCTTGTGCTCCGTGCGGGTCGGTCTGATTTCAGATGCATTGTATCGTACTGGCCTTGTCGGACGTCGCGGGTACATCTCGGTTGGGTTCATTCCGGGTTTGTGTCGGTCGGTGCGGCTCGTTTCCATTTTCCAGCCGAATAGCTGATTTCTGTACGGCTCGGTCATATGGCTGTTTTCCGGACGAGTTGGTTGTAGTTCACGGGCTTATCATTCTACTGTGCGGGTGGTACGGTACCTGTGGGTGTCGGTCGGACTCCGTTCTGGGTCTGAGTCGGTCGGTCCGATTTCCAACCAAAATCGGAATCGGGCCCTTAATGTTGAACAGAAACAAATGTATCAGCAAGTGAGACAACAGATTGACCATGGATTACTTCATGAAAAGAAAGAGTGCTCATGCACATCTTTTCAACCTATCTTAGTGTATGTGAGTGGACAAGCTGGATCAGGAAAAACTTTCTTAATTAAAGTAATTTCAAGTTATCTGCAGAAAAAAACTGTGTCGCATTTGTCTTGTGTTGTCACTGCTCCAACTGGGTTGGCAGCACACAACATTAAAGGAATTACTTTACATCATTTACTAATGCTACCTGTGGAGCATGAAAACAAATTGGAACACCACAAGCTATGTGGAGAAGCTTGTTGTGAAGTTTCAGGAGTTCTGAAGAAAATGAAACTTCTCAATATTGATGAGGTAAGCATGGTCTCAAACTTAATGCTTGCTTTTGTGTATTTAAAAAATGCAACAAATTCTTAAAACAAAGTATGACGTGTTATTTGGAGGAAAACACATCATAGTTTTTGGAGATCTACTGCAACTTACTCCTGTAAAAGGGCAACCAGTATTTAAAACACTTGTGCAGGAAGACACCAGAAAGTCTCGGGGTCGTGTTGAAAATGTGAACTTTTGGTCATATTTTGAATACAAAGAACTCATTACAAATATGCGACAGGCAAATTATGTTGATTATGGAACTATTCTCCAAGATATAAGAATTGGAATTCTGACAGAACATGGCAAACAAGCTTTGCAGAGTCGATTACTTTCCAATTTGTTTCCAAATTAAAATGTAGTTCCTGAGAAAATATACATGAAAATTGCAGAAAATAAATCTGTATTCTGCTTAATGTCAACACTGCGCAAGTGTTTTATATTCAATGAACAACTTTTGGAACCGGAAAATGAAGGAATAATAAAAATGGAAGCTATCGATAAAATAGAGCATGAAGGAGTCACTATTACTTTGACAGAAAAATTGAAGTCAAAATTGGATTCTTTAGAAAAATCGATATCTAAAACTGCTCGTTTAGAAAATAATCTATATGCATGTTGAAACTGTTGAGTCATTTTAAGGTGTAATTTGGAAGTAGAAAAAGGTTTAGTTAATGGAGCAATGGGCAAAGTTGTGGAATTTGTTAATTATCAGAATAAAGATGGAATTGAATTCTTAAAAATTAAATTTGATCAGATTGGAGAAGTTAAACAAATTGGTTGTTGTTCAGTTCATTTTTTGCTTGTTAAAGATTTATATGGTCGTAGAAAACAGTTTCCTCTTTCTCTGGCATATGCAGTGACTATTCATAAATCTCAAAGTTTAAGTGTCGACAGTGCTTTGGTGAACATTGGAAATACTGTGTTTAAAGAGGGTATGGCATATGTTGCTTTGTTGTGAGTCAGAACATTATCTGTTTTTTTTTTATTGATTTTGATGACACAAAGGTTAATGCAGATGCAAACTGTTTAAAAGAGCATAATAGGTTAAGAAGAACATATGCTCCCAATTTAGGTCAATATTCTGTATTTGAAAAGCGTGCAGTAGATCGAAAAAGAAGGTATGAGAATATCCGTACTGAAGGTGTAGAGAAGGGAAAATTATTCTATATTCAACAAACAACTTTTGAAACTGGAAAATGAAGAAATAATAAAAATGGAAGCCGTTGATAAAATAGAGCATGAAGGAGTCACTATTATTTTGACAGAAAAATTGAAGTCAAAATTGGATTCTTTAGAAAAATCGATATCTAAAACTGCTTTTTTAGAAAAGAATCTATATGCATGTAGAAACTGTCGAGTCATTTTAAGGTGTAATTTGAAAGTAGAAAAAGGTTTAGTTAATGGAGCAATGGGCAAAGTTGTGGAATTTGTTAATTATCAGAATAAAGATGGTATTGAATTCTTAAAAATTCAATTTGATCAGATTGAAAAAGTTAAACACATTGGTTGTTGTTCAGTTAATTTTTTGCTTGTTAAAGATTTATATGGCCGTAGAAAACAGTTTCCACTTTCTCTGGCATATGCAGTGACTATTCATAAATCTCAAGGTTTTAGTGTCGACAGTGCTTTGGTGTACATTGGAAATACTGTGTTTAAAGAGGGTATGGCATATGTTGCTTTGTCGTGAGTCAGAACATTATCTGGTTTGTTTTTGATTGATTTTGATGACACAAAGGTTATTGCAGATGCAAACTGTGTAAAAGAGCATAATAGGTTAAGAAGAACATATGCTCCCAATTTAGGTCAATATCCTGTATTTTTGAAAGCGTGCAGTAGATCGAAAATGAAGATATGAGAATATCCATACTGAAGGTGTAGAGAAGGGAAAAAAAACAAGATGATGTTGTCAATGCAAGCAAAAAGAAAAAGGACCCTATTGAAGATATTGTTGGTTATAAGTTTGAAAATAGTTCAGGTGTCAACTGCTATACTAATGTAGTGGTCGATGTTGGTTTTTTTCTTGAAGGTTTGCAACAGCAAATTATGGAGAATCGAGAAAAAAGATTTTGTTCATTGTTGCATTCTGTTTATGAAAAATTGAGAACTGATACAAGTAAAATACAAAGTGTTTCTGATGTTCGTAATGTTTTGGATGTATGTTCTGGTTCTACACAATTTACGCAAAATATCCAGCAAAATGCTCAGGAATTTCTAATGTATATGCTTACCATATTGGAAAATGAAGGTGTAGAAATAGAACATATGTTTGGCCTTTGTAATGAATGGGAACATCATTGTGAAAATTGTATGTATACATGTAGCACTAATGTAGACACTGAAAGGTTTCTATATTTGACATTACCGGACTGTAAATCAGTGTCTTTCAATAAATTAGTTAAAGCTGCAAATCAAAACTTGGAGTTTAGCCAATGCAAATCAGAAATGTTATCAACATTATTTTTACAAAGATATGGACAATATATCATTTTAATGATACAACGTTGTAAAGTTGATGGAAGAAAATTGGACACTTTAATAAACTATCAATATCAGGAAGGACTTTTGTAGCAGTAGCAATAATTTTCCATGATGGTCCTTCCATAACATCTGGACATTACACTGCCTAGCTAAAAAGTGACAAAGGCTGGACACTTGTAATGATGCTCAGTTGGTTTTCAAACAACGTTTGCCTTTCAAATTACCAAATTCCTACCTAATATTTTTAAAGCCAAAGTTTTAGGAAGATAATTCAGCCTCAGAGGAACTTATTATTATGATTGAATAGGATTACCATTGGATAATGTACATAAAAAGGAGTACAAAAATACCATTTGGCCTCATGGAAAGGTATCCGTTTGAATTATGGACTTTTTCTTGCATAATGTCTCGGTGTATACTTTTAAGTGAAAACATTTCCAGTGTTTATAAATTGAAGTTATAAAATTTCCTTAGCAGTAAGGATTTGATATATGTGATTTGTTTTACACCGTATATTTTTGTGGATGGATTCTTGTTTTTTTTTTTAAACAATCGTATTGATTGTTTTTTTTTTGCCCGCTGTTATGTGATGAGTATGAATGAAATCACTAATTTAGTTAAATTCAATATATTCTGAGAAAAGCAAAAAAAGCAAAGAAATTACTTTGTAAAATGTTAAAATTATGCTCTGTTGTTAAAAATGTATTCTTACATGTTATTACTATTTTTTCTTCTCTTTCACAGATCCTAATTCTGAAATAAGCAAATTTACCACAATTTACATTATAAAAAACAACTGAATACAATGTGTAGCGTTTGTTACATGTGTTACTACTGAGGTAAGTTTAAGTAAGTCTTAAAATACACAATGGCGTGGGTTTGCACACAGTTGCAAAAAAGGGAAGATGGATGGAGTATATTTGTGCCAGAAAATTCTATTGCAGGTAAGTATGAAATAGTACACAGCTTCAGAGCACCTGTCTGCAAGACACATGGTATAGTATACAATAGAGAGATATGGTGGTCTTGTAGGGCCTGGTAATATCAGAATTTAAAGAATTGAAACTTTTTAACTTAAAGCACATAATTGAGTGTTTTTGCACATGTCATATTTGGCCCATCCTTTCCCTTCAATAATATATAAACATGTCCTATCAGTTTCCTAAAACGTAAGTACTTATAAATGTATCTTGTTCTCTGTTTGCAGTAAAGAAATGTACTCCTATCATAAGAACTTGCCTAGCCACTAACTCGCTTTCATATTTACAAGGAGAGGAAAAGGCACTGTGATCACCTTTAGTTTTCTATGTAAATACAATCTCATCATACACACCCCTTTGCATTGAAAAGGCGTTCTATGGGTGTTGCTGTGTGTGTTTGCACGAAGCACTCCTAGAACAAGACACATCTCCAGTTTTATCAAAAATAATAAATCTGGACATGTGTGTGAATGCTACACCATCCTCCAATTGGTGTAGCCAGGCACAACAAGGAGAATTTTTTCACTTCTCCTCATTTTTTGTCTTTCAATATATGCTACAATGCACAGAATATATTAAAGGAGAAAAATGCCTTTAGTGATTGTTTTTGTGTAGGAAGGTGTGCCTTCCTGCACAAAGACAATGTCCACATGACACAGACATCCTTGCACCATGGAGCAAGGTTGCTTGTGTTACCACATGGGTGCAGTTTAAGCAGCTGTGCAGAGGGAAGCACAGACTTGCAACATATTTATGTGAATATGGTACATCCCAGTGCTTCGGAATTACCACAGCACGCTGTAGCTAAACAGTTTACAGTGTCATGCTGCAGCACTTCATTATAGTTCTGCACTTATGCATTCACCACACACCACACATGCTTTCTTTCAGTCAATTATCTACTAGACATACATTCATGTAAACTTTCACACACTAGCATACAAGTTTAGCTCTTTCTTTAACCAGAGTAGTTAGTTCTGTAAAGATTTTTGTTTTCTTTTTGTTGTTTTATATATTTTCTTTGATTATTTTGAACGATTTTGTATTTTTTTTAAACAGAAGGAAAAAATGTGAACAAGAAAAACAGGACTACAAATTAGGAGGAGAAAAAAAAGGAAACTAACAATGGTGGTTGTCGATGGCACGACAAACCAGGTCCACCGACTGCTCCCCATATGTCATCAGTGCTGTCACTGACCATGTTATGAATGATGTAATATGTGACATCATCAGCAGTGGATTGCGGGCACATGAGTTATAGTTAGTACAACTAACTGTAAGGCAGGAATTTCAATGGTTTTGTACGAGTGAAATGTCCAGCTAACTATAACACCCCTAAAACCTATGTTTTTTTCAGTGAATTTTTAAGGTTTTTTAAATGCTAATTCCTAAGTATGTAGTCCAGGGAAGACATGGCTTGGCAGTTCAGGCTGGACTGTTCCCATGAGGCACAGGGTCAGACAGATTTGCATATAGCCATGTCTGAACTGAGGTGGCAGAGTGGGCTAAAGAACGGTGATGGATTAAACCCAGATCTTTTGACTGGGTGTGAGTGTTTGATTGATTCAGATGCTCCGTCCATCACCACCCCCTTTTGTACCGCTTTTGGCTGCCATAAGTTTGGCAGGGTATGCTCAGACGTGAGTCCCTTGCTCACTTTGCCACTGGTTTCAAGCAAGCCAGGCTGAAGACAGCTGGAATGCCAGAAACCGGTCCTCGGAAGCTTGTTTCCGGTCCGGGCAAGACATGGCTTGGCAGTTTGGGCTGGACTGTTTCCATGAGGCACAGGGTCAGACTGATTTGCATATAGCCATGTCTGAACTGGGGTGGTAGAGTGGGCTAAAGAACGGTGATGGATTAAACCCAGATCTTTTGACTGGGTGTGAGTGTTTGATTGATTCAGATGCTCCGTCCATCACCACCCCCTTTTGTACCGCTTTTGGCTGCCATAAGTTTGGCAGGGTATGCTCAGACGTGAGTCCCTTGCTCACTTTGCCACTGGTTTCAAGCAAGCCAGGCTGAAGACAGCTGGAATGCCAGAAACCGGTCCTCGGAAGCTTGTTTCCGGTCCGGGCAAGACATGGCTTGGCAGTTTGGGCTGGACTGTTTCCATGAGGCACAGGGTCAGACTGATTTGCATATAGTCATGTCTGAACTGGGGTGGTAGAGTGGGCTAAAGAACGGTGATGGATTAAACCCAGATCTTTTGACTGGGTGTGAGTGTTTGATTGATTCAGATGCTCCGTCTATCACCACCCCCTTTTGTACCGAAATTCCTAAGTATAACATGTCTGGTTTTTTCAGTGAATTTCAAAGGTTTTTTAAATGCTAATTCCTAACTATATCATGTTTGAAACCTATGTTTTATATATATATCCAGCACTCCGTTCCAAATGTTCGCTGCCAACAAGAACAGATGCAGACCCAAGATAGTGTGCTTCAAGCTGTTTTTTTAGCCCGCACTACCGCCACAACGCGTTTCACCCTGCTCCCAGGGCTTGATCACATGACAGGCTGAGGACATTTTGTAACCATTTATATTCACACTTGTTGTTACGCGTACACAATGTTCAAGTGAGGCATGGGCATAAAGAAAATACAATTTAGATACTCAGTCTCTTTTCTCAATTACCAACACTTCATTACTTAGGTTGCTCCTAATTTCATATACTAGGTTTCAAGTTCACATGGTGTTTGCAAATTATAAATAAGTATATAAATACGTGATAATAAATATATAAATATATAAATAATTGCAATAATGATCTAAAAACACTTTCTTTGCAAATCCCACATTATTGTTTTCCAAATTGGTACTTATAAGAAGAACCACAGTATTTAAACAGCATGTAAATAAATATACATTGCTTATAAAAATATCCTGGAAATGTAACTAGACCACAGCTTAGCTGCCCCATCTAAAATTCACAAATTAATCCTTAACTGGATCTTTGAAGTTGATATTGCCCTAGTGAGCTCAATGTTCATCTCCTCCTAAGTGTCACGTAAAGTGCCTAGTGCAAATGTGCAAATTCGTGGTTTTGATCCAAGGTTCTACAGCCGTAAAGAACCTTTATGATAAAATCATCATATATAAAAAAAACATTAACAATGGAAAGTGCAAACAGATCTTCTATATGAGTTTAGAAGAAAATAGAAGAGGGATTTTCAAATATTAATGAAATTATTTGCATATGTTGAAATCCGCACTGGAATGGTTGTTAGTCCATGATCCCATTCCATAAGGGGATCATGTTGGATAAAGAGATATAGCTTTGAGGATTCCTATAAATGGGTATAAAAATCCACACTGGAGTTCATACCCTTCGGGGCTTTGCTATCCATATTCAGGATATAGCGTGTTTCCATTCTTCTAAGCTTCGCCTCCCTGTTGCCCCCCCTTCTATCGATGGGAATTGAATCTACCACCCAGTAGCTGAAGTCCTCCAGCTTACTGCCAAGGCATTCCAGGAAATGTCGTGCCACAGGGTACGTCATATCGCAATTAGTGATCGCCCTCATGTGCTAGAGTATTCGCTTGTGGACCTGCAACTTAATACTTCCCACGTACTGCAGGCCACAGGAGCACTCTAGCACATAGATGGCGAACTCCGTTTTGCAATTAAGGTTTTGTGATATGGTGATTGGCTTGGGGCAAAAGGGGGTAATATAGGACAGATGATTGACTCCAAATTTGCAGGCATAGCATTAGGTATAATAGTAGAAACCTTGCCTAGCCACAAGCCAGGAGCTTGAAGATATCACTTGTGGACTACTACTCACCAGCATGTTACACATAGAATGGGATTTCCTAAATGTAATGGTAGGTCTTTTGGGGAGTTGGTTACCTATTACTGTGTCTGAAGCTACCAATGTCCAGTTCTCACTGACAATCTGCCTGAGCTCTTTATGTTGTTGATTAAAAATCAAGATCAGGCGAGTTTCCTGATCCATTCCTTTCTGTGTAATCAGTTTGTCTGTAGTTTTTACGCAGCTTTCTGGCTTATAGTACCAGTCCTGGCTATCGCTTCGTCCACAATTTTCTCTGTGTATTCTCTAGCGAGCTAGTATGAACTCTGATTCGGTACTGCTGATTCTGCGAATGCGTAGCATTTCACCAAAGGGAATGCTATTTATAAGATGTTGTGGGTGATGACTCTGTGCATGTAAAATAGTATTCCCTGCTGTCTCCTTTCTGTGCAGCCGCGTTTGTATTTGATTATCCTTAATAAATACCTCCACATCCAGAAACACAACCGATCTTCTACTCATTTGTGAAGTAAATTCCAAATAAGTTATTCACATTAATCTCTTCAATGAATCTATTGGCAGTACTCTCGTCTCCTCTCCATATTAAAAACAGATCATCAATAAAGCGGTACCAACATACTAAATGTTTGTGCATGGTGTCTGCGTATTGTGTCATGAAGACCTGCTCCTCCCAGTATCCGATGTGTAAACAGGCATAACTGGGAGAAAAGCAGGCCCCCATGGCAACTCCCCTTATTTGATGATATACCTGATTTTGAAACAAGGAAAAATTGTTTCCCAAACACATTGTTATCATTGTTAGCAACATTTTGTTATGTGCAACCATTCCTATGGGTCCGGTATTCAGAAAGTACTCCGTGGCCCTGATGCCATCCTGGTGGTGTATGCTAGTATACAGGGAACTTACATCTAAAGCAATCAATAAAAAATCATTTTCCCATACAATACTAGACAGTTTACATAAAAAGTCACCTGTGTCCTGTATATGAGTTCAAAGATTTGACATGGTCCTGTAGAGAAAAGTCTACGTATTTTGACATATTCTCTAAAGTACTACCTCTGGCCGATATAATGGCCGTCCTGGTAGTTTGAGAATATTCTTTAGGACTTTAGGAATGAAATATATCACTAGCAGAATAGGATAATCCACCTTTAAATATTTAAATTCATCATTAGTGATCAGTCCTGCTGATTTCCAAGCCAAAAATCTGCCCTGACAGTCATTCCATGTGCCCTTGACAGTAGCCATCGTACTTCTTTTGTAACAGTCTCTGTTGTTTAAATGCATTAAGGCTTCCTCCATGTAAAGGGACCGTGACCACAGGATGCCCCCCTTGTCAGATTGTCTTATGATATTTTTGTTCTTTCTCAGTTTTTGAACCAGTTGAAAATATTTGTTGTCCTGTTCACTGTATTTCTTCTTCTTGTACGATATAGACGTATGCAATTTTTTAAGTTCCATAGTCACTTTGTCATTGAACATATCAAGATTATCCTTAAGCATTAGAGGACAAAACGTTATTTTGTTGTAGGCCTTAGCTTTGAATGGTGTGCAGGTGAATCCTGATTGACTCCCTCGTGTTCCGTTTGTAATTCTACCAGGTCCATCAGTAGGCCTGTATCTCCGGCCGTCAAAATGGAAGGACTCACAGCAGTATCAGATCCCTGTACCTCTGTGGTATTGCGGCCATGGCCGCCCTGCATGGTAAAGTGTTTGCGTAGCTTAAGTTTACGTACGAATTTGAACATGTCTTTTCTGGTTTTAGCATAATTGAATCTGGATTTGGACCTATAAGACAGGCCCAGACTTAAAATTCTATTTTCCTCCTCATTGAGATTCATGTCTGTTAGGTTCACCACTGATTAGACGTCAGGTAATTCTGTATCAGTATTTTTCTGCGTCTCCATCCTTAATTTGATTTTTTGTTGTTGTAGGCCTTGCTGTTTCTGCCTAAATCGCCTTTTGAGTCCTTCTACTGGGGGTTTTACTGCCTGCACACGAGGTCGTTTTTTGTCTTGCCTCATGTTGTTCAACTCTTGACCTAAGGATGGCTTTGGAAACCCCAATCTACTTGTTCATCTTTGTTGCTCTCCTTCTGACTCGTTATCTATGGCAGAACTGATGACTGTGGCTGAACCTGATGTAGATGCGACTTCGTTATCACAGGACTTGTTGTTTGTTTCTGCTGCATTTTTTGTAATATTAGCAGCTTTGACTGCATCAAACCTTTTTGCAAACGTGAAAACACGTCCTTGCTCATAGTCAATTTTGTCTCTTTGGAATTTGAAATTTTTTCTCTTTTTAATAATTTCCTCCTCCCTATGTAGTCGTACCATCATCGCTTCCCCGTAATTTTTCACTTCAGGCCCCTCTCCCAACTTCTCAATCATGATTTCTGTTTCATCAATCTGTTTTTGCAATTTCTCCTGGTCACTTATAGCATACTTAATTAGAATTTGAACCAATCTGCGTGAAGAATCCAAGTTACAATTGGCCCAATCTGTTAGCATGGCAGGGTCGGTATTCTCATAACTTGGGGCCAGCATAATCCTGAGGCGCCTAGGGAGTAGCGAGTTAAAGATTTATTTTCCCACCACTTCGCTTGCTCTGCCTGTATCAATTTTTCCAATTTTTTGAAATGTTCCCTGGCGCCAAAGTTTTCCTGCGTAATTGCATCAGCCTGTTCACCTTCCACCACCATTCCACTTGGCGTGTCGTCAAACATAATATTACCTACTGGCGGTCGCCAGTAGGTAGTTATAGTTAGGACCTAGTTTCCATAGGAAATCCTCAACATTCTGTTTAGAATAACTTTGGCGCTGGTTGATGAATGTGCGTGAAATTCTCAAAGAAGATGGCCTGCTCCGCTCCTCTCCTTCCCTGAAAGTTCGGGGTGATTCGTGAAGCGGGGGCTGAGAAAAAAGGGGGTCCCAAAACGTGTTTTCCCCATGCAATTTTCCATAGGGACCTTTAAGACGGGCTACAGCCCGAACTGCAGAACGGAATTACACAAAATGTGGCAAAAAGGTAGAGTTTGGTTCACAGATGGCACTTTTTGTTAAATGGTGTAAATCCGTGCAGTAGTTCCTGAGAAAATCAAAAGTAAAATCATTGATAAATCTTTGGACTAAGTACTGTCAGAGGATTATACGCGTACCCTTACGAGCATGAGCTGTATGCTAATTGGCTGTTAACTGTCTGTCAACACTCCAAACCAGGAAGTGTTGGCAGCCATCTTGTGTCTCGGTAGAACCGAGGCACAAGAAAACTGAAAAACAAGTGCGCAAAAGACGCAAAGGGGCTAGGGTATAAACACCTTGACCCCCTGGGCCTGCTCAGGGGGTCCCACAAGGACACCCCACGGCCAAAAAAAAAAGTATTTTTTTTTTTTAAATCGCGGGATGCGCGTAGGATATGCGTATCGCTTTAAAAAAACGAACCCTCGTTTAGTGCTAATTAGCCCCCGGGGGGGGCCAAGTCCCGGGGGCAATGTAGGTTATTATAATGGGGGGCCCAGAGGGACCACCCCCTGTGGTTGTTTTTTTAAATATATGTGCAGGCGGCTCATGGCTCTACCGCAGTAAATGTAAATGTATGTGTGGGGGGGCACTTAGGTCCCCCCAGCCCCACGGACCACCACCACCCCTGGGCTTTAAACCATTTACTGAGGGGGGTTCAGAGGCCCCCCCAGCCTCAGGGACCGTCGCCCTCAGGGCTTTAAAATATTAATTGAGGGGTCGCTCTGAGGCCCCCCAAGCCTGGGGACCGCCACCCCCGGGGCTTCTTGAAAGTGTAGTTTTGTGTACCCCCTAAATCAGAAGGGAGCTTAAAAAGGCCTATTTTTTAAATTGTATTATTATATTTATATTTTATTTATTTGTGTACCCCCCTTTGCAGCTCCTTAAACATTCTAACATATAATTTCTGCACAATCGTTTCTGTGTTGGACAACAGTGTTACCCCAATGTAATTGTAAGGTTCTGTATTTGAACCCTTGTTTTTTTTCACAGTATTCTTCTGTCTCTTATGCCAATCAGTTCTACAGTGTAGCGTCCGTTTGCTGCAGTGTTCTTATCCTTGTTGTTCTTTTGCTGACTTACCAGTTTGTGTACATGATCCGCTGTCCCTTTTGTGCAGCCTTCTGTGTATCGTCTTTTATATCTGACCTTGGTTCTTTAGTGCTTGATCCAGTGTCCTGCACATACCAGTACATCTGTAGACATGTACTTTACTCATTTCTATTTCCCTCCCTCCACCCAATTGACAATGTAATGAGGGGAGACAAAGTAAGGGGTTGTGGTCGTCACTGTCTCAAGCTTGCAACACAGTAGGTAGGACACGGATTAAGAAACACCGTCTCTACCACTCATGGACCCACCTGCCCCTTGTTGCCACCTCCTTTGCTATGCCTTATCTCTGCACTTGACCTGGTCCTCTTACAGTGTATTTTCCTTATAGTCCAAGCACATACAATCCATCATTTTATTTGCCCTTGCTCACTCTGTGTGTGTGGTGGTACCGCCACTATATATTGCATATTATACACCACCTTAGTGTACCCCCCCTCAAAACGCCTCCACTGGCCATTGTACATGCAGCCTAGGACCATCCTTTTCATCCATTCTTGCATCCTGAGATGTAACCTCCAACCTCTGTTCTTCGCCTCCTACTTTTCCCTTTCAAATATTCAAATCCTCTTGGAAAGACCGTACCAACATTTAAAGAGAAAAAGTAAGAAGGTTCGGGAATCACTTTATATGTGATCTCTGTCTGCCATCGTAATACCCAATCATGAAATGACATGCTTTGTACCATTCTATAATGTGCTTGAGTTGCACTGTTCATTCTTGTCTGGCTTTGTGTGTCATGACAATGAAAGGGACTATATTCCTGCAAATCTTAAATAAAGCACTTGACACAATGCATAGTGACACTGTATTTATTGAATGTATTCATAATAATTTCCACTCAAGTTCACTTTGATCCTTCATTTCCAAAATAAATATTAAATACCTTTCTTCGTAAGCACCACATATGCCGATATTACAGTAAAGGAATTGTAAAAATAATTTCAAAATATTTTATGTGAGCATCTCAAACACTGATATCACAGTAAAGACGTTCTTAAAATAGTTTCAATGTATTACAAAACATGTTAAATGAGCACCTCAAACACTGATATTACAGTAAAGGAGTTGTAATAATAACTGCAGTGTAGCTCAAAATATTAAACGTGAGGAGTATAAACACTGATAGAACAGTAAACAAGTTGTGAAAATAGTTTCAATGTATCGGAATAACTAATTTCTCTTCACTGAGAACATGTTTCTATACTACTGACAGATCTTATATCTTACAGATGGAAAATGTCACTTACACAGTAAGCATTTCTTCTTGGCATTTAGAGTCACATGGTTTCCATAGTCCTGCCATGTCGTGTTGTGTTAGGATGTTTGCAAGTTGTTTTTCTTTGAAGAAGTCTATTTAGTCACGTGGTAAGGCTGTCTACTCCTTTTGATGATATTGTGCATGGGAATCGAATCTATTGTCAGGGAGTTGCCTGACTTAATGTAATACAAACAGAATCTCACCCATCCCACTTGTACTCAATGGGGTTCCGTTATAGACTTTGTAATCCTCCCTTAATGTACCTTAGCATAATTGTTACTACCCCTTCAACTTCCTGCCTTCCTCATATCTTTCTCACACCTCCTGCTGTCACACCATGAATAAGACGGAGCACATTATATAAAGTTCAGCATTAGACATGCATGATTTTTTAGAAAACATGCCAGGAACGGCCACGTGGCGCAGGAATAAATATGAAAGTCACAGGAGGATCAATGGATTGGCCCACCACAGAGCTAGGATTACACCTTACACTACGATTAAATGCGAGGAAGCACAGGCCACGTGGCGTAGCAAAAAAATGCGGTACAGAAAGTGAACATTTCTCTATTATTTGTGAACAAGATCTATTAAGATGAAGAAGGTGTAAATCAATCTGAATAAAGGTCTGCAATTTTGAATGTAAAATCCTCAAAAAATTTAGAACCTATTCGAATATCTGGTTCTGGATGTTGAGTTATGTAAGAATCTGCAAACTGGGGCATGATTGCACGTCCCCCTGAAGACAACGATACGTTCGGATGTCTCCACTATCAACTTTCGATGCTACTTTCTGTGCCTATCACGGTGAAATATGAAACAAGAAATAAAGTCTGTTTCCTGAAGGGTGTTTGGATTTTCAGGCCATTACACAGATGTGTCCAACATGGGACGTATTAGTCGATCGGTGTTGAGGAGTAGATACAAAATACATACGTATATGTACAAAATACATACTCTAGATAACATCGGGACGATCGCAAGTCCTCCGGAAGACGACAATAGGTTCAGCTGTCTCCACTATCAACTTCCGATGATACTTTCTGTGCCTACCATGGTGAAATATGAAAGAAGATTTGAGGAAGTTGACAACTTGGAACAAGACATAAAGTCTGTTTCCTGTAGGGGGTTTGGATTGCAGGCTATTAAATAAGGTAAAAAGGAATTGTAAAGTATGTGCCCATGAGGGAGCCTGAGAAACGTCAGCCACATGCAAGGAAGGCTGCAGAAGCACAAACTACACACTCCCGACTTCGTGACCTACTTGCAAAAAATAAGAACACAGGGCACTTACGAGGCCCTGTAATTGGAATGAGCAAGTTGACATTTCCTGTCGCTTAACTTGGAAGAAGAATTAAAGTGGCCCTGTATATGAAAGAAGATTTGACAACTTGGTTCAAGAGGTAAAGTCTGTTTCCTCTAGGGTCTTTGGATTTCCAGATCATTATACAGAGTGGGAGTCAGAGTCCCGGAGTGGGAGCCTAAGAAACGGCTACCACATCCAAGGTAGGAGGCAAGTGCACAAATTACCTTCTCCTGACTCCGGGTGGTAGAAATGAAACGTATATGATATACGTATGTAGTCATTCAGGTTTACTGTACAACTTGATGCTGAAGTTCAGTGTTCGAGTCTCGGTGTTGCATGCACATCCTGTTATTGTAGAGTAATGACGTAATTTACGCGTGCCTGAAAATGTATTGTAAATATGGTGCTCATGTAAATAGCTGGTATAGTTTTGGGTTAATTTTGCGCTATATAAATATACATAAAGAAAAAAAAGAGGAATAGCCAACACTAACTATCACAGGTAAGTTGGTTGCATACGCTATTTATAGCGAAATATAAAGTGGTATGGTCAAGGAGCAGCATTTTGCAAAAATAATAAATAAACAGACACAAATAGATAGTTGAAGTGGGTACGGGCACAGGTATTCGACTCCATTTTATTACGTTGTTTTTGGTAACAAGTAGAATAGTAATCATTATATCATATACAGAGAGTTAATCATAACAGTTTATGACTTGTGTTTTACAAAAGTAGGATCATTGTATGTGAAATAATGTACAGAACATTCTATCGTAAAGGGTTCATGAGTTGTGGTGCACTGAAGTAGGTGTGGTTTGTGTAGAGCCTGTGACGTGCGTGGTCCAGGCAAAGTACACTGGTAAAAATGTGTTTCGACTATTGAATTTTGCTTTAACAAGGGCACATGGTGATTATTTATGGTGTACTGAGTTAGTGGTACGTCTGGTGTTTATCGTGTGCTCACCCTGCGATGATGCGTGGTCTGAGTGGGCTGCACTTAAACCATTTACTCTTGCATACTGGAATATATGAACTTTGAGGGGAGGGGGAAAACTAGCATTGATGGTCATCAATTGCTCTGTAAACTAGGTCTACTGATTACTCTCCATAACAAATTAAACGATTGCATTTCACGTAGTGCATTCTAACTTTCTCAAAATGTGTACGTATGTCTGGTGGAGATGTTAAAGGTGATGCCCCAGAATTACTTGGTATTGCCGGTGGTGGAGGTACATTTTGCCTCAATTTTCTACATTCTTCTTTATCATAGTTCACAGAATGCAATGGTTGAAGGAGCTTGTGCATACTAGCAGTATAACAGCACTATTCTTTTCTCTGCTTTAAATTAATCAAGGCTGAATTTCATTGTCTGTAGTGTAGATGAAAAGGTAAATTGAAGTTGTGAACCCTACTGTGCACAGTGTATATGGAAGCTAGTCGTCAGAACAGTTATAGAACAATGCTTTTTTTTACTTTTATTAACAAAATCTGAATACATACAGTATAATTGTCACGACATTAAATAAACCAAGGTTGAATTTCGTACTATCTATAGTGTAGATGTAAAGGTGAATTCAAGTTGTAAACCCTGCTGTCCGCAGTGTACATCTTAGGGTGGAGTGCATCATCAGCAATCACAGTAGAAGTGGAAGATCGAACATGTATGCTACATGCATTTGAATATTCAACTACATCTATAAGTGATATAAAATATTTTTTTGAAGGAAGCATACTAACAGGATTTTGTGTAGGTTTTGATAGGTGTTATACTTAGTTTGGTTCCCACTGAGTTAGTGGTACCTGAAACAACATGGCTCTGTGGAGCTTGAGATTATATGTGGTCCGGGCAGGATGTACTGATAGTAATGTTTTTTGTCTTGTGAATTCTGGCTTAGTGAGGGCAAGTGGCGATTTTGTGTATGTTTGAGGGAGGTTACTTTATTTGGTACTGCACTTTATATGTCATGAATGAAGAATCAGTTCAATTCTGCCTGAATATGGCCATGTGGTGATGGCAGGAGGCAGCGGTTAGCAAGAGACCATGACTACGTGACATTGATTACAGCTGCACAATATTAGTAATTTAGTCTGTGTGAACGCAGCTAGATAAGTGGTGGAGAGAGTTAGTGGCACCTGAAGCAACAAAGTTCTGTGGAGTCTGCGATGATGTGTGGTCCAAGCAGGACGCACTGGTATTCAAGTGTTCTAATAAATATTGGTTGTCCATTCACAGAAGTAAGTTGAAGTATATCTCCAAAAAGTGTGATCTATTTTCTTCTAAATAAGTAATCTCATTCAATACGGTCACGTGGCGATGATTTCTGGTGCATTGAGTTATTACTTCCTTTGGCGCAGAGCTTGAACATACCCTGTGATGATGCGTGGTCGCAGGAAGGCACAGTAATTGAAGTAATGTCTTTTGTCGATTGAATTCTGCATCAATTCCATTTAAAAGGGACAGTATGTCTCACTGTGACATAAAACTGTTCACTCTTCTTTGCGATGATTTATGGTGCACTGTGTTAGTAGTATCTTTGGCGCTGAGCTTGTACGTTCCCTGCGATAATGAGTGGTAAAGGGGGGACTGCATTCTGACCAATATCTTTTCTCTATTCAATTCTGTTTGCATACGGCTACGTGGCGATGAATTATGGTGCACTGAGTTAGTAGTACCTTTCTGACTGAGCGGGTACGCAACCTGCGATGATGTTTACTCCGGGCAGGCCGCACAGGGAGCAATGTTTCTTCCCTAGTGAATTCTGCTTTAACAAGGCCACGTGGAGATGACTTGTGGTACAGTGAGTTAGTGGTACATGAAGAACTACGCGTGTGCTCATCCTGCGATGATTCGTGGTTCGGGCGGGTCGCACTGGTACAATGTCTCTTGGCTATTGGAATGCGTCATGTGCAATTCCACCTGAAACGTGAGCCCTCACAATGTAGATCGAAGGCAGTTGTCAGCACAGATATTGACAAATGCTTTTTTTGTTTCAGTTAACAAAATCTGAGGACACAGTACAATTGTCTCTGCCTTAAATAAATCGAGACTGAATTCAATGTTGTTTGTAGTGCTTCTTCGCTTCTGGTATCAAGAAGTGAACTCAGTTGATCGCAGTGTACATTTCAAAGCAGAACTTAGTACAGACATTGAGGAACGTTTTTTGTGGCATCCATTAACAAAATTGTCTCTGACTTACATAAATCAAGGCTAACTTGAATGCTGTCCATAGTGTAGATGGAAAGCGGAATTTAAGTTGTGAACCCTGCTGTCCGCAGTGTAGATTGAAGGCAGTTGTTGACACAGACATACTCGAATGCTTTTTGTCAAATGTGAAGACATACAGTAGAATTGTCTCTGAATTAAATAAATGAAGGCTGAATTTCCTACTATTGAAACTTTAAGAAAATCTGAGGACATAGTGCAATTGTCTCTGTTTTAAATAAATCAAGACTGAATTCAATGTTTTCTGTAGTGCTGGCGCTCCTAGTAACTAGTTGTCAACTCTACTGACTCTCAGCACAGATACTGAGGACCAATTTAGATCCAAATCTGAATTCAAGTTGTAAACCCTGCTATCTGCAGTGGAGATCGAAGGCACTAGTCAATACAGACATAAGTCTGTGGTGGTGTGGCGGTGAGTTCGCAATCGGCCTGTTTTGAGGAAGCACGCAGTAATGGTGGCAGCCACTTGGCAGGGTGCGGACCTTTGCTGTGACGCAGTCTCTTCTCTTTGCAGAAGTGAACCACGCCCAAGGCATTGAATAATTATTATACGGGGCTCTATTGAGGGCCTGTAATTGGAATTAGAATTAGAATAAGAATTGACAAGCACATCTATCGAAGGCAGCAGACGCGCAAATTACCCACTGCCTCGTCGGGGAAGTAGTTACCACAACATAATTATTATTTTCAAAGGAAAAAAAGGAAACTGCGCAAACAAAACAATCTGCAACTGGAACAAATAAACAAACAAAAAATTAACGGCGGGAGCAACGATGCTCTTGTTTGCGCCTGCAAATCAAATCAATGGACTGTTCTCCATAACATAATGTTTCTTTGCAAAATTTGCAAAGAATAATAAGGTATACAAAATTGGGACGGATGTCCAGATGCGGAGTTGATGGTGCTGTGGAAGTGTTAGCTACGGCTGGTGGAGGGTCTTTCCGCAGCCTGTCGCATGCAACTCTTGCATAATTGTTGAGATGAAGAGTCTTCACATGTTTTACCATGCTGGCAGTTCCAAATAATTAGGAAAAACAGGACATTCTATAGTATCTTTAGTTGCGTTGAACACATCTTCGTAGCTCTGAAAATCTCCAAGTAATTCCTATTCTGAACACCACTGCTTGAAGAGTTGCAAAAGAGCTAAATAGTAAAATTCCCTTTTGTCAGGAGTATCGCAACTCAGTTTTCGGTGATTAATCATATGTCCTTTTCTTTGTTTCACCAAACATCCTTCATAACCAATCACATCATATACACCATTATTGATGTTTTCTGTAATATTCTGTTTAAAAGTTTAGTTTTGCAGCACTTCATAGAGACAAATGTTCTCAAGATGATGACTTTAATTTCGATAATATGTATCCAACATCTTTGTTTTCACAATATCTGTACTTTCTGGCTCTTTTTTAGCTAAATACTCAATTTCTTTTATAGATTTAAGTACTCGATTTTGTGTTGCAGCAAGACCTAGACTCACCCAAATTATTGTTCTAGATTTGGAGATCTACTACAACTTACTCCTGTAAAAGGACAACCTGAATTTAAAACACTTGCGCATGAAGATACCAGAAAGTCTTTGGGTAGCATTGGAAATGTTAAAATTTAGTCATATTTTGAATATAAGGAACTTATTACAAATATGCGACAAGCAAAGGATACTGATTATGGAACTATTCTACAAGATATAAGAATTAGAAAAGCGACTGAACATGGCAAAGAAGCATTACAGAAACGATTACTGTTCCAATTTGTTTTCAAATGAAAATATCGTTCCTGAGAAAATATATATGAGAATTGCAGAAAACAAATCTGTACTCTGGTTAATGCCAACATTGCATGCATGTTCTATATTCAATGAAGACATTTTAAAGTTGGAAAATGAAGAAATTATAAAATTGGAAGCTATTGGTAAAAAAGTGCATGAAGGAATCACTATTATTTTGAGAGAAAAGTTGAAGAGGAAATTGGATTCTGCTGGTTTAGAAAAGAATCTATATGCATGGGTACTGCATGAGTGATTGTATGAGTGCATGAGTAGTGCCTGGGTGATTTGATGAGTGTATGAATAGTGCATGGGAGATTGGATTCATGCCTGAGTAGTGCCTGTGTGATTGAATGTGTGTATGGGTAGTACCTGGGCAACTGGTTGGGAGAAAGGATAGTGACTGGGTGATTGTGCCAATACATGAGTAGTGCATGGTGATTGCATGACTGTACGCATTGTCTGGGTGATTGTATAAGTGCATGGGTAGTGCCTGGGTTATTGGATGAGTGTATGAGTGTATGTGGAGTACCTGGATGATTGGAGTGCATGGGTAGTGTCTGGATGATTAGATGAATTCATGGGTAGTGCCTGATTGATTGTATGAGTTCATGAGTAGTGTCTGAGTGATTGCATGAGTGTATGGGTAGTGGGAGGTGATTGGATGAGTGACTGAGTAGTACATGGGTGATTGGATGTATGTATATGTAATGCCTGGATAATTATACTTGTGCATGAGTAGTTTCTGCATGATTATGTGAGTGCATATGTAGTGCCTAGGTGATTCTGTGAGTTCATGAATACTGCATGGGTAATTTTATGACTGCATGAGCTGTACTTGGATAATTGGATTAGTGCCAAGGAGCTATCTAGGTAATTAGAGGAGAGCATAGTGAGTGACTAGGTGATAGCATGACTACATGTGTAGTGCCTGAGTGATTGGATGAGTACATGAGTAGTGCCAGGGTGATTGGATGAGTGTGTGTGAAGTGCGAGAGTGACTGGATGTGTGCCTGAGTAGTATGTGGGTGCTAGGATGCATGCATGACTAGCACCTAGGTAATTGAATAACTACATGGGTAGTGTGTGGTTGATTAAAAGAGTGTATCATTGCATGAGTGCAAGTGTAGTTTCTGTATAATGGGATGAGTATATAAGTTAGGACTCAATTAGTCCATCACTAGATTAGGGATTTCACACACGTAATATCTCCCTATTTGCAACCACAGTGAAAAAATATAAACAAATACAAATGTATTAGGATTTCATTTTTAACATTAGGCAACTAAAAAAAAGATACAATATTGTTCTCGAAAACATTAACACAACATAGTAAAATGTTTCACAGTTTTTTTTCCTGTTTTCAGCTTTCATACTTCTTCACTTTCAACAGTGGTCTGTATGAAGCATCATCATCAAACGGTGGGGAAAAACAATCAATGGATTGTAAAAAACAAAAACAAATGTGCACAGTACATCATTACAAATATGTGATACAGTGGCTTCGACTCAATACAAGTTTGTTAATAGTGGCATGTGGATTGGTTACTGCCTTAATGAAAGCACCTCTATGTTAAAACTGTTTCTGATATTTTTATAACTGGTACAAACTATACAACAATTATGAAGCAGCCTTCGTTTTTGGATATCGTTTTGTAAGAATCAATCCTGTTAGGTCAAATTGTGTATAAAATGTTCTTGGTCCATGTAAAAAAGCATAACACATCTTACTATGTAGAAAACAAAAGGGGTGTTCATTTTTCTGTTAAAGCGGTTGTGCCGCTCCTTTATGATTTAAAATAAATCAAATAAAAGTAATTTTTCATTTCATACTGGTTAAGAGATTTTATACAAATAATTTAAGGCAGCTGGTATTTTAATACCTCCATTATAGTTCTTTTCTGTAGTAACAAAATGTATTCCACTAATGTTTTATAAATTCCTTTCCCACAGTTAAAAAGAGCCTTTAATTTCTAATGACTTTCTGTAGACAATAATCCTCATAGGTTTTATAATGTCTCACAAATATAATCCATATACGCGTCAACACAATACTACATTTTGTTCTCCTAAATTGCCCTTTGAACTTCGGTTCTAGAAATAGCAGATATGAGTTTGGTAATAATTTACATAGTCTTGATTTGAATGTTATTTGTATGTCATTGCACTCTGTCCAGACACTATATGAACACATTCATGAAATACGATTGCTATAGTTGTGAAAATTCTTTCTGAAATATAAATTTGTTCAGCTATAAAGTTTGTAATTTCAGTTTCTAACTTAGCGCCATTTACTCTGCAACGTTGTAGCATGACAATGACATATTTTCCGTACCTCTGTAATAACAAGTAGATCTACGTTCTGATCTGCAGTTTGGACAAATCATATTTTGATGGGCATTTTTGGTTACATTTCAAAGGGCCTAGCTTTAAAATCTGGTAACCTTAAGTAGAGGAATCATTCTGAATTCATTTCAGTGCTAGAAGTAAAGTCATAATTTTCACAGTTATGGTTCCATTTATAAGTTAAACAAAATATTTCATTGATATTCACATCTTGTTGCTCTTATTGTCCTAGCATTATCATTTATAATTCTTGAGCATCCTGCTGAAGATTTTGAGAAAAGACTACTGATCTAGCAAACTCATCTTTTTTCTTCCTCCAGAAGCAGAATGTATAATAGTTCTGTCACTTCTTAATTCTTCAAGTAAACTAAATAGTTGTGAAGATATTCTTTTATCTACTTTTTCTTTAATAGAATTTGTAAAATGAGGCAAATGGTATAGTCAATTTAACACTACATTTGCAAATCATTTCACTCCAGATTTATTTATTTTTAGTGATAGCCTTCCATTTCCTCATTGTGTTGATGTTTCTTTCATAGGACCTTGTAATTTTTCCTTTTTTCATCTTTCTCTGCAGCTTTGCTAGACTGCTTTGATATTTTGTGCTTTGGATACATAATCGGTTTTTGAAACACAGGATACCGGCCTAAATGAGGAGCATAATGACCTCTTAACCAATTATACTCCCATACACAGCTCACATGGGCACTTACTTTCTTCTCATCAAAATACATCAGAAATAATACAAACAATGTTCTAAACCACTGCAAAGCTACATATGACATTACTTCTTCAAATATACCACCACCAATATTAACAAGAGCTGTCCCTACACTTAAACCTTACGATTTTTGCATAGTTACTGCATACGTTATAGACACTAGAAACTGCTTTCGCTGGAAATACAAGTCTTTCACGAGTAGGAAATGTACAAAACATTTACCAATCTGCTTAACTTCACCAATATCATCAAATCGTATGGCTAAGCGCTCTAACCTCCTCGCTTTAAAAACGGATGCTGGGGGCGGCGCGCGTTGGATGCGCTGACACTCGTATGTAGTGCAACTTTTTATTTGGCTTCGTTTTGCGCATTTGTTAGTTGAAGCGGCTAACAAGTGGTACTGATTTTAAAACTTTACTTACTTCTTTCTGCTTTAGTGCTTCAAACTCCCCGGTCCACCACGAACATTTTGGAGGAAGTCTTTTCTCTTGGTCTACTTCTCTCCAGATGAATTTACCATACTTCAGGTAGGCCAGTTATCATGCCTTTTCTGTGGTCATCACAGTTTGCCACCATTATTGGCTAATGTCTCCTCTTATATTGTTGATACTAATAGTACATCTATAGCCAACTGGGATTGTTTTCTGGCTAATGTTAGTTCCCTCCCCAAACATTCCACCAATATATGGGATTTACTCTCTTGATCTCTCCCAGACATTGGGTTTCTAACGAAAACCTGGATAAAACCATCCTCCGCTCCGGATATTGGAACTGATGTACCTGATGGCTACAGTATTTTAAAACTAGACAGGTCACATAAACCTGGGGGTGGGGTTGCAATTATATATAAAGATCCGATAAAAGCCTTATTATTAGACCGATATAGCAGCGACAGTATAGAAATTCTTATATTCAGACTAGATCTTCACTCACATTTAAGTTGGAAGGGAGCTCTTGTTTATCGCCCCCCTGGACCTCTCACCAACTCTATTTCACATCTTCAGGACTTAATTGCTCCTCATGTGATATCAACAAATACGTTTTTACTTTTAGGCGACTTTAATGTTCATAGTGATAATCTTAGTGACCCAGAGGCCACCATTTTCCGGAGGGAAATGTCTGCCCTCGTCCTCACAAAAATGAATGATGCTCCGACACATATCGCTGGCCATATTTTAGATCAAATCCTTTCTAATTTTTCTAATATAACTTACAAATACACTAATTCCTTAACATGGTCAGACCACTCATGTATATTATTTGTCTTGACTGGCACCCGTGAACATGTAGCTAAAATGGCCCCAATAATTCGCACTTATAGACAGTGGCACAAACTTTCTCCTAATCAATTTCGTATTGCATACACTCCTGACTGCTCATTTTCATAGGATACAGTGGACAATTATTTGTCGGCCTTTCAAAACACAATTAAATCTCCTTTAGATGCTCTAATTCCGGAAAAAAAATCTTGTGTGGTCCCCACTCGTACCCAGACACCTTGGTACTCAGCGAATCTACGTACAAAAAAAAGTTAATGAAAAAGACTAGAACGACAGTGGTGCCAAAATAAAGATCCCATAGTCAAGGAACAGTAAAAAGCGGCTCTAGACACTTACCATAACAATTTTAAATCCGCACGGAAAAATCATATAGCTGTCCCACTTGAGCAATCAGGCAATACTCCCAAAACGCTTTTTCACATCCTCAACACTCTCATTAATCCTAAAGGCCGCAATCCAGAAGAGGAACCTATTCAATTACTTTGTGACAATATAGCTACTCATTTCTCACAAAAAAGAGAGAACATCTACAATAAGATAATATCCTCTTCCACAAACACTAATCACAATCTGTTAACTGACTTTGCCCCGGATCCTAAAAGTCAGGTTATTCTAGAAGAATCTCCTTTGCTAACTGTTACATCTTACTTTAGCTTTTAATTAATAATAAGTTGCGTGCCAAGGCGTGTGTCACATATTTGTTATTACTTGAAAAGTAGCTGGTGCGGGGGAGCGGGATTCGAGAATGAAGAACGGGACTTGGAAACCTGATCTGAAGATGGGCAGACGTATATTTTATGCTGTACAAATCTTCTCATTAAACCACTGAAAAACGTACTTTTGTGTGGTTTTCACTTTATAAAAGTGGCGACGAGGATGGGATATTTCCTTTGGTTGGGACCATTTAGAATAACTGTCCTTTTGTAATCCCATATGAGAAGTTCTAACCCAATCACCTTCATTAAATTTGCAAGCATTTTTTGATATTTTACTGTTATGCCTCCATTTGTATTTTTCTTGATAGACACCCATCCTTCTTTTCAAGTTTTGTTTTGCAACTGGCTTAGAACCAGTTTTGCGCATCCATGAAGGAGTTACTTTTCTACATGCAGAACGTCCCTTGAGAAGGGAAAATGGTGTTTCCAACGTGGCTAAATGTGGAGTATTGCGATAACTCCAAATCATTTTCTGAACAGCTACTTTGCAATCAATATTGTCCAAAACAGCTAATTGAATGCACTCCTTTAACACACGGTTGAATGTGTCCACCATTCCATTCTGCCTGGGACAATAAACAGCAGTGGTGATATGTTTTATACCAAATGCTTTTAAATATTTTGAAACTCACCAGACACAAATTGCGGACAATTATCTGTTGTAATAGACTCAGGGTAACCCTCTCTGTGAAAAATGTCTTCGCAAAAAGAGATCAGGCCATTTGCTATGATAATCCATCAAAACAATGGCTAACTTCCCCGAAATGTTGCCCAGGTTGAATGGACCACAAATATCCATAGCTAGCTTTTTCCAAGGTTGCTCAGGAAATGGTACAGGACTGATAACAGATTCTTGTGATGAATGAGATTAGTCACTGCAATTGCATGGCACACAATTTCCTACACATCCATCAACATCTTTGTCCATGCCTGGCCACCAAAAGTCGCTTCTGGCTCTTCTTTTCATACCTGACATGCAGAATGCCCTTCGTGTATGAGTTCTAATAATCTGGAACGCAAAGAAAGTGGAACTACCAATTTTTCTGCCCTTCTTACTAATCCAAGACTAGAATCATAAGACAATTCTCACCATACAGTTTTGTACTCAGAAAGTTCTTTGTCATTCCAAGTACCATGACTGTTGTTGTGAGTTAAACGTAAAATAACTTGTTGTAAAACGACATCGTCGGAAACAGCTTGTTTCCAATCTTCTAAACTGATGGCACCATTGCAAGCTTCATCTACTGTGGCCACTTACCAATCCTCATCCATCTCACCTATATCACAGCAATCATCAATTGGGAGGCGAGATAAGCAATCTGCATTCACATTTTTAATACCAGGTACATATGTAATTTGAAAATCATATTCCTGTAACTTGTAAATCCATTTGGCGATTCTAGGAGTCGCTTTGCCAGCACCTTTATTTGAAAATATGTCTACAAAGGGTTTTTGGTCAGTTCTTAATCCAAAATTAGTGCCCCACACATATGTTCTAAAATAATTAACTCCCCAAAAACAGGCTAGCGCCTCCTTCTCTATGACAGAATACGAAGGCTCAGCACCTTTCAATGTACGGGAGGCAAATGCAATCGGCCATTCCAACTTGCCAGTTCTCTGCATTAATACTACGCCTAATCCATGCGCACTAGCATCTACCACTATGATTGACTTTTTGTTGGGATCAAACGGCCTCAAAGTCACAGCATTGACAAAGTCTTTCTTAATATTGTCAAAAACCAAATGACAATCAGGTACCCATGCAAAACCTACACCTTTTTTCATTAATGTCCTAAAACAAAATACCTTAGATGCAAAATGAGATACAAATTTTGAGTAGTATTCAGCTAACCCAAGAAAGGAACGAAGTTGTTCCTTATCAGTAGACGATGGAGCATTTTTGATTGCATTTAGTAAGTTCGGCTTTAGTTTGACACCATCAGCAGACAAGGTATGTCCCAGATACTCAATTTCAGACACTGCAAACTTGCACTTTTCAGAAGCAACAGTTAACCCAGCCACTTGTAACACATTATTCAACACCATGTTATGATCCGCTTAACATTTACCCCAAACCAAAATATCATCTTGGAATACTAACATGTTAGATACACCTTCCAAAATCTTGCACATCGATCTTTGAAATACAGCTGACGCTGAAGCCAGCCCAAAAGGCATTCTCAAAAATCGATATGCACCCTCTGGAGTTATAAACAATGTTAAATGGCGAGATTCAGGGTGCAATCTTATTTGATGGTAAGCATTCGATAAATCTATTGAAGAAAAATACCTGGCATCCTTAACAGACGCTATCATTTTGCTAATGCTGGGTAAGGGATGGCGATCAATCCCTATATTTTTATTTAAATCTCTTAGATCTACACGCATGCGCAATTTTCCGTTGGGTTTTCTTGCCAAAACCACTGGACTAGGCCATTCGGATGCCTCTTTAGCTTTTAATTAATAATAAGTTGAGTCCAAAGGCACGTGCCACATATTTGTTATTAGTTGAAAAGTAGCTGGTGCGGTGGAGCAGGATTCGATAATGAAGAACGGGACTTGGAAACCTGATCGAAGCTGGCAGACGTATATTTTATGCTGTACAAATCTTCTCATTAAACCACTGAAAAGTGTACTTTTGTGTGGTTTCCACTTTATAAAAATAACCATTCAGGATACTGAATCCTTAATAAAATCTGAAGACCAGAATCTCCTAAAGATTAATTGCCCACTAAAATAGTTTAAAAACTTGCAGCCAAATTAGCAGAGCCTCTTTGCTCTATCTTTACCTGTTCCATCAAACAGGGTTATCTCCCTAAAGAATGGAAGGATGCACAAATCATGCCCATTAGGAAAAATCTTAATTTGTCTCCAAATGATGTATCCAACTACTGCCCCATCTCATTGCTTCCCCTTTACAGCAAATTATTGGAAAGGCATATCAATACCCATCTTTCTGCCTTTATAGAAGCTTCCAACTGTCTGGACCAATCTCAGTCAGGATTTCGTCCCAGGCATAGTACTGTACCAGCCATGGTAAATATAACATATGATATTGGCATGCTGGTGGACGCTGGTCAAGCAGTGATTCTTATACTGCTTGACCTGTCCGCCGCATTTGACACCATCTCACATCAAATCCTGCTGGATAGACTGCGCTCTATAGGCATCCAGAATTCTGCTTTTGATTGGCTTCAGGACCTACTTAAAGACAGGACCCAAACAGTGAATCTTGGCCCTTTTATTTCCAAGACTACCCCAGTTACCAAAGCGGTACCGCAGGGGTCCTGTGTAAGCCCATCTTTGTTTAATGTGTATGTCGCCCCCCCTTTCAGCACTGCTCAGGAAGATCGGGTTTAACCCGATCTCCTACGCGGACGACACACAACTTATTCTGTCTTACAAGAATGACACTCCCGACATCCAAAGCATGTTCAAGGAAGGTATGAGAGCCATAACATCTTGGATGAGCAGTAACTTCTTGCACTGAATGCTGGTAAGACAGAAATAATACTCTTTCAGGATGTGATAACCAGCTGGTCCCCTAGTTGGTGGCCAGATGATTAAGGGTCAGCGCCTTTGCCTAAGACAGTTGTCATTTCTTACCCGCATCCACACGTAAAACCCTGGTTCATGCTTTGGTACTTAGCCGTTTGGATTTCAGCAGTGCTTTGCTGATCTCCGCTAAGGAATCTGCCTTGCAATTCTTCAGGTGGTTCAGAACACAGCTGCTCGTCTGGTAACCAGTGCTCCTAATTGGGCCCCCTCACATCCCCTGCTGCACAAACTTCACTGGCTGCCTGTTCGTAAAGGAATACAGTTTAAAATCTGTTGTATTGTTTTTAAAGGTATAAACCAGATGGGTCCGGCCTATCTAGCTGATAAGCTAGTGAAATACATACCACCTTGCTCCCTTCGTTCTTAAGGGAAAGGCCTGCTTGTTATCCAGGTTGGGAGAAAAATCTTTCTCCTACCTGGCTCCCAAACTGTGGAATCAACTACCTCTTGAGATTCGTCTGACTACTAATTACTTAGCTTTCGGAAAAAAGCTCAAAATGTTACTTTTCTAACTTTGCTCCTCATACTAACAGTCATCCGCGGAGATACCCCATTTGGCGTGATTCAGGGGCTTTATAAATGATATAAATAAATAAGTATTCCATGTCATTTCTGTTTGGATAATTAATACATTTCATACCTTTACCCATTGCGCCTTTCACTAGCCCTTGTTCAACGTTCAAATTTCAATGTAAGATTACACAACAATTTTTACAGATATGTAACTGTTTTTCTAATCCTGCAGTTTTTGACTCAGACTTTTCTAAACCATCCAATTTTTGTTGCAGTTTTTCGTTTAGTAGCTCTGTAACTCCTTGATGTTCTATTTTCTCATTTGCTCTAATTTCAGTGATCTCTTCTTTTTCCATTTTCAGTATTTGTTCATTGAATTTACTACACTCCTCAAGGGTTGGCATCAAACAAACAATAGACTTCTCTTCCTTAAGAAAATCATACATTACTTCTGCAGCTAAAACATTAGTTGAAACAGATTTTTGATCAGGCGGGTTTGTAATGCTCGATTTCCTTCTTTTGTGAGGGCTCCCACTCTTATGTCCTTTAGAATATCTCCATATTGCTTGGCCCATATTTCTGATTAGCTCTTTGTATTCAAAGTTTCCCAAATGTTTACATTTCCAAAACATCCTAGTGAATTCCTTATTTCATTAGGTTGTAATGTCTTCAATACAGGTTGCCCTTTAACTGAGTTAGTTGTAGCAGGACTCCAAAGACTATTAAAGATTTCTTCCACAAAGGATGTCATAGTCAGTTTTTAATATTTGCTACATTGTTCTATTTATAAAAACAAGCATTAGGTTCATCAGTAATTAGTAGCTTTGATTTCTTCTGTAATCTTGCAACTTTATCACAAGCATCACCAGATAAGTTGTTGTATTCTAATTTGTTGTTGTGTTCAACAGGCAGCATTAATAATCGATTAATCGTAACGCCTTTAATATTATATGCAGCCAAGCCTGTTGATGCAGTAAGTACATTCGACAAATTGGAATCTGTTGTCTTCTGAAGGTAGCTTGTCAGTACTTTCATCAAAAAGCTTTTTCCAGTTCCAGCTTGACCACTTATGTACATTATAACTAGTTCATATGTAGAACATGCACACTCTTTTTTCCTCATCCAAAAATCCAAGTTCTATTAAACCTTTCAGTTCATCAAAAATGTATTTCTGATATATGTTCAATTGTTGTATTAGTTGTTCTAGATCCACTGTTTCCTCTCTTGCTTGATGCATTGCATTCTATACCTCACTCATGGCAATTGCAGCTTCATTATCAAGACCGGCTCCCCAAGAGGATCTTGTTTTCCAAGTGCTGAACTTTGACTACTCTAAGAACTTCCTCTGGCTAACTCAGCAGCAATTGTTTCTTCTTGTTCAATCTCATCTCTCCACATTTGAAGATGAACAGGAAACACAGAGGACTCAATGCTGTTTTTCACAGCATTGAATGAGTCTTGATAAGAGTCACATTTTTCAAGTAGTTCACTTTAAGTCAACCATGGCGTGAACAACTGCAGCAGAACTAAATAGAATAACCCTCTTTTGACTGCCGTTAGGCTAATTAACTTTTAATGATTGATTACATTTCCTTTGTTATGTCTTTAGTTCGATTTCTTTTACATTTGAATTAGGTGCTCCTAAATTTCTCAACATACATTTTAGTTCACAATGACAACGATACCAATATTCATTGGTACCACGTTGACATACCATAAATTTCATTGTAATCCAGTTGTTCATCTTGCCTGTGAATATCTAAACACATTTGCTTGCAGATAGATTTTGCAGGTTTACACCTGTTTTCAAAATGTGGTTACAGCATAAGATAATGAAGATTCATCACTTTTAAATAATAGATTAAACATATTAGGGATACATTGATGAAATCTAGGATCCCCTGCATGAAGTCATAACGTCTAGTAAATCTGTTCTTGACCACAGGTATTTCTACAGATTGATCATCATACCTACCACCTACTTCAGTGGCAAAGAGATGAGGCAAGCAGTGAGCTTGTAAACTTATTTCCCAGAGGATTAAGGGACTTCCTTTTGCTTCATTTAGTTGATATGGATCAAGGTAGGCAGACAAAATATCAAAATTAAAATATTGATATACAATAATATCGATGTTTTAATTACGACAGTATAGAATATCGATGTCCAAAATATTGACAGACAGAATATTGTTTTCTTTAAGGTATGTATGTTACTAATATCGAATTTTACTAATATGTATGTTTGAAAATTTGTAAATTTGTTTACATTTTGCATTTTAGTATCAGAGCGGGTTGTGGGTTTATAGGGGAATAGGGTGGGAAGTAATTTAATAATAATTAATTAATTAATATATGTTTGTAAATATTTTTAATTAATAATTAATCGGTAATTAATTAATATTAATTAGTTAATTAATTAATACCATTTTGTACATATTTTTAATTAATAATTAATTGGTAATTAATTAATATTAATTAGTTAATTACATTAATTAGAGTATTTTTTATTATATATATAATTTTTTGTTATTGTTAATTAATTAATTGGGAAAAAATAATATTGATTATTAAATTTAATTAATTACAGCTAATGTGCTAATATATTTACTTTATTGTTATTGTTAATTAATAATTGATTGGTAATTAAATAATATTAATTAATTTTGGGTAAAGTAGTATTTTTAGGGTTCAGGGTCAGTTTTCAGTTTTTGGGTAAAGGGGTATTTTTAGGGTTCAGGGTCAGTTTTCAGTTTTTGGGTAAAGGGGTATTTTTAGGGTTCAGGGTCAGTTTTGGGTTTTTGGGTAAAGGGGTATTTTTTGGGTTAGTGGACAGTTTTCAGTTTTTGGGTAAAGGGGTATTTTTAGGGTTCAGAGTCAGTTTTCAGTTTTTGGGTAAAGGGGTATTTTTAGGGTTCAGGGTCAGTTTTGGGTTTTTGGGTAAAGCAGTATTTTTAGGGTTCAGGGTCAGTTTTCAGTTTTTGGGTAAAGGGGTATTTTTAGGGTTCAGGGTCAGTTTTGGGTTTTTGGGTAAAGGGGTATTTTTAGGGTTCAGGGTCAGTTTTGGGTTTTTGGGGTACAGTCGTACAGGGTAAAAATAAAATAAATTTAAATTAAATCAATTAAATGAAATAAATAAAAAAAATTACATTAAATTATTAGATTTTTAATTTATTTTAAATGTATATGTATTAGTTTTAATTTTTTAATTATGTTTTAATATGTTTATTTAATATTTGTAAAATTATATGTATTTTAAAATTATTTTTACATTATTATTAATACATTTAAAAAACAATATTTTTAATTTCGATATTTTTGTACTACGATATTAATTTTTCGATATTTTTGTACTTACCTTTATGAAGATATGACTCCGATATTTTTGATTTCGATATTTTTGTGTCGATATTTTTGTATGTAGATATTCTGTCTGTCGATATTATGTCAGACATTCATGGATCAATACCATCACCAACAATGTCTTGAATCTACGTGCAGAATGTTGTAATGCACACAAATTTCTTCTACTATGCATCAATCCACTCTTTCTATCTGGCCTGTTGATAATGATGTATTGTCCACCAGATTTGTGATATCTTGAAGAATTTCTAAAGTTTTATAATATATGTTATTTTGTACCAGATATAAAGTTGCATTTTTAACTTTACTAACATCTACTGACTCTTGCCATATCGTTTCACTCTTGGTCGGGACACCATTTAGTAGAGTTACAAATCCCTCTTCCAATTTCTTGGTACCCCTATAGTTTCAAAATTTTCTTTAAAATCTAATGGTAAGTATACAACTCTACCTTTGAGCCATTCTGGAGCTCAGTTGGAAGTAAGTTCCCTGCCTTTGCGATCTATAGCTTGAAATGAATGTATTGACTGTATTAATATGGATACATAAACATTCAAATCTTTCAGTACTTCTAGAACACTGCTCAAGAAGGCATTTTGGTTTCTTCTAACTTAATATAGCATTACCTTCATACATCTTGTCGGGTGGAAAAGTCAATTTGCTTTCTACAAATAAATAAACAGCAAATTCTCACCAATTACTGCTCTTCTCTTTTTCAGTTTTAATGTACAAATCAATATTACGAGTTAGATTTCGAGTTAGGAATTCCTGAGCATTTGCTGGAGTTGTGTTGTGCTTGAATCAGAACTCCGGCAATGCATTACCTTTACGCCAACAGATGCGTGTCTGCCACTGGGTGTTTTAGCGTCTGTCTGGTTTTCTACTTATGTATGTCAGATTTAAGTTTGGGGTGCAAGGTGGATGTTTAATTGGGCACATGGGCCTGTAGGAGTGGATATAGCTCACATAAACTTTGCAGTACATTTCATATATTGTAAGCACATACCAACCCTTCTTAAGTTCCTACCTGTAGCCTATCTCACTGGAGAATTATAAGTGGTAAAAGACTACGTTATACGTTTGTATGATTTTTCAATGTGAAAATTGACCTAGCAAGAAAAGTGCAGGTACATGCTTAAATGTAGAAGGCCCAAGACATGAAGCAAGACCTACTTCTCTGCATGGTAGAGTTGAAAGTGTCAGTACTTTACTAGATATATCAATCACCACCAGCAGCAACAGGCCGCCCGCAGAAGCTGGAACAAGATCACAGCAGACCAGCTCGCCACCTCCCTGAGCCAGCACCCTCCTGCCAGCTCAGCGAACCCCAGCCAGGCCGCCGACAACCTCACGAAGTGGATCAGCAACTGCGCGGACGAACTCGCCCCACTGAGGACCCCGCCTAGCAGACCCGGCAGCAAGAAGGCCCCATGGTTCACCGACGAACTCAAGAGCTCCAAGAAGAACTGCCGAGCCCTCGAGAAAGTCTGGAGAAGGGAACCGACACCGGACAACAGGACCTCCTTCAAACTTGCCACCCGGAAACACCACCAGCTGATCCGCGCCGCCAAGACAACAGCATTCAAGGACCGGTTGGACAACAACGCACACAACTGCAAGGAACTCTTCAACATCGTGAAAGAGCTTTCCAACCCCAGCGCAGGAAACAACGACATCACCCCATCGCAAGACCTCTGCAACTCCCTCGCTTCATACTTCCACAACAAGATCGCGGACATACACAACAGCTTCAACAACCAACCAACGCACACCATGACCGAACAACCACCCCCCACCACCACCCTCCACGCCTGGACCCCGATCAGCACCGAAGACACCATCCGCACGATGAACTCCATCCACTCCGGATCACCGACCGACCCCTGCCCTCACCACGTCTTCAACAAGGCCGACGCTGTCATCGCACCCCACCTGCGAGACATCATCAACACATCCTTCGACACCGCCACCTTCCCTGAGAGCTGGAAGCACGCCGAACTCAGCACTCTACTCAAGAAACCCACAGCGGACCCCACCGAACTCAAGAACTACCGCCCCATCTCGCTCCTCCCGTTTCCAGCCAAAGTCATCGAGAAGACCGTCAACAAGCAGATGGCCGCCTTCCTCGAGACGAACGGATCCCTCGACCCCTCACAGTCCGGCTTCCGAGCCAACCACAGCACCGAGACCGCCCTCATCGCCGCCACCGATGACATCCGAGCCCTGATGGACAATGGAGAAACAGCGGCCCTCATCCTCCTAGACCTCTCCGCGGCATTCGACACGGTCTGCCACCGCACCCTAGTACGGCGCCTCAGCAACATCGGCATCCAGGACAAGGCGCTGGAATGGATCATCTCCTTCCTCGACGGAAGAACACAGAGAGTCCGCCTACCACCGTACAAGTCAGAGGCCTCCGAAGTCATCTGCGGCGTCCCCCAAGGATCATCTCTGAGCCCCACCCTCTTCAACGTCTACATGAGCCCCCTCGCGGCCATCGTACGCAAACACAACCTCAGCATAATCTCCTACGCCGACAACACCCAGCTGATCCTCTCCCTGACCAACGACCCCGCCGCCGCCAGAGCCAACCTGCACGAAGGGATTAAAGAGGTAGCCGAGTGGATGACAACCAGCCGCCTGAAACTGAACTCGGACAAGACGGAGGTCCTCATCCTGGGCTCCTCACCCTCCGCCTGGGACGACTCCTGGTGGCCTCTCGCCCTGGGCACCGCACCCAAACCAACAGACCATGCACGAAACCTGGGCTTCATCCTGGACTCCTCCCTCTCCATGACCAGGCAAGTCAACAACGTCTCCTCGGCGTGCTTCAACATCCTACGCATGCTACGGAAGATCTTCTGGTGGATCCCCACCGAGACCAGGAAGACCGTCACCCAGGCCCTCGTCACCAGCCAACTGGACTACGGCAACGCCCTCTACGCCGGTACCACCGCCAAGCTCCAGAAAAGACTCCAGCGGATCCAGAACGCCTCAGCCAGACTCATCCTCGACATCCCACGAACCAGCCACATCTCCGGACATCTGAGAGACCTTCACTGGCTCCCCATCAACAAAAGAATCACCTTCCGCCTCCTCACCCACGCACACAAGGCCCTACACGACCAAGGACCGAGCTACCTCAACAGCCGAGTCAACTTCTACGCTCCCAAACGCCACCTCCGATCAGCCAACCACGCCCTCGCCGCCGTCCCCCGCATCCGAAGAGCGACTACAGGAGGAAGGTCCTTCTCCTACCTGGCCGCCAAGACCTGGAACTCCCTCCCGACCGACCTGCGCCTGACCCAAGACCACCTCTCCTTCAGGAAGAAGCTGAAGACCTGGCTGTTCGAGCAGTAGCGGCCCCCCCCCCCCCCAGTGCCTTGAGACCCTACGGGTATGTAGCGCGCTTTATAAGTGTCACTGATTGATTGATTGAATGAGTATGGCAGTTACTGTTTGGGGCTCTGATTACATATATTTATACAGGTCTGTTGCCAAATCACTGCCTCTCTTTGTGACTTGTAGGGCTCTCTAGATGTGACGGTAAGGGGCTTCACGGATTGACTCCTGGTTGTGTTAGTGAGTATTTCATTTTTTAAATTGTGTACAGCTGCTTCCATTACCACTAAATACATATCAGCGCAGTCTGTATGTGTGTCTGAACATTGCAGTGGTTCTCTATCTACCTCACTGGGAGTTTTAGTGTCTCTACTTTTCTACTTAGGTATCTCAGATTGAAGTATAGCTAGCAGGGTTGATACATATGTGGACACCGAAGTCTATAGACGTGCATAAACCTCACAGTACAGGTGCTACATTTTAAGCATATATCACCCTACCCGATGACTAACCTGCAGCCTACCTCTGTGGGGACTTATATATGGTAAAAAAATCACTTCAATCAATCAGAACATTTGTAAAGTGCACTGCTCACTTTTGCAGGTCTCAAGGCGCTGGGGGGGAGGGATGCTGCTACTGCTCGAATAGCCAGGTCTTGAGTAGTCTTCTGAAGGTAATTAGGTCCTGGGTCTGCCATAGGAGGGTTGGGAGGGTGTTCCAGTTCTTGGCAGCGGGGTGGGAGAATTATCTGCTGCCGAAGGTCACTCTTTGGATGCGGGGGACGGTCGCGAGGTCAAGGACGGTGGAGCGGAGCTGGAGGGTGGAGGTGTAGAAGGTGAGTCGTCTGTTGAGGTATGTTGGTTCGGTGTTGTGGAGTGCCTTGTGTGCATGGGTGAGGAGCATTAAGGTGATCCTCTTGTTGACGGGAAGCCAGTGCAGATCTCTTAGGTGGGGTGTGATGGGGCAGGGGCAGAGGATGTCGAGGATCAAGCGTGCAGAGGAGTTCTGTAAGCGTTGTAGTCGTTTCAGGAGCTTGGCCGAGGCTCCTGCTTATAGGGCGTGTCCGTAGTCCAAAATGCTGCTGACGAGGGCCGTTCTTCTTGTTTCGGTGGGGATTCAGCTTTAGATCTCATGGAGCATGCGGAGGGTCTTGAAGCAGGAGGACGAGAAGGCATTGGCTAGCTTGGTCATGGAGCATGTCGAGTTACCGATGAACCCCAGGTTGTGTGCGCGGTCAGAGGGTGTTGGTGCTGCTTCCAGTGGGGACGGCAACCAGGAGTCGCCCCAGGCCGAGGTGGTGGAGCCGAGGATAAGAACTTCCATCTTGTCCGAGTTCAGTTTCAGATGGCTGTTCTTCATCCGTTCGGCGACGACTTTCATTTCCTTTGTGGAGGTTGGTTTTGGCGGTAATGGAGTGCTTGGTGAGGGAGAGGATCAGCTGGCATAAGAGATGATGTTGTGGTGGTTGTGAAGTTGGGCGACGTGGACGAGCGTCACTATGTAGAGGTTAAACAGTGTCGGACTGAGGGATGATCCCTGGGGTACGCCGCAGATGATCTTGGTGGCTTCGGATCGGAAAGGGGGAGGCAGATGCTCAGTGTTCTGCAGGAGAGGAAGGATGTGATCCATTCCAGCGCCTTGTCTCGTATCCCTACGTCGTGGAGGCGTGTGCATAGGGTGCTGTTGGACACCGCGTCGAAGGCGGCTGATAGGTCTAGAAGGATGAGGGGCATGTTTTCGCCGAAGTCCAGCAGGTCCCTCAATCAATCAATCAATCAATCATAGAATTTATAAAGCGCTCTACGTACCTGTTGCTGTTACTGATCGAAGAGCCAGGACTTGAGGAGTCTTCTGAAGGTGAGTAGGTTTTGGGTCTTTTGCAGGTTGGTATGGAGGGTGTTCCAGGTCTTGGCCGCGAGGTATGAGAAGGATCTGCTGCCGGAGGTCTTTCGTTGGATGCGGGGAACGACAACGAGGGCGAGGTTTGCGGAGCGGAGCTGCCGGGTGGGGGTGTAGAAGCTAAGTCTATTGTTCAGGTAGGCTGGTCCTGTGTCGTGGAGTGCCTTGTGAGCATGAGTAAGAAGCTTGAAAGTGATCCTCTTGTCCACGGGGAGCCAGTGAAGGTTTCTCAGGTGGTGGGAGATATGGCTGCGGCGGGGTACATCGAGGGTCAGCCGGGCGGAGGCGTTTTGGATGCGTTGGCGGTGTCGTAGGTCTTTTGCTGGGATGCCTGTGTAGTGTGTGTTGCCCTAATCTAGCCTGCTGCTGACGAGGGCCTGTGTCACCGTTCTTCTTGTTTCTGTCGGGATCCATTTGTAGAGCCTACGGAGCATGCGGAGTGTGTTGTAGCAGGAGGCGGAAACTGCGTTGACCTGTTTAGACATGGCGAGGGAGTAGTCTAGGACAAAGTCCAGGTTGCATGTGTGGTCAGTCGGTGTCATTGGTGTTCCTAGTGAAGTAGGCCACCAGGAGTTGTCCCAGGCGGAGGGGGTGGGTCCGAGGATGAAGACCTCGGTATTGTCTGAGTTCAGTTTCAGACGGCTGCTTCTCATCCATTCGGCGATGGATTTAATTCCCTCGTGGAGGTTGGTTTTGGTGGTGCGCTGGTCCTTGGTGAGGGAGAGGATGAGCTGGGTGTCATCGGCGTAAGAGAGAATGTTGAGGTTGTGTTGTCTGACGGAGATCCTGAGTGGATGGAGTTCATGATCTTGCATGTCTCTGTGTTGATGATGTTGGTCCAGGAGGTCAGGCGGTTTGCACAGGTGGAGCTTTCGGGGGTGGGGTCTGGCGTGGGCGTGGCATTGAAGCTGTCATGGATGTCGGTGATCTTCTGATGGAAAAAGGTGGACAGTGCGACCCAGAGTTCTTGATAGTGGTGGGATGTCGTTGACGTTGGCGCTGGGGTTGGAGAGTTCTTTCACAATGCTGAAGAGCTCTTTGCTGTCGTGTGCATTGTTGTACAGGTGGTCTTTGAAGTGGGATCATTTGGCTTGTCTGATGAGTTGGTGATGCCTGTGGGTGGCGTCCTTGTGGGCTGTGAGGCTTTCAGGTGTGCGTTCGAGGAGCCATTTCTTTTTTAGTTTCTGGCAGTCGCGCTTGGAGGTTAGGAGCTCGTCGGTGAACCAGGTGGCTTTTTTTCTGGCTTGGTTGTCGGTGGGTTTCTTAAGTGGCGCAAAGGTTTTGGCGCAATCGTTGATCCACAGTCTGAGGTTGTGGGCGGCGGTGTCTGGGTCGGTCGGGTCGAAGGGTGGGTTCTGGCGAGGGTGTTGGTAAGCTGCTCTTCAGTAACTTTGCTCCAGCATCGGCAGGGTGTGGAGTTCTGGACTTTTTTGGTTCCGTCCAGAGGTGTCAGGGAACAACACCCAAAGACCCCGGAGTTCCACCTGCCTTGGTGCACAAATGAACAGAAACACGGGCTTCTCGATGGTGGCGTCAAAGACCAAAGGTTTATTACTGCAGGGACACAGAAGTCACAGATACTACACACGGGCAGAATCTAGGAGCCTGTTCGATTTGTACAAAGAGGGTTGCTCCTTATATACTGAATTTTAAGCTGGGGGCAAATTCTTTACATGTAATACATTCCCAAAACCTTTGTGTCTAAAACAATAAATATTTGGCGTTACACAGGAACCGTCGATAATATCTGAGGCCAAAACATTACGAAGAGGGGTTCCCACTAGTTCATCACAATCCCTTGTCAATATTGCATTCAAGAGCCGGACCGCCTCATCGTAAATTTCGTTGCCTCCCCCTAATAAAGATTCAGAAAGAAAGGAACGGAGCCAGGTGTGGAAGATAGAAAAGTGGGATAAGGGATGTTTGTGGGTTGTAAATGGGCAAGGCTACCGGCTTCGGCCGCCTAATCATGATCGGGACAATGGACACGAGAACCAGTTCGGTAGGGCTGGCCTCGGGCAGAGGAGGCAGCTTTTGTCGAGTCATGCAGCTACAGCGTGTTCTGTTCCAAGGTGCACGTGTCACTTGAAGAGGTGAATCTCCGGCTAAGGCTACGTGTCCTTAATTGAAATGAAGTGATCAGAGGTTATTGCGTATGTGAGGGCAAGAAACACAAAATGGCCGCCATGATCTAAGATGGATGCCATGGGTAGATCAGAAATGTGTTGGTTACAAGAGTACTCTTGCTCGTAGCATAGCGAAAACACCAGGATATGCTAAATGGATCATTTGCGGTTCGCTGATACCAATATTATGTATTTCCGACAATATTGAAAACACGGGTTCAAATCATCACGGAACCTCAGACCCTCCTTTTGCCCTTACGTAGGCAATTACTCAGTCTATGTCAGAGTCTAATTCTATGCTCATCAGGTCAGTGACATGCTGTTGTATCATCATCCTTTCTTGCGCCTTTTCTCCAAACGCAGGTGGTTTCCTAAAACAGGTTGCAGCACAAAGACTACACAGAGCAGGACCACACTGGATAATCAGGCAGCATGAGAAGAGGAATACTAAGATGACACCAATGACCATTAGAACCTTCCATCCTCACGCTGAGATCAGAGTCCAAAACCACTCCATGAAGGACCAGTTTCCCTTGTCTACATGAATAGAGTCGGAAATCTTGTGTAGTTTCGAGATCGCCTCATAACTGTTGGAGCATTATTAGGAATAAAGACACAGCAGCTCGATTGGATCATTCTGCATACCCCACCTCGATCTGCAAGTATAACGTCTAGAACCATACCGTTCTGCAACGTCATGAGTCTATCCGCCTGAAGCTCAGCTGTCAAATTGCTAAGGGCACCAGCAGTTTTGGTAATAGTAGATTCAACTACCCGTGTTAGCTGACGTATGTTTCTACTATTGGCCATAGGCCCCCAGAACGGAAGGAAGCCTTTGAAGAAGTCTCCAGCTTCCTGACCAGCAGTATCTTCCTTGCTGAAGACACCTCTCGCTACTCTGGTCCTGTGATAGTCAGATGAAGCCGTGTATGTTGGAGACAACAATCGAGCAATATAGCATGATCCTGAAAAGTCGGCAGGCAACCATGTATAAGCTCTGTCTCGACAGATGAAGTAGGTACCCCTAGCAGTAAGAAAAGCAGGGGAAGAGTTAGCCGGAAACACGTAAGTCTCTACGCACTCACTCCTCCCTAGCTGAGCTCTCGGATTTCTCCCATTACCTTGCAAACAGACCTGACCTCGGTGAGGTACGACCCAGATTGGAGTTGAGCTTTTACGCTTGCTTTCTCCCAAACTAAGGCGATACTCTGAAGAATTCCAACTTAAATATACTCGCAATTCGTCTCTAGGGTAAGATGGAGTATTATTGACGTCTTTGATCATGTCAATAATTCCCTGGACTAAAGCTTTGTTGGCAGAGTTATATTTAGTGGAACGTGGTGGACGTGGAGGATAGGTTTCAAGGGCATAAGCAAAGATGGTTTGAAGGGCCTGAAATGATCCATTATAGCTGAAAGGCAAAACCAGATAGGGAATACCTTTATCCATAGTGTGGGGTATCAAGCCACACACCCAGCAGTCTGTAGTGTTAACTACCAGTTGGTGTTGGTGCAAGAGTTGTAAAAAAGTGTTATTAATGAATTCTGAGCGTCGAGCTTGCTCATGTTCAGGAAACGAATGAAAAGAGTGTATAGAAGAAACAGTAGAAGTAGCAGGATCAAGGGGAGGTACTGTGGTTACTGGCACAAAAATTAAACTCATACCGAAGACGATTCCACCCACCAACGTTATCAAAATAATCAAAAATGTAATGGCACATTGTATTAAAAAGCATTTGCTGTGAAGAATTCTGTAAAGTCTGTTTCTGCGAACATAAATCACATTTTCTCGTTGCAGCGCAGGAAGCTCCATCTTCTACAATCCGCTCGCGACCACTGATGATGTGTACGTAGATGAAAATGCCTCTATCAGCCCTGGGAGTTCCCAGAACCAACAGAAAGATCGACCTTGTGTCAGACCCCCGCAGATTCAACTAGGCACACAGCCACGACCCTACGGCTACCCAGACGGCAAGGCAATTTTAAAAAAACAATAAAACAATAGCAAACTTCCTGGCTGGGGGTAAAAGTTCAAAATTTCAAAATATCACAATGGGCAGTTGCCTGCTTTATTTGTCCATATTACGAGGTCGTAAATTGTATCTTTGCTTTGCAGGAACTGTTTGATCGGCAAATAGCATATCACTAGTAGTTGTTGCAGTGTTCAAGTTCGCAGATGACAGAGTTTTTTCTGATGCAGAGGACAAATGTTCAGAGTTCAAAGGAGTCTTTTCAGGAGGAGAGTCAGATTTCGGAGTGTCGGTAATCAATTCGGCATCGCTGAAAGGGATGAACTTTGGCGTTTTTTTCAAATTCGGAGGCACCAATTCCCTTCTTCACCCAGTCGTCGTAAGGAAGTGGCAAAGGTACACGCTTGACATGAGACGCGTGCACCCAGTGCTTGCGACCAGCTACACGAACTGCTGTTCTCGTTGCAAGCAGGACCTGGAAGGGGCCGACGTATCTGGGCTGAAGGTTCTTCGTCCTCGCGAAGTTTCTGATCACGACTTGATCGCCGGGTTTCAGCTGATGCCCTGGACTCTCCGGAGGCTTTGGCAATGCATCGAAAACCTGTTGGTGAATAAGACTCAATTTAGCAGTCAAGTCGTAAAGGTAGTCGATCAACATAGGATATTCTAGAGAACAAAACTCCTTTGGCCTAGGCACACCCCATACATTTGCCGGGCGGCCAAAGACAATCTCGTAGGGACTAAGCCCTACTCTAGAATGTACAGTTGCTCTCGTTGATAACAAAGCCAAGGGAAGTGCGTCTGGCCAGGACAAACCCGTGGATGCTTGAATTTTGGCTAGTTTTAGTTTGAGGATGCCATTGTAACCCTCAACTAAACCAGCAGACTGGGGATGGTTCCCACTGTGGAACTTCTGTTTTATGTTCAGACCGGCACACACACTCTGCATAACTTTCCCTATAAACTCACTTCCGTTATCTGACCATACAATCCGTGGCATACCATATCTAGGGAAATATTCTTTGAGAAGAATTTTGGCAGTTGATAGGGCAGTATTGTCCTTTAGTGGGTATGCTTCGATCCATCTGGAAAAAGCACAGACTACCACCAGGACGTATTTCAGATTATTACAGCGATCCATGTGAATGAAGTCTAACTGAATCACTTCAAAGGGGCAGGAAGGAGGAGCGAAGTGACCAGCAGGAGTTGGAGTTCCCTTGCCAGGATTATGCATCAGGCATACCATACAATTTTTCACCACTCTCTCTGCACATTTACTGATCCCATCATTCTTCCAGACTGGAGCCAACATCTTACAGATTCCTTTAGCGCTTATATGCGCTACTCCATGCGCCATTGTCACCACTGCAAGCACATACGCATCAGGCAACATCCAACGCTGTTGTTCTGACAAATCAATCCAACACCCACTTGAATCCAACTTGCCCGTACTTTCTCTCCATACACGTTTTTCCTCCTCAGTTGCCTCTTTCTGAATCTCTTTCACGCTTTCCATTGTATCCTCACACATTCCAGACTCAGCAATCCATCTTGCAGACGTAGCAACATACATTCTGCTCATCATGTCTCTTGCGGTCTTTTTAGCAGTTTCATCAGCAAAAGCATTCCCTCGACCAACATCATCCGTGATTGCTTTATGAGCACTGCACTTTACAATCGCAACTTCAGTCGGCAAGGTTAGAGATTCTAACAGATCGTTAACTAGCTGACCATGTTGAATCTTAGTCCCATGGGACGTAATGAAACCTCTTTCTTTCCACAAACGGCCAAAACTATGGGCCACGCCGAACGCGTACTGACTATCTGTGAACACATTCACTCTCTTTCCCTTAGCTAAAACACACGCTCTTGTTAGAGCTATTAATTCTGCAGCTTGGGCAGAATTCTGACTCACTCTTGCAGTCTCCACAATCGTCTTCAAAGTCGTTACCGCATAGGCAGCAGTTACATCACCATTCTCCAATTTAAAACATGACCCATCCACATACAACGTGCCATCTGGATCTGGTAATGGAGTATCTTTTACATCAATACGTCCTTTTGTCTCTTCCTCCGTTCTAAAACAACAATCATGGGGCTCGGAATCACTCGACTCTTGATTAGCCGGCAACAACGTTGCTGGATTCAATACATTGCATCTTTTGATCTGTATATGACTCGCTAATAACGTCAGCTCATAACCAGATAATCTCGCACTGGTAAGGTGTTGTGTCTTAGTTCGGTTCATGAGTGTATCCACTGCATGAGGAACCATGACCACTAGCATGTTGTTCATCACCAAACCAGCAGATTGTCAAATGGAAGCCGCAGCTGCCGCTGTAGCTCTCAAACAACTAGGTAACGCTCTAGCTACCGGATCCAATGTTGATGAAAAATACGCACAAGGGCGTTGTTTATCACCAAATGTCTGTGTCAGAACACTCAACGCGCAACCTTCTCTCTCGTGAACATAGAGCGTGAATGGCTTACTGTAATCAGGTGTACCTAATACAGGCGCTGAACATAGTGCATTTCGTAACTCAGAAAAACTCTCCTGACATTCATCAGACCATGGTACCGGACTCGGAACATTTTTCCCAGTCAAGGCTACCAACGGTTTTGCTAAAAGAGAAAAATTTGGGATCCACTGCCTACAGTAAGAGGTAATACCTAGAAAGGCACGCACTTCTCTCTGCGTGCGAGGAACACTCATCTGCGTAATTGCTTTTATTCTCTCTGGGGTCAACTTCCTTCCCTCCTTTGACAAGAGATGACCTAGGTAGGTCACTTCTTGGCAGCAGTATTGCATTTTCGAAGGTGACACCTTGTGATTCAAGTTAGACAAATGATGCAATAACGAAATTGTAGCTGCTTTGCAAGTTTCCTTGTCATCGGCAGCCACAAGAAGATCATCTACATACTGTACTAGAGCAGAACCTGGAGGAAGGACAAAGGTATCTAACTGACTTTTTAATGCTTGACTGTAAATAGATGGGCTCTCACAATAGCCTTGTGGAGCGCGTTTAAATCTGAAACTTCGACCTCCTAGACAGAAGCCGAAAATATCCCTGCTTTCTTCGGCTATCGGAATGCTGAAAAAGGCATTCTTCAAGTCGATGACTGAAAACCAAGTAGCTGTAGCAGGAATCAATGTTAACAAGGCAGTAATGTCTGGCACCACAGGAAACTGCGGGACCACAATCTTATTAACTTCTCTAAGGTCGATGACAAACCTATACACTGGAGGCTTTGTAGGATCAGTTCGTTTCAAGATCGGTAATACAGGGCTGTTACAGACATTTCCTCTAGTTTCCTCAACCACACCTTTCTTAATCAAATCTTGTACAATCAATAAAAGTGCACGCTCACCTTCACTAGATATTTTATATTGAGGAATTCGTGGAAATTTCACATTTGCCTTCAAAGTGACTACATATGGTGGTATTTCTAAAAGGCCTACATCATTAGGACCAGTCGCCCAAAGAGAATCAGGGAGTGAACGCAGCTCTGGCGGGAGTGCATCCATTGACAAGTACATCGGAGAGGTGATTCTTTTGCCCAATGTAAGCTGTACTCCTTCCGGAGAACAGTACAATGTCGCATATAGTCGTTTTAACAAGTCTAAACCAAGCAGATTTTCATTACAACCCGTCGTCAAAATCAGGGGTGCTTTTAATTGACACGGTCCAACAGAAATAGACAAAGGACCAGATATGGGGTTGTAAACAGGGGCGCCTGAAAAACCTACAGAAACATTTGTTGAGCCGGACAAAGGTGCGCCAGGGAGTTTCGCATGAATGATAGAACTTTTTGCTGCACCAGTATCCAACAGAAACGGTTCGACTACACCTGATGTTGCTACTGCGACATAAGGCCCACTCTGATCCACTGGAACTGATACTACTCCCTCTCTCTGTCCATGGCTGTCCTAGTACCCATTTTGCTGAAATCCCTCATCCACTTCACAATAGTCTTCAACAAGATACTGTTGAGATCTATTTTGCTGGGCAGACTGTCCATTTCGTTGATCAAAGTGATTGGTAGGACGATCATTCGTCTGTGGAGGCATAGCACCTCGCCCTCGACCTCTAGAATTTTGTACAAAACCACCACGACCTCTCTGAGCTGCTGCTGCATTATTTTGCGCCAAGATCGGACACTCATTCTTGTAGTGACCCTCTTTCTTACAGTACGCACACTGATTCCACTGATATTGAGGCCTCGGTGAACTATAATCTGTTCTCTGATACGAACCCTGTTGCGTATTATTCTGATTCATGCGAGGCGGATACGCCTGTTGCAAGAGAACTTTAGTCTTTAAGTCTTTCGTTTTCTTATCTGATTTCTCTTTCACCTCTTTATCCCTATTTTCATAATACTGTGCAGTTGCAAGTATTTGCGCAGTTGTAGAGACAGCCCACGCACTCTCGGAATCTTTTAATTTATTGCATAACTCAGGTAACAAATTATGTACGAATTTATCCACAAACAGTCTCTGTCCTCCTTCTGTGCTCATATCCTGACCACTATGATCTACAAAAGTCTCTTCGAACCTCGTGAAGAAGTCGGAGACACTTTCGTCTTTCTTTTGCCTGCATGCGGACAACTTGTCCCAATTAACACGCAATGCGGGCATCAGAGTCTTCATTAAATCAATTATTCTACCTGGAAGATTAGCAATTAGGGGTTCGGGTTTCGCACCACCTATTTGCTGACCATCCGCTGCAATGATAGCTGCCCAATCACCACCTAGGGCAACTGGATGATTCTCTTTACGAATTTTAGCCCAAATTGGTTGCGGAACTACATTGCCAAATAACATATCGATGTCCGCTAAGTTCATTATACAAGCCTCAACTGTCTGCGTTAATTCCTTATAATATCCGGCAGGATTCTTACGCGGGTCTGGCAAGGCCTGCTTCACTGCTAGTACTTCGGCTCGTTTCCATGGAATGTGTATCCACACTCTTTGGAATTGGGCTGGAGCGGCTACAATACCATTGGCATTATCAGCTTGTACAGCTTCGCGCCAAATTGGAGGAACCTCCCTCATTGGATATTGGCGACTTAGCTTCGTCTTACTTTTCTCTAAATCTCTCGGTGAACGAAGTGATGGGTCATTTCTATAACTTAAAATCAGTTCCATCGCCTCTTCTATATTTTGACCTACTATCATTCCTGCAGCAAAATCTTTCTGAACCTTAATTAAGTCTTCTAAATTCGATTCAACATCATCTTCTTCTATCTCCTCACGTAACAGCGAGCACATCTCATCAAAGACATACCGTTGCGTTGGTTCCTTCCATTGCATAAATGTATCTAGCACATCTTTCGTACTATATCTCCTACTCTTCGAAATCCATCTGAGAGCTGTGGAATCTAAAATTCCCCGTTCCTCAGTACTCGGAAGCTGACTACGTCTTTGAACAGAGTCAGAAGTAGGAGTCTTGATTAAAGTTTTATAGAAAGGAGACAGAATGTTAGAAACAGAATCAGTGATTCTTCGACGAACAGAAAGTGGAGTCAACACACTAGCAGACGCAGAGAATACAGTAGAGGTAGGAACAGATAGCGGGACAGTAGGAGTATCGAGGAAAATAGTTTGTGGAACAGTAGGTGTAAGCGACACAGATACAGGTATAGAAGTCGGCAATCCAGGAGGAGGAGGAGCCGTAGGAACATTCACATTGACCACAGGAGGTACAGGAGCTTGATTCTGAGGGGCAGGAGCAGGAATACCAGGTTGTCCAGCAACCGGCAATTGAACATTCGGTAAAGGTGGAGCCGTAGCACCTTGTGCATACGGTGGAGGTGACCTTAACAAGTAAGACAACAGAGGATCGTTTTCGGGGTCCTCCAGTATCTTAGCTGTTTTCGATGGCAAAGCAGGATAGCACTTGTCGATCGCTAAATTATGCTCTCTAATGGCCACCTCTATGGCCTTCTCAGACTCGTTAACTTGTAGCTGTTTAGCCGCTTGCTCTAGAGTCAACTCTTCTTGCTCTTTCTGTTCCTTCTTTAATCTCTTCATTTCTCTCTGTTTAGATTCTTTTCGCCAGTAACGGAAAGAATCAAACATTGCCGGCCGGGCTTTCTTCCTAAACAATTTCGCTTCTAAATTGTCAAGAATTTCGGGTTCAAAACTACCATGCAGTGGCCAACTAAGGACACCATCTTTTTTCGTATATCGGACCCACACCTCATTATAAGATATAGGACCCACACCATGTTTACAGTACAAGTCATATAGGGGAGTCCCAATCGGAGGAACCAGACATGAGTCCTCCAATCGTGAATCACTGTTGCAACCAAAACAAGACAACATACAATTTCTCCGACTTACCATTTTGCAATCCGGAACACAGAACAAACAAAACACGAAACAGATATGTGCACCTGAACCAAGAACTTAGGCCTACCAAAAACGAACTGATGTATCGATACCCAAACTAAACCAAATAGATTATCGTAACCAGAACAACCAGTGATAATCTTACGAAACCAAACCAAACCAAGAACCAAAAAGGATTTTAACAACCCTCACGAAGTTACTAACTAGCAATCACTAAATACTTAACTGAGGCACTGAAGACGTTACCAAGGAGAAACCCGTCACGTTTCGCTGTACTAAGGACTGCACCTCGGGTCCAAGACAGGGCGACGGTCAAGGCAACGGCCCACTGCAGCCGTCCTGAATGGGAACCCTCGTGGAAGAGAACTTCGGGCCACTTTTGCGATATGCCGGGATCGATGAAGTGGGGCGCCTCCCTCAGGAATCTTCACACGAAGTTTCTCGAACTCTTCAGGCTTTTGGACCGGTACCGAATGACGTCGCCCCACGTTGGGCGCCAATTGGAGTTCTGGACTTTTTTGGTTCCGTCCAGAGGTGTCAGGGAACAACACCCAAAGACCCCGGAGTTCCACCTGCCTTGGTGCACAAATGAACAGAAACACGGGCTTCTCGATGGTGGCGTCAAAGACCAAAGGTTTATTACTGCAGGGACACAGAAGTCACAGATACTACACACGGGCAGAATCTAGGAGCCTGTTCGATTTGTACAAAGAGGGTTGCTCCTTATATACTGAATTTTAAGCTGGGGGCAAATTCTTTACATGTAATACATTCCCAAAACCTTTGTGTCTAAAACAATAAATATTTGGCGTTACACAGGAACCGTCGATAATATCTGAGGCCAAAACATTACGAAGAGGGGTTCCCACTAGTTCATCACAATCCCTTGTCAATATTGCATTCAAGAGCCGGACCGCCTCATCGTAAATTTCGTTGCCTCCCCCTAATAAAGATTCAGAAAGAAAGGAACGGAGCCAGGTGTGGAAGATAGAAAAGTGGGATAAGGGATGTTTGTGGGTTGTAAATGGGCAAGGCTACCGGCTTCGGCCGCCTAATCATGATCGGGACAATGGACACGAGAACCAGTTCGGTAGGGCTGGCCTCGGGCAGAGGAGGCAGCTTTTGTCGAGTCATGCAGCTACAGCGTGTTCTGTTCCAAGGTGCACGTGTCACTTGAAGAGGTGAATCTCCGGCTAAGGCTACGTGTCCTTAATTGAAATGAAGTGATCAGAGGTTATTGCGTATGTGAGGGCAAGAAACACAAAATGGCCGCCATGATCTAAGATGGATGCCATGGGTAGATCAGAAATGTGTTGGTTACAAGAGTACTCTTGCTCGTAGCATAGCGAAAACACCAGGATATGCTAAATGGATCATTTGCGGTTCGCTGATACCAATATTATGTGTTTCCGACAATATTGAAAACACGGGTTCAAATCGTCACGGAACCTCAGGTGGTTGTTGGATGCGGTTGGTGCTCGGTATGTTTCTTGAAAGTGAAGTGGATACAGTGGTGGTCGGTCCAGTGGAGTTCGGTGGTGTGGTTGAAGGTGACGTGGGCATTTAAGGAGAAGATGGGATCAAGCGTGTGGCCGGCGATGTGGGTGGGTGTGTTGATGAGTTATCTGAGGCCGAGGTTGGTGAGGTTGTCAATCAGAGTTGTGGAGTTGGTGTCGTTGTTGTTCTCCAGGTGGAAATTTAGGTCCCTGAGGAGGATGTAGTCACTTGAAGTGAGTGCGTGGGTCCTGGTGAGGTCGGCAATGGATCCGCTGAATGGTGCTTGTGGTCCGGGGTGGTCTGTAGATGAGCGTTCCGCTGAGAGTGGTGTTGGGGTCGGCCCTGTTGTTATCAGTGACGGCGACGAGGGCAGTTTCGGTATTGTGGTTGCTGCGGAACCTATACTGGGAAGGGTCCAGTATGCTGTATACCTCGAGGTAGCGGGTCAACTATCTTGTGACCAGGAGCAGGGAGATGGGTCGAAAGTTCTTGAGGTCCTTGGGATGAGCCTTGGGTGTTTTGAGCAGGGCATTGATCTCGGCGTGCTTCCAGCTCTCCGGGAAAGTCGCGGTCTCGAAGGAGATGTTGATGGCTTTGCTGAGATGGGGTGCGATGGTGGTGCTGGCTTTGTTAAAGATGTGGTGTGGGCATGGGTCTGACGGAGAGCCAGAGTTGATGGTGTTCATGATCTTGATGGTGTCGTCGTTGTTCAAGTTGGTCCAGGTGAGCAGGGGATCGGTGTGGGTGGTGGTCGTGAGGTCAGAGGTCTCGGTGGCTGTCGGGGTGGTTAGGTTGTTGAAGCTTTGCGATGGAAGAAGGTGGCAAGGGAGTTGCACAGGTCTTGCATTGGTGGGATGCCGTTGGTGTTGGAGCTGGGGTTGGAGAGATCCTTCACGATGTTGAAGAGCTCTATGCTGTTGTGTGCATTCTTGTCTAGGCGGTCTTTCAAGGAGGCCCTTTTGGTGGATCTGATGAGATGATAGTGTCTGCGGATGTCGATCTTGTGGGCTGCGTGACTGTCCGGAGTCAGTTCCTGGTGCCATTTCTTCTCTAGTTTTTGGCAGGTTTGCTTCGAGGCCTGAGTACCGGGGTGATGGATGCGAGTGCCGATCCACTGTCTGAGGTTGTGGGTGGCAGTGCTGGCATTGGTGGGGTCAGCAGGTGGGCTTCGGGTGAGGGTGGTGTTTAGCTGGTATTTGGTGACTTTGCTCCAGCAGTGGCGGGGGATCTGGGGAGTGTGGTGGTGCGTGGTGGGTTTCCAGAAGGTGAAGTGGATGCATCCATGGGCAATCCATTGGAGTCCGCTGGTGTGGCTGAAGGAGACGCGGGGGCTTGCGGAGAAGATGGGGTCAAGAGTGTGGCCGGCAGAGTGGGTGGGTGTTGTGACGAGCTGTCTGAGTCCAAGGTTGGTGAGGTAGTCAATCAGGGTGGGGGAGTTGGTGTCGTTGTTGTTCTTGAGGTGAAAGTTCAAGTCCCCGAGGAAGATGTAGTCTGTGGAGGCAAGTGTGTGTGTACTAACGAGGTCGGCGATGGAGTCGCTGAACTGTGGCCACGGTCCGTGGGGGTCTGTAGATGAAGGTTTCTCTAAGGGTGGGGTTGGGATCGGTGTGGATCTGGAAGTGCAGGTGTTCGGCTGTGCTGAGGGTGTCGTAGGGGCTGGTCAAGACCCTGAGGGTGTTGCTGTGGATGATGGCGATTCCTCCTCCAGTTCTGTTGGTGAGGTCCCTGTGAGTGATCTTGTAGCCATCAGAGATGGCTATGGCGATAGAGGCGGGCGGGGAATGGATGGGCAGGGGGTCGGGTTGCAGGGGACGCAGCAGCAGGAGAAAACGAGCGGGATACAGAAGGCAAGAAAGGGGGACAAAACGGTGCAGATAACATAAATTAGGCAACAACCACTAAAACACAATAAAGGCAAAGGTACAAATTACAAAAATACAATGAGGCACAATGTGCCAAAATTACAAAGAGCAAACGCAGTATGAGAGGAGGTGCGGCGAACTTACAGCAGCGGCAGCAGTGGGATGGAGGGCACGGACACACAGGTGGTGCTGGGTGGCGTGGGGAGTGGCCTAACCTGTAAACAGGCTCATACCTTCCCTAAGTCTTTTACATGTAAAGGTTGGCCTAGCCATACACCTGCATGTGCAGACTGAAGTGAATCAAGCTGGAGACATAATGTAAGTGATACTTCTGGGCTATATAAGTGTGTATGCAACAATCTCCTTCAGCACTAGATACATAACAGTTGTGCCTGTCTGTGTAAGTGAATATTTACGTACTTCTGTCACAGTCTGTATGGTTGTTTTAGTCTGTGTCTACTTTTCTACTAAGGTATATCAGATTGAAGAGGCAGGCAAGATATAAATTGGGCACATGGGACTCTAGGACTGCATATAGCTTACTAAAACCTCAGAGTATATGTGTAACATGTTAAGCATATAACACCCTGCAACATTACGTAGCTGCAGACTATCTCAGTGGTAAGTTATCCATGTTCTTTTCAACTCTGTTTAACATCTTAGTCTCATCTAATTTTGCAGGTTCTCAGTCAGTTAAGCCCTGATGAAGTCATGGTATTATTTACCCAATGACGAAACAAATGTTGCCTTATCTCTTTATGATGAACATATTACACCATTGATGTTGGAAACGTTCATGGATTGTATGGAAATTTCAGCAGATGTGAAGAGCTTTTGGGATTGTATACCCATGGACTCATACATAGATTACAAGTCCACTTACTACTATCTACCGTATTTGGACATTGAAATTTCTACTATTTGAGTGATCGGACTATCTTTTCAGGGTCAGTTTTCAGTTTTTGGGTAAAGGGGTATTTTTAGGGTTCAGGGTCAGTTTTGGGTTTTTGGGTAAAGGGGTATTTTTAGGGTTCAGGGTCAGTTTTGGGTTTTTGGGGTACAGTCGTACAGGGTAAAAATAAAATAAATTTAAATTAAATAAATTAAATGAAATAAAAAATTTAAAAATTGAATTAAATTATTAGATTTTTAATTTATTTTAAATGTATATGTATTAGTTTTAATTTTTTAATTATGTTTTAATATGTTTATTTAATATTTGTAAAATTATATGTATTTTAAAATTATTTTTACATTATTATTAATACATTTAAAAAACGATATTTTTAATTTCGATATTTTTGTACTACGATATTAATTTTTCGATATTTTTGTACTTACCTTTATGAAGATATGACTCCGATATTTTTGATTTCGATATTTTTGTGTCGATATTTTTGTATGTAGATATTCTGTCTGTCGATATTATGTCAGACATTCATGGATCAATACCATCACCAACAATGTCTTGGATCTACGTGCAGAATGCTGTAATGCACACAAATTTCTTCTACTATGCATCAATCCACTCTTTCTATCTGGCCTGTTGATAATGATGTATTGTCCACCAGATTTGTGATATCTTGAAGAATTTCTAAAGTTTTATAATATATGTTATTTTGTACCAGATATAAAGTTGCATTTTTAACTTTACTAACATCTACTGACTCTTGCCATATCTTTTCACTCTTGGTCGGGACACCATTTAGTAGAGTTACAAATCCCTCTTCCAATTTCTTGGTACCCCTATAGTTTCAAAATGTTCTTTAAAATCTAATGGTAAGTATACAACTCTACCTTTGAGCCATTCTGGAGCTCAGTTGGAAGTAAGTTCCCTGCCTTTGCGATCTATAGCTTGAAATGAATGTATTGACTGTATTAATATGGATACATAAACATTCAAATCTTTCAGTACTTCTAGAACACTGCTCAAGAAGGCATTTTGGTTTCTTCTAACTTAATATAGCATTACCTTCATACATCTTGTCGGGTGGAAAAGTCAATTTGCTCTCTACAAATAAATAAACAGCAAATTCTCACCAATTACTGCTCTTCTCTTTTTCAGTTTTAATGTACAAATCAATATTACGAGTTAGATTTTTGTAGTGAGTGCATCAAGAACATACAAACGCAGTTTGGCTGCTCTGAAGAAACTGCATTAAAGTTTCTAATCGCTTTTTTAAAATTGCAAACACTAGTACATCTGTTCCACTCCACAACACCTGTTGTTACATTTTCCCTACACTCCTGTTCTGGTCCAAAGAAACAAAATGTAACATCATTGCAAACTTTTGTATTTCTCCTAAACATACAGCTAGAGTTTTTAAATACTTAAGCCTTCTAATAAAAGTTCACATTTTTGAGTGGTGTACGCCTAACATTCTGAAATGATGAAAGATGCTTTGATACACTTTTTTGATAGACAAGCTAGTGAGTGTCCTTGTACATTATTATGCTTTCTTACTTTGCATGGATATAATCCTTGCAAAGTACTTATTTTCTGTTTTAAACTTTGAGAAGCAAACATATGGAGGACATTCCTCAATAAATCAATTGATTGTTGACGAATACTAAAAACACTACTAAAATTTCCATTTGTACACGCCTTCCTTGCATCTCTTCAGCGATCACTTCCTCAACATCTCTAGGTACCATTACTTCTTTTGGAATATGAGCACCATTTTTGTTCTCAGATACATCACCTATATTCATCAACTGCATGCACAAATGTGTTGTCTTGAAAATAGCCTTCTTCATTAAAGACAGGCTCAGTACTAGAAGTATGTATCTATTCACCACTAAAAACGTTGCAAAAACTGAATACACAGGTTCAAGTGTAGTGAGCCTGAGACATGTTGCAAGACCTACTTGTCTCATGTTTAGATTAGAAAGTGTCAGTTATTTACAAGATATGTGAATGAATATCTCATTTCCTATCTGGGATTGCAATTGCAGGTATAATTAAGTTTTCTGATGATTGGCTGCCTCATTGTCTGACATCAATGATTCTTTAAGTGTCTCTAAATGAGTCTAGATGTCTTCCCTCCTGGATACACATGAGTTTTGCCTCTCTTTGTGATTGAATGTTTAGGTGCTTCTAATACTATCTCACTGGGTGTTTTTGTGTCTGTCTGCTCTAGTACTTAATTATCTTAAATGGAAGTCTAAATGACAAAATGGATGTATAATTCGGCACATGGATCTCTAGGATTTCATATAGCTGACAGAACCTTCACAGAACATGTCTTACCTTTTAATCACATAGCTCACTGCACTATGCTCTAGCTACAGCTAACTTATTGCTCAGTTATATGTCTTACAAGAGCAGTTTATACCTTGTGTAAGTGTTTTAAGTGACAAGACAACCCTGGTAGGAAAGGTACATGCTCAGGCTCAAGTCTACCAGGCCTGAGACATGATACAAGGGTTATTTCTCTGCATGGTAAACTTCAAACTGTCAATTCTTTAGCAGATATCTGAATGAGTGTCTCATTTCCTATCTGGAATTGTGATTGCATGCCTATGTAAGTTGGTTAGCAAATAACTGCCCATGTGACATGTATGCTTATCTAAATATGTCTGTAAGGAGCTGCATGGATTGCCTCCTGGGTGTGTTGGTGACTATTGGGTTATTTAACTACGTGTGTACAACTGCCTTCATTACCACTAGATATATATCACCTCTGCCTGTCTGTGTGAGTGAATGTTCACGTGCCTCTATTACTATCTCACTGGGGGGCATATTTACAAGCCCCTTGTGACAATTTTACACTGTCCTGTGTGTCACTTTTGTGACGAAGCAGCATTGTAAACAATGCGCCACTTTGCAACATATATACAACGTGACACATCTAGGGAGATGCATCACATTGTAATGCCCTACGTCACATTATACCTGCGTCAGGTATAATGTATGCAGGGTCGGCGTTCCCATGCAGGAACGCCTTGTAAAAATTACTCAGTGAAATCTACAAGATTTCACTGCGTCACATCTACGGCACCACTGCGTCAAAGCCTTACACCTGCTTGAAGCAGGCATAAGGAGTGATGCAGCACAATAGGAATAGGAATTCCTGAGCATTTGCTGGAGTTGTGTTGTGCTTGAATCAGAACTCCGGCAATGCATTACCTTTACGCCAACAGATGCGTGACTGCCACTGGGTGTTTTAGCGTCTGTCTGGTTTTCTACTTATGTATGTCAGATTTAAGTTTGGGGTGCAAGGTGGATGTTTAATTAGCCACACGGGCCTGTAGGAGTGGATATAGCTCACATAAACTTTGCAGTACATTTCATATATTGTAAGCACATACCAACCCTTCTTAAGTTCCTACCTGTAGCCTATCTCACTGGAGAATTATAAGTGGTAAAAGACTACGTTATACGTTTGTATAATTTTTCAATGTGAAAATTGACCTAGCAAGAAAAGTGCAGGTACATGCTTAAATGTAGAAGGCCCAAGACATGAAGCAAGACCTACTTCTCTGCATGGTAGAGTTGAAAGTGTCAGTACTTTACTAGATATATCAATGAGTATGGCAGTTACTGTTTGGGGCTCTGATTACATATATTTATACAGGTCTGTTGCCAAATCACTGCCTCTCTTTGTGACATGTAGGGCTCTCTAGATGTGACGGTAAGGGGCTGCACGGATTGACTCCTGGTTGTGTTAGTGAGTATTTCATTTTTTAAATTGTGTACAGCTGCTTCCATTACCACTAAATACATATCAGCGCAGTCTGTATGTGTGTCTGAACATTGCAGTGGTTCTCTATCTACCTCACTGGGAGTTTTAGTGTCTCTCTACTTTTCTACTTAGGTATCTCAGATTGAAGTATAGCTAGCAGGGTTGATACATATATGGACACCGAAGTCTATAGACGTGCATAAACCTCACAGTACAGGTGCTACATTTTAAGCATATATCACCCTACCCGATGACTAACCTGCAGCCTACCTCTGTGGGGACTTATATATGGTAAAAAAATCACTTCAATCAATCAGAACATTTGTAAAGTGCACTGCTCACTTTTGCAGGTCTCAAGGCGCTGGGGGGGAGGGATGCTGCTACTGCTCGAATAGCCAGGTCTTGAGTAGTCTTCTGAAGGTAATTAGGTCCTGGGTCTGCCATAGGAGGGTTGGGAGGGTGTTCCAGTTCTTGGCAGCGGGGTGGGAGAATTATCTGCTGCCGAAGGTCACTCTTTGGATGCGGGGGACGGTCGCGAGGTCAAGGACGGTGGAGCGGAGCTGGAGGGTGGAGGTGTAGAAGGTGAGTCGTCTGTTGAGGTATGCTGGTTCGGTGTTGTGGAGTGCCTTGTGTGCATGGGTGAGGAGCATTAAGGTGATCCTCTTGTTGACGGGAAGCCAGTGCAGATCTCTTAGGTGGGGTGTGATGGGGCAGGGGCAGAGGATGTCGAGGATCAAGCGTGCAGAGGAGTTCTGTAAGCGTTGTAGTCGTTTCAGGAGCTTGGCCGAGGCTCCTGCTTATAGGGCGTGTCCGTAGTCCAACATGCTGCTGACGAGGGCCGTTCTTCTTGTTTCGGTGGGGATTCAGCTTTAGATCTCATGGAGCATGCGGAGGGTCTTGAAGCAGGAGGACGAGAAGGCATTGGCTAGCTTGGTCATGGAGCATGTCGAGTTACAGATGAACCCCAGGTTGTGTGCGTGGTCAGAGGGTGTTGGTGCTGCTCCCAGTGGGGACGGCAACCAGGAGTCGCCCCAGGCCGAGGTGGTGGAGCCGAGGATAAGAACTTCCATCTTGTCCGAGTTCAGTTTCAGATGGCTGTTCTTCATCCGTTCGGCGACGGCTTTCATTCCTTTGTGGAGGTTGGTTTTGGCGGTAATGGAGTGCTTGGTGAGGGAGAGGATCAGCTGGCATAAGAGATGATGTTGTGGTGGTTGTGAAGTTGGGCGACGTGGACGAGCGTCACTATATAGAGGTTAAACAGTGTCGGACTGAGGGATGATCCCTGGGGTACGCCGCAGATGATCTTGGTGGCTTCGGATCGGAAAGGGGGAGGCAGATGCTCAGTGTTCTGCAGGAGAGGAAGGATGTGATCCATTCCAGCGCCTTGTCTCGTATCCCTACGTCGTGGAGGTGTGTGCATAGGGTGCTGTTGGACACCGCGTCGAAGGCGGCTGATAGGTCTAGAAGGATGAGGGGCATGTTTTCGCCGAAGTCCAGCAGGTCCCTCAATCAATCAATCAATCAATCATAGAATTTATAAAGCGCTCTACGTACCTGTTGCTGTTACTGATCGAAGAGCCAGGACTTGAGGAGTCCTCTGAAGGTGAGTAGGTCTTGGGTCTTTTGCAGGTTGGTATGGAGGGTGTTCCAGGTCTTGGCCGCGAGGTATGAGAAGGATCTGCTGCCGGAGGTCTTTCGTTGGATGCGGGGAACGACAACGAGGGCTAGGTTTGCGGAGCGGAGCTGCCGGGTGGGGGTGTAGAAGCTAAGTCTATTGTTCAGGTAGGCTGGTCCTGTGTCGTGGAGTGCCTTGTGAGCATGAGTAAGAAGCTTGAAAGTGATCCTCTTGTCCACGGGGAGCCAGTGAAGGTTTCTCAGGTGGTGGGAGATATGGCTGCGGCGGGGTACATCGAGGATCAGCCGGGCGGAGGCGTTTTGGATGCGTTGGCGGCGTCGTAGGTCTTTTGCTGGGATGCCTGTGTAGTGTGTGTTGCCCTAATCTAGCCTGCTGCTGACGAGGGCCTGTGTCACCGTTCTTCTTGTTTCTGTCGGGATCCATTTGTAGAGCCTACGGAGCATGCGGAGTGTGTTGTAGCAGGAGGCGGAAACTGCGTTGACCTGTTTAGACATGGCGAGGGAGTAGTCTAGGACAAAGTCCAGGTTGCATGTGTGGTCAGTCGGTGTCATTGGTGTTCCTAGTGAAGTAGGCCACCAGGAGTTGTCCCAGGCGGAGGGGGTGGGTCCGAGGATGAAGACCTCGGTATTGTCTGAGTTCAGTTTCAGACGGCTGCTTCTCATCCATTCGGCGATGGATTTAATTCCCTCGTGGAGGTTGGTTTTGGTGGTGCGCTGGTCCTTGGTGAGGGAGAGGATGAGCTGGGTGTCATCGGCGCAAGAGAGAATGTTGAGGTTGTGTTGTCTGACGGAGATCCTGAGTGGATGGAGTTCATGATCTTGCATGTCTCTGTGTTGATGATGTTAGTCCAGGAGGTCAGGCGGTTTGCACAGGTGGAGCTTTCGGGGGTGGGGTCTGGCGTGGGCGTGGCATTGAAGCTGTCATGGATGTCGGTGATCTTCTGATGGAAAAAGGTGGACAGTGCGACCCAGAGTTCTTAGGATGGTGGGATGTCGTTGACGTTGGCGCTGGGGTTGGAGAGTTCTTTCACAATGCTGAAGATCTCTTTGCTGTTGTGTGCATTGTTCTACAGGTGGTCTTTGAAGTGGGATCATTTGACTTGTCTGATGAGTTGGTGATGCCTGTGGGTGGCGTCCTTGTGGGCTGTGAGGCTTTCAGGTGTGCGTTCGAGGAGCCATTTCTTTTTTAGTTTCTGGCAGTCGCGCTTGGAGGTTAGGAGCTCGTCGGTGAACCAGGTGGCTTTTTTTCTGGCTTGGTTGTCGGTGGGTTTCTTAAGTGGCGCGAAGGTTTTGGCGCAATCGTTGATCCACAGTCTGAGGTTGTGGGCGGCGGTGTCTGGGTCGGTCGGGTCGAAGGGTGGGTTCTGGCGAGGGTGTTGGTAAGCTGCTCTTCAGTAACTTTGCTCCAGCATCGGCAGGGTGGTTGTTGGGTGCGGTTGGTGCTCGGTATGTTTCTTGAAAGTGAAGTGGATACAGTGGTGGTCGGTCCAGTGGAGTTCGGTGGTGTGGTTGTAGGTGACGTGGGCATTTAAGGAGAAGATGGGATCAAGCGTGTGGCCGGCGATGTGGGTGGGTGTGTTGATGAGTTATCTGAGGCCGAGGTTGGTGAGGTTGTCAATCAGAGTTGTGGAGTTGGTGTCGTTGTTGTTCTCCAGGTGGAAATTTAGGTCCCTGAGGAGGATGTAGTCACTTGAAGTGAGTGCGTGGGTCCTGGTGAGGTCGGCAATGGATTCGCTGAATGGTGCTCGTGGTCCGGGGTGGTCTGTAGATGAGCGTTCCGCTGAGAGTGGTGTTGGGGTCGGCCCTGTTGTTATCAGTGACGGCGACGAGGGCAGTTTTGGTACTGTGGTTGCTGCGGAACCTGGACTGGGAAGGGTCCAGTATGCTGTATACCTCGAGGTAGCGGGTCAACTATCTTGTGACAGTCTTCTCTATGACCTTCACCAGGAGCAGGGAGATGGGTCGAAAGTTCTTGAGGTCCTTGGGATGAGCCTTGGGTGTTTTGAGCAGGGCATTGATCTCGGCGTGCTTCCAGCTCTCCGGGAAAGTCGCGGTCTCGAAGGAGATGTTGATGGCTTTGCTGAGATGGGGTGCGATGGTGGTGCTGGCTTTGTTAAAGATGTGGTGTGGGCATGGGTCTGACGGAGAGCCAGAGTTGATGGTGTTCATGATCTTGATGGTGTCGTCGTTGTTCAAGTTGGTCCAGGTGAGCAGGGGATCGGTGTGGGTGGTGGTCGTGAGGTCAGAGGTCTCGGTGGCTGTCGGGGTGGTTAGGTTGTTGAAGCTTTGCGATGGAAGAAGGTGGCAAGGGAGTTGCACAGGTCTTGCATTGGTGGGATGCCGTTGGTGTTGGAGCTGGGGTTGGAGAGATCCTTCACGATGTTGAAGAGCTCTATGCTGTTGTGTGCATTCTTGTCTAGGCGGTCTTTCAAGGAGGCCCTTTTGGTGGATCTGATCAGATGATAGTGTCTGCGGATGTCGATCTTGTGGGCTGCGTGACTGTCCGGAGTCAGTTCCTGGTGCCATTTCTTCTCTAGTTTTCGGCAGGTTTGCTTCGAGGCCTGAGTACCGGGGTGATGGATGCGAGTGCCGATCCACTGTCTGAGGTTGTGGGTGGCAGTGCTGGCATTGGTGGGGTCAGCAGGTGGGCTTCGGGTGAGGGTGGTGTTTAGCTGGTATTTGGTGACTTTGCTCCAGCAGTGGCGGGGGATCTGTGGAGTGTGGTGGTGCGTGGTGGGTTTCCAGAAGGTGAAGTGGATGCATTCATGGGCAATCCATTGGAGTCCGCTGGTGTGGCTGAAGGAGACGTGGGGGCTTGCGGAGAAGATGGGGTCAAGAGTGTGGCCGGCAGAGTGGGTGGGTGTTGTGACGAGCTGTCTGAGTCCAAGGTTGGTGAGGTAGTCAATCAGGGTGGGGGAGTTGGTGTCGTTGTTGTTCTTGAGGTGAAAGTTCAGGTCCCCGAGGAAGATGTAGTCTGTGGAGGCAAGTGTGTGTGTACTAATGAGGTCGGCGATGGAGTCGCTGAACTGTGGCCACGGTCTGTGGGGGTCTGTAGATGAAGGTTTCTCTCAGGGTGGGGTTGGGATCGGTGTGGATCTGGAAGTGCAGGTGTTCGGCTGTGCTGAGGGTGTCGTAGGGGCTGGTCAAGACCCTAAGGGTGTTGCTGTGGATGATGGCGATTCCTCCTCCAGTTCTGTTGGTGAGGTCCCTGTGAGTGATCTTGTAGCCATCAGCGATGGCTATGGCGATAGAGGCGGGCGGGGAATGGATGGGCAGCAGCAGGAGAAAACGAGCGGGATACAGAAGGCAAGAAAGGGGGACAAAACGGTGCAGATAACATAAATTAGGCAACAACCACTAAAACACAATAAAGGCAAAGGTACAAATTACAAAAATACAATGAGGCACAATGTGCCAAAATTACAAAGAGCAAACGCAGTATGAGAGGAGGTGCGGCGAACTTACAGCAGCGGCAGCAGTGGGATGGAGGGCACGGACACACAGGTGGTGCTGGGTGGCATGGGGAGTGGCCTAACCTGTAAACAGGCTCATACCTTCCCTAAGTCTTTTACATGTAAAGGTTGGCCTAGCCATACACCTGCATGTGCAGACTGAAGTGAATCAAGCTGGAGACATAATGTAAGTGATACTTCTGGGCTATATAAGTGTGTATGCAACAATCTCCTTCAGCACTAGATACATAACAGTTGTGCCTGTCTGTGTAAGTGAATATTTACGTACTTCTGTCACAGTCTGTATGGTTATTTTAGTCTGTGTCTACTTTTCTACTAAGGTATATCAGATTGAAGTGGCAGGCAAGATATAAATTGGGCACATGGGACTCTAGGACTGCATATAGCTTACTAAAACCTCAGAGTATATGTGTAACATGTTAAGCATATAACACCCTGCAACATTACGTAGCTGCAGACTATCTCAGTGGTAAGTTATCCATGTTCTTTTCAACTCTGTTTAACATCTTAGTCTCATCTAATTTTGCAGGTTCTCAGTCAGTTAAGCCCTGATGAAGTCATGGTATTATTTACCCAATGACGAAACACATGTTGCCTTATCTCTTTATGATGAACATATTACACCATTGATGTTGGAAACGTTCATGGATTGTATGGAAATTTCAGCAGATGTGAAGAGCTTTTGGGATTGTATACCCATGGACTCATACACAGATTACAAGTCCACTTACTACTATCTACCGTATTTGGACATTGAAATTTCTACTATTTGAGTGATCGGACTATCTTTTGTATATTAAAAGTGCTTCTGTTGAGGAGCCTAATTGGGTTGTATGGTAACTAACCCTTGTCCTAGAGCACCGTCTGCGATACGCTTCTATCTACTTTCCCCAATACTTATTGCAGAGTGCCTATTGCTGCAGACCAGTTACCATACCCTTATATGGTCTTTTTTTAATAGGTTTCAGCTTTCACATTAAGCCTTGATCACAGTTTAGCGAGTTTAAAGTGAAAAACAATCACATGCTTTTTAATCCAGGTGGGCACATGATTCAGCAACAAAAAATCATAGAATTCCCAAAATACACTGGAAATATCATCATATCTCTGGACTACCATGTATTATTTCAAATACTGCTTAATAATGTCAATTTGACATCACAGTCTTATTATTCATGATATCATATCAGTGCATATAAGTGTACTCTTCACATAAAGTGATCACATGCATATATAATCAAGCCAAATATATATGGGACCAATGGGTCATGCTCCCCATGCAAGACAATGGATTGCCCCAGGTATTTTCAAGCATGGAGTTGAGCAACGGAAATAGAAGGGGTAATCTACCACCTGTCATTTCCTGCTCCCTTGCATTTAGGTGAAATGAATATTGACTGTGCCAACATGTATAAGTGGGATTGAAAAACTACAGAAGATTTATATTTGGCTTGACTATATATTCATGTGTTTCACTTTATATGCACTGAAACGTAAGCCTAACTATAACTACCCAGTGGCTTATAATGGGGGCTCCCTTGTGTCTATGCCACTCTGATGATTTTTAATTAGAGCAAAACACGTCAGGGGTTGCCTTTATTCATTTCAGGTGAGCTTGGATGGTATTTTACCTATCCAAAGCTGTAACATACTGCCTGGAATGGTGAAAGTCTTTTGTCAATTTGCTGCTCAACGTGGATGACATTAGCTAATTCTATGATTAAGGATTTTGCTGTCAAATTGCAAAAGGCATTGACACTTCCTAGCTTAGTGTAGATCGCACTAAGCTAATCCTATACTTAAAACCTCTGCCTGAAAAACAGACATATGAGGTGAGTAGATGTAAAGTGCCGGAGGTGTTGTAGTGTGCTTTATATAAAGCCAATGCTCTCCACCTAAACTTTGTAACTGTCCAGAATTCCCTGCTTCCTTTTTTGCATAATTTATGAGGCACTCTAAGCCTGAAAGGGTATTGTCTTGAGAATTCCTTCCTATCTATTGACACTGGAAGCACAGTTACTCTACAGATGCCGCTATCAATAAACTCTTTGACACAATTGCCGGTGACATAAAATACAACAACAGCAGTGATGTTTTCAATGTTTTGATGAGTATGAGATCTCATTCAGCGTTTATCATTGTTTCAGTGTCTATCGTTTGTGACAATTAACTCCTCCCCGTGACTTCCTTATTATAAATAATAGCTTCACTTGAAATTAAGTGCCCAAATCATAAAACATAGATATTTGTATGTGTGAGTGCCTTCATAAATATATTACTACAAACATGTGTGTTAAGGTAACCACATAAACTGTATGATTTAGGCAAAGGTGGAATTCAATAATGCTGGAGTAATCAGAGTAATTTCAGTAATACCTCATTACTCTTTAACAAGGAATTGATGATAATTATGTGATTACTCCTCCTCACGTAATAAGAAGTAATTTGGGGGTAGGAATCCTTCCACCAGAGCACATTTATCAAGCATGAAGTCAACACCACATATTTTACGTTGGGGAAAAAGCTTGGGATTACAGGGACCTTGTACTAGAATTGCTGTAACTGTAATTTAATGCTCATTTGTATTTAAAAAGATTTTGGACACTTCCCCTACACTTTTTTGCACCCTTCATGAAATACACTCACCATTGTGTTCTCCACATTGATTCATTGCCACCTGTTGTTATATGTATCCATATATGTCAATGGTAAATCTATGGAACAAACATAGACACAAGGCATGGGAGCGATGCACATGGTCAAAGGCAAGCTTAAAGCTAGTGAGTAATAGGAGAGGAAGCTCAGTTCTGATGGTTAACTCCATGGCTGCTAAGGCAATTTCCCTCCTGTGCTGGAAATTGCTATTTTACTTGTTTTATGACGAGCTGGGCTCGTCATCAGTGTGCGAGGAGGCTACACCATGACGAGCCCAGCTCGTCATGAGCGTGGAAGGGGTTAATGAATTGTGATGTCATTTTCTTTAATGAGGTTAGCCATCAACTGTTTCCTAGGTGCATAGATGGAAAAAGCCTGTTGCCTTGCTTTTCTGTTTTTATACTTCTTAGTCTGCAGTCTGGTGGTTCCCTGGCTGCTGGTATACTGGTAACCACCAACGATACTGAGCTCCTATGCAAAATAAGAAGGGGTACTAGTCGTGATGGCTTTGGGAATGATGCCGTTAGTTTTGAAGATGATGCAGGCTGGAAAGGGGAGTCAGTGGGGAGGTGGAAAGATCATATTTCCTCAGACACTGTATGAGACATGCTACAGCATGCAGGGTGTTCCTGGGTGATACCTGTGTGGAGTATGGATGACCAGAGAGAAGGGCATTGCCACGATCCAGATGCAAACATACAAGGGCTTGAAAAGGAGTTCTGAAGTCATTTTCGGTAAGAAACAGTTTGACTTTCTTTAGAAGAGAACTGTCATATCAGGCCATCTTTGTTTTTCTGGCAATGCGTGAGGGAGAGGTTGTTGTCCAGAGTGAATCCAAGTAATTTTTTTTTTTTTCATTTATATGGAACGCTTCACGAATTTGCGTGTCATCCATGCTAATCTTCTCTGTATCGTTCCAATTTTAGTATATGTGCTGTCGAAGCGAGCACTAAATCCAAGTACTTTTGCATTTGGTGAGAGCTGGGGCTCAAATCTGTAAGGGTTCATGTCATTTAGTTACGTTTTTACTGTAACCTGTTGTTATTCTTGGCAAATGATAGAAATTCTGTCTTGTGTGGGCCGTGCTTCAGATAGGATAGAGGTTGTATATCACTGTAAATAAACAGCTTTTTTTGTATTATCTAAGATCTTTTTCCCTAAGTTTTAAAAAATTGTACTGATTTAGTTTTAGAACTTTTAACCTGCTTCTTTGGCTAACTTGTGTTAATTTTGTTATTTTTATTTCATGCAAAAATCGACAGACAGGCAGACAGAGGGAGGGAGACAAAGGAAGGGAAAAAGAGGGAGGGAGACAGAGGGAGGGAGACAAAGGCTCATTAACAAGTAGGTTAAAGTGAAGGCTGAAATTCAGTGTTGGTCAGAAACTATATGACTAATACTGGGAGAATGTTGTGGGAAAGTTTTCAAATGTTTGTTAAAAGTACTGTTGTGTTTTAAGAAGGTGTTTCTAACAGTTTTATGCCTTTTCTTTTTGTTCAAACAGGACTGAGAAGAAGCAACTTCATGAACCTAGCCTTCAGCCACTTATTGGAGTTCTTTTAGCTTGTTTATCTGATACAGTTCAACGGTATCCCCATAATCTCTTTTGAATGTAGAAGATGGATACTGTAATGCTCTTATATTTTTTCAGATCTACTTCTATCCACTTTTTAAAACTGTCCACTTGCAGGCAACATTTCTTCCATCATGTAACTTCCATGTTGGAGAACATCTATATCTTTAAAGTACACATTATTGTGTTTAGGATATAATGTAGCTTTCTTCACCTTAATAAAATACACTAGTTCCTGCCAGATGTTGTTTTTCGTGGGCACAATATTCATTAGAATAGCAAATGGTTCTTCCAAATCTCTCTCTACGCCAACAGTTTCAATATAGTGTTTCACATCTAAAGGAAAATACACAGCTGTACTTTCAGCCCGTTCAGAAGCTCAATGGATGACACCTATTGAGTTTGCTTCTCTGAGAAAATAATGGAACATCTGCATAACTTAGCTTTAGAAACAAAGATACTGTTTCTAAATTTCAGAGTGTACTTAAGCTCAACATGATGACGATACCAGTACTCCTTCTTCCTAATGTTTGCAGATGTAAAGTAATTAGACAACAGCACTGTAAGTACATAGGCAGACACTGACATGGCCATCCAAATAGTAATGCACCTGATAACAGATTCAGCCGCACACTGATGCATATGCTAACACACTGAAGCTCATTCAGGTGCGTACACTAACACACCCAGGCACTCAATAATGCATACACTCACACACCTAGGCATCCACTCATCCACATATCACTATCACACTGATACAGTCAGTGACACATTAAAAAGACAGAGTTAGCTTTTCACTCTTCAACAAACATTTTGTAGACTTTGAATACAAAACAAAAACTAACATCAATGCTTCTTCACTGTATCTAAGAATGCACCCACAGAAGAAATTTGTATAGAGACTAGCATGCGGCATTTCACTCAATTCCTCACCGGCAGCTAGTATTGTAAGAAGTGCAGCTGAGATCATTCTCAAAAGGCTGATGTAGAAGTCATCTGTCCTGCTGCAGCTCCTTCTTTTTTCTTGCATCATCTGGTTGAACACCCTCTCATGAATTGTTATTAGGTGCTTCTACATAGAACTTTTCCAATGTGAATATTTCTTTGCAGTGCCTCTGGATAACTACAAGCCACAAATTGTGCACTTGACATATTTTGCTGATTCCTTATTGTCCCATGAAGGTATAGTAAAGTGCTTCCACGCATAATTTTCTTTTCTGCAAGGTGGTGTGTCTACTTCTTCATCCTCAAGAGGTTGTGGATCCTCATCTTGAGCGGACAATGTAGCTTTAGCCTTTGTCGAAAAGCACAGCACTTTTGCTTCTCAATCCTCCTTCTAGGGACTTTGCTAGAGTATTAACTGAAATAAATAAACAATAGAAGATCATAATATTTTACAAATGCAATTTGAAAAAAACTTAGACCTTCCCTGCAATAAACAAAGGTTAATGAGACTTTAAAGTAAGGCTCAGATTTCATTTGAAAAGTCATCAGAGATACCACTGACAAAGTCATGATTGATGCATTATATGTGAGGTCATAAGCAGTGCATTGCAGGGGTGTAAGTTGTAGTTAGCCCAGGTAACTATAACTGCTGAATTTCTATGGTTTTGCATGTGTGAAATCTGAGCTTAACAATAATGTTAATGTAACCTTTGGGTCTTTTCAGTGAATTTATAAGGACTTTTTAAATTCTATTATAATGTCCCTGTAACCTTTTGTTTTTAGATTGAAAAAAAAACAATATATATATATATATATATTTATACATATATATTTATATGTATATGTATAATTTATAATATACATATATATATATATGTATATATATATATATATATATTTATATAGTTAGGAATTCACATTTAAAAAACCTTTGAAATTCACTCAAAAAACTATACGTTTTAGGGATGTTTTAGTTAGCTGGACATTTCACTCATACAAAACCATTGAAGTTGCTCCTATATAGTTAGTTGTACTAACTATATTTCGCGCACCCGCCATCCACTGCTGATGATGTCATATATTACATCATTCATGACATGGTCAGTGACATCACTGATGACATCTCAAATGACATCACTGATGACATCACTGATGACATCATCCAGTGAATTTGGTTTGCTTCGTTATTTAAATATGCATTATATATATATATATATAGCAATTTGCATTGAAGAATGAGTGGATATATATGGTTCCAAAAGAGCTGGTGAATTGCTCTTTGAGTGAAGGATCTTCTCTGAGCAGGATGAAAAGCAAAAGACCCAACTCAATGATACATGCACGGTGGACAACTGAATAATGATAGTCCTCCCAGGTTAAACATTGACCTTGCCACCTTGCTGAACAGAAATATTTCCAGAATGATAAAAACATCACCAACTGCAACGCAGAAGGACTGAGGATGCCTCAAAGTATTTGAATGTTGCACTTACAGTGTCCCTCATCCTACTGAATTTTGGCAAAGCAGGTATTCATTCCTAAGTCTAAAAAGAATATATGAGTTTGGTTTTTGGGTTGTTCTGAGCCTATCTCCCTGATTTCAATAGAACAGTCAGTCAGTCCGTCAAAATATCTTTATTCGGCTTTTTAAAAGCCATACAAAGAAACGAACAGTAGAATACATTTCATACAAAATTTATCAAAATGCACATGATACAGAAGTCTAATACAATTTTTAAGATTTTATAAAGAACAATTTAATAAAAGGATGTAATTAACATTAATAATTAATCTTGGCAGGGGGCTTTCGCCCTGGAGGCGGCTACCAAGAATTTAGCAACGCAGTAAGTAATATGAGGGTTAGGTAATAGTTGTAAGTAGAGCAAAGCCGGTCTCACCTGTGTGAAGCCGGCCTCCTTGAGAATTGGCAACAAGAATTTTTTCCTAGGCTCTAAATACAAACCACAAAACATAACAAAATGCATAGTGTCCTGCACTGAAAACTGGTCACAGCAGCAGGGCGGGGCTAATTCTGGTTTCTGCCAGTTATTAAAAGAACCTAAATAGTAATGCAACAAATTAAATCTAAATTTAGTTAAAAGAAACCTGTGGAAAGGATGCGTAACATAACCAAGGTAAGGTGCAAGTGAAGGTGAAGTAAGCAGCAGGCAATGATCCCTCACTGCCGGCTTTGCTAGTTCACTCTCTTCGCGGTGCATCTCCTTCCTTCCCATAAAAGACTTTCTTACTAAATCAAGGTCTTGAATCCTGATGGACTCCGGAGAAGTAAAGAGCTCCGGGCGACCTAGATCGGAGAAAGCTTTTGCTAGATAGGCCAGCCAAGGAATTTTGTTGGATTTATCTAGGGCCAAGACATCGGTCAGAATCTTATGGTTTAATGGGAGTTCTTCATTCATCCATATTTTTAGCCAGATAATCAAAGGGGCCAGGCTCAACTTATCTGAGAGAAATTGAAGACCAACTTCTTTATGTACGGAGTACGTTGGAGTGGACTGAGGTACAGAGAGCAGGGCTCTGATGAATCCATTCTCCGCTCTCTGTATTGGCTCCACATTTGCGTATCCCCACAGTGCTGAGCCATATAATGCAATGGCCACAGATTTACTATTATAAATTTTTAGGATCGCTTCCATAGGCCTGGCTCCTAGCCTACCAGCAAAGCTCAATATTGCTGAGGCTGATCGTGTGACGGCCAGTCTCTTAGCTCTAACCTGTGGGCCCCATGTCCCTTTCTGGTGGAACAAAATACATAAATAGGGAAATGTGGATACCCTAGTGACCAAATCCCCCCTACAAGTAAATGTTTTAGTTCTCTTCCTGCGACACTCTGTGCCCACCACCATAGTGTGTGACTTGGCTACGTTTGTTCTGAGATCTAGATGGTCCATAAACGTGCCAAAAGCGTTCAATAGGCGCTGGAGGCCAACTCCCGTACGGGCGATCAGCACGGCGTCATCCGCGTATAGGAGTGCCGGTATCTTAGTTGCTCCTACACGCGGGACGTCGGCTTCCTGCCCCTCAAGGTGCGTACCCAGGCCATTGATGTAGATGGTAAACAGTAAGGGGGCCAAAATGCAGCCCTGCCGCGCACCCCCCTTAGGGATCTAAAGAGAGCGGTGCACCTACCCTCGTTGGTCACGCGTACACTCGAGAAGAGTTCCTGGTGCAGGGAGGACATAAAGGTAACTAATGCTTCATCTATGCCAATCTCCAACAGAATGGACCACAACTTAGTCCTATTGACTAAGTCGAAAGCGGAGGAGAGGTCCATGAATGCAAGATACAAAGACCCCTCCTTAGCTACAGTATATTTGGAGATGAGCAGGTGTAAATTAATGCATTGTTCAATAGTGCCCTTTTTTTCCCTAAATCCATATTGGATTTTGGATAATCCACCACAACCCTCAACATTCTCCCTTAGCCTAGATAAAAGAACTCTGCCTAAGATTTTTACCGAAGAATCTAGAAGGGATATAGGCCTATAACAGCCTGGGTCATCCCGCTGGCCTTTTTTGAAGATGGGAACAATGGTGGAGATGTTCCATGATGCGGGTACGAGATTATCATTCACTGCATTAAACACATTTGTCTAGACTTCAGCCCACAATTTTGGGGAATACATGAAGAAGTCAGCAGGCACACCGTCCGGACCAGGTGCCTTGTGCTTTGTAGTGGACATAATGGCTTTCTCCACCTCTTCTTGGTTAAAGATAATGGGGCAGGTGGCTGATCTTATCAACGGGGCGTCTATGGTTGCGTCAGCAGTGTCCCCATAGACATTTTTAAAGTGGCATAACAATTTTTCATCAGGAATAACGCAGTCCATGATATCATTATCATAATCTGAGAAGAGAGGCTGTTTGATAATCTCCCAGAATTTTTTGCTGTTCTTCAGGACTGCTGCCGAAAGGAGGTCTTCCCAAGCTTCTTGTTTAATGGTGTCCTTTCGTTTTTTTAATGCTAATTTATAGATTTTCCTGAGTCTGGTAATCTCATCATTTGCCCTAGGAATACCTTTGAGAGCTACCAGTAATGATCTGTGGGCTTTAGAACATGCTGAATCAAACCAGCGCTTGTTTCCTGGGGTTATGTTTTTAGTTTTTGCCAAGAGGTCCTGTGACACCTGCACACATATGGCCTCAAACGCCTCTACAATTTCTTGGCCCTGCGCGCTAAGGTTTTTGCAGACCTCAACCTGCCCCTTAATCTTTGAGAAGTTTTCTGCATAAAATTTTTCTGGGACCACCTTAGCCCATTTCAAACGTCTACCTTGACCAGTTGTCTTTAATGGGTGGGTGGTTACTTTCAGTGGAGATGGTCCTATATTGCCTCCCCAAGCCACTTCTAACTCAACAGGGTTATGGTCACTAAAGTGAGATTGTGTGGTGCGATATGTATTAACCCGTGTAAGAATGCTTAGGGATACAAATATATAATCAATAATAGTGCCATATGAGATACCAGTGAAAGTTGGCTGTCTAATGTCACCATCTGGTTCATAAAGGTCAAAACTGGCAAGAAAGTCCTCCAATTCCTCTCCCTCAGTGGATTGTTCAAAATGGGGTCCCTCGGGCCCATCATCCCCATCAGGACTACTTCCCCTGCAATTTAAGTTGCACGGGTGAATGTTAAAATCACCTAATAAAATATAATCTGTGTCAAGCGTTTTATTTTGACTGAGCGTGTTTAAAATCTTATCCAAATCAGTAATATTGCGACCTCTATAATCACTGTTCCCCGAATTATAAAAATTTACGAAAATAGTCCTTCTGGTGTTTTTGATCACTCTTTCGACCACCAGGATGTTTGTCAGGGCCTGCTCCACGGAATCCGATCGATGAACAAAGGGGTCCACCTCCTGATGTTACCAACACCCTGAATGTGTACACAGGGGGTTCGAACCATCAGGCGAGGGATAAATAATGAAAAGAGACCGGGGACGGGAAGGGGTCAGCAGGGACAAGGGATCTGAAACGACAGAGCATACGTTTTATAACACCAATCAAATATCAAGGCTACTCTCAGTAATACTCTCTCAAACTCTGAATACCTTGCAGGGCTGTGCACTTTCCTCCAGCAAGTTTAAATGAGATATCAGTTCAACTTCCTGAAAGGAAACACAATGGTTATCATAACATATAACACACAGGTGTAAGATCTAGCAGCAGTGCACCCTTTGAAATACACACCGTGTTATGCGGAGAAAGAACCTTTGTAATAGACCCCCCCCCCGGGTAAAATGACTTGTTCCTCTAAATTAGTCTTTGAGATAATGCACAAGTCTATCATCCGGATTTATTCTAAAAGAGTTTGTGGTATAATCCCCCACGTTGTCACTCCATTAAGCACAGTACTGTCCCTTAAATTCGCATATGATATCTTTAAGCCCAAAAGATGCGATACGTTGGTGTACACTTCTGCAGTAACAAGAGTCTTTTAAACCATATAACGGCAGCGTGTGGTTGCGACCACCACCACGCTCCGCTATTAGAATCTGATTCAGATCAAACAAAAACAACTAGCCGGCAGTAGGTAGTGGAATACCACTCTACTCCGGACATTGCAGGACAAGAAAATACCACTCAAATAAGCCTTCCACAGTAACTTGCAGCAGCCGCCGCCAAGCTCCGGGAACAGAAAACCCAGAGGAGCCGGGTTTGGAAATGACACGCACAAGACGGTGCGTTCCTTCGCCAAGGAAACAAAGTTGCAATTCTTACAATGCCGGCAAGCGCCCGTGAACAGGGCTCCCAGCGGATACAATGTTGCAATGCCGGCAAGCGCCCGTGAACAGGGCTCCCAGCGGATACAATGTTGCAATACCTCAATGCCGGGAAAAGCTTGATCAGCGCTCTCACTTCACAAAACGCTGAAGCAGCTCGAAAGACGCCGTCTTCTCCCAGGAACTCGAAAACACAAAGAAAGGACACAAAATTACGAGCAACTCTCTTCCTGGAAACACCACCCTTATACTTCCTCCCTAAAAGGATCATGGTAGATGTAGTTTCCTAAAGATTGGGTAGGCGCGGTGCTGCAGGAACCTGACAGTATGCCCTCCCTCCTAGCGCCTCCTAGGCCCAGGCTTGGCAGGATACCTTCGGTGAAATGACCTAACAGCAACAGGAGCATGCACATTCGTAGATGGCTCCCAGGAGTCGTCCTCAGCCGAGTAACCCTTCCAGGCCACCAAGTACCACAATGTGCCTCTGCGACGCTTAGAGTCTTTTATGCAGCGTACCACATACTCCAGTCCATCGTTGCACAGCACTGGAGGAGGTGCCCTCCGTCGAGCAGACAAGGCCGGTTTCAACAAACTACAGTGAAAAACCGGGTGGATTCGAAGCGAGGCTGGAAGTTTCAGTTTATACGCCACAGGGTTCACCTGTTTCACAACAACGTACGGACCAATATATTTAAGATGGAACACCGAACGGAGTTTGAACCTGATGTTTTTGGTGGACAACCACACCCTGTCCCCCACCTGGTAAACAGGACCCACACCTCGATGCTTATCAGCCCATTTCTTGTACTCTTGTTTGGCTTGAACCAAATGTTTGGACACTTTCTTTTGGACCGCATGCAAACGTTGGACCGAACCCAACACCGAAGGTTGATTACCCACTTCTTCAGGAATGGTGATAGGCAAGGCCCGGGCATCGAATCCGTAATTAGCATAGAAAGGGGACACCCCCAACGAACTATGCCAGGCATTATTATAGGCAAATTCAGCTAGCCACAACAGGGACACCCAGGAATCATGAGCCTCAGTAGCATAGCATTGTAGATATTTCTTCAATGTCTGATTGAGCCTTTCAGTCTGACCATCGGTCTGGGGGTGGAAACTGGTTGACAAAGAGGCTTTGATCTTCAACGCCAAACACCACGACTTCCAAAAGCTCGCGATGAACTGAGGTCCCCTGTCTGAAATGATGACTTCAGGAATCCCATGGAAACGGAAGACATCAGACAAAAGCAGCTGTGCTGTTTGACCGGCCGTGGGGAGGTTCCTGCATGGTATAAAATGTCCCATTTTCGTAAGGCTGTCTACCACCACTAGCACAGCTGTATGTCCATGATCAGAAGGCAACCCTGTGATAAAGTCCATACTGATACTCTGCCATGGTTTCTTTGGTGTGGGCAATGGCATAAGTTTTCCCTTGCTCTGACACTGCAATGTCTTTGCCCGTGCACACTCCTCACACTGACCCACCCAAAGTGTTACGTCTCTGGACAAGGTATCCCACCAGAACTGTCTTTGAACCAAGAGCACTGACTTTTTTATGCCTTGATGACCTGACATTGGCGAAGAGTGACACCACTCAAAAGCCTTTTTCCTGCTTTCCATGGTAGGCAAAAATAGTTTGTTTTCTACGAAGGGCAGACCACGGACGAGGGATCGTCTGGTGTCTTTGCTACTCCATGACCTCCAGGCAGCCTCGGTCTTTTGTCCCTTGATTGTCTCTAGGAAGACATCCGCATTGAGAACACAGATCACTTTACTAGGTTCAATGATGGCATCCATTGGAGGATCGGCCTTTACCTCCAATGTATCACCCAAGCGTGACAGAGTATCCGCCTTCCTGTTTTCGGCACCTGGGCGGAAGGTTATCAAAAAATTGTACTCCGCAAAAAACAGCATCCACCGCATCTGTCTCTGTGACAGATGTCTAGCTGTTCGCATGTATTGCAGATTACGGTGATCCGAGAACACAGTCACTGGATGTATGGCCCCCCATAAATACTGTCGCCATTCCTGGAAGGCCTTTTTAATAGCAAGTAGTTCTTTTTCTGCTATGGTGTTGTTTTTCTCGGCTTGGCTCAGTTTTTTGGGGAGGTACGCTACTGGATGGAGTTGACCTGTTTGCACATGTCTCTGAGACAAAATAGCCCCTACTGCCTCATCCGAGGCATCAGCCTCCACAATATACGGCAATTCAGGTTGTGGATGAGCCAAAATGGGCGCGGTGACAAACGCCCTCTTGAGATGAGTGAAAGCATGCTCTGCTTCTTGCGACCAACCGTACACCACCCCTTTTCTTAGTAATCGAGAAAGAGGCGCAGCAATGTGCGAAAAGCCATCAATAAACCTCCTGTAATAGTTCGCAAAACCCAGGAAACATTGGACTTCTTTCACTGTTTTCGGTGTGGGCCAGGATTGTACTGCTTGCACCTTTCTCTCTGCCATTTGCAACCCCTCTGGACATAGCATGACCCCCAGGAACTCCACAGTGGTTACTCCAAACTCGCATTTACTAAGCTTGCAGAACAGATTGTTCTCTCTCAATCTCTGTAAGACCTGTGACACATGGTCGTGATGAATCCCTACATTACAAGAATATATCAAGATATCATCAATGTAAACAACCACACTGATGTCTACCAGATCCCTCAAAACATCATTCAGGAAGTATTGGAAAGCGGCCGGGGCGTTACACAATCCAAATGGCATAACAGTATATTCGAACAACCCGTAGCATGTTTTAAAGGCCGTCTTCCATTCATCGCCCTCCCTCATTCTCACAAGGTGATACGCCCCCCGAAGATCTAACTTTGTGTAAATGCAGGCCTTCCTTACTTGATCTAACAGCACCGGAATAAGGGGAAGAGGGTACCTGTTACGGACAGTGTTTTTGTTCAGCATTCTGTAATCAACACAAGCCCACAATTCACCATTAGCTTTCGCTATGAAAAATAAAGGAGAGGCTGCAGGGGACTTGGAAGGGCGGATGAAACCTATAGCTTGATAATGAGTTAGATACTCTTTGAGGTGAGTAGTTTCGGGCACAGATAAAGCATACACACGACAGGAGGGCATCAGGGCTCCTTCCACCATATCAATGCAACAGTCGTAGGAACGATGGGGTGGTAGTTCATTAGCCAACTGTTCGCTAAATACATCCGCAAACGACTGATATGCACTAGGTAATGAAACCTCTTTTTCGGCCGCAGTAGCCACCTGAAAAGGAATAGACAGCTCTCTAGCCTGAGTAACCGGATGTGCTGACATATGTTCCTGACATACAGGTGAAAGAAACCTCAATTTCTTCTCTTTCCAATCAATATCTGGGTTATGGTAGGACAGCCAGGGCATGCCCAGAATCACCTCATATTGTGGAGCCTCGATTATGTTGAGGGTTAACCTGTCCTGGTGTTCCCCTTCGGGTAAGTCTATCACCAACAACACTTCTTCTGTTTGTTCAGTGATCTTCCCAGATTTTAAGGGTTTCCCATCCACCGCCCACACTTCTTCTGGGTGCATCCGGGGTATGCGTCTCAAGTTCAAAGATGTTACTAGTCCGCTGTCTATGAAGTTGCCCGTGGCCCCAGAGTCAATCATCACCAGAACTTGATGACCCCCTAACTGACTCACCAGACACATGGACAACACGATGTGGGATACCGAATCCTGAAGAACCTCACAAACCAAAGAAGGTAGCTTTAAGGGAGTCTGATCACCCCTTCCTTCATTATCTTTATCATATGACTCGGTGCTAGATATGGCTAACCTTTTCTTAACCCAACTCCCTGTAGTCTTTGGCTTAGAGGGACATTCTCTCACATAATGTCCTTTTCTTCCGCAATACATGCACAGCCCCTGAGATCTACGGGTTTCCTTTTCTTCTCTAGTTAAGGGAGCTCTCACTGCTCCTATCTCCATGGGTTCATGGCTCTCCCCTATTGATGATGGCCCCTTCTTGCTGAAATACTCCGGCCTAGGGGAACCTCTGTCCCATTTTCTCCTGTCCCCTGATCTTTCTGACATTCTACCATCGAGTCGTAAGGAAAGATTGATCATACCGGCACAGGTAGTCGGTTGGGGATCTATTTGCGCTATGACATCTTTCATCCCATCCCGTAGCCCTTGATAATAAATGGACATCTGTTTCACTTCAGGCCAGGAAGACTCTGCCACCAATCTGTTAAATGACGTTAAGTATGTAATCAATTCATTACGTCCCTGTCTTAACTCCATCAATTCCCTGTCAGCCCTGAATGTGGTGGCCCGTCTATCAAACACCCTCTCAAACTCGGTCCTAAAGGCCCCCCAATCTGAAAGAATAGCATCATCTCTCCTTACCAGTGGGACAGCCCAACTTGCTGCATCCCCTATCATGTAGGAGATGGCGAACGCTACTCTGGAATGGTGGTTGGGAAAGGACGCGGGTTTGCAAGAAAAGTGCATCATGATTTGTGTAAGAAATATCTGCGTCTTGGATGAATCCCCCGAGTACCTCTCAGGACTTGCCAACGGTATAGGGGGGGGTACCGTTACTTGGATACGGGGATTGAGCGTAGCAGCATCAAAAGGGTTACCAACTAACCTATCCACCCTTTCTCTCAAGGCGGTAGCCTCTGCTCTAGAAGCCGTAGCCTTAGCTCTAGAGGCCACTAACTCTTGTTGGACTATAACAAGCGCTTGCAACACTTCCTCTAGGGTAGCCATGTTTGTTCACCAATCGTATCAGGTGGAGCATATATCGTGGGCTCGTAATTCTGTCAGGGCCTGCTCCACGGAATCCGATCGATGAACAAAGGGGTCCACCTCCTGATGTTACCAACACCCTGAATGTGTACACAGGGGGTTCGAACCATCAGGCGAGGGATAAATAATGAAAAGAGACCGGGGACGGGAAGGGGTCAGCAGGGACAAGGGATCTGAAACGACAGAGCATACGTTTTATAACACCAATCAAATATCAAGGCTACTCTCAGTAATACTCTCTCAAACTCTGAATACCTTGCAGGGCTGTGCACTTTCCTCCAGCAACTTTAAATGAGATATCAGTTCAACTTCCTGAAAGGAAACACAATGGTTATCATAACATATAACACACAGGTGTAAGATCTAGCAGCAGTGCACCCTTTGAAATACACACCGTGTTATGCGGAGAAAGAACCTTTGTAATAGACCCCCCCCGGGTAAAATGACTTGTTCCTCTAAATTAGTCTTTGAGATAATGCACAAGTCTATCATCCGGATTTATTCTAAAAGAGTTTGTGGTATAATCCCCCACGTTGTCACTCCATTAAGCACAGTACTGTCCCTTAATTTCGCATATGATATCTTTAAGCCCAAAAGATGCGATACGTTGGTGTACACTTCTGCAGTAACAAGAGTCTTTTAAACCATATAACGGCAGCGTGTGGTTGCGACCACCACCACGCTCCGCTATTAGAATCTGATTCAGATCAAACAAAAACAACTAGCCGGCAGTAGGTAGTGGAATACCACTCTACTCCGGACATTGCAGGACAAGAAAATACCACTCAAATAAGCCTTCACGGTAACTTGCAGCAGCCGCCGCCAAGCTCCGGGAACAGAAAACCCAGAGGAGCCGGGTTTGGAAATGACACGCACAAGACGGTGCGTTCCTTCGCCAAGGAAACAAAGTTGCAATTCTTACAATGCCGGCAAGCGCCCGTGAACAGGGCTCCCAGCGGATACAATGTTGCAATGCCAGCAAGCACCCGTGAACAGGGCTCCCAGCGGATACAATGTTGCAATACCTCAATGCCGGGAAAAGCTTGATCAGCGCTCTCACTTCACAAAACGCTGAAGCAGCTCGATAGACGCCGTCTTCTCCCAGGAACTCGAAAACACAAAGAAAGGACACAAAATTAAGAGCAACTCTCTTCCTGGAAACACCACCCTTATACTTCCTCCCTACAAGGATCATGGTAGATGTAGTTTCCTAAAGATTGGGTAGGCGCGGTGCTGCAGGAACCTGACAGTATGCCCTCCCTCCTAGCGCCTCCTAGGCCCAGGCTTGGCAGGATACCTTCGGTGAAATGACCTAACAGCAACAGGAGCATGCACATTCGTAGATGGCTCCCAGGAGTCGTCCTCAGCCGAGTAACCCTTCCAGGCCACCAAGTACCACAATGTGCCTCTGCGACGTTTAGAGTCTTTTATGCAGCGTACCACATACTCCAGTCCATCGTTGCACAGCACTGGAGGAGGTGCCCTCCGTCGAGCAGACAAGGCCGGTTTCAACAAACTACAGTGAAAAACCGGGTGGATTCGAAGCGAGGCTGGAAGTTTCAGTTTATACGCCACAGGGTTCACCTGTTTCACAACAACGTACGGACCAATATATTTAGGATGGAACACCGAACGGAGTTTGAACCTGATGTTTTTGGTGGACAACCACACCCTGTCCCCCACCTGGTAAACAGGACCCACACCTCGATGCTTATCAGCCCATTTCTTGTACTCTTGTTTGGCTTGAACCAAATGTTTGGACACTTTCTTTTGGACCGCATGCAAACGTTGGACCGACCCCAACACCGAAGGTTGATTACCCACTTCTTCAGGAATGGTGATAGGCAAGGCCCGGGCATCGAATCCGTAATTAGCATAGAAAGGGGACACCCCCAACGAACTATGCCAGGCATTATTATAGGCAAATTCAGCTAGCCACAACAGGATGTAGTTTCCTAAAGATTGGGTAGGCGCGGTGCTGCAGGAACCTGACAATGTTGGGGGAGTCAGTGTCAATCTGCCTGCAACTACCTTTTAAGTCTAGAGAAAACAGAAATAAAAGGCCTCCCTTGGCCCTCCCCATGTGACTATGGACAGCAGCTTTGGTAAAACTGATAAACCCGTCCCACCACAGATTGTCAGAAGTGTCCCACGTTTCCTGAAGGGCAATAATGTGGTGGCCTAGGACAAAGCTTGACCAAGATTTATCCTCACGTTTACCATTTAACCCCGCAATATTCCAACTCATTAGCCTGCAGGAATCCCTGGAAGTCTCGATTACTGGACCCGGAACTGATGCCACATCCAGTTGTTGGACCGTGATATCTAATCCCTGGTTTATAACCTCTGTATGTCAGTCACAATCGTTTAGGCCAGACAGAACCCCATATCTGTTTCCCATTCCCATTCCCCAGTCAAATGGATTGGGTACCTGGCCCCAACCGTTTGCTGTTGAATTCCACGTAGGCTGGGGGGTATTTGGTCGCATTGAAAAATGTTCATTCCCTTGCCTAAACATAAACCCATTGCCCTGGCCTCTGTTGTCATAACCTGGAGTATGTGGTCCCCACCTATTTATATTGGGCCAAAGTGGCCCTGGTGTTCTTGCCGTTGGCCCATATGGGAAGTTGTGTTGCTCTAGCCCACGGCTACTCATGGGGCGAGAATGGATGTTGTTAAATCTGGATCTAGTTTCCCCACCCCATTGAGCAATTCTATCATTTCTTCTAGGCCTGGGAATATTGGAGGAAGTCGCCATCTGGATCTCAGTGTAAAAGAATTTCAGGGTAAGGGGAATTATAGATCCAGTTCTACGTTGCGGTGGGAGGATATTAGCTAGGATGTTAGGGAGTACTTCTGCGTTAGCAAAATTTAATATAACACAGTCTCCATTGAATTTCTTGATTTTATTGCCAATCCATGATACCCTCCTTGCCCTGACAATTTCCCCAGCTAACTGATCAGCTCCCTGGTCTGCCATACGCATGTTATTGGTAAGCCAATATAAGGCTTTGTCCTTAAGGCCTTGGGCAGATTCTTTTTGGTCCTGAGATAAAGCGGGGACATTCGCCAACACCAGGACTAAAGGAGAGGCTTCCAGAAAAAATTGTGGGGGGTCATCCCCTTGGGGCAATGGGGTTGGTGCCATAGGTTGTGACGTGGGGGCCTCTCTAGTTACATCGTCGTGAGTGGGCACAGATGGTAGATATTGGCCTTCCAAGGTGGGCTGTTGTTGGATACCCGTAGTGCCTGAAACAACACCCTGATCTTCCTCCATGTCACCTACAGGTTTACAAACTTCGTTGGCTAAGTTCTCCAGATCGTTCGCCAACTTACTTTGAAACCCTCCCAACTTTTTTATTTCAGATGTTAATTTGTCAATCTTCCCGATGAGAGGCTTGATGATGGTTTTAATTTTAATGTCAATCATGTCAGAAATCCTATTAAATAGGTCATCATCAATAATTTGTCTAAGCTCGTCCACGTCTACACGCTCCTCGTTTTTCCCTTTATGTCTAGGGGGTGAATTAATTTTTTTCTTTCCTAGCTGTTTTCCCCCCCTTTTGGCTTGAGCTTTTCTACAGTTTCTCACAGGACGCGTAACCGGGGAAGAAGATGAGGGAATCTCCTCAACAGTATTTTGCTGCTGCTCAGAATCAGACGCAACGTTTGTTGACTGATCAGCTAACAAATCAGGGTTTCCGTCATCTACTTCCAAATTAATTAGGTTAGTTAAGTTAGCATCCGGTATGAGAGTTGAAGGGTCAGGCAATGGGGTATCAGGAATTTGTATGCTGGGATCTGGGCTCAGTGGGGGCAGAATTGGCGATTGACTCAAGCCCAAGGATTCCCTTCTGTCATTATTTATCTTTTTAACCACTTGTACTAGAAAGGAGTCAAGAGTTTTAAGTGGAGCTGGGGTGACAGAGGCCGATTTTTTAGACATAATTACAGGTAAGTGGGGATAGATTCAGAGATCACAAGCTATACAAGTGAAAGCTTTAGGCAAACAAGAACAGGTTACAAATGTAGCAAAACAAAAGAAAAAAAAAAAGAAATTTTTTTTTTTTTTTTTTTCTTTCTCCCTTTTTAAAATAGTATCATGCAGCAAGTACACTTTATAAATTTAATAAACTCGGATCCTGAGAAAATTACGAGAAATACCAAGGCTCTGATATGTGGAAGTCTTAGAAATAACCTAAGGTCAATCCCAAACAGTCTAAATGAGCCACCTATGAGGAAAAATCAGTTAACAGAAGAAAACGTCCAGAGAAGACCAGGTATTCCAAATTTCACTCCTATTACATAGCGTTTACTCCCCCCTACTAGACCTTATACCTGGGCGGTTCAGTGAAGGATCATAGGGACCCCACTGACCCCCGTCTGGCAACAAGGAGTAGAATGGAGAACCGCTATAAGTAATGCTCCAGGCGACAATACTCGTGGGCAGAGGATGTCGGTAATCCACAAATGTTAATTTAGATGAAACAGTACCTTGGCTATATCGTAATGTGGGATGTTAGGGAGTGGGCCCTGCCCGGCCTCCTTCGGCCCCGGACGGCCACAGACGGTCCCGCCCTTGTCCCGGGCTTCTCCCGGCGCCTTCCCGCGCGCTCCCGCGCAGCGGGGATGTAGAATTCCCTTTGTAGGTATATGATTGGCGGTCGAGGGGGTGGGGCCGGCAGGGAGAGCAGCCCAGGTGGTGACGGGCGCGCGGGGGCTCCTGGTCCTTGGAGTCCCCCGCTACAAGCTCGCAGCCCTGCCGGTTGGTACCTTACAGCAACAGCAACACCCCTTGCAGCACTTGGCTGGCCGCTGCTGACCGCGAAGCGGCAGCAGCAGGCACTGGAAAACTCCCGCTGGAGTGCTGTGGTCCGTGGTCAGCTGGTCAGGTCGGTGAAACAGGCAATCCAAGGAGGGAAGGCGCGGCGCTTCTTTTGGCTGTTCAGGTGGGGGTGGGGCCGGCAGGGAGAGCAGCCCAGGTGGTGACGGGCGCGCGGGGGCTCCTGGTCCTTGGAGTCCCCCGCTACAAGCTCGCAGCCCTGCCGGTTGGTACCTTACAGCAACAGCAACACCCCTTGCAGAACTTGGCTGACCGCTGCTGACCGCGAAGCGGGACCCACGAAGCGGGTCCGGCGAGGCGTAGCGGCAGCAGCAGGCACTGGAAAACTCCCGCTGGAGTGCTGTGGTCCGTGGTCAGCTGGTCAGGTCGGTGAAACAGGCAATCCAAGGAGGGAAGGCGCGGCGCTTCTTTTGGCTGTTCAGGTGGGGGTGGGGCCGGCAGGGAGAGCAGCCCAGGTGGTGACGGGCGCGCGGGGGCTCCTGGTCCTTGGAGTCCCCCGCTACAAGCTCGCAGCCCTGCCGGTTGGTACCTTACAGCAACAGCAACACCCCTTGCAGAACTTGGCTGGCCGCTGCTGACCGCGACGCGGGACCCGCGAAGCGGGTCCGGCGAGGCGTAGCGGCAGCAGCAGGCACTGGAAAACTCCCGCTGGAGTGCTGTGGTCCGTGGTCAGCTGGTCAGGTCGGTGAAACAGGCAATCCAAGGAGGGAAGGCGCGGCGCTTCTTTTGGCTGTTCAGGTGGGGGTGGGGCCGGCAGGGAGAGCAGCCCAGGTGGTGACGGGCGCGCGGGGGCTCCTGGTCCTTGGAGTCCCCCGCTACAAGCTCGCAGCCCTGCCGGTTGGTACCTTACAGCAACAGCAACACCCCTTGCAGAACTTGGCTGGCCGCTGCTGACCGCGACGCGGGACCCGCGAAGCGGGTCCGGCGAGGCGTAGCGGCAGCAGCAGGCACTGGAAAACTCCCGCTGGAGTGCTATGGTCCGTGGTCAGCTGGTCAGGTCGGTGAAACAGGCAATCCCAGGCAGTATTCTAACTTTTCTATGATAATCATTATTTTTATGACATAGCTCTGCCTGATCATTATTTATACTGAGTTAGTACAGTGGCAGCTCGTCCTCTAAGGCAGAGAAGTGTCGCCCCACTGCTCTCCGAGCAGTGAAAAAGTGTCAAAAAATTATAATAACTTAACGCTATTATCATGTTCTTTTTCCCACTGCAGTGGCTCTGTTGTTTCCTGGGGGCAGGCTGGGCACGATGATACCAGAGAAATGCAGGGGGAGGAGTGGTGGCACTCCAAGTATGTATGACATTTTGAACGACCCTCGCAGGCCGCTCAAAACAGTAATGCACACTTGCCATGTTCTCCATCCAGGCTGCTTTTCAGCCTGGGTGGAGAACATGCCCCAGGCTCCGAAGCTTGGCCTGAGCACCAAATTATGGCACTCCGACCAATGCAGCGTTGTGATTGCTCAGGGGAGCTTGGGACCCCGGGTGCTCCCTGTTGCTGGACTCCAGACAGAAAGAAGACAAAAAGATGAAGAGGATAGGAGGAAAGTAGGCAGCAACACCGGCTGTAGCCAGGTACATTTTTCATTTTATTTTAGCTTTTCATTCCTCCCATCAACCACCCCTCTCCCCTCCCCCGCTCTCTCCAGCCCAACACCTGAGTTCGGTAGCAGCCGCTACTGAGTTTGAAAGGTGCCTGTGTATCTGCAGTGTAAGCCTATGGCCAGCTCCTGCTGAAAGCTTTGCGTGCATTGCCAGGCTACTGTTGGTGAATCAGGAGTACCAAGTGATTACTGGATTGCCCAACACGACTTAAGCAGCGGGGCATTACTGATAAATATCAGTCCATCATGGAGAATGCCCACTTTCTTGTGATCCATAGAAATTGCCTTACATATCCCTAGCGGGCTTTCCATTCCAGTTTACTGTAGCATATGGGTTTTGATTTCTTGACATCGGACTTAAGAAGAAACAGCAAGACAAAGGCCCCTTACTAAAAGAAGGCAATTGACATAAATAAACAATTCCACCATCAACTAGAATCAACCAGAATTTTCTTCACGGCCCTCTGCGTTACATATTTGGTCTTGAACTCAGTTAACAAAACATTCTCCTCACGAGAAAACTAGTGAATTTATGTTAATCTGTTTAGCCGAATAGGACTTGCTTATATATATGTAAAAGTATTTTGAAGCAATACTATCCCATATAAATAACGACAATTACATGCAATATTATCAGGAGGGTAATGTATTCATTTTCTGCAAGGTAAGACATTTGCAACTATGTATGCGTAAGGGTTTTTTCAATAAACCCGTGGTGGAAATTAATTAGCATTACTGTTTCAGGGCATCATTCCTCCATGTTTCTTTAGTTGTGTGCACCAATCAGCATTCGTCTCACGAATATCTATTCCAAGCCCCGAGAGGAATAACTTTTGAGAAGCTACTTTCCTAATATTAAAGGTGGCAACCTCTGAGATTCGGTACTAGTCTTTAAAAAAATGATAAATGCACAGAGGGTTTTCAGGAATATATTACAATATCTTTAAAAAATGTTCCTTTGTCCTTGTCAATACAGTCAATACAATGATACAATGGAAAACATAGAACTTAAATCCACTACCATTAATCGATTTCCGCATTTAAAGGCGTTCCATAATGGCAAATGGGCAATAAACGGCATCGGGTAATAAATGGTGTAAGATTCTGAAGAAATTTCTTATAGGAGACAGCGCTTCACTCAGCATGGGGAGCAGCCCTGCTGCACAGATGTTCTCTCTGCACTCTGATGTATTTTTAAATAGCCACAACATATAATTTCTTTGATTTATCCATGCTGACTTGAAGTGTTTTTCAGACAATTTTATTATATTTAAAGATAAAAAAATTCCATCAAGAAATTATACAAAGGGAAATGGACACACCAGCTGGGTAAATCTATCATACGCTGGCAAAAAAAGCAACAAGCACTTTTAATTAGCTGAGTGAATGTACTTTGCTGAATGCAGAAAGCACTGGCTCGCTGATATTAAAATGTGCCTAATTTTCTGTGAAAAAAGTCCCATCTGAACAGCCCTGACCACAGTCAATCATACTAAAAGCCACTGGTGCTTAATTTGATTTACCAATATAAAATGCAAATTAGGTGATTAAGTAGAGTGGCAGAGAGAGCAGGGTCTTTTTCCAACCATCAAGTTAAATGCAAGCAGACAGCAAACTGGCTGTGCAAAGAAAATTTTAGCATATTCGCTTGATTAGTGCTACAAAAATTTAATTAGGTTGGCTAATTACTTGACAAATTGCTCTACACTAGAGAAAAGGCAGAACATGTTTTATCCCCGCAAAGTCTCCTATGTGTTTTGGCCCAAATGCTGTTTGGCAATTTGCAGAAGCATTATTAAATGAATAGAAGACGGTAAACAGTCCCCAACAATGGCAACGGCTCTAATTCATATAATTAGCGAGTCAAGCAGATATGTCCACATATTCTGTACAAATATATCTAAACAGACTTCGATCAGAAAACGTTATTGCGGTAGAGACAGGTTGTATTTAGACACCAAAATATTATCTGGAACACAATAATGTAATTATCTGCATTTGATCTATTTTACTAACATAAAGAAGATAGCTTTTAAGCAAGGATAGTGAATCACTATACTGATTTAAAGCTATCTATTGGTGATGGGTAAAAGGAATTCAACCACATGAGTTATGAAGCCCGATTCTTAAATGTAAATGTGCATCAAAAGGACACATAAGAGTGTAAACATTACAGTTTTGGGGTTACTGATTCAGGCCACTGATTTTCAAAACGCGGATTTGGAATGGTTTATCAGCTACGCAAGGCAACCCCAAGCGGAGCTTTGTTTGTGAAAAGCAACAAAGCAAAGGCACTGACACACGGAAAGTTTTCTCTCTGCTCGTGGGGGCATTTGCGTTCCTATCGTGGGACCACAATGCCTTGCGTTGGAAGACCCGGGCAGTGAAGCAATAGCATGGGAGGAATGAACCATATAAGGTGAATCAAATGAGGACGCAGGGGAAGTCAGTTCACTGCCTCTCATTGTCCTATTCCGGAAAATGGCAGTAGTAACGGTGGGAATGGAGAGAGAATACTGCCAAAATGGGCAGGAGTCTGGTGGAATAGGTTTTGTCAACAGAAAAAATACTTCCCTCATTTAATAAACTAAACAAGCATTTGAAATGCAATAGGTCTCGCATTTATGAGCGTTTGAGCTATTGGTATTGTAAATGAAAATACCTTTTATTTATGTGTGTGTTTAAAACAGATAATAGTGCTTGGAAGCTGTAATTAAAGCCTACCGTGAAGCAACACATGTAACAGGGGGTGTCACCATGGGAGATTAAAAAATAAGAAAAGGCCGTACTAATGAGGGACTACTAGGCCTTATGAACAATGAACAGCCACAGTTTACAGTGGACAATGACACAAGCCAATGAAAAATGTGGGTGGAGTGGGCGGAACTTTATGTCCCTACCTCAATGCAGCGTGCCTCGCATGGTACCATTTTGCGTGTATGTCCTTCATTATCCCTTCAATGTGTCACAGCACTATATGGATCAACACATATGGGGCCATATTATCAAGAAAAGGCGATACATTATCACCGCTTTGATCGGCAGGAAACTGCAGCTAAAGCAGTGATAATAGGCTTGATAATATGCCCTTGTGAATTCCCATAGAAGCCCAGGTTAACATCAGAACCTGGCCTTCTATGGGAATTTACAAGGGCATATCATCCAGCCCATTATAGACGCTTTAGCAGTAGTTTCCTGCCATAAAAGCGGCTATAATGAATCGCCCATTCTTAATAATATGGCCCACGGTTCTACGCTCAATTTCTATTCCTTCTGGCACACCCCTGTAGTTTCTGCACAGTTCACAAGGACAATAACAGAAGCTGGAAACAACTGCGCCATGTACAGATATCCAGGATTCCTAAATTGCCAATAGCTTCCTGAATCAATATTTCCAGCCATTGGAGGCTATTAGTTTGTGCAGATTTTACTTTATTGCAATCTTCACAAAGTTCTATGAAAAATGCTGCAACTTTGCTAATGTTTAATATTTTACACTTTGCTTCAAATGCTTAGAGATTATGATTTTTGCGATAATGTATGTCACATATATAATTTTTATTAACGCTAAGAAAATGTTTCTGTATAAAATATTCTTTTCAGAAAACGGGTAGTGTTGTTTTTCAGTAGCAAAATGCATACAAAACTTTTCAAAAGGTAAACTTGCAGAGGAAATTCTGTAAACCTTTTCCAACTTGTCAGTATTCATTGAAATGAAAAATGATCTCACTTTGCATGGAAAATTATTCTGTAATTCCAAAAAATACTTTGCACTGTGGATGGTAAAAATGGAAAATATACACACTTCATGAAAGATGAAAACCATAATCTTAGCAAAACATTTAATGAGTTGAAATTATTCACATAACACAGCCTATGTGACAGAAAGTTTTGGCCACTCCAATAATTAAGTGATGGAGATTCAGTGACTTGGGGGTGAAAGAATCGACCTTGTGAAACCTACCTGAGCCTTTGTGCCTGTAAATCTCTGAATAAGTACTGTTTGAGCAGTATCACGTGGCGGCATAACATAGATGCCAAAATCCTAGCAAAATTGGTACTGTGCTGTTGCAGCCTTTGATAGGAGATCTAATTCCTCCCAATCAATCGGGCTTTATCCAAGAAGGTCAAGCTGGTGATCACATGAAGGAAGCCATACACCTTCTAGATATAGGCACCACAGGATCCAAAACATCTATTATGGTCACCTTCAATGCCGAAAAAAGCATTCAACAGGGTGGACTTCTTGATTGAGGTTCTGCAGACTGTTGGGTTGAGAGATGTTTTATATCCTGGCTCATAGCAGGCTGCCATGCTAGTAAAGCAGAGAGAACCGGTGGGAGGCAAAGAACACTACAACAACGCCAGGGGGGACTGGGAATTCCCGATCTTTCCTACTACGTTGCAGCTTACCTCTGCTGCCTGATATAATGGACCAGGAGGGAAACTGAAAAGGGATGGTGTATGTATGGCTGACCACATGATGGTGGCAGGACCGCGACCGAAGTCCGATGGCAACATAAACCTAAGAGAACGAATAGCTTGACATGTCCCCAGTCGTGAGAGCAACCCTGGATATTTGAGTCAAATAGGGCCTTATCTCCTTTTCATCCCAGTTGGCATCCTTGTAGGCAATCGTGAGTTTACCCTGGATAGAGTCCCCCAACATCAATGGTTCGGGGGGACTGTAAAACCTCGTGAGACATGTTTGACCTGGGATTGATACAGTCTTCTGAGCAGCTGAAGGAGTATGTTCTTTCAGAGAGCAAAAGGTACCACTAGATGAGGCTACACAACTGGCTACTTGACCCTAGAAACAAATAGGGAGGCACTAGAGCTCCCACCTCTTTTGAAAAATATATCCAAAATTGCACAGGAGTTAACCATGCAACGTCAATCATTAACAATATGCTCAAAGTCAAGCAGGGAAATTGACAACCACATATCAGTGAACCTGAGAGAGGGAATTGGGCATCACATTAGAACATGGAGGGGTGGGAGCACATTACTTCACCTCCCAGCACAGTTCGCCCCTTAGCATTCTGGTCAAGGCAGTTCATGGTACATGCTTACTTCAAAGTTCACTGGAGTATTCCACCAATGTTGTAGCAGGTTAGTGATGTAAATCTGTAGACACGTGTTTCTGGATATCACTTTGGCTGCCTGCTCAGCAACCCCAAATATTTTCATGCCTAATGTTAGACTTGGCTGTCTCTAGTTGGCAGAGGTATACACTTCTGACAAATAGGGACTCACCTCCTGTAGTCAGGGCAAGGGGATCACACACTTAGACAACCCCTGCTCACCCCCTTGGTAGCTTGGCAAAGCAGACAGGCTTATCTCAGAGGCAGTGCGTTAAGCATTTATGACCATATACAGTAATAAAGTGAATACACTACAAATGGACACAACACAGTAGTATTATAAAAATAAGGATGTTTATATAAGGCTTAGCACAAGACCAAATAACGACAAAAATATACCACAATCTTAATAAATACTATTGGAAGGAAAATACTAGTTCAAGTGTAGTTTCTTCTTAGCACAAAGTCTTTAGTAACAAAAGCAACTCTTCTTCTTTAAATCACAGTTCTTGGCAACAATGTAACCCACACGGAAGTCACACGACGTCGAGGCAAAGTTAATCCAAAGGTTCGACGTCGACCGCGAAGAGCGCTACGTCGAGCCCAGAGTCGCACAGACCCCCACAACACAGTACCTTGGAAAAGCGAAGCACACGATGATCAGCGGCGTCGAGATGTCCGGCGTCGCGTCTTCGGCGTCGATCGGGCCTCGGAGTCAGGGCGACCTGCAGCGGCGTCAACAGATGTCAGGCAGGAGCAGCGCTCACGAGGCGAAGCAGGATACGGTGTCGTCATCGATGTCGATGATGATGTTGCAAGAGTGAGCAGCGCTCACGGCGTCGAAAGGGCTCGGGTCGATGCGATCAGCGCTGGCATCAACACGGGGTCACTTGGAGCTGGAGCCGAACTCGCTACTCACTGGCGTCGCTACTGGCGTCGATTGGGCCCGGCGGCCGGCGTCGAAGATACGGGACACAGGGGCTGCACTCACGATGTCGAGCTGGATTCGGCGGCGTCCGTCGGCGTCGAGATTGCTGGATTCTTCAGAGGTGCTGAATTTACAGGCTCCAGCAACAAGCACTTTTAGCAAATAAATGAAGTCTTTTGACCCTGTGACTTCAACAGGAGGCTGGCACTCTTCCAACCCTTGGAGATTTTCATTAGCAAAGCTTGAGAGTACACACACAGTTCCTCTCTCCTGGTTCCTTGGCAAAAATAAAGAAGTGACTGCAGGATTCCCCCCCAGCAAACAGCACACTGGCAGAAGGGGTAGGCAAGTCCTTGGATCAGCAGGCTTCTTGTCCTTGGTTCAGGTTTCCTTGTCAGAAGTGATCTAAATTCTTGGTTCAGGGGTCCGTCTCTTATACCCCTTTTCTGCTTTGATCCCTTTGTCCTTGCAGGGGAATTCCCCTCATCCTGGGTTTGTTGTGGGTGTAGCCAGGCCGAGGCACCTGGCCTATTCACTGTGCAGGGCAGGGCCCTTAGACGCCCAGCAGGAGTTGGAGCCAGTATTGTCACTAGCAGGAGCAGAGTCATCAGTCGTCCGGCAGGAGGTTAAGCCAGCATTGTGTCAGGCAGGGTAGGCTATCAGGAGCTACTCTTCCCCTACTCTCTTTTTTTTATATATTTTTTATTTTTCCATCAACATCAGATTACAGATTCATAATACATTGCCAGAGAAACAGAAACAAAGAGAGAAAAAAATTATCTTACAATTCAGAGAGCATTATCATCAAGTTTAAAACAAATAAAGTAATTTTTTCCAAAAACACACAAAGAGCTTTAGACTGGGTAAAATAGGCTAACAAATGGGAAAAAATTATCTCAGAAACAATAGAAAGCCATCATTAAGAAATATCTTATAATCTTAATTGCGTCTGACTTTCCCCTTAATTCATCTTAAATCTCTCCCAGTCTCCTTTTCCATTCAATTATTGGGGCCCATATCATCCGACCGGACTCTTTTTTTTCCCTCCCTCTTTTTTCATATAGGGCCATTTCTAAGATATATATCGCCAGAACACGTGAGATCCATTGCTGTAATGTTGGGGGGTTAGGATCCTTCCAAAGTGTGGCTATGCATAATCTGCTAAGGGTCATAGCTAAATACAGAAACTCGTGGTGAAGAACATCTACACCTGCCCTCACTACACCCAAAATCATAACTTCATCTGTCAAAGTTAAATGTATCCCCAGTGAGTCGGCAAAACATTGTTCCAAAGATTTTTTATATATATCCAAAGAGGGGCATGATGCAAACATGTGAATTGTATCTGCTTGCGTGGATTGGCATCTCGGACAGATGCCCCCGCTGTTTCCCCCCCATTGCGCTATTTTATGAGGAGTATAATAAAGTTCGAACATAGTCTTGTAGTGTTGAGATTGTAAATTTGCCACTCTTAAGACCGAATTTGATAGTTTTAATGACTTCTCTGCCTCATTTCCTGTTAGACGTAATTTGTCTCTCCACTTCTCCTACATTATTTCGCAATCATCCTTTTTATGTTTACAAATTTCTTTGTAAAATTGCGAGATGGAAGTTCCCCCTTCATCCCTTACACATTCCAGCAGTTCGATTCTTTGAAAATTCATGTCTCCTCCCTGTTTCTTTAACAGAACTGACCTCACTTGTAGGTACTTAAAGAAGTCTCTATGCCCTAGGTTATATAAGCGTTGTGCCTGCTCAAAAGAGATCAGACCGGTTGCCCCTATAAGGTCCCCGATAGGTTTAACCCCTAATACATCCCAGCCCTTCATAACTGGGTCGCGAAATACCCCCGGCAGTGATGGGTTCCCATACAGAGGGGTATAATAATTCATTCTCCCTAGTTTTAATTTTCTCCTTATCCCAGACCAGACTGATCTTGCGGCCACCAAGGTCTTTAACCTTACTTTTTTGTGATAGCTCCTCTCCTCATATGTGAGTAACCATTGATTAGAGTTTTTCACTACTAATTCATATACGTCTGGGACACCATCTCTACCTCTCCATCTGTCTAAAACGCTCCCCCCCAGCATGCCTCTGATGTATTGTAGGACCGTTGCCCAATAATATGCCTTAAAGTCTGGTAGCGCCAGCCCACCTCTTTCTCTTGGGAGTGACAGAAATCTTTGGCTACGGCGTGTTTTGCCCTTGGCCCAGATAAATCTATTTGTCACCTTTTCTAGCTCCCTGAACCAGCTATTGTTAAATATCAGCGGTATGGTCCTTAATAGGTAAAGCACCTTTGGCATAAACACCATTTTAATAACATTGCAGCGTCCAATTGTTGTTAGGTGTAGGTTATTCAGTTTGTCAAAATCGATTTTGGCCTTATCTATAATGGGGCTTAAGTTCTTAGATACCACTTTAGAAAGGTCTGAGGTTATGCAAACCCCCAAATATACTGCTGTCTCTACCACTCTTGGATCGACTAAAGATATTTCCTGGTTTATTACTACTTGGGTTTTGTTTGCATTTAATTTGTACCCAGACAGTCTTCCAAATGCAGGCGCTTCCTGTTCTATTTCACTTAGTGCTGACATTAGTTTGCTTGATGTTATAGCCACGTCATCCGCATATCCTAGTATTTTAGTTTCATGCCTGTTCAGTGCTATGGGCAGAATGTTTCTGTTCTGCTCTATCCTCCTAATGAATGTATCTATATATAGAGCTAAGAGTAGCAGGGAGCAGGGACACCCTTGCCTAGTTCCTCGTCCAATATCTATTATACCACTCAGCTCCCCCATGGTTCTAACTCTTATTTTTGGATTGTGGTATAAGGCTTTCAGAGCTCCCACATAGCCCTCCCCCAAGTTCAGCTTCTCCAACGCAGCCCAGAGAAATCCCCACGAGACCCTATCAAATGCCTTCTCAGCATCTAAAAGGATCAGCGCCATAGGGTCTCGTGAGGATGCAGTGCCATCAAATAACGTAAGAACTCTTCTGACATGTTCCGCTTTTCCTTTCCCAGGGATAAACCTGTGCTGCCATGAAGAGACGATCTTGCCAATTACTGCTCCTAGCCTATTTGCCAGCATCTTTGAGTAGATTTTCACGTCGCTGTTCATTAGGTGTATCGGCCTATAAGATCCAGGATTGGTTGCGGGCTTGTCTTTTTTCAGAAAGACTATCATAGTTGCCTCTCCCCATGACTCCGGAGGTATCGCACCCTCTTGTATATTTACAGCCAACTCATATAGTTCTTCTTCTATCTCGGCTAAAAATGTTTTGTAGAACTCCAAGGGTATAGAGTCTAGGCCTACTGCTTTACCAGATGGTAAGTCATAGACTGCCCTCTGTATTTCTGTTTTATTAAATGCCATCTCCAATGCCCCCCTGTCCTCTATCGTTAGTTTCTCTAGTCTGACACTCCCAAGATATCCCTTGTCACTGGCAGGAGCAGAGCTATCAGTCGCCCGGCAGGAGGTGGAGCCAGCATTGTATCAGGCAGGGCAGGCTATCAGGAGCTACTCTTCCCCTACTCTCAATGCAAATGCCTCTCTCACCCCACACTGACTCATTCAGACCTCTGGAGCCACCCAGCTCCTGTCACACACACACCAAACCAGCAGAAACCGGTAATAGTTAGTCAAGAAAATAGCCACTTTCTAAACGTGCTATTTTCAAACCCAGAGTCCAAAAACCATCCACACAAACGGATGCGTTATTAAACCCTGAGTTCAGGGATACCAAACTCAACATTGTACCATGCTCCCCGAGCCAGCTAGGATTATAGCTCTAAATAACCCTGGCAGCCAATTCTAACTTATGGAGAGCAGGTAACCTTACAATAGTGAAAAACGAATATGGCTGTAATTCACTATTAGGACATGCCAACCTAGTCAGGCTTGTCCTACCTTATGCTTACAATGCACCCTGCCCTTGGGCCTACCATAGGGGTGACTAAAATGAAGTTAAGGGAAGGTTTAGGGACTGGCAAGTAGGTGTACTTGCGCAGTCTGCGTGACAGTACCAGACTGCACGTAGGTCTAGCAATGGCAGACCTTTAGACATACTTTTACTAGGCCGCTCTTGTGGGTGGCACAACATGTGCTGCAAGCCCACAAGCAGCATTTGTATTTACAAGCCCTGGCACTCCTTGTGCACTGGACTAGGGACTGACAGCAAACCAAATAAGCCAAACATGGAATTCAATCAATACAGCAATTTTACATAGGGAGCACTTGCACTGTGGCACTGATCAGCAGTGGCACAGTGCCCAAAGCAATATACCAGCAAAAACATCGTAAATAGAGGGGGCAAACAGAAAAAATGGAGGAGAGACTCAGGCCAATGATGTCAGGTCTAACACCTAATCTCTACTGATGATGGATAATAATCCAGAAACACGTGTTTAGAGATGGTCAGCATTGATCTGCACCAACCTCGTGGAACACTCGAAATAACTTTTGTGCAATTATACACGCTTGATGAACTGCATCCACCATAATAATTTGGGGTGAACCGCTGGGAGGTGAAGCAGTGAGATCCCACATTTGTTTCCTGTTTAAAAGGCTCCCTCTAGCCGCTTTTTAGCTGACGAGCTCGTGGAGAGGCACCTGCGTGCCTGGAGAGGTACTGTGACCCGAGAAGACTTTGGCAGCCTGCTCAGCAACCCCAAATATTTTCATGCCTATTTATTTATTTATTTATTGAGCTTATAGAGCGCGACAGCTACCCAAAAAGGGTTTCCCGGCACAACGAGACAGTGTGCTGGAGGACAATAAGGTTACTACCGTGCTAAACAGGGAGATTTATTTATTAAACAACCAGTTCTTAATGGCTCTGCGAAAATGGACATAACTTGTTTCATTTCGAATTAGTCAAAGGGAGAGATTTCCACAGTTTGGGGCCCAATAAAGAAAAAGACCAGCAGCCCATTCTGGCAAGTCGGACCTTAGGGAAGCTAAAAAAGCTTTGAGATGAAGAACGCAAGCAACGGGCAGGAGTGTACATATAAACCAGAGATTGTAAGTATCTCGGGCAATACCCCATTTTATTTTATGCATGTAGCTGAGAGTTTTAAATTTGACTCTGCTCTCAACCCTGAGCTAATGTAATGCATGGAGATGTCCGGAAATGTGTTCCATTCTGTGAACTTTACATAACAGCCTTGCATCGGCATTTTGGACTAGCGGAAGGCGTCTAGTGACAGCCTGTGACGCACCTAAATAAATGCCTAATCTCTACTGATGACGGGTTATAATCCAGAAACATGTGTTTAGAGATGCCCTGCATTGATCTGCACCAACCTGGTGAAATACTCGAAAGAACTTTTGTGCAATTACACACACTTGATGAACTGCATCCACCATATTGCTTAGGGGCGAACTCGCTGGGAGGTGAAGCAGTGTGATCCCACATTTGTTTCCTGTTTAAAAGGCTCGCTCTAGCCGCTTTGAGCTGACAAGCTTGTGGAGAGGCACCTGCACGCCTGGAGAGGTACTGTGACCCGAGAAGACTTTGGCAGCCTGCTCAACAACCCCAAATATTTTCATGCCTAATCTCTACTGATGACGGATAATAATCCAGAAATACCTGTTTAGAGATGGCAAGCATTGAAAGGCACCAACCTGGTGAAACACTCGAAAGAACTTTTGTGCAATTACACATACTTGATGAACTGCATCCACCATAATGCTTAGGGGCAAACCGTCTGGGAGGTGAAGCAGTGTGATCCCACATTTGTTTCCTGTTTAAAAGGCTCCCTCTAGCCGCTTTGAGCTGATGACCTCGTGTAGAGGTACCTACCTTCCTGGAGAGGTACTGTGAACCGAGAAAACTTTGGCAGCCTGCTCATAAACCCCAAATATTTTCATGCATAATCTCTACTGATGACGGATAATATTCCAGAAACACGTGTTTAGAGATGGCAAGCATTGATCTGCACCAACCTGATGAAAAACTCAAAAGAACATTTGTGCAATTACACCCGCTTGATGAACTGCATCCGCCATAATGCTTAGGGGCGAACCCGCTGGGAGGTGACGCAGTGTGATCGCACATTTGTTTCCTATCACATTAGAACATGACCAATGGGAGGAAATCACGAAATGGACTAACAACTTTACATCCCACGTAAGGGGAAGGTAAATAATGCGTATGTTTCTCTACAGATGGCACTATTGCTAACACATCTGGCCAAAATGAAGTGATTGGGTGGAAGATTCATTTGACGGAGGGGGAAAACGGAGGAGGGGACACGGACCCATATACTCTTACACCCCAGGTTCTGACCCTTTTTGGTCCTAGGTGCTGACCACCATCAACAAACCCCTGGGTCAGAATTGGCTAGATGTCCTAAGGTGGCTTTAATGGCCCAGGTTATAGATATTTACACACTCAATTGGTAGGGTCTTTTCACACATGCTCTTGGTGACCAACCACTATGCTTGGGCTGTAGGGACAACAGTTGTCTCCTTCAACATAAGTGGATCAAGAGACTGTGCTGGGTCTTGGGCATGGAAAAAATAACAAAACTGGCACGGTGTAAAAAAAAAAAACTTCACCTCACAGTGAGGTTACCTCTTTGAATATTTTGGTAGAGACTTCAAGGACCTTTCCCAACCTAAGCGGCTTTGATTACTAAAACTCTTAGATACTTCTAAACTGGACGACTATTATACCAATATCCGCAGCCAGCCCAACGACCTCCAGCTGGATAGAGAGTGAAGACTGAATGGGAGGGGGTGATTGTGATGCGCAACCGTACCATCACTGGATGGCACTGGAGGGTAAGACGGTTGGGAGAGTCCGAGGGAGGGAACACAGTGTATTCCTTATGCAGTTTGTTCTGCCTGCCTTCTATTAGATTTCTTCTTATTTGACTGTGGATTGTCGAGAATCTATTTTAACATTTAAATTAAAAGATTTTTAACTTAATAAGTTATATATAAACCCATTATTAAATAAAACAAACCTGAGTCCACTTACTCCACCTATACTGTATAATGTAAACTAACATAAATGATGACACAGGTAATTAAGTATTGACTTTTAGGAATATTGTGCTGCCAGGGTGCTGTAGAGCAAGGTCTGATTCAATACTAGCCTACATGGACACAATAATGAATAAACAATGGCAAAGTGAAATGAGAAGACTTAATATAATATCAAATGTAGATCTCAAAGAGGAGATGCTGCAAAAGAATTTGAGATAATAAGAAATGAATTGCTGTTATGTACAAAATTAAGAACAAATTAACTCCTCATCCTCTAAAACTCATCACAAGAAAAATGTTAAAGTCGCACCACAAAGTAGAACATTTTGAATCTGTGTATGTGGCATAAACTGAACTGAAGTATGCTTCCTTTGCTCACTGAAAGTGCATTGCACTTAGGTACTTTAAAAAGCTTTGGCAATATGGTGCTCCTTCAAGTGAGCAAGGCGGTGTATTGAAATTGAAATGAAATGTATTGGTTTAGACCTCCACTGAGATCCACAATATGATAAAATAGTATATAGAAAATAATATAGTACAGATTTCCAATTCCATGGTACCACGATGTACCCCAAAATACCTTATAAAGGAAAGAGATTAATAGTCTTATTTTAAACTCTCTAAAATAGAGGGAAAAATGCTTTAAAAAAAGTTTAAAACTTTGTAACATACAAATTCTTCAGTTGGGGTTCTTATAAGCTCAAGCAGATCCATAGTGCTAAAAATATATTTTGTGCAAATCGGTTTTAAGACTCAAAGTGTGCATCAACCACGCAACTATTTGGACAAATAGGACATGTACCAAACCTTTGATTCCTCCACTAAACAAATCATATTGGCCGGTTTTATCAAAGGTACTGCCCCAATTTTTTGTTATATTTTTTAGCTGTAATTTCCTCATTCTTAGTATCAGGATGCAACACCCAACCTTATGGTCCAATGTAAAACTGAAATATTTTGAGATCTCTTTATACTCCACCCTGGCTAGTGCGAGCTTATCATTCGATAACTGTTGACAATAAAGTTTATTCATTTCATAGATCAATCTCAGAGTATATTTTTTCTGAAAGAACTTCAGGAGTGCTGGAGGCCAACTTTGTAAAAGGTTCTTGGAGCACTGGAAGTGCTTCAAAGCAATCTCTAAATTTCCCTGGATCAGCCTTAACGGTTTCTTGACATATAATTGCTCTCAATGTACCTTCAGGTGTATGCAGTATGTTATAAGCCCATCTGAAAAGGTTTGCCATAGCTCTTGTACATGCACTCACTACCCCTAATTGAAGTTGGGGTGCATGCATGGGAGTGGCTTGACTTGTAATAGTAGTAGGCATATGTAAGAGTTTTCCCTCCTTGAGATTTAAAAACCCCCAAAGTATGGGAATATATTCTAAACCATATGTTAAAACTGGGGTGATCTTTGTTTGATAAATTTCCAGGAGGGCTGAAAAATTTCGCCTCCCTGTAGATAAGTAAAACTTTTTTATAGCACTAGCATTGAATACTATTTTTTATTCAGTCCATTGAAAATGCAAAGCAGTTCCAATAGACTGGGAGAAACCTCTCCCTAAATAAATGTAAGTGGGTGCTATATCTACTTGAGTTTCTCCTAATTTTCAGGTGAAAGGTATAGCTTTTTTCCTGCCGCTAAATGGTACTATTTTTGTTTTTGAAATATTTATTCTTTAAAATGTTCCTTTGTGTAATTAAAAATAGCCTCCATAGTGTGCTGCAGCCCAATTGGGGTAAATCAAATATAACCACGTTTTCAGCATACATTGAAAGACAAGGAGATGTGAAGCAGCCAAAATGTGTCGTAGCAGACAAAGAATACAATCACTTTCTTGCTAGACGAACTGTTTATGATTATAATATATATGTTAAAATATTGCAAACAATTTGTCTAGCAAGATGGAATGCACAAATACAATGGGTTTGTGCACTGTATAGAAATGTCTATATAAAATATATGTGTTTAAGTATACATATATGTATATATTTTAATTTGTGTGTATGTCTGTATACATATTTAAAGTATTGTTTCATAAAAATAAAAAATAAAAAAAACACACAAACAAATCCTTCCACCTCTACCCTGATCTCAACCCATAAAGGTCAACAATAATGGACTTCCAAAAAGGCTTTCCAAATTCTTCTCTCGTCCGGTCTAATTCGTCCAACAGACACATGTTGACCACATCCAATAAAATTGAATAATCAATTTTCTGCTTACTAATCCACTTTGATTAATCTATCCCTATTCAAAACCCTGGAGTAAATGTATGAGATCTCAAGAGTACAAACTTAACACAACTCATTCTACAAGGAGAGGGAAACACATATTGCTAAATTATCACCCCTTTACTTATAACTTTGGGTTCAAGAGTAGCATGTTACACACAGCAAAGCTCTTCAACACAGAGCCCGGGGTAGTAAGCACTATATAAATAAAATTATATATTTACTTTATTTATTCGGCAGTCGACAGTACAACCTCGCATTCGATATATTTTAAATTAATTTTTCACTAACTGGGACGCTTTGATTACTTGAATTCTTTTTTCACTGCAAACATTTTTTTGCTATAAAGTTTATACATTTTTAACTCGTTTTTGAAACTTTTCTGACTGCATAGATGTTATAACTAAATGTTTTAAGTACTATATTATACTAATTGTTGATCTCAGTAAAGGTCTTAATAAAATTAAATGTTCAAAAAATAAAAATACAATTTTCAATGAAACTACGTGCATGTGCTTGAAAATCCTACCATACAGTGGGTTTTACCCAAAAAGCTAGGGATTGTCCAAAGGGTATCCAACAGTCGCACGGAGCACCTACGGTCCAAGGTGAGAGTGCAAACAGAGACATATGGTAAACAGCGGTGGTAAGGGATCGCTGCAAATAAATACAGAAAGGGGTAGCGAGGGATCAATATATAAAGAGGCAGCTGGGTGGAGAGTAGATATAAAGGTAAGAAGAAGCAGGTGCAGAACGAGATTATCAGAAACAGTGATAAGGGGAGCAGGGTAAGCGGAAAAAGGCGAACAGCGCTGTGAGGAGATTGTAAAGGTCAGACGCGGAGTGGAGGATGTTTTGAACAAGGGTGTGGAGGTTAAAGAGGCTAAATGCACAAAGAAGAGGGCGACGGAGTAGGAAAGCATGTGCATCGGGCAGAAACATAAAGTTCATTTTGGCATACAGCTTTGGTACATCTCCTCCCTGCTACTGTTCACCTTCAGGCTCTTGCAGGCCCCACCATCCGCCCCTGCATATCGTTTCATATGACTCTGTAACTGGAGATCTGTCAGCAGCACAGTGAACCATTTAAGAGCACTGCTGACAGATCGCCTTCCTGTACCAGAACTACTGCTGTCGCCATATTAGTATTCTGTTACTGTTCATACCCTTGAAGCTACCGGAAGTGCAAAGCCTAAGTAAAGTAGCCCCATATACTGTTGAATGAAAGGCTCCCCCGTCAGTGTGAGGCAACTTGGGGCTTTCTTGTTCGTAGTACTCCCATGAGTCGCCCCCCTAAGGATGGCTTCAGACATCATATGAGTGTCAAAGTCTTCTGCTGCTGTTTCCTGCGCCAGCCCAAACAAAATCAATCAAATACAACTTCTCCCTTCGAGACTTTTGCCCACCTACTTTGAAACAGGCTTGACAGTGACTGCAGCATATGGTCGGGTGGACGAAGCACCAGGACTGACACAACCTTTGCCTTAGCTACGACCCGCACATTGCTTGGGACCCCTACCACGCACACAGGTTTTAGCATCATTATTTCCTCACGTAGCCTGACAGTCATTTACCAACAAGCGCTCGCCAGGCAGCCACGGTTTATTTTTGCATCTCGCTTTCACTTAAAGTGAAATCTAGATGCAAAAATAAACACGCAGCGGAGCTTGTCTTTATGGGCCATGTGTTTGAAATATATGGCCCCATAAAGATAACAAACCTTTCACGATGGGAGGAAGTCAGACGAGACCATCCAAGTGGGCCGTCTGAAAAAGAGAAAAATATATGTGACAAAGTGCTCTTTCCCAATGGCTGGCCACCGTTTAGCATAAACGGTGACGCCAGCCAATGGGAAAGAGGGGCGGGGCTTAAAGCACAATACTGGTGCTGACCAAAAAACATAAAATCTCGCCAGCGACACTGCGAATGCGCGCAGCCCACGCAGGAGATACTTAATATGTGTAAAAGAGCAATTGTTCCATGGCATTTCTTTACATAAGTGTATGTGAAAACATTCAGCATTTTGGTATGCAAACTACTTATACATGATTTATCCTGTACTCTTCACAAGTCATAGTATACGAGGAGTACTGTTGGTATCCTTTGTGAATTGTTGGAATGTCAGCCTACCCCCTTGAAATTTCTGAATTAGACCAAAGTGAGCTTCTCAGGGTCTAATAAAATGAACAGGTGTTTTTATTATAATAGAGTTTTTTTTAAAATCTAAATTAAAATACACTTTTATTTGATTCAATATATTATGTTATTTATTAAACATTGCCTTTGGTTAAATACTGATCTAATATTACTGTAGGCACTATGTTAGTTCTCTTCTCAGCTTTTAATCTATAATTGTCTCTGGTGTGTATTCAGGATCACTAATTGGCGCATACATTTGACTCATCACAGAAATACAAATAGAGCCCCTCCTGAGTGACTCAAGTGGAAGCATAACCATCACATCACACAAGCATGATCATTTGCAGTTTGCAATTAGAAAACATATTTAGCTGCAGTAGGGTTTTCGTATGGCATAATTCAGATGCCAGGGAAACAACCTATTTTTGTCCCTTCGTTCTGTGTTTTTCTTCTTAGTGATAATTTTACATTTTCACTTGATATTGCATATATACTACTCCGTGGCTATATCCCAGAGTAGGTATAGTTAGGTTAGACTTTTTATAGGAAATGCTTTTTTGTTTTCTTAATTTTGGTGTTGTAATAAATTTGCCAGAAACTTTCCAAACAAAACAAAAATCAGTCACTCTGCCTCCTCCATGGAATGCTTTGCGCTGACCAGACAAGACTGTTGCACATCTGTAGCTACTTTGATGGAATCAAAGCTGTAAAACTCAAGGCAAATTTATCATTAATGATATATATATATGGTTGCCAGAAGGTAGTTATAGATAGGACTTACGTTCCGTAGGAAAAGTGTTTTTTGTTTTGCCATGGACTTTGGCGCCTCTTTACACAATTTACAAAGGTAGTGCAACACTCACTTCAGCTTCAGTCTGGAAAGATTCATGATGATCCGTCAAGTGGAGGCCAAGAAAAATGTGGGTCCCAAAACACGTTTACCCCATGTTCATTCCCATAGGGCATTTTAAAACAACTAAAGCCCGAACCACTAAAAAGGAATTACACCAAATATGGCAGAAAGCAAGCGCTTGGTCCAGAAATAGGGCTTTTGGGATTTGTTGTTAATCCATCCAGTAGTTTGAGAGATATTAACTTAAATTTATATGTGTATATCTAGAGATGCAGACCCTCTGCGCATCCATCAGTGGTGGATTTGTGGATCCACACACCACAGCTGGGTCCTGTTTGGCTGGCCACAACCTGAGAGAGAAGTTGCTGCCACCATGTTTTGTGTCAGGGAATAGCCCCAGGGTGCAACAGAAGCATGTAAAACAGATAATGGGGTCATGGCAGAGGTGCCCCAACCCTACGGGTGTTTTAGAAATGAGGTAAAAGCTTGATTAATGGGCACTTCAATTTACCTAACTTTTTTTGGTTTTGGGGTCACCTGCAAAATCTATTGTTCCATTGTGGTGCTCAGTGAAGTCCCCCTGCAAATCTGCAAACCAGGCCGCTAAGTTTCATGAGTGGGCACGCTGAGCATCGTGGAGGATTTTCAGATTCACAGAAAACCCCAACCAAATTGAATTTCTTTGCATGAAGTATGGAGAGGGGAAATACTGACCATTTAGAAGTGATATAGCAACAATGAAAGATGAGAGGAATACTATGATTTGTTAACTAGAGCACCATATATAAGAGCACATGGTGAGAGGTAGCCATTTTACCTGCTTTACTACTCAGAGCGGAGGTGGTTTGCAGGAGTTCTAATTGGAGATTTGGAATGAAAACAGATGTTACCAGACATAGAAATAAAACTGGAAGAACAGCAAAGAGCTTTTACAGGTAAGTTAATTATGTTGTAGTATAATCAGGTACATATTTCTTTTAAAACAGCGAATGTATAGAAGATGAAAGAAAATGTGTAGCTAAATACAGTATACAAGAAGGGAAAATAGAAGGCTGCTTAGATGAGAATATTAACTGAAAATACGGTGAGCAGGAAAGGAGAAAGAATAAATTGCCATACTGAATGTATTTACATTTTATAATGCTAGAAAGAATGAAGGCATTTGAAATTAGAGGTGGGTATTTGCGTAGAGTATGTTATTTAGTAGTATGTAACCTGCACATGATCTCACAGTCAGGGAGGCACTTACAGACCCAGTTAAACTCTCACAAAGGTAATTATGCTCCTATCACTTATATACCCGGACAGTGACTGCCACAGTGTCTCTCACACTCATAAGACCATTCAAACATCCATTTCCTCATGTTTACATCCAAGTTTGAGTACTAGTTCACTTAGAGCCTCGGCCGGGGCTATCCGCAGAATGCAATCTACACCACAACAAGAGTTTGAAAAGGACTACTTTGGCACTCTTGAAAAGGGAGAGCCTTGATCGTAGTTGACCTCAGAATCAGGGCCCCATAGTTTAGTGGGATTCAGAAGCAGGGAGAGGAGCGGGGAAATGAGTGGGTAAAGTCTCCACAGGAGCCATGGGATCCTCCAGAGAGACTTCTCTATTTGATTCTGTGTAGGAAGTATTGTCTCCTCTTCATCCCATTCCCCTAAGGACCTCGAGGACTGCCAGGCTGAATGGGACCTAAGGCAGCAGCCTGCCCAGCTGGGTGCAGAAGAGAGAAAAGGTGGAACTAAGAGAAGCTTGGAGGAGAAATCGGTCTTGCTGGCTGGAGTCTTAAGGAGGTGCACTTGAAGGCTAAATAACTATTAGAGTCTACCAAAAAAAGTGTGAGCACAAGTACTGCATCCAGTGCAGAACAAAAGTGTTTATATATTCAAAGACCTGGTCCCTCACTTTAAGGAGGGCTTTGATATAGATAGGTTATTTCTAGCATAAGAAGTAACTGTAGTGTTACAGAGGATATCTTAAGAGGATTGTAGAGATGCTTTTGAAACAATATTCATTATGATTAGATGGACAGCATTCTGGCTCTAGAGAAGAGGAAGAGGTTGACGTATCCCACTATGAAGGAGGTACTTTTCAATAAGTATGAATTAACTATGTGACTAATACTAGGAGAATTTTGTTGTTTGGTAAAAGTACTGTTGTGTTTTAATAAGGTGTTTCTAACAGTGTTATACCTTTTCTTTTTGTTCAAAGAGGACTGGGAAGAAGCTAATTGATAGACCTAGCCTTCAGACACTTATTGGAGTTCTTTTAGCTTGTTTATCTGATACAGTTCAACGGTATTCCCATAATCTCTTTTGAATGTAGAAGATGGATACTGTAATGCTCATATATTTCTTCATATCTACTTCTATCCAATTTTAAAATCCGTCCACTTGTGGGCAACATTTCTTCCATCATGTAACTTCCATGTTGGAGAACATCTATATTTTTATTGTACACATTACTGTTTTTCGGATATAATGTAGCTTTCTTCACCTTATTAAAATACACTAGTTCCTGCAAGATGTTGTTGTTTTTCGTGGGCACAATATTCACTAGAATAGCAAGTGGTTCTTCCAAATCTCTCTCTACGCCAACAGTTTCAATATAGTATTTCACATTTAAAGGAAAATACACAACTGTACTTTCAGCCCTTTCAGAAGCTCAATGGACGACACTTGTTGAGTTTTCTTCTATCAGAAAGTAATGTGACATCTACACAGCTTAGGTTTAGAAACAAAGCTAGTGTTTCTAAATTTCACAGCGTTCTTAAGCTCAACATGATGATGATACCAGTACTCCTTCTTCCCAATGTTTGCAGATTTAAAGTAATTAGACAACAGCACTGTAAGTACATAGGTGGGGTCCTTTTGTATCAATTCAGTTCTTCCAAAGTCTACAAATATTACTACATCTCGATTATGCACAGGAGCATCACTACACCTCCCTTCTACCTCTTCTTCTGTTTCTTCTTTTCATTTCTAGGAATCATCTCTTCTTTTCCTATTGTGCTACTTTTTGCTATACAATTTCATGTTTTAGTGTGTTTCAGTATTTGTAAATTGTTAAATATGTTCTTTCATGTGTTAATTTTAATTGTTTGGTTTAAATTGTATTGGAATATGTTAAAAATATACTTGTAAAGTTATAAATATACTTATTATTAAGTTAATATAAGGGTAACAAACACACCCATAGATGTACTCATACATGTACTTACACACATATACAGTCATTCAGATATATATAGTAGCAAGGAAAATGGAGTCATCTAAGCAATTTTACAGTGGCAAACGTGGCATTTTGAAAAGTGAGCAATTATCTCACTCAAATATTCATAGACTGCTGGTATTCTAATGACCCCAGCTGATGAAAGGTGGCACAACAGTACTTCAGTGGTGAAATATTCTATTGCACTTAGCTTCTCATTCATTATTTAGTTGTACATCCTTTCATAACTTGCTTTTAAGTGCTTCCAATTGGAACTAGTTCCATGTGAATACTGCTTGGCAGTGCTGCTAGATAACTGTATGCCACAAATATTACACTCCACATATTTATGCTGTTACCTTCTTTTCCCGCAGAAGGTATAGTAAAATGGTTCCGAACATCACTTTCTATTGTGCTGTTGTAGCGATGTACAAGCTTCTGTTTGAAAAGTGTGCTAGAAAACTATATTTGTAAATAGTTAATAATAGTTAATATTAGTTAAATAAGTTGTGTTATGTTTATTTATTTATTTGTTAGTGAGGTGCAATCCGCAGTGTTCCTTAATTGCAGTGAGATGTTGTGCAGATTTATTTTATTCTAAACTATTTTATTGTTTTTTCCCCACTATTCTATGATGTCTACTTAAAAAGTACATTGTTTGCAGTGTATATGTGAAGAAGGTGAGGATAGTAAAAAGGGAAAATGAAATGCTTATTTATATTAATGTATAACTTTACAGTTTGAGAAAAGTCTAGGGGCCTCATTTATGAGGCCTTACGTCAGTTTTGCGCTGTGGATGCGTCACTTTTTGTGACGCATCGGCAGCGCAAAACATGCGCCTTGTTGCGCCATATTTAAAAAGTGACGCATCTAGGTAGATGCGTCACTTTTTAAAACCCTCCGCCACTTTATACCTGCGTCAGGTTTAATGTATGCAGAGGGGGCGTTCCCCCGCAAAAAGCCTCGTAATAGTGACGCAGTGAAATCTATGAGATTTCACTGCGTCACTTTTAGGATGCGGATGCGTCAAAATCTTGCGCCTGCCTCACAGCAGGCGTAAGACTGACGCAAGGCCCTTTCACATGGGGCTTTCCCCATGTGAAAGGACGCATTGCTGGAGTTGCGTCATTTTTGTGACACACTCCAGCAATGCGTCACTTTTGCGCTTACAGATGCGTCAGAATACTGACGTATCTGTAAGTCCTTGCGACATGATGCGTCATACATTAAATATGATGCATCATTGGTGTCGCAAGGAGTGCGCACTGAAAAGTGACGCATCACTGCTTTCACGCAGCGATGCGTCACTTTTCATAAATGAGGCCCTAGGTATTTATTAAAAGTTTATCCCCATGCATTGTTGAAATTGTTAGTTACTTTTCACACTGATAGAGTCACAGACACACCTAGATACACATAAAGAAACAGTAACTGACACATCCAACTACACACTGATAAAACCACTGAAACATCTAGCTAAACAGTAATGCATCCAATAAAACACCCAGGCACACACTGACACAACTATGGACATTTCAATACAGACACTAATGTACATAGGCAACGGAGACACTGACATACCCAGCCCAACAGTAATGTATCCAATAACACACCCTGGTGTACTTTTATGCACACACTGACACATCCAGTGACTTACCACTGCAGACCTTGCCACACACATGCAAAAAACAATACAAACACTGACACACCCATCCAAACATGGAAAGTAGACCCTGACACATTCAGACAAACATTAATGCATCCTATAACACACCCAGGCCTTCACTGACACACCCAGGCACATAGCAATATAGACATTGATGCACCCAGGCATTGAGCAATGCAGACACTGACACAGCCAAACACAAATGCATCCAGTGACACACCCATGGATACACTGACACACCCTGGGACATCCCATTGTAGACACTGACATACCCAGGCATACAGCAATGTAGACACTGACACGCCCATCCAAATAGTAATGCATCCAATAAGACACCAAGGCATTCACTCATGTTTACACTGCCACACCCAGAGACTTACCAATTCAGTCACTGACACACCAAGACATACTGGAATGCAGACACTGATACACCCATCCAAAAATGCATCCAATATCATACGCAGGTTTGCACTGACACATACACTAACACACTCAGGGACACAGCTATACAGAAACTGATACACCCATGTATACTGGAAAGTAGACCCTGACACATTCAGCCAAACATTCATGCATCCTATGACACAGCCAGGCCTACACTGACACACCCAGGCACATAGCAATATAGACATTGATGCACCCAGGCATTGGGCAATGCAGACACTGACACAGCCAAACACAAATGCATCCAGTAACACACCCATGGATACACTGACACACCCTGGGACATCCCATTGCAGACACTGACATACCCAGGTATACAGCAATGCAGACACTGACACGCCCATCCAAATAGTAATGCACCTGATAACAGATTCGGCCAAACACTGATGCGTATGCTAACACACTGAAGCTCATACAGGTGCATACACTAACACACCCAGGCACTCAATAATGCATACACTCACACACCTAGGCATCCACTCATCGACATATCCACTCTCACACTGATACAGTCCGTGACACATTAAAAAGACAGAGTTAGCTTTTCACTCTTCAACAAACATTTTGTAGACTTTGAATACAAAACAAAAACTAACATCAATGCTTCTTCGCTGTATCTAAGAATGCACCCACAGAAGACATTTTTATAGTGACTAGAATGCAGAAATTCATGCAGTGAATGAATATGGTGAATAACCATGTAAATCAATTCCTCACCGGCAGCTAGTATTGTAAGAAGTGCAGCTGAAGAGCATTCTCACAAGGCTGATGTAGAAGTCATCTGTCCTGCTGCACCTCCTTCTTTTTTCTTGCATTATCTGGTTGAACACCCTCTCATGAATTGTTATTAGGTGCTTCCACATAGAACTTGTCAAATGTGAATATTTCTTTGCAGTGCCTCTGGATAAATACTAGCCACAAATTGTACATGTGGACCACTGCATGCTCTTAAAAAATATTCTTAAACTATTCTCAAAGGGGAAGGGGTTTCTTGGTGACCCTTACCCATTTACGAATGGGTTACCATCAACTTTGAGTTGCTGGGAAATTGCAAACGTTTTGTAACCACATTTCGTTTGCAAAACATTCTTATATACCAATGTGAATCGGTATTTGGAAGGGACGCCCTAGTCACGCCCCTTCCAAATACCGATTCACAAACCCAAATTGTGATTTGTTAACAGATTATCAAATTTAGGGTTTGTACATTTGGAAATTCCTTTTTGCATTAACAAACTTTAAGAATATGACTGTTTGCAACCTCAAAAAGGCTTGTACATTTAACCCTTGGCTCATAGTTTTGCCGACTCAATGCATGAACTACAAACAGCACAACGCAGTGACAGAAAAAGGCTCATGCTTTCTGACTTGTGCTGTCTGCTGCACACCTAATGCCTCACTCTTCTACCACACTACTGCACCTGTATCTTTCAATCACACTTGCACGTTTCAACTCAGCCTTCTCCATTAGACATCATTCTCCTATTTTCGTTTCCTCCTTCTTGCTCCATTTTCAAGCCTTATCTCTCTTTATCTGAGATAAAGCTTGATGATGAGTAATAATTCCCCAAACCAGTGCCAGTGCACTCCACCTGCAATCCCCTGCACTCAAATACCAAAAATACTCTGTTGGGTTTAGCAATGGATGCTTTGGGTCAAAATATAATTTGGATAGAGGAAGAGACCAATGTGCTCCTGAGGTTTTTGTATGTCATTTAAGTCCAAGTTGTGAGATAAATCAATTTTGGTGCAATGTTTATTTATTATGTATGTAAGTATATAACTACTGTTCTGTAGGTAAATGGAAAAGTGCAATAGAGCTGTAAAAATGAAAAACATTTCAGGAAAAAAGAATTGAATGGAATTCAGGGGATCTGTCTCTGGAGACTCAAATGAGGCATTCTATCAAAGCACCTCTATGGACGTAGCCAAACCGGTTTCAAATAAACTGATAGGTCTAAACTTGGTCAAATCATGATGCCTACTGTATCCAGCACCTTAGAACGTAGGAAGAAAAGTCTTGCCAAGTGAGTCTGGTCTCCTGGGACGGTTAGCTCTGTTTCCCCTATCATATTAACACATATATATTGAAGGGAAAAATAGAGGTTAACATGTTTTTATAGTTAGGTATGGAACTGAGTTGAAAACTAATGTTTAAAAAACAAAAAAACACTAACATTCACAAGATGTACTTTACTGAGCTAACAATAACTGGCAGCCATTTATGGGATGCCTATGACATCACAGAATCACAGATTACGTTACTCATGACATGCTAAATTACATCATTGATGACATCACTCATAACATCTCTAATGACATTATTGATGACATCAGTGATGACATCAGGGAAAGCACCATAGTCGTATACAGCTTAGAGTTGTTAAATGTGCATGTGTGGGTCAGTAGCACAAAATTGCGTAAAACCTAGAGGAAGTATAAAGTGTGCCTTTGAAAAGAGATATTATGTACCACTGACAAATCACTTGAGATGTGGCTGGAAGAAGTACTCCATGTTAAATGAGGTAAAGGGTGAGTGTACCTAATGTGGTTTGCACACGTCTGTTTGAAAGTAGGTTGTGACCTAAAGCCAAACACTTTTCTAAACAAATCTGTGAGAAAGCCCAAAGCTGCTGTTAAAAATACATTATCCACCAGTGGACAATTCATGCGTTTTCCTTGTCTGGCTGCTCAAGGATCGAGCTTTTGTTCTTCAAACTCCTGACTCCTGGTTGGTTGTGGGTATCTGGCCTACTTCAAATTTGATTTTAGTGTTAGATGTGGGAGGTCAATAGAGATTACCATAGTGCACTCCCGTACACACCCACAACACTCAGAGTGCAGTTTAGTGTAGCCAAAGATTTTCACCATGTTGAAAGTACCTTGGAAAATGGCATAGAGGGTATGTTGTAAGAAAAAAGAGTAGGATTGCCCTTAGGAACTTATACTCCATTGGTTAAGGAGTGCTTCAGAGTACAAAAAGTCACCCTTGTAAGCCAAACGGGACAGAGTTGGTAACCACAAAAGAAACAGATTCCCTTTTGTGCTACAACCTCTATATATCCACTAGCAGTCCAATGAGGATGCACTGAAGGGCTTACAACATGTAGCTTGATTATCTGTACTGCCAGTTAAAACTTTCTCCTTATGTTATTCAATCATATTTATGTATATTTAATAAATTTAATAATTTTAATAACGATTTCTAAAGCGCCTGGTGACCCAAGGGCATCCCCGCGCTATAAGATTTGTGATCCTGTTGAGGGGGAGGGAGAGAGGAGAGACACTTATAGAGGGACTCTATTTAGGGAATAGGTGTGTCTTTAATTTCTTGCGAAATGCCAGGTAGTTAGGTTCAAGTCTGAGGGAGCGGGGAAGAGCGTTCCATCCAGCAGCTGCTTGAACGGAGAATCGTCGTCCTCCTGTGCGAGTCCTTTTGAATCTAGGAGTGTTGGCCAGGTTCTCATTCTGGGATCGTAGGGATCTGGGTGCTGTGTAGGGGGTGATCATCAATTATTTAAACGTTTTGCAATATACATATCAAGAACTATACAATAAAAAAATAACAACATGGTAAGACTGTGACTGTAATCTTACATACACAAGTAGCCATCTCAAAGACAAATTCTCTGTTGTTTGTAGTCACACCTTATACATCCCACATACAAACACACTATTATAAACAATTTTCAATTAAAGTCAAAACAATTTGTGACAAGTTTTTTTTCTTAAAAATTCTGACAGGATTGATTTGGGAGACAGTTTTAATTGGTAATACAGATAATCAAGTGAAATGTTGTAAGCTGGTCAGTGCAGCCTTATTGGACTACTAGTGGATATATAGAGGTTGTAGCTAACAGGGGAAACTATCTTTTTTTGGTGCCTCCGAGTAACCCCACCCATTAGCTTGTGCCAGACATAGGACACCAGAAGACACCTCCTTAGAGCTAGAGCACTTACTTGATCCACAGAAAAGCAGTACTGGAACTGCCGTTTGTGACTTGAGAGAAGCCCTGAAGGACTAGAGCTGCTCCCCCTTGTACTCAGGACAAAGGAGTAGACTCAAGGGGTCAATTGGTTGACCTCCTGTGTGGTTACAGGGGTACAGCAAGGTATATGAGACCTTTTCCTGGTAATTTCCAGCTAAATACTGCCAACTGGAAATTGGTCTGGACTGTGTTGGTCGCCTCTACCTGACACAGTGAAAGCCTCTAAGTATCCCCTCGGGTCCGGGTGCCATTGCAATTGCACCTGTGTTGGTGTTTGGGCTGAAACAGAAGTGTGGAAACATTTGCTCCTGAGATTTAAGGGATCTGCACAAAGTCTATCTGGCTAGCAGTTCCATTGCATTCAGTTGAATTTCAGGTTTGTCCTGTACAGAGATCTCTCCACCACAAAAAATGACAAAGTGCCTTTCTTTGCTGGGACCTTGAAATTATTCCATCCAAAACCTCAAATACTTTTTGCTCCACATCGGAAGCTGCAATTTCAGCTTTGTCCAACACAGAGAAGCGCTTTTTCACTATAAGTTATATATAGCCTGGTGTATGGATTGTTTGAAGAAAATTTCATGTTTGTAATGTAAAAATGTCCCGTATATAATAGGCTTTTCCTCATGACTAAGTTGGCATGAGTGGCTAGAAACAGGTGTAACAATTCCCAAGGGGGGTTACATATAAACTCATGTAAATTCACACAAGAGTTTAACTTTATTGGAATACATAAATAACTTCCAAGGAAGAGCATACAATTACATTACACAGAAAACTGAGCCTGTAAAAGGAAAGAGTGTGTTTGAGTCAATGCACACAAATGTAGACTACCTAAAATGCTGAGGGGGTCAATGATCGATCTGGAGAATTTTCCAACAATGGGATACCAGCTGTGAGGTATCTGGGTCAGAGTATACCACGGTAAGCATACATTAATGGGACCTTACTGTGATAACTGATTTTTTTGCTCTGGCGTCCTGGGGCCCACCCTACAGCAGAACCTCAACCTGAGGACAAAATACCACTTTTAGCACTTCACTCTCAGAAAAGTGAGGCAGAACAATCAAAAGCTTACTTAGATGCTGTGGTCTAAAAAGCAGAATTCGGAAGCACAACAAATTATTCTCAAAGCCTAGCCAATGCTTATTATTGAATAAGGAGAATGACTTTAAAACATGGAAAACTATAGACTGCATGAAAAATTATCAATGTGTACTTAAATGTCTGGTGGGTAAGCCAGGGGGAACACCTTCTTTAGGCTTCACAAGGGCAAGGTATGCACATATAGAAAAGGTCACAGAAGTTAAACACCAACACCCTAAATGCAGACTAAACCCCATAAGTCTGAAACACCTTTGGCAGTTTGTATACCAGCAGACCCTCATCAGCAACACTGCAATACCGCCATATATGCCTGTAACAAACATGGCATATCTAAATATGCAATGTCATTACTACTGGCCTTGTTAAAGGCTGAGCACCACATATTTCACAGGAAACACCCACATTTCATTGTTTTGAAACATTTCAGGATATTATCACACATTTGAAGGTACGTCCACCTTCAATATGACATTGTTTACATGTAATATTAGAGTAAAATGAACGCATTGCTAATATAAAAAAAGGTTGCATACCAACCACACAAAACCCAAAACTGAATGGGGCCATGCACTCCTTGTGTACACTAGAGGGTGAGCCCCAGAACAAATTAAACTATGCTAATCCTCTTGTGGAGTCAAATTTAAGACCCAGAGAGACTTAGGCTATAGGGGATCTTTGCGAGAGTCTGCTGAAACTCCAGACATCCAACGAATTGCCAATCAGTTCTTTTTGTGCCCAACCAGATGAAAAACGAACAAAGGGGCATATTATCAAGGGGGTTTATCTCCGCTTCTTGGCTTTAAAAAAGCCAAGAAAGCGGAGATAAAATGTATCTCCCTATTACCTAGCTGTCGCTGACACCAGTTAGCGACAGCTAGTAGGAGATAGCGACCATCTTCGGCCCCGCTTTGCATGTCAGTGATATTTATCACTAATGACATGCAAAGTGGGCGTGCCAAGATGTTAGCGACTAGAAACAGTCGCCAACATCGCTATCTCCTATTACCAACTTTTGGAGATATTCGCGCTAAGCGCGAATATCTCCAAAAGCTAACACCTGCCCCTGAGCAGTTCTTAGCCATGTTATCCAATGGTAGGTGGATTACATGGCTAAGAGCATTAGCTTGGTAATGCATGAATATCGCTGACTTTTCTGCGATATTCATGCATTTCGGCCGATTTATATCGCTTAGGAGATATACCTTGATAATAGTAAGGCTCCTAAGCGATAAAAATCGCCCTTAGCTCGGCGATAAAAATATCGACGCTAAACCAACATAGTGATACTTATCTCTAGTTGTTGGTAATATACCCCTCCATCTTTTTCCTTTTCTTACCCTTTTCAAAAACAAAATGGTTTGAAGCAACCATTGGCACTGGCATGTACATAGATGCGCCTGCTGTTTCTCGAAGCCCAAAGCGAGAAAGAGCAGTTACCATGAGTTTGTTCTTGAGACTGTTTGTTCTATGCCAGTTTCTAAGCGCTCCCCAGTGCTATTTTGTGGTGCAGGGCTGTGGACTCAGTACCTCTTCTACTCGCTAAGCTCCATACTCCCTGGCACTTCATGGGTCAACTACTCATGGACCTGAGGGCTCACCATGCAGAATCATTACTTCAGTGGTCCTTGACCTTAACCTGGGTTCATGTTTAGAAACTAGTCTACCAGTGTTCAAGGATCTCCAGTGCAATACCGGGCAGGGGCTCCCCAGAGTGGTTTCTGAGATCCCACCTTGGACTGTTTGGCACAGCAGGTGCTGCTGAGTTCTAGGCCAGCCGTTGTGGTAGTTTTCATGCCATGTACAACAGTTAGATATGTTTAGAGGTATATGTGGCACTCTTGGCCTAGTATTAATGGGGGAGTCTTCTTGCTACTGGTGGCCTGCTCCAGCCACTAGGTAAGTCTTGTGTTGCCTTCTGGCCCTCAAATGTTTAGTGGTAAATATCTTGATTGTTTTCAATACTTACACAATCCAGCGACTTAGTCCACCTAGTTGCAATGGGGTGAAAAGTGCTTGGAACCGCTAAGTCTGTTTGCCCTTGATAGTTTCCTGACCTGTGGTCTTTTTCAAAAGTACTGAATGGGCAGGAGCTTCTTTGAGAAGTATCGCATGGTCTTCAAAACCATTCTCCCTGTCTACACTTTCCAGGCACATAGGCCTTCAGTCTGTTGCCTTTTTTTCCCATAAGAATCCTGTAGCATCCAGTCCTATGGGAGCTGGAGCAAGAATCTATTCATAGAAGTCCATGGGATCCCCTTCGATCAGTGTACCAGAAAAACCAACCTCTACTAGACCTAGGAGGGAAGTGGGGAGCTATTGTGACAGAGGCAGAGTTCCTCTAAAGTCCAAGAAATGAAAGTTCAGAACCTTTCCACATCCACAATATGGGTATGTCCTTCTTCGTCTGTTTCTTCTATGATTCTCAAAGGCTCCTGCCTCTGCAGGGTTTTAAAAAGGAGGCAGAAAATTCTAGAGGGTGAGAGTTCCTATCCAATCCAGAGATGCCTCACTTCCCATCAATCTCTGACTGACACATCCTGGGAGCAGCCACCCAGTCTAGTGACCATGCACAGCAATCTGGGATGTTTTATGATGGTAGCTTTGAGGGATATTCAGAAACACCTTTTGTCTGAGCTAGAGTCCTCCCTTTCAGATCTAATTTCTTCACTCCAACCCTTCAACCAACTACCCCTGTGATGACTGTTGCCAGCTCCCAAGGAGTAATTTAGAAGACATCAGAAAAGCAGTTAATTATGTTATGTAAATGTCTCCTCAGCTCCCTTCCTCTCCCAGGAGATGGCTAAACACTGGGGAAGGAAACAGTTTGAAAGTTAAAGATTGTATTTATTTATTTATTTAGTGTTTTCTATAGTGCAAACATGATCCTGCGAGGGGTATCAGAGCGCTTTACAGCCGTATATCAACATTAGCACCATTTAGAAGCATAGATTGCAATTTACAAACTCTTTACAACAGTACACTTCAGGGAAGTGTGAATAAATATGCCTTTTCAATCTATAACTAATTTACTCCAAATCCCATATACCACTGTGCTAGCCTGTTAGACAGTATTCTTGCTCACTCAGCCAAAACACGGTTGCACACTGGTTTACTTACGTATTAATGCATATCTTTCACAGAGCCTCTTACCCAATCTGTGCAGTAGCAGATCTTATGTTAAAGTTGAGCACTGGTTTTATTTCATAGCTCTAAACAATTTTAAAGAGAAGCTTACATTGACTGACGCCCCATAAGGGAGACTCAAACACAACAGGTACCCAAAACGAAGAAAAGGAAAAAAAACGGGGGGCTGAATGTTGGAATCCACTTCCTCACACTCACCATTTGGAAAGAAAACACTCGGCAGCAGAGTGTTACCAGCAAACCCACTAATGTGGAGGACTGAATCACCATTAATGACCTCTGCTTTATCATGCGTGAAAAAATGACACTTCCACACTGCAGCGGCCGGCACAGGTAAACGCAGTGGGGCGGTAGGGTTGGGTGGGGGTGGGGTGGGGTGGAAGGGGATGAATTCGACAGACGATAAAAATAGGTATAATTATATAAAGAAATACCACATTTTCCAACTGTCGGCTTCCCCCCTGCCATGCCCTGCCTCACCTAACTGTGCTTACCTCTGCCAGCCGCCTTCTTCCACATGCAGTAGGTGCACAATTCTGGCATGTGCAAGTTTTTACAAACCTATCCCTGGTTCACCCTTTGGTATTGCTGGCACTGCCCCTACTATTACTGGTATCAAGTATTATGACTATTGCTTGCGGCCTGGAGGAAGCCTGCCTCTCCCCCAGACGCACTGAACAGCGGCTGCACCATGCGTCCGACACGCTGGCTGTGGACCCGGACAGACACCCACACGAAGGACCACTAATCCACGACATCTTAAAATATCCTCCTAGCCCACTTTTCGTGACGTCGCTCCCACAAGTACACTCTCCTCCCGCCCCCCTCCCACACACACCCCCATGTTCCTTGTTTCGGATTCTTGTCTCCCACATATAACCCTTTCTTCCTTAAATGCCCCACCCGGAAGGCGTACTTGGACCCATGGCCGGCCACGGGGCCAGACGCAAGTGACGTCTCCTCAGTACACAGTATGGCTATAACATTTATCCGTATGACGCATCGCACACTCCATTGACAGCACGTGGGGCCACACCGTTCTGAACGGCTGGCGTACACCACGGCAAAGACGGACCGAACACGTACATTGCTAACCCCTATCCCATTGTCGCGCTTCCAAGGTCTGACAGTACAACTTATGAGTTTCAGCACGGTGGATACCGGAATGATACGCGACGACTTAGCCAAAGATTGGGGCACACCGATGAGATCTGTTCCGTTTGCAGAGTTAAAATGTTTACTTATAAAAAAAAGATAAAACAAGACGTCATTTGCAGACATAACTGTATAATGTGCACACATGGTACGAGAGATGCAATCAATGACTTATTTCCTAGGGTTGCAGCCGACGGAAATGTACACCTTCCTCCATGTCTCTATATTCTCACGATATACCGTAATGTTGCAGCCGGCCCACAGGGTTGTAGGCTTTGCTATATGTACTGCTCTACTGAATACTAATAAACGTCTTACAAAAAAAAAAAAAAAAAAAGTATTATGACTATCTACACATCCACAAGGGACAAGGGTCTAAGGGACAGTTTACCGACCTCAACAGATTCAATCCCCAAATACACACTAATTCAATACATAAAATCTGGAGGTCAAACTATGAAACAATGGAAGAATGACAAAAAAAAGTGAACAAGTCTACGAATAACCTTACTTCAAAACCATTTGTGAATCGATCAGATTTCCATCAACTGCCCCATTAAGCCAGTGTCATCATCTGGATATCCTTCTCCACTTACCATTCATTCTCTTTAGCACAACAATCGATGATATGGTGTGATTTTCGCATAGGTCCATGTGACCATCATATCAAAAGGTACAAACAGAGTGACTCAAAGAAAGGAGACTGCAGTAACCTATTTCAAACCCCAGTCTACTACTATGTCTGGAAGATAACTCCTCAGTGGAATGATGGAAAAACAGTTCAAGTGCAGTGCAAACAATGTGGTGATCTAAAAAGGAGAAGTGAGAGAAAAACTTTTTTTTTTGACAACTCTCGCCAACCTAATAAAAACTCGCAGCTGCGACATTGACCAAATATGTAGCTGCTTATGGAAAGGTGGTCGACTAGTTTCAGCCTTCACGGGCCTATAGCCCAGGCTTTCTCCAGGACCTTTATTCATATAAAGCTCCTGCATACGTGAAAAAACATATACAGATACACCAGTGTGGTTATGTGCTCATCATATTACCTGCATGTAGGCAGAATGATTGTCACACCTGTCCTTTATGAGCTATAGTCCACCTCACCCGGTAAACACTCAGGTGTATGAGACCCCGCCCTCTCCGTCGGTGCCTCGGGCACCACCTTAGTATGTTGTAGGTCTGAACTGACTACAAACCATTGTGTGGGCTTTTCAAGAAAAAAGGCATTAAGGCTATCTACCCTCCGCTGGCTTCCCATCGAGGCAAGATCCATCTACAAGACTGCCTGCATCACCCACAGTTCTCCTCTCCTCGCTACCTGGCAAATAAAGTGAAACTCTCTGGAGTCTCTAGACCATCACGAAATGCGGAAAAGCTACTGCTTGAACCTCCCACTTTCAAGAAGGAAAAATCAATGGCCCAATCCTTTTCAGGCAATGCAGTGAGAATCTGGAACTCCCTTCCGCCTCAGCTGCGAGCCACCACCTCCTCCCAGGCCTTCAAAAATGACCTCAAAGTTCTCCTCCTTCAAATACACTTCCAAAGTTAATTCATGCCCTCTATTATCTGAAGGAAGATCTTTTTAGTTTAGAAAATTTCTATTCTCCATGACTATGGAAGTGCCTTCCCAGTGTGTTCTTGTGGTTTGATAGATTGCCATTTTTTGGCAGTACTGCCCTTTACCTGTGTTTGGTACTCTTTTGTAACATGCACACATCACTTTTCTCTTGTAGCACACTGTTTGCTACCTTTTGCTTTTGTTTGCTTTCGATACTTGCACAAGTGCCATCATTGCCTATGTAACGTTTGTTCTTGTGTTTGAGTGTCCTCCATTTATTGCAGTATTATACCTCCACTTGTACTTTTTACGCTCTTGTAACCTGCACACATGTCACTTTTTTCCTCATGTAATGCACCGTTTGCTACCTCTTGTACTTGGTTCACTCACGATTGTCACTTTTGCCTCATGTAATGCAACTTTTGCTTTTGTAATTTGTTCACTTGTAATGTTCTCATGTATCAGTTCTGTTCCTAATGTGAAGCGCTCTGACACCTTTGGGTAAAGTCTGCGCTATATAAAAACGCATAAATAAATAAATAAGTAGGATTACAAAATGGGTTGTAGGTCTTCAAGACTATGATTTCCAGATCAAGTACCTACCTGGCGTGGACAACAAGGTTGCTGATACTTTGTCGCGTTTGGTTAACTCCAGTGAAGAAATTTCACTTGATGATTCTATTCAGGTTGAGGATGATGATGATTTGGTGTGTAGCATAGAGAGTGATAGTATTTCTCAAGAAAAGTGGTTGGAAGCTTCAATTGCAGACAATGTTTCAATCAAAGTTTTAGAACGGGTGAAGGTTGGTTGGAAAGCCAAACCTAAGGATGGCATTGAGTTAGAGAAATTTTGGCTAGTCATGGATAAACTCTCTGATCAGGTGGCTTATTGGTGAGGGGCTTTAGGTTAATTCCTCCCTTAGTTCTTAGAAATACTCTTCTTGATTTAGCCCATGATGGACATCAGGGAATGACAAAAATAAAGGAGAGATTGAGATTGCCATTTTGGTGGCCTGGCATGGATTTGCCTGTGGAGCGCTGTGTCAGAGATTGTGTACAGTGTGCATTAAGTTAGAGAGTGGCCAAGCCAAAGGTTTAACCCATGGTGATACATGATTACCCTGAAGGTCAATGGAATGAAGTAGGATTAGATATTATTGGTCCTGTTTGTTCAAATGGATATGACTGGTATGTGATTGTTTTGATTGATCTCTTTTCAAGATGGCCTGAAATTGATGTCACACGTGGCATGGAAACTAAACATGTGATAACATTTATGCAAAGTCTCATAGCCAGGGAAGGCATTCCTGACTGCATGCTAACTGATAATGGGGTACAATTTGTGTCAAAAGAGATGCAAGAGTTTCTTTGTCGGCATAGAATTAAGCACAAGAAGTGTGCTTTATATCATCCAGAAACAAACAGAACAGTTGAGCGCTTCAATCCTGTCCTAAATGAGACGATTGAAATGGCAAAGTCTGCTGGGTTAGATTGGCGTGATGAGATCAGAAGAAAGTTGAAGTCTATAGGGTTTCTCCTCATGCTACAACTAAAAAAAAACCTTTTGAATTATTTAGAGGAAGACGTTCTAAACACACTTGTGACACCAACATGGGTGAATGAGTTTCAAAATTCTCAGGGTGTGAGTGGTTATAAGCACAGTTGGACATTTTCAGAATCACAAAAAATGATGGCTCGCAAGGAACTTTACGACCAGAGGAAAAATGTGAGAGACCATTGTAAAGGTGGGAGACTGGGTGTTAGTTAAAATCCTTTTAAAAGAGCTAATTCTTCTACCTTTCTAAAACCATTGCAAGTAGTCAAAGTTTTAAAAAATGAAGTCAATCTTACTGATCACTGCATATTGAATAGGGTGGTTGTTGTGAGAGATGATCTTGTACCTTTTCATCCTCTATATGAAAATCCTAATAAGGGTTTGTTGCAAAAGTTCTATTAGTAATGGAAGTTCTAATGGATGCTCAAAGAATTCAAATATGTCTGAATAATTGACCAACACCTCTTCTGAAACCACATACGGTATGGTTAGAGCTTCAGGTGTATTGCGTAAGTCTTCAAGAGTCTCTATCACACCCAAATATTTGAAAGATTTTGTACTGTAATTCATTGTGTTGTTTTAACTTTGTTTCACTTGCTTTTATGTTTTGTATAGAAGAGAGATGTGTAGCATTCTAGGTTGTTACTTCTGTTGCTAGGAGCTGTTACAGGGATTCTGCTCAGACACAAAACTGTGCATAGAGACCTAGAACCTCAGTGAATTAGGGTGTGCCAAAACTCCCCTTAGTAGCCAAAATCACCTACCAAACTAACAATCAGTGTCACATTAGCTCTTCAACCTATAGCAAAGAAACCAATGATTAGACAACCTAGAACATGTGACTTAGGACCATCTCAGGAATGGTGGGAAGTGAGAATACTCTTTTGTTATACGTTTATACCAGTCCACAACAGGAGTAAAATAGAGACACGGTAAGGTTAAAATGCTTATTTTAACAACGTGAACTCAAGCGCAGTATTTTAATCAACATAAGCATACATATGATCAAGAATAATACGGTCAGCATGGTTACAACTCCATAAAATACAAAAGGAGGAATCATATTACAATGATAGTGCAAACAGGTGATGAAAGCGCGTATTTGAAGCACCCTCCTTATCTAGAAAGTATGTATTATAAAACTATAGAAGTTCTCTTGAGTTTTCTTAGGGGGACCCCATTTACCTGTCCGCTCAGTAAGTGTAAATTACATCAGGATCGGTTAGTCTCTCTGCATGCCTGGTGTGTTCAATTCTGGCAAGTGTGCTATGATAAAGGTGCCAGAATCCTACTCGGCTTGCAGCTGCCAAATTGTTGTGTCTAGAATGTGTTACACGGACACGCCGATAAACAGGCTTGCACATTATGATAACCTTGGCGGCTCAGCACTCACTGTATATACTGGGGGCACAATGTTTGTCTAGAAATATTGAAAAGCAAACCTTTTCTCATGTATAGACCTTCGTGAAAGCTAACTCTGCAAAAACAGCTAAGCAGTGTTGTGTGCAAAAAAAGCAGCAAACGGTAAAATGGTGTTTAAACTCCTAATAGTAACTGAGGGGGGTTTTAGTGGGTAGAAGTCCCAGTGAGTGGGGGGTCAGCAATACAAGCTCTTCTTAGGCAAGGAAAGCAACTTTCACTGGTATAGAATTGAATTTGGTTTGCAGTGGATTATTTCTCCACGCAGCCTACATTCAGCTCCGGTGTGCTTTCCTCTTACAGAGCAGGGTCTCACTACGCCTGAGCCAGGACCAGGACGAGGTGAGGTCTCTTCCCCGGGCACCCTGGGTGAGTGATTATACGTACTATATTTAGACGCATACTTAAGGCAAATAACTTGCTTTTAGATGGTTTCCCTGTGTTATGTTTTATTTCTCCCTCCACAGATCTACTAAATTTACCAGGTGTCATGGAGGAGTGAAGCCACAGTATTTGGAGACTCATATCCTTTACTGATATATCACATAATTATTGCTTGAAGTTTTGCACCCACACAAATTTTTTTGCAGTCGCACTATTGAGAGAACAGAGGCCCTGATGAAAGCCTAGGGTCATACTCCCGCTTAGGCAGAAACATGTCGGCCCCCATGCAGATATTTGGTAAACTGCAGTAGTATAGTTTTGCGCTGTTCTTAGTTTTTAATTAGAAAGAGTTCTTGGTAGAATAAAATTGGAATGAGATTCTCTATCCTATTTTAACTTTTCACATACACTTTTCTTTTTTGCACTGCACCTACCCGTCTGACCAGATCCTTATGGTTGTTCCTTGTGTTGGCATGTGTAAACCATGTGTCCACAGACGGTACTACTTGGTCTCAATGATCTAGAGACACTGTACCCAGGACGGAGGACCACATGAGAATATTGGTCATACATGATATTGATGGGAATCCAACACGGGTGTTTATTTTGCTAACACAGGGGCAACGATCTTCTGGATGACGCCTTGAGCTGGTACTCGTACTAATTTGAGACCATAGCTCCTTTCCTGATATAAGAATCAGAAGTTAGACCCATAGGTTTTTCAGGTTGAGCATATTCTGTTATACAGGGGATACAACCTATGCGTGGTCTTTAAATATCCCTTAGGCCCTCCCGAATGATGTGTTTATATAAACTCCTAATAAGCCATGCTAACTTAACATGCACGCAGAAAGAGGCCCATAAACCACACTACACCCCCCGATGTTCGGGGAACACACAGTACTCAGGGCAAACATCATAGAATGCAGAGTTCAAGTTCGAAAGAGACAGAACCAAGTTCAGAAATGTTGCCAAACTTGAAATTTAGGAATGGAAATTCCAAAAATCCAAATCAGTAAATACAAACATACGTGGCCATGGTGTGTGAAAAGACCTCAAATATGTATTTAAAAATCAAGACAAAAGCTAAAAATATACACGAGTTCAGCACGTGTCCATGAAGCAAAAAAATAATCCATACTTCAGTGTAACAAAGTGTAAGCACCAAATGTTGCAACTGCTTCCAACAAGAAGTCGTTGTTTTCATCCATGAACATTTCAGCCATCCAATTAAGTAACGGGAAAGAACATACATGTTCCTCGATTGCCAGAGCCTCTAGCATCATCAGAGGACAACTCAGGCTTATTTCAAGATAACTGCGATCCAGAAAGTCATCGGCTGCAGTCCAAACGTTCCAATTGCCTAGAACCCCATGTGCCGCTGCACAGGCCATAATCCCTTTACTAGACCCGTCTATTTCATGAGCAACTAAGGGACTCATTAGTAGATTAATATCCAGTTCAGGAGACACCGTGTTGCAGAGACACAAATCCATGGCCCATTCAAAATCGCAATCCAGGCAATGGAAAACAGGCTGCACGCAAGTGAAGAAAGAGAACTGGAAGGATAAACCATATGCCACACTTAGAGTCGCCAAAGGCAATGCTCCATAGTATTCTAGCATCCGGTTACGCAGGTGAAGCAGCCGGGACTGTACGTTGTGGGGCACAAACTGTGCATCCATTTTGTAATAAACAAAATAACAGCAGAATGCCGGCGCCTAAAGCCAGGAGCAAGGGGAAACCTCCAAAGACACTAATTATAGTCTGAAATGAGGTCACAAGACCAGAGCATACTACTTTAAAAGAAAGTGCCAGGCCAGTAGTCAACAAGGCATTTAAGATTGTGTGGATCAAAGCACCGAAGTGCAAGGGCAAGTCCGTGCTTACTAAGGCATTAACCTCAGTTAGGGTATTAGCAACGTGAAGGCCGAATGTCTCACACGCATATGTAAGGGGAACTTCCTTCTGGGACAAAGGAGCTCTTATTCTGCTCATCTGGTTGAACTCTGCTTTCAAGGTCGGAATCGAGGGCCAGATCATCAAGGCAATCAGGAGTCGTCCCAGGCTGAGGGGTTGGGTCCGAGGATGAGTACCTCCGTCTTGTCCAAGTTCAGCTTCAGACGGCTGCTCCTTATCCAGTCGGCAACAGTCTTCATTCCCTCATGGAGGCTGGTTTTGGCAGAGTGTGGGTCCTTGGTGAGTGAGAGGATGAGCTGGGTGTTGTCGGCGTAGATGATGGTGAGGTCGTGATGGCAGGCCACTTGTGCGAGGGGTGCCATGTAGACGTTAAACAGCATCGGGCTGATGGATGGGCCCTGGGGGACGCCAAAGATGATTTTGGTGGCTTTGAATCGGAAGGGTGGGATGCGGACGCTCTGGGTTCTTTTGGAGAGGAAGGACGTGGTCCAGTCAAGGGCCTTCCCTTAGATTTCTGGCTTCTAGGAGGCGTGTCTTTAGAGTGCGATGGCAGACCATGTCGAAGGCGGCCGACAGGTCCAGGAGGATGAGGGCTGATTTTTGCCTGTGGTTGTGTCAGAATCCGGATTGGGACGGGTCCAAGATGTTGTTGTCTTCCAGGTGGCGGGCCAACTGTCTGTTGACGATTTTCTCAATGACCTTTGCCGGGAACGGGAGCAGGGAGATGGACCGGAAGTTCTTGAGGTCCTTGGGGTCCCCCTTGGGCTTCTTGATTTTGTTGTGCTTCCAGCTTTCCAGGAATGTCGCTGTTTCGAAGGAGATGTTAATGGCCTTCCGGAGTTGTGGGTGCGATGGCTGCATCTGCCTTGTTGAATACTTGGTGTGGGCATGGGTCTGATGGAGTTTTGTGATGTCAGTGGCAATACTGGGTGTGGTGGATGGGACTGTGTGTGCTGGTGTGTTTCTTGGGGGATTGTTGAGTGTAGTGGATGGGTCCTTGCGTGTATCGTCCTCATTGACGTAGGACCAGGAGGTCAGGCGGATGGCACTGGTGGTGTTCACAGGGGATGTGGAGTCTGGCGTAGTCGGGCGGTCGTGGTGTTGAAGCTGTCGTGGATGTCAGCGATCTTGCGGTGGAAGAAGATGGCTAGTGAGTCGTACAGTTCTTGTGAGGGCGAGATGTTGTTTGCGTTGTCACTGGTGTTGGAGAGTTCCTTTACGATGCTGAAGAGCTCTTTGCTGTTGTGTGCGTTGTTATCCAAGCGGTCTTTGAAGGAGGATCTCTTGGCTAATCTGATGAGGTGGTGATGTCTTCAGGTGGCGTCCTTGTGGGCTGCGTGGTTGTTTGGTGTGTGTTCGTGGAGTCATATTTTCTTTCTATTCCAATTGTTCAAGGATTTCGGCAACAGAGGCTTTTGCCTCACGCCATATGGGGTATTGGGGTTGTGACTGTGGCATTGACCTCAAAGGGATCTCATGTCGAGGGAAAAATTTGTCCTGTCCACAGTGAGTACGATACAACGCCGGCGCAAGCGCCTTTGCCCAATCTTCTGCAAACTGCAGCGCCTGCTCCTTTGGCACAGTGTGCGCAAAAGCAGGGATGATCACTTCATCCCCTTGTGGAGCGGCCAAGACAAAAGGTGGGGGCCAGTCGACCTCCACCAACAAAATATCATAAGTAGATTTTCCCCAAAAAGCCCTTTTATGGTACGTTCTATGTCACCTTCAATTACAAGGACAATTTCATAAAGTCTTTCAGGGGGAGCCACTCTAGTCGTCAGCCTTACGAGGCTGCTCACGGCTCTGTTGGGCACCTTGACCCCTGCCGCTGCCTCCTCTACCGGTGGCTGTTACCGATGTTTCCTGCAAAGAGCGAGGAGAACATTGTTCAGGAACCTGAAACCTATCAGGCGACTTAATAGTACTGCGGTCACACAAATCATATTTATGCTCAACAAGGGCAGGTGTAGGTGAAGCGGACAAGAACCCTGTTTCTGCTGCTGCTGCTTTCCCTGTTTTTAGTTCTTACTCCAATTTTGCTTCTGAACTTTTGGGCGGTCATCCTTATCAGAAGACCCTTGCTGAGTTTGCTGAGATTGCTGTTGCTTTTCTTTTTTCGCAAAAGGCTTAACACCCAAACTATTACGGCCCACGGTCTTATAAGCTTCCATAATAATTTTCGGAGCTGATGGGGTTTGACGGCATCGGGGACTTCGCACAGAGCATTAGAGACTTGGAAACTTACTGCATCCCCCTTGACATTTGCAAGGACGAGATCGCGTACCATATCAAACGCTCCCACGAGTCGCATTCCCAACTCCACGGCCGCCTCTGGTCCATGCTGATCCTGAACACGCTTGATCACAATGGGCAAAACAGTTACTGACGGGATGCCAAAGTACCTAGTATAAACTGCCACAAAAATCACCCCCCAAGTTGTGCACTCAGTTACGTCAGGCACTAAGGCTTTCTGCAAACTCACAGTGAGAATCCTGTGTTTCTCAACAGGACTAGCATTTGGGAACACTGCTTCCAGTTGGTCAAATTTCTCTGCAAGCCAAAAAGGCATTTCTTCCTTATCCTGGGGATGCTTGCCCATTACCGCATTAACCATGACGGGACTAAGTTTGAGTCTGCCACCGCCAACTGGATGCGCCGCACCACCCGGGGCCCCACCCGGGAGGTTGCGAGTAATGTAGTGAACCAGACCCCTAATAACTGCTACCAAAGAGGCATAAAGAGGTCGGAGTTGTTGAGCTGTCAAAGCACCCACCTGAGGATGCGGGGTGTAAGCAGCCAACACAGGCCAAATAGTGACTGGAATGGACAACGGTCCTTGTCTGACCACTGTAACAATGTGTGGGAGGACGCCTTTAAACCAAACGGCATGCTGCCAAACAGAAATCAGAATTTCTACCGTCTGATATGGAGTGTAAACTGCAAGAGCATCAGCGGGGGTGTAAGTGTGAAAAACACCAGAATTAGCATCTACCGCGGGAAATGTGACCCATGAGTAATACAAATCAAACGGGTACGCCACGTCAGCAGAGACTACAAAAACCACCGCCTGTCCCTCTAGAGAAACGAGGTATTCCTGCAAATGATTACGCACAGCTACACGACTTTGTGTCGGGATATCAACCGCAGCCATATCCAAACAGTAATAGAGAAATACAATACAATACTATCATGCACAACTGAAAAGTATCAAGCTGGAAACAACCTATGTTAATATAGGTAGGTTTATTATCCGTCACTACCGTCAACCGGAAACAATAGTGAGGGGGTTGTAGACTGATATAAGCACTACTCAAGTGTCTCACAATAAGACCACGCTTGTTGGCAGTGCCATTTTACAGAGATTCTGCTCTGACACAGAACTGTTCATAGAGACCTAGAACCTCAGTGAATTAGGGTGTGCCAAAACTCACCTTAGTACCCAATATCCCCTACCAGACTAGCAATCAGTGTCACATTAGCTCTTCGTCCTATAGCAAAGAAACCAATGATTAGACAACCTAGAACATGCGACTTGTCATACGTTCAAACCAGTCCACAACAGGAGTAAAATAGAGACACGGTTAGGGTAAAATGTTTATTTTAACGATGTGATCTCAAGCGCAGTATTTTAATCAACATAAGCATACATATGATCAAGAATAATACGGTCAGCAGGGTTACAATTCCATAAAATACAAAAGGAGGAATCATATTACAATGATAGTACAAACAGGTGATGAAAGTGTGTATTTGAAGCACCCTCCCTATCTAGGAACTATGTATTATAAAACTATAGAAGGTCTCTTGAGTTTTGTTAGTGGGACCCCATTTACCTGTCCGCTCAGTAATTACAAATTACATCAGGAACGGTTAGTCTCTCAGCATGCCTGGAATCTTCCAAATGTGTTCAATTCTGGCAAGTGTGCTATGATAAAGGCGCCAGAATTCTACTTGGCTTGCAGCTGCCCAATTGTTGCATCTAGAACGTGGTACACAGACACGCCGATAAACCGGTTCGCACGTTATGATAACCTTGGCGGCTCAGCACTCACTGTACAGACTGGGTGCACAATGTATGACTAGAGATGTCGAAAAACAAACCTTTTCTCATGTATGGACCTTTGTGAAAGCTAACTCTGCAAAAACAGCTCAGCAGTGTTCTGTGCAAAAAAAAAACAGCAAAAGGTAAAATGACGTTTAAACTGCTAATAAGCCATGCTAACTTAACATGCATGCAGAAAGAGGCCCATAAACTACAGTACAGAGAATTAGAAGGTCAGTACAAGGGAAAGATCAGTTGAAAGATAACTATCTTTGTGAATGGACTCTTCCTGTGGATGGAATCCTTACTCTTATGAATAAACTACAGTGTTTGGAAATATCTACCTGCACAGAGTTGATTCATACAGTAACCCTGAGATGTCATTGGACACAAAGGACACACTATGGCAGAATCAATCCAACCTGCTAAATGAAGCCCTGTGGCAAGCCCAGGAGAATCCAAATTCAAGCTACGGTAACTATTTAAAAAAGGCATTAGATGAGACAAAGACAAAAGAGCTATGGTTAAAGAACCCGTCATTCCAAATTTTCCGTAGCTCAGCTAACAAGGGGGCAAAACCACAATCATTATTGGCAGACAAAGCCACCTTATCAAAAAGATCGCACGGATGGATGGTTCTCCAATCATACACAATACTGCGACCAGCGGAATATCTAGGCGCAACATGCTCGAAGCTCAAAGTAATGGCAACAAGATTTGGGGTATTACCAAGCCTAGCTGAGCAACCGTCATGGAAATATAGTGGCATCAAATCTTGTGGTTTATGTGGGTACGCCTGGCAAGATATCATCCATCTAACATGCGTTTGTCCTAATCTAAAAATGGAACACACGAGATTACTGAAAATAGCATTCAATGTCAGAGGTTTTCGAACGTGTAGAGGCGCAATAATTAAAGGACTCAGTACAACTGACCCTCAGCTGACTAGTAAAATAATGAAATTCTTATTGTATTATGAGACAAATTTTAAATTGGCATCATGAGAAGGACAATGCTGTTGTTTTATTGGATTTACTGAATTATATCATTCTTTTAAAAAATATATATTTTATAATGACATTATATTACTACTATGATATTGTTATGGTTTTATTTAACTGAAACAATAAAGATTCATTCATTCATTCATTGGACACAAAGGATATTTAAACATCACTCCCACCATCCTAGACATTTTAGTGAATCGATATCCATATGTGCTACATCTAGGAGGAGTAGGGATCTCTTACTCAAAGAAAAATGTTTTGTGAGTGAAGCTCATGTTGTGTACTGTGACATGTGTTGTTATGTCAGCATCCAGAATAATGCAAGCTTTGTACGATGCTTTACACAATTATTACACATCTTCAATTGCATAACTAATAAAAAAAATTGGAATACTGCCAACTGTCACTGTCAACACAAAATAAACATTAATACATCCAGGACTTCATCACTGACTCAAGCCCAAACAGAAGCTGGAGCTCGGTACAGTTTCATTGAGAGACAATTAGTTTTACGAATTATCATTCCGTGCTAAACTTCCGAATGATATCATACTCTAAAGGGAGTGTCACCTCAAACACGAGGCATTTTTGGGATGTTCAGAAAACGCAATTGTGGGTCTTTACAGAAAGCAATTTCAGTATTTAGACGCTAAAAGGGTTGGAAAAATAAACATGATTTTTCACAATATCGCATCCCCACTTGTGGTCGGTTCCTCTTCCTGGTCTCGTGCAGACAGAGCTTGGAGTTAGAAGGTTCAATGTGTAACCATATATACTACCTGCTTCAAGGAAGACACTGTTGACCAGTTGTCACCTTCAAATTGTACCCTGACCTTAGCACAACGTAATGTAATGAAATTATATTGTGATTTTATGTAACAGTTTGCACGTAAAGTGTTCTGACCCCATTCGGCCTATTTTGTGCTATAAATTTCAAATACATAAAATAGGCAAAATAAAAGTGAGCCTATTTTCTAATTAGCATTTAATGCCACAGTCTTGCTGTTTCTAAGCCCTGTGAATAAAAGGGGCAACTGTTATCTAACAATGTATGAAACCTAGAAGGATGAAAGTCTGAATGGGAATTATCATGATTTAAACATGTTACTCGTAGATCATACGCTAAAACACAAACACACATGGGCAGGAAACATACACACAAACACACACACAACAGCAGCAAACACTAAGAGGCAGATTTACGTTGCCTGACGCATCTCTGCAAATAGGCAGAGATGTGCCAGTAAAGATACGGCACGCAAATTCATCCTTGCGCCACCCATGATGCGTCGCATTTACAATGCGGCACACCATGGCGCAGGAATGAACAGATGCATGTCGCATCTTGGGCGTAAAGTTGGCGCAGTGCTGAAGTTGTGTTGCGTGCGGCACGCAACTCCAGCACTTTTCCAACTTGCCCTATCTTTAGCGGGGTGCGTCAAGCCTTACGCCTGCTTCAAGCAGGCGCAGGGTTTTGACGCATCAGCGTTGGGAAAGTGACTCAGTGAAATCTTGTAGATTTCACTGAGTCACTTGTCAGTGGCGTTCCTGCGACGGAACGCCTCCCCCCCCCCGCAACGTAACACCTACATGAAACCTGACGCAGGTTTCATGTGGCGCAGGGCCTTACACCGTGACACATCTCCATAGATGCGTCACGTTGTAAATGCCTCCTAGGGATGCGCCACGTTTACGCCGCCTTGCGTGACGCAACAGAGGCGTAAACGTGGAGCATGGGGCTTGTAAATCTGCCCCTTAATTTACTGAACCTCATCTAGTCACCCTATACCATTTCATCCTAAAATCAATTTACGAGAGTGACTGTACAGTGCTAGGCATTAGTGTTCCTGCTCATTAGATCTTAATCTATAATCACAGAAGTATAATATTACATCATCAATGTGACAGTAACATTGTATACTACCTTGCATCTTGTTCTACTGGTTAAACAGATTTCTTGTAAACTGTATGCATTCAAGTGGTGAGCATCAATGCTGCACAAATGCTACACAATCTGTGGAGATTATTACATCAGGATGTTTCATTTGAGAGATAATTTGGAATAAAAGTTCATATAGCCGTCAACTTTTCATCTATAAATCTAAAATCAGGAATGATAAGATAGCATTTTTTTCAGAACGAACCCAACAAGGCCTAAGCCTCTCCAAAGAACTGTTCAGAATTATTGTGGACCTTCATTTCGGTCAGCAGTCAAAACTACTCTTTCTCTCTCCGATGACTTCTGTCATGATCTCTCATCCATCTCAGGTCCATACTTCACCATTGTCAGTTGGTCACTGAAGAAATGCTGTCAACCAGGTTGCAAGACAGCTGTCCATCAAACTCTCCAGCTGACACCGTTCCAGCAAGAATTATGATGCTACTCTGCCTTTTCATACATTCTCATCTTCTCAGCCCTTTACCTACTCAATGACACTGACCTAGTCTCTCTTCCCTAGAAATTGGCAATTCTTAAACTTCTCTTATAGAAACAATAGTGTCAATAAATGAAATGGACAACTTCTATCAAATTCCTTGTTACCTCATTTAGTCAAGCGAACTGAAAAACCTTTAGTTAACCCTTTAAGTGCTGATGACGGAACCGCTCCGTCATCAGCTACGGGTGAGCTGTGCTGATGACAGAGCGGTTCCGTCATGGCCCACTCGGCGCGCCTGCGCGGTGCGAATTTCGCGCCTGCACTGACGTTCTATTGAGCGGGGCGGGCCATGACAGAACCGCTCCGTCACAAGCATAGGTCAACCGACGCTGGTGACGGAGAGGTTCCGTCACCAGCATGCGGCCGCCGCGCGGCCGCCCCGCCCCATTAGCACTGCGGCGGAATAGCTGCCGCAGTGAAGGGGTTAATCTTGTGTGTATTTACTAAAAGGGAAAGACTGTTGGGTGCCCCGCATACAAGGCCTCATTCATGAAAAGTCTTTCATCGGTGCGGGAAAACAGCGATGCAACACTTTTCATAATGCCATCCTTGCGACACCATGGGAGCGCCATATTTATTGTACAGCGATCCATCTTGTAAGGATTTACAGATACGTCAGTAATCCTGACATATCTGTAGGCACAGTGCTGGAGTATGTCTGAAAACAGATGCAACTCCAGCAATGTGTCCTTTTAAATGGGGCAAGCCCTATGTGAAAGGTACTGCGTCAACCCTTATGCCTGATCAAGCAAGCGTAAGGATTTTAAGTACTGACTCCATAGAAGTGTTGCATAGATTTCACTGTGTCGGAACGTCCATCTTGCATACATTATACCTATCACAGGTATAATGTAGCACAGGGGTTTACAAAGTGACACATCTGCCTAGGTGTGTCACTTTGTAAATACGGTGCAGAGTTGACATACTTTTATACCGCTCGAGCATCACAAAAAGTGACGCTACGGCAGCATAAGGACCTCATAAATAAGGCCCATAATTTTCTGACCTGGAAATAACACCGATCTGGCAGTCATCTCATGAGAGGAAGTGGTTTTTGGACCCTTGTGCCTTAGATGTTTGAGCCACTTACGACAACATCAAACATAATAGCCTCCTTTAAAAACTTCAGGCCTGACTCACAAAGGTAAGCTTACACGGTTGTGTAAGTTTAAATTGCTTTTCATATTAACAAACTACAAGTTAGTGGTAAGTTTATGATCCCGGAGACTCTGGAGTCAGAGTCGCCGCAGAGAATGCCGCACATAAAAAAGATAGGACACGCTTATCTTTTTATGTGTGGAGCTCTGCACCCCGACTGCAGTCGTACATATACTATTAATCTGCAGTTTGTGCAACCAAAAAAAAAAGTGTAAGTTTACCAAGTGTAAGTTTATCTTTGTGAATCAGGTCGGTGAGGAGATGGGAACATCAGACACTAAGCATTTTCAATACCATCCGACAGTTCTAGCCAGAATACTATCAATTATGATGTTCCCCAAGGGTCACTTTTAGAGCTATATGATACCTTTGACAACATTACTAAAACAGTTTGAAGTACAAATTTTACATGTACCCTGATGGCACCCAAATGATCTTTTGACTATCCAACATAGTCGAAGCTAAATCCAGTCTTTATGGTCCTTGATGGTAAAGTGGTGGAGTTTAACCAACATTCTCAAGATAAATGTGACTAAAACAGAACTGCTTCTCATGAAAGATGGACTATTTAAAATGTTCCCAGATTCTAGCCAGAAGAAATTGGTCCATCCACCAAACCTGTAGACTGATTCCTCCCTCTTCTGGTACATTCAAGTAGACAAAACCTCTGCCTGCTGTTTTTATAGATTAAAATTCTCACATAAATTCAGCCATATATTCAGAAAGATCACCACACTTTGGTAGTCAATGCATTATTCCTTGATAGATTGGACTGCCTTCCAAACTACAGCTAGTGCAAAATGCAGCAGCTCGTCTCATTTCAGGTCTTACTCACTGCTTTCAGTCAGTCAGTCAGTCAGTCAGTCAAAATACTTTTATTTGATTAATACAAATCAAAAAAAGACATAAATACAAATACATCACAGGGAATAAACAGCAGCAGTGCAATGGTAACAAATGTGACATTAATATAAATAACACTTAATTAAAACACAATTAAAATATATCTCAGCGTTACATTTAAAAACAGACAATCTATTCATGTGCTAGGTAAGAATGCCCTGAGACCTACGGCGGCTGTTATTAACACGGGCACATGCTACTTAGTAACTTGCTACATGAAAAGTGACTTGTGCGCTAGATAGGAGTTGCAAAAACAATAGAGCCGGCCTCACCTGGATGAAACCCGCCTCCCTCAAAATTGGCAAGAGGTATTTTTTCCTAATTTCTGCGTACTGGTCACAAAACATCATGAAAATGTAGTGTGTGCTGTGTTGAGAAATTGCCACAGTCACAGGGTTTAGCCTTATCTGGATTGACCCTTGTAGGGAAGGAGCCAAGCATAAAATGTATTAGGTTAAAACGAAATCTAGTTAAAAGAAACCGATGAAACGTCTCGTTACCAGAATAAGATAGGGTTCGAGACCGGGGGCAGTTAATAGTGCATAGTTTCTTCTTACAAGTAGTTTCTCCATCTCAGTTGCCTCCCGCTCAACAGTAAACAAATTTAACAGAGCAATTCTAATCTTCCTCACGTCTTCTCTTTTTATACATCCTGGGGAATGAAAAAGCTCTGGTCTGCCTAATTTCGTGAGCATAACCTTAATATAGGCCAACCATGGGATCTTATGAGCTTTATCCAGAGCAAGGCAATCCTTGAGAATCAGGCGGTTTAAGGAGATTTCCTGGTTAAGCCAGGTTTTAATGCAGCAGTTTACAGGGGCGGATTTCAGTAGATCTGTGAAAAAACCCAGCCCTAACTCTGAATGAGTTGAGAAGGTGGGGGTGGACTGTGGGACGGAGAGGAGAGATCCTAAGAATTTATTCTCCACCTTCTGGATGTTATCTTGATTTATATATCCCCAAATAGCGGAGCCGTAGGTGGCTATTGCCAAGCATCTGGCTTTGTAAACTTTAAGTATAGCCTTCATTGGTCTGGCTCCCAGCCGTTTGCCGAATCCCAGCAAGGCCGCAGATGACCTGGCGACTGCGTTGCTTTTGGACTTTTATTGGGGACCCCAGGTTCCTTTATCATCAAAGATGACACCCAAATAAGAGAAATTGGGTACCCTCTTAACTTCTTCCCCCTTCTTCCCCCTCACAAAAGAAAGATCTACATCTCCTTTTCCTACTACAGGCTCCCACCACCATTACCTGGGATTTAACTGTGTTAATTTTCAAATCTAATGATCACATAAAGTCACCAAAAGAGGCTAGCAGTCTATTCAGGACAACCCCCGATCGGGCTAAAAGGACCGCGATGTCCGCGTATAGGAGGACCGGGATATTGGTTACTCCTTCACGCGGTACGTCCATAGTGGCCTCTGCTAGTGCTGGCTCTGAGGTGTTTATATATAATGTAAAGAGAAGGGGGGCCAGGATACATCCTTGTCTGACCCCCCTCACTGCTTTCATATAACCCTTGTCCTTTGGTCTTTACTGTGGATTTCTATGCATTCCAGAATTAGGGAGGTACAAAGTCGAATAATTTGCTTGCATAGTTAAGTAACATTCTGGCAAAATTTGCAGGACATTATGTGCAATTACGCAAAATGCAAATCTATCATTTAGTGCCATATTTAAGCTTAGATCCTATGGAACAGTGAAGACGGGACCTACGTATGGGCTTTCTTAGTATTAGTCAAGAATTAAAGAACACTAATACAAATGCCAAAAATCCTTGTAAATAAGTTTTCATCTTCCTAAAAAGGTCCTTTCCCCAACAGTGTACAGCAATTCCCTAAATCTTCTCAATCTGTTTGTAGTTAATTACCATACTATTTTAAGGATAAGATATTAAGAATATGGTCTTGTTTTGCCCCAGTGGACTCAGTTGGCAAAATCGCCATTAAATCCACAGCGAGCTTATGTACTCTCAAAACTTGCCTGAATGAAATTCCTCTTATATCCAGTATTAAATCTGGTTCTCCTTCAGATCCCTTGGGAATGGGGAGAGGAGTTGGCCTAACGGCTAGGGCGGTTGACCTCGAAGCTGGCAAACTGAGTTCGAGTCTCAGCAATGACACTGAACATCCTTTGATTCTGGGAGAATCACTTAATCTCCCTGTGCCTAACAAAAATCATCAATGTGTCCTCATGTCATGCAACTGGTGCTATGTAAAGAGCTCTGATTCCCCATTCGGGTCAAGTTTGCGCTATATAAAAATCTGTAAAATAAATACAAAAACTCCCTGCCCTTCCCAGATTATGGGCCTAGATAAAGATCTAATACCTAAACTTTTAAAAATCTGTAAATACCTGTGGTATTTTTTTCATTGTCCCTCTTCCTAAGAAATAATCTATGGGCATTATAGTACTATCTGACTTTAAGAGATCTTGCTTTTACCTTCCCACTCTAAAATCATTGAAAGCTATGAGAAGCCATCTGGCATCTTACTTGGAAATCAGCCAGCTTTTGGATGAATCCCAGTCTTGCTTTAGAGCATCCCACAATACTGAGACAACTTTCCTTGCTGCAGGTGTGGACATTTGAGTTATTCTTGACCATTCTTGACCATGGCGGCTAGTCCCTTAGTACCTCTCTGCAGCTTCCAACTCTGTCAGTCATTCTGTACTCATCAAACGACTGATTAACATAGTAGTCAATGCCTTGAAGTAGATCAAATCATTTTTATCAGAAAGATCAAACTGTGTTTTCTTAGCTCATTATCGATCAGAGAACTTCAACTTTCCTTGCAATGTTCCGCCAAGATCCGCCCTTAGTCCTCCACTTTTTAACATTAAGATAGCTCCCTTGGCTGGGTTGATCCGATCTTTTGGCTTTTCCAACATGTCTTATTAAGATTACATCCATATTGCCATTTGCATCTAAGGCAAACTGGTTCAAACCCAGAGTTTTTTCTCTTTTTATGAGGGTAGTGGCAAATTGGAGGAACATCAGCTTCCTGAAGTCGGATAAAACTAAGACACTGCTGTTTGGGTTCAATGGTCCTAAATGATGCTCTAGGTGGTGGTCTCATAAAGTGGGATCCTTCACAATCTACCACATGTTGTGCTAGAAGGCTGGGGGTACTGTTTGATTCTGCCCTCTCATTGACCCCACAAATCATGATGTATCAGTTAAATTCATTGCCCTACTTTGCTCTATTTGTAAAATCTTCCACTATTTGCCAACATCTGCTCGCAAACTACTGAGTAGGCACTAATTGTGTCTTGTCTTGATTATGCCAACTCCATTTACCTAGGTCTCTCTTCTTGTCTCCTGAACAGAATCCAAATTGCTCAACAATCTTTCTCGCAGTACTCTGGGCCAGCATCTTGTTAGAAGCCGGAGTTCACGCGGGCACCGTTGTTGTCAAATGTGCTACCCAGACCCCCCCCGCTCCCACGTTAGGCCAAGAAAGAACACCATCCGAGACAGCCCTGCTCACCCCCTTAGTAGCTTGACACAAGCAGCCAGGCTTACCTCCAAGGCACAAGTGTTCAGTATGTACAACCACGCCCACAGCATTCCCAATGAGGTCACCACAAATTGACTTCACACGAGTTTGTATAAAACGAGTATATTTTATATAAAAAGATATACGAAATAACCACACAGTACAACTCCCACATATATACACTATACACTGGTTAATATTGTTTCCAGTAGAATGGGTGCTCCTAGTCCTAAACCGCCGCTTTTTTGCTGACTTTTAACCATACTCAACAGGTTACGTATGTCGTATCACTATGTTCACACACGTTGCAAAATACAAAGAATACTGCACTACTTAACGATGGGTTCCTGTACAGTGCCACAGTGAAACAATGCAATGCGTAGCTCCAAGATCGTGTACTGAGTCAACACCAGATTATGCAACTCGGTTCGCTAGCAGCATGCCCTATTCAGGGAAAAAATACAGCAATGCATCACGCTGCAATTACGTACTGTGCAATAGGAAGACAATGCACCAGCATGCCCTGTGCAAGGATGGAATAAGGTAACGCGTCAAAGTGCAATTCAGTACGGTGCATTAAAGAACCAATGCAGTGCGCTACACTTTGATCCTGTATCATGCAACAGAACTAAAACATAGTGCGTAACGCACTAAACCCTGACTGTCAGACGTTGTCCGATAGTTCGATAGTTTGTTAGCAGCAAATATGCAAAGTGTTATACAACTGGTTTTAGAAGTTGTGCAACCGGTTGCCCCCAACATGGATCAACAATGACACCCAAGTTCCACTCTGGGCCCTGCCCCCTGTAATGCCCCGTCCAGGACCAGCACGGACCGAGATCTGGGCCGAAGCAACTGGCGCACACAGCTGCCAGCAGCGAGAGGCAGAGAGAGTGTCCCTCCGGGGCAGCCCCCCGCCCCAGGTGATTACCCACTTTACCTGGGGGCGGGGCACGGCCCAAATTTCCTCTCCTGGCCAGAGGCTTGGCCTCACTCCACAACCTTGTCACCACGGGCAAGCCGCACTCGGGACGGTAGTTCAGCTTCTGCGGGGCTGCCGGTCCTGGCCGCCAAAGTTCAGCACAAACTCCTTCCACAAAGCATTCCAAACGACACTGGTGCTACCTCACGTTGCCTGTAAGGGCCAGATCACTTGGCTCTCCTCTCCAGCACAGTTAGGACTTATTTGCTCTCCGGTGCTCACCTCTCCCCGGTACTCCTCACTAGCACCTCCGGTGGCACCATTGACATGCACCCTCGGCCCGTCCAAGATTCACCCCATCTCCTGGTGCACACGGGCTTCAGGCGCTCTCCACTAACGTCCGGGTAGCACTACAATATGCACACTGTGAGTCTGAGTCTCACCTCTCCTCCTGGTGCACACGAGGTACCAGGCGCTCTCCACAAATGCCCGGGCTTCACCACCACACGCCAACCCGCGTGTTGGAGACTCACTATTTTCCACGGTGCCCACAATCTGAAGGAGCTCCAACACCTGTAGCCGTGCCAAGACACGCACCCTGCGCGAGAGAGTCTTGATTCGCTTCAGGTGCCTATGATCACCTTAGACACCCCTTCGGAGGTCTCAGGCTCCCACGACACGGTCCTACCACTGTGCCATTTGACACTTCCTGGAAACTTTTCTGTTCCTGTGTTCTGAAGAGGAGCCAGCTCACCTCGGGCCCTTGGGGTACAGGACGTAGCACACAGCAAAGTCCTGCTCAGGAAGAAGGGGGAACACGACCCACTGCAGCGTCCCTTCAGTCTCTCCTCGGTCAAGAGCTACAAACTGCCCACATGCCCCAGATCATGTAGCAAGGGTCAAGAGTCTCCCACAGCCTATTCAGCAACTCTTCCTGAGGCAGAGGTTTTCTTCCCAATTGCGGACAGGTCAAAGCCGCCAGAGACTCGACCAGACCAGAGTGTCTTCAAAGTGCTCCCTGCACTTCTCTGAACGATACCGAGAGCGCTCTCAACGACATCATCAACATAACCAAAGTCTTGGGGTTACAGTTTTTCCAGTTATATCCCTCATTGTCTTTGAGGATTCCTTGTGCTCTAGGGTACCCGACCCCTCCCTAAATCAGTCTTGCATATCTCCCCCCCAGTGACACCGTCCTCTCTTTGATACTGGGGGCCTGGACCTTTAATCACTCAGAGGGATATGGGTCTATTGTTTTATGGCTCTGAACCAGGCCTCTGCACCTCGAAAAAGCCTCTCCTTCTTCCCGCTCCAGGTGCAGGGCAGCCTGGCGCCATCTCCACCCCTCCCCCGGGGCACGACCTCCCTCAGCCTTTCTCAACTTTCCCCAGATCCAGGCAGGCAATTCACATTCTGCTGAGACACACTAAAAGGTCTAAAGCACAAACTCTGCCATTTTCTCAAACAGCGGTTTCTGGACACATACAACAAAAACATCTACCCAAAAAGATGCTTTATGATGCTGTGACTTCACTATTCCATTTCCAATTCTTGGAAAACTAGGCTAACACCACTACACCCAGCCTCCCCCATTCTGTCCTATGGACAGGATGGCCTTTCACCATGGAAAATTAAATGGAGTATTTTCCAATGTCAGGGCCTAGCACCCACACTGGCACAGGTCCTGCCTTTTACCTACACTGCACCCTGCCTAGGGATTACTCAAGACATTACTACAGGAGTGCCTCATGTGTATGCAAAAGGGAAAGTAAGGCCTTTTGCATACTTTGTCAGGACAACATGCTCATTCAGCATAATGCAAGCAGGCCCTACACTGAAGACCTGTGTTCCCTCTCTGCGCATTTCTTTAGTACTAGCTCTGGCTCACACTGTGCACATCACTTAGGGATCTTGCGAGTAAGGCAAACATACCAATAAGAGATAACCAAACACCACTACAACTTATACAGGGAACATCTGTACTTGCACACTGATTAGCAGTGGCAAGTACCTACAGCATTTAACTTCACAGCTCTCTGTCAGGAAAACGGTCAAGGGGAAATGCAAAAGGTTTAAGTGAACATTGGCCAACAAGGCCAAGTGCAACACATTTCCTTCCTAATCTCCACTGACTGCCCATACAGCAGAGATGATTTTTTAAAAACCTTATGCCTGACTGCCAAAGCCATGAATGACAACCAACCCACCAGTTTTTCCAGGAAAATGTGTGTGTATAAACTAGCTTGGGCACTCCTCCTCTTGGGTTCAATGCTTTTGCTGGTGCCTATATTTTGAAAAAATCAGATTGGTGGCCATTTGTTCTCCTACTACAGTGCTAGGCAATGCTCTTTGAGATTTGCGCGGGACTACCTTTTTCAGGAAGGGTCAGAAAACTTGGCTATTTAAACAACTATATCTGTTTGGCTTCCTTCACATTAATCAGCGCCATGACGTCCATTTTTCTTGGGATAACAGTGCATTTTAAAAGTATCTTTCATTCATTCATTTTTATCTCTGTTTCCCATCTCTTAGCATTTTCTTTTTACTCATAGTGGTGCCGAATGAAGACTGAGAAAATAACTTTAATGTGACATTCTGGGGGTGTGTCTGAGCCAGCGACCAAGAAGGCCGCCTGACAGTGAAGCTGCAGAGTTACCTCTAATAATGCTGGCCACCTACTGCTCCACTGCCTCTCCTGAGCAGCTGACGCAAGAGGAGAGAGTGCCCTGATGACGGGGGTGTTGTTTGAGCCGAGACCAGGCGGAACAGCCCAATGGAGACGACGCAGTGCCTTGCGCAGGCCGAGGCCTGATGCGGCCCTAGGAGGTCCCGAGACAACTGGGGTCCTGGGTGAGCCTGAGGGTGGGCCCTCAGGCCCGCAGAGCTGCGGCGCAACAAACCTTCAGCTCTGCGGTGCCAGTGTCAGACACCCCTGACATGCTCGGCAAAGGGCTGGGTGGTGCATATGTGTGAGAATAATAAAAAATGTTTTGGTTGGTACCATTAAACCAGTTTTAAATCACTTCCAATTAACTGCACCTTTTTTTGTCGCACTACTATTTTGAGCCACTTGGTGATTGGCACTGCTTTTTCACACTACATGTTACGTGTTTTATATGTTTAGTTTCATGGTCGTACATTGTGTTGTGTGGAATTTATTATTTTTTCCCCTCCCTTATGCTCCCCCCTGTGTGTGGCTACACCTGGGCGTATTGCAAGCAGGCCCTAAGATGAGGCATGTCACATACTTCGGTATGTGAGTGAGGGCAGTTTTTTCAAACAGATGAGTTTGTCTGCTTTGTTATAAGTTTCGTCTTTTGCTCTCCACCCCCTTTGTGTGTGTACTTGAGAACCTATGGGGGCTCGGGGTTGTAGAGTGTAATTGTTTGGCCCTCTCCCTTCCTATGTGTTAAGTGCATATCTGTGAGTACCAACCCAAAATTAATTAATTAATTAATTAATTATATATCGCCAAGTTCGGAAGCGCTGAGATGCGGGGTAGTGCACGGAGCCTGTGCTGGGTTCACACGGTGTACTGTAATCAACACCACTGTCCTACCCCCCTTGGAGGTCTAGATGAGAGGAGGGTGAGCAATTGAATACAATTAATCCACTGACAGGGCTACGGTTAACTTTCACAATACCCAGCCCTTTGGATGCATGAGCAGCATGGGCCGGCGGACCCGCATAGATATTACTTGCTGGACACCTACTGTACAGCCACGCGCTGACCTGGCTACGTTGGCCTATGTGAGCCCCGGGTGAGGGAGTCAGAGCACCAGGCCCGGGCTCTACTGTGAGCACTGAGGACCAACGAATAATCCCTACACTGATATTCCTACAGGCTACCTCAACTAGCAATGGGACTCATGGACCCAAAACAGTGCCAGCTTTCATTTGACACCACAAAGACCCCTAGATGAGACGATGTGGAAGGCCCTCCAGGCGCTGAAGCCTGCATGCATCGAGCAGCAAGGGGCCCGTATAGATGATGTAGAGCAACATGTATCGAACCTGAAAGATTTGCAGCTTCCCAATACAATAGATTGGAGACCACAGAGCGATTGCTTTAAATAGTAGCCTCCAAGGCTGAAGATTTGGAGGCGCGCTCATGCTATAACAACGTACTGATTGCTGCAGAGGCAGAATCCACAAACATAGGCCACATGGCCAGCTTTATTGAGACAGTCCTGGTAGACCTATTTGGAAGAGAGGTTTTTACTGGGACATTCGCGGTGGAGAGGGCACACTTAACGCTGGGACCACCCCCAAGATTAATAATAATGAGAATCCTCAACTATAATCATTGGGATGTGGTGTTCCGGCTCGCTCGAGAAAGAGGATCAGTAACATATCAATACACTGAACTAGCACTGTTGCCGGACTTTACACCAATGGTACAAGAGACTCTACGGATATTCTCTGACATTAAACGGACATTGCAGAAGGCAAATGTACTATATGCCATGCTGTACCCAGCGCAACTGTGTATTCAAGCACGGGGAAAGGCACAGATTTTTGAATCATCCAAAGAGGCTGCCACATTCTGGAAACAGCACCAAAACAAGAAGAAATTCTGTGCAAGTGGCGAAATAGAGGATACAGGATCCCAATCCGAGCCTGCGGACCAATAAACATTTCATCAACCAATTGCCTATGCAGAATTGAACTATGGCAACTAACCCGCATGGGCATTGACAGGCACCCAAGGTTTAGAGGTGGGACTGGGCTAAACCTGCTAATACTACTTTGATGTGTCGGAATCAAATGCTTCCAAGCACATGGTTTTACATGGTGGGCTTCCAAGAGTGTTGCCTACCCCCTAGGATTTTTCCGACCATTACTTTAATTTGACTTGAAGTTTACATTTAAGGGAATATGAAGGGATTCACTAAGTGTTGGTTTGTTTGTATCCAATGTGCGAGGGGAGGAGGGGTTTCTAGTAACTTAAGTTGAACGTTCATGAATGCTACTACACAGAGCAGCGATAACACGGTTGAATGCTCATAACCATATCACATTCCTGTGTAGCTGCGCGAGAACTAAGTTGCCACGCAAATGTCCCTACCAGGTATGAAACAAGGGGTGTTACTATTGAAATTCTTGACATAGAATGTCAGAGCGCTCTCTAATCCCAAAAAAGGACACCAGGTTCTGGCCTAGTTCGACATACATGCCACACAAGTGGCTTTTCTACAAGAGACTCACTATGCACCACTCCCCTCACAGAGATTTGCAGCAACATGTGGCGACAATTGATTTTTTGCCAGCAAAGCACCTACTCCTGTGGAGTGTGCATCTTGGTCCATAAAGCACTCCCTTTCTGAGTCCAGGAAGTGGTGACTTACGAGGATAGGAGATTCCTCCTGGTGGCGAGAGTGATTGGAATTGATCCGCTCCTATTAATGCACATTGCACGATTGGAGTTTGACACCTTTCTAATAGGGGGCGACTTCAGTCTCACTCTGGACCCCACATTAGACACAACGAGTACAGGGCAAACTACTAAGCCTCATGTGGTGCGAACGCTCACTTCTTGCTGCAGTTCTTTCTTCTTAAGGAATGCCGGAAAGCTCGCCAACCAGCCGCGGATTGATCACTGTTATCTCTCGCCCTACCTCCTCCTTGCTGCCACCGCAATTGACTATCAGCCACATACATTGTCAGATCACTCACCTGTGCTCTTGACATTGCCCTTGTCCAATGTTGCCTGCCCCCATAAGTCCTCATGAATTCCCTCAGAGGTACTTTTAGATGAGGTCTTTCAAAGTGAGGTCAAGGAAGCCATGATTGATTACGTTCAGTAGAACTGAGGCACAGTGGAGCGGCAGTCAACATTATGGGAGGCATTTAAGCCCTACATTAGAGGTGTGTGTATAGCTAAATAGGCAGGAGTGCTGTGAACCATATGCAGAGAGCTTGAAGTTGTAGAGGGGAAACTCCGGGAGATGGACAGAACCGTATGAACAGCAGATCCCCCGTCTGCGCTACATGAACGGCCGGCACTCCTGACGGAACTCCAGGAACTAGCCTTACAGGATGTAAAATATATGAGCAAGTATGCTAGAGCATGGGCTTATGGGAAGTGCAAGCGACTGGGAAGGACACTGGCCAGATTGCTCCGCCCCAATCAATCTCCATATCTTACAAAACTTGAGTTAGAGGATGGGACAATGCTCTTGAAAGGAGACAATATTAATTCAGCATTTCTCTCTTATTACACTAATCTTTACACTTTACGTGACCCCCCAATGAAGAAAGTCCTTGCCAGCTACCTAGAAGAGGTGCCAATGGTATGGATAGATGGAGGACAGCAGCAATATATAGCTGCAACATTTGGCAAGGAGTAAATCACTCAAGCTATAGACGGACTTGCCGGGAGTTGAGTCCCTAGCTTGGATGGCCTGACGGGCGACTTTTACAAATCCTACAAGACTCTATACACAGAGCCACTAGAGAAGCAATAATTACACTTTTGCTTAAGCCAGAAAGGCATCCCAAAGCTGTACATCATATAGGCCCTTATCATTATTAAACCAAGACAACAACATCTTGGCCAAGGTTTTGGCCATCAGTTTATCATTATTGATAGAAAAAATAGTTTGCCCATTTCAGGCATTTCAATCAGTCCAACTCTGTGAATTTGCGCACAGTGTTTGTGGTTATCAACAAAATAGATCCAATGCTCCCCACTGCAGTGATTTCATTGGACACTGACAAGTTATTTCATTCATTGGGGTCATCTTTTCTGCATGCAGTATTACAGAAACTGGGAATCCCAACTAGTTTTTCCAGCTGAATTCGGCTATTATATGCTAATCTAGTGGCCTGCCTTACAGTGAATGGTGGATTAACCACACAATTCAATCTCACACGCGGCACCCAGCAGGGATGCCCATTATCACCCCTGCTATTTATTCTCACAATGGGCCCCCTTGCAAGAAATATCCAGGAGAGGCATCTACAGCAGTGACTAAGATTTCACTAGGGGCCACTGGTAGCGTCTTTTTATGTAAATGACATTATGTTGTTCATCAGAGAGCCAGCTACTTACCTGCCCCCTCTGTTATGAGATGGGGTGCGGTTTGGAATATTTTCTGGTCTAACCATCAACTGAAGTAAGTTGGAGATCTTCCTGCTTACGCCAGCTATCATTAAGTTTGCCATAGAATTTCTGCTATGGTAGTGTACTAATCCTCCCAGGTATCTAGGCTTTTTTTCTACATTGCAGTGCTTCAGAGGTCATTCGCCTCAATTACAGGCCAGAAATAGACAAGCTCACAATGCAAATTGAGCGATGGATCAAACTCACACTCTCAATAGGTGGCAGGATCACTATCATTAAAATGGTGATCCTCCCTCGTTTTTTATATCACTTTTTTAATATTTTGATTGTCCTTACAACAAATCTGTTTTAAACATTGAAACGATTACTTATTCGACTTGTATGGGCTGGTAAATACAGAAAAAAAGCGGAAAAAAGCGATTGAAGACAGAATCTCCACCCACGCACACAACAGCAAGGAACTCTTCAGCATCATCAAGGAGTTCGTCCAACCCACCAGCGAGTCTACCGACATCCCTCCCTCACAAGACCTCTGCGACAAACTCAGCACCTTTTTCCACCACAAAAATCAAAAGCATCTATGACAACTTTGACGAAGACAACCAACACACTGAACCCTCACCAACCACCCCCGACACCCGGAAACCAGCGATTGATGACTGGACAGCCCTCACCACCAAAGACACACTGAAGACAATGAAGTCAATCCACTCAGGGGCCCCCACGGACCCCTGCCCCCACCACATCTTCAACAGAGCCGCTGACACCATCGCACCCATGCTCTGCCACACCATCAACTGCTCCCTGGCGACGGCCTCGTTCCCCGACGACTGGAAACACGCCGAGGTCAACCCCCTCCTGAATAAACCCTCAACGGACCCCACCGACCTCAAAAACTACAGATCCATCTCCCTGCTCCCTTTCCCAGCGAAAGTCATCGAGAAAGCCATCAACAGCCAACTCGCCACATTCACTGAAGAACACAACATCCTCGACTCCTTCCCAATCTGTCTTCAGAAAAAAGCACAGTACGGAAACCGCCCTCCTCGCCGCAACAGACGACATCCGCACCCTACTGGACAAAGGAGAAACAGTAGACCTCATCCTCCTAGACCTATCAGCGGCGTTCAACACAGTCTCCCACCGCACCCTAATACGCAGACTCTACGGCGCAGGAATCCAGGACAAAGCCCTCGACTGGATCTGCTCCTTCCTCTCTGGCAGGACGCAACGGGTCAGACTCCCCCCTTTCCTCTCAGACCCCACACCTACCACCTGCGGAGTCCCCCAGGGCTCCTCCCTCAGCCCGACGCTCTTCAACGTCTACATGGCTCCACTTGCCCCCATCGTCAGAACCTATGGACTCAACATCGTGTCATACGCAGATGACACCCAGCTCATCCTCTCCCTATCCAACGAGTTCAACACCGATGCAACTTTCGAGAAGGCATGGAAGCCGTCGCCAAATGGATGAAAAACAGCTGCCTACAACTAAACACCAACAAAACAGAAGTACTCATCATGGGCCCAAACCCCGACGCCTGGAGCGACACCTGGTGGCTCACCGCCCTCGGAAACTCGCCAACCCCCACAGACCATGCACGCAACCTGGAAATCATCCTGGACTCCGAGCTCAAAATGGACCGCCAGATCAACTCTGTCTCATCTTCCTGCTTCCACACCCTCTGCCTCCTTCGTAAGATCTTCAAATGGATCCCCCTCGAACACCGAAAGACAGTCACTCACGCCCTGGTCACCAGCAGACTCGACTACGGCAACACACTCTATGCCGGAATAAACAAAAACCTCATCCGCAAGCTACAGAACATCCAGAACGCCGCCGCAAGACTGGTCCTCAACCTGCCAAAACACTGCCACATCTCCCAGCACCTGCGCACACTCCACTGGCTCCCCGTCGAGGCGAGAATCACCTTTAAGATGCTCACCCACGCACACAAGGCCCTCCACGGCACCGGACCAGCATACCTGAACAGCCGGCTTAAATTCCACGCACCCCAAAGGACCCTACAATCAGCCCAGCTCTCCTACGCTGAGGTCCCCCGCACCAGAAAGACCAGATCGGGAGGCCGCTCCTTCTCCTTCCTCGCGGCCAAAGCATGGAACGCCCTTCCGCTCCACCTCAGACAGACAACATCGCTCCCCATCTTCACAAGCAACCTCAAAACCTGGCTCTTCGACAGACCCCCTCCTTGATGGAATGGAACCTGCACCCCCCACCCCTAGCCCCTTGAGACCCTTACGGGTGAGTAGTTGCACTTTAACAAACTCCTGATTGATTGATTGATTGATTGTAAATAGCCGCGCATAGGATGGAACACATTAGTTATACCGTTTAAGCACGCGGGATTTGGAGTTTCAGATTTTTATCTATAATATTTGGTAGCTCAAATATGCTTCACATACTATTGGTAACACCGGGATGCCAGACTGCAGTATATGAAACCGGAGGGTTCCCAGGCTCACGCATATACACTCTCTGCTCTAATGCCAAGGGGTTGCCTAGGAGTGCAACTGAGATACACACCTTGCCAACCCCATGCTGGGCCTGGTCCAAAATGCTAAGATATTTACATGCAGATTCCCTCTCTTCACCACATATACTGGTGCCAGACAATCCTTGGTTGTCCCCAATGACTGAAACGCTTAATACACAAGCTTTGGCCCGATACGAGCTACAGACAGTGGGTGATTTCTTTAGAAATGCGCAGCTGCGCACTGTGAACGATCAAAGAACAAATAGGGATGCAACACATACAGACACAGTTATTCTGCCTAGAGCCATAAGCAAGGGACTCTCATCCACCTCTCTAGTGACAGCAGATTTCTCGCCGCTCACATTAATCATTACAGCAAGGAGTTTCACCACTGTACCTTACACCCTAGTACTCCGGCCTTTGTCGGACTGAAAGCACGGGGGCTTTGGAGAAAAAAACGAGGACTTTCTCTGTTGGACCAGACACACCAGTACAGCTGTGAGATACATGCACTGTGTCAAACAATCAACGGCACACACTGCTATGATTTACATATTTACACAGAGCATACATTACACCATAACTACTAGCCAAAATGGACCCAACAAAATCACACTCCTGTGCTAGATGTGCCATGGAGCAGGCGGACTTCACACACTTGGCTTGGAATTGTGGACCCATGTTAGCATCCTGGGGGAGGTTTTCCGCCAGATAGCCTTGATGATAGACCACACCGTACAGCCTACATAATAGATGGCCCTACTGAGATACGTCAAGCCACTGCAGGCGGGCCGAGGAGGTTTGCAGCTATTGCCTTATTTATGGCCAAGAGACAGGTTTCATTGCACCGGGAAGGAACTCATGCTCCAACAGTGAAAGCCTGGATTCGGGATCTAATCTACTGCAACACCACAAGCAGCAAATATGCCACATTGCAACCACCCGCCTCACGACCAAGATAAATATGGCAACCACTAAGGGATTACCTGATGGCGCATCCGATAGAAGCAGATTAGATTAGATGTATGACATTACCCATCGAGAAAAGTACCATGAAGCGCAAACTAGGGGGCATATTATCAAGGGGGTTTATCTCCGCTTTTTTTGCTTTAAAAGCCAAGAAAGCGGAGATAAAATTATCTCCCTATTACCTAGCTGCCGCTAACACCAGTTAGCGACAGCTAGTAGGAGATTGCGACCATCTTGGGCCCCACTTTGCATGTCAGTGATATTTATCACTAATGAGATGCAAAGTGGGCGTGCCAAGATGTTAGAGACTGAAAACAGTCGCTAACATCGCTATCTCCTATTACCAACTTGGGAATATCTCCAAAAGCTAACACCTGCCCTGAGCAGTTCTTAGCCATGTTATCCCATGGGCGGTGGATAACATGGCTAAGAGCATTAGCTCGCTAATGCATGAATATCGCTGACTTTTCAGCGATATTCATGCTTTGCAGCGATTTTTACCGCATTTGCGTTAAACCTTGGTAATACCAAGGTTTATTTGCGGTAAACATCGCCGCAGCGCTGCGGTAAAGTTTTGTCTCTAACCAAGTAATAGCGATAATTATCGCTATTGCTTGGTAATATGCCCCAAAATGTGATATTCGTGTTTACTCTTTGGAAAGGGCACTGTAGTCGTTTAATTGTTCCTTTCTTTAGTTTCTGCTGTTTCTAGTGCTTCAAAGAGACTATACCTCGCTGACTGATAACTTTGTAATTCTGTATTGCAGCTCCAACCAAAAAATAAAAGTTTTTAAAAAGTAGAAAAAAATAATGTGAAATTCCGGAATACTGGATCTTATTAACAATGAGTCAGACTATCACATTAACCATACAAGGCACCCCCTTATTAGGTCAGGTAGAGGAATTAAGACACTTGTTTTTATAGTTGGTTACAGCAATTCTTTATTGCAGTTTAGAGCCACATTAATTCATTTATAACTAACCCCATGCTAATACAAAATTACATGAACAGTTTTAATGGATAATAATCACTTATACAACGTGATACATTTCTGCACTGACTTTACATTCAAAGACGCAGTTATTTGAAAAATACAATACTAAAATTAGAAAACTACTTTAGTGTCCTAAAGTAAGGACTGTCACTTCTTGTTTTCTGTTTCATACAATACTGCATAGAAGGGATGATTATGAATCCTATTCTAGTGTGCTTAATAAGGAATGGCCAACAATGTTTGCATAATGCTGTCATTCAAATTTTATTGGATAACAATTTAAAATATTGATTTAGGCATATCCAGTTCTAACAAATGTCTCTGGTTCAGCGGTCGGTGTTGGTCTCCTGAACAAAGATCACCTGTGCGGAGACTGTAAAGGGGACCTCGGCTTGGTTTACAGTTATCAGAATTGACACACGTCAATCAGCGTCTCGTTTCATCAGCATTAAAATTAAAGTCTCCAGTTCCAAATGCACTGGCTGGAATCCACAGCTACAGAGAGGAGAGAAGTTAATTATACAGCACGACAAAAGTTCCGCGAATAGACATTCAGGTGTTTCACTTAAGGATATATCTGGTCGACCATGTCATTTCAGTGTCAAAGAACAGCAGGTTGATGAGAATATATTAAAAAAAACTATTCAGTAGGTCACGTTATAAAACATACTCATCAGTCCATTCGTCGGTGACGGCAACCAGTCTATGTTTCTGCCTGATAAGGTACCCCATTTCTTTCTCTATCCATCTTCCCTGCAGTATTAGTTACACAGTTGTATAAAACATTCAGAGTTTTTCATGATAATAGAAGGATACTCTTTCAGGCCATGAATATATTTTAGCTGCCTGACTGGCTATGTATGATGTTCGATCGGCCACTTGTCCCGCTCTCTGACACAAAGAATGCTCTTTTACATGTGGGAAAAAGTATACAGTGTCCCCCTCCTGAAGCTCTCTGGACTCAAGCTTCCTTGTACTGTATATATTTACATAAACCGTGTAAGCCGAAAGGTAAACGTGTTAAGTGGACTTAAACTTTACAGATGCGCAGCTATTATTTCTACCAACAAAGGAACAAATGCATTCAATGCTAAAATACAATGTATCGAGGGGAGTGGGTGGAGGTCGGGGGCAGTCAGGCATTTTGGTATTCCCCAGTAGGCTACAAATGTAGGAGGCTGCTTTTAGAGAAGGATGAGCATTTATGATCCAGGCTCTGAAAGCACTTAGACAATTTATTTGAAACATTGTATGGGAATTTGCACTGTATGGAAAAACCTGCTCGCCCCCCCCCCCCCCAACGACACAATGGATAGAGTTGTGTTTAGTCTCTATGTTCAACCAATCCAAAGGGGGACCCCTGGTAACTAATGCTAGGCAGATAGCACAGGGGACTTAAGTACAACAAACCAAGCAAAAAAAGCCACTGCCTGGATTCCAAAATAACAAGGGCTCTATACTAGAGTCTCAATCATTTTTATTTTCGAATCTAGGCGGTCGCTTTTTTTAGCTTGGTTAGTCTCTATGTTCACTCACTTGTTGCAGTGTGAGACTCGTTTGAATATTTCTGGCTGGGACAACTTTGGTATCCACGCAGAGTATGGCAGATAATGTGTAGATGTCTTCCGCCGAAGACACTCTTCCGCAGCATGAAACTAGCCATCGGTATATACTTGGACCCTATGTTGTTCTGAGAAGGTAAAGTTCAGCAGAGCAAGGCTGCTGGCTTTACCTGAAAAGGTTGGTGTCATCGTCCGGCAGCCTTGGGTCAAAGCCACAGTGAAGAATTCTATGTTCGGACTTAGTCATGTTTTTATAAGTTGAAAATCTCTAGCAGGATGAGGCAGAGGGCTGTAGCCGAAGACAATTCCACAAGGCCGGATACACCTTTGGTGAAGAATCCCTGAATAAGATTTACTGCTGCTGCGGAGCAAGTAGCGGGAGAAGCAGCAAAGTCAATCTGACCGGTGATGCACCTCAGGCAGACAGGTGAGTAGGTTGATCCTGGTCTCCTCCGGGTTCTTGGAGAAGTTTTTGGCCCTCAGTTTTGGGATTCAGCCATCTGGTCACATTTAGCACCATAACCAAAGATCCAAGAATGGTGGGATACCACTGGGGGGTTCAGGACTCACTCAGGCTGTGCACAGGTGTGGGTTCAAGATGGTGGGAGTCTTTTGTGTCCCTGTGGCTCTGAACAGTCGCACTTTTGAATTTCACTACAACATGTCACGAGTGAACTACGATACTCACCAAACTACCATAGGTCTCATTCGACAGGGGATAGAAGAGCAACATACATATGGCCATTGAGGAAGGACCTAATGTTTTGAATTCCATGGCATACATTTTCAACGTCAACCTACCTGCTATTATCTCATATAGAGGAGGTACCAAATTAAGGACCATAGAATTTCTCGATTGACTATAGAATGAAAGACTCTGTAGTGATGAAGGTCCACGCAGGAAGGATGTAAACATGAAGTCTTTATTTCATGAAAATAACAAGTAGTAAAGTTGATAACATCAAGTAGATATGAGTTAGATCAGAGCCCCACCAGGAGCTGCCTGTCAGCTGCTCAGCCCATGACCAAATTTCACTGTGCCTCTCTCAGTCCCAACATTCCGAGGCATCATCAGACTCCAACATTCTAATGAGTCAGAACACAGGCACTGGCTGGGCAGAGCTGGTAACACACCTTACAATATATATGCAGGATACTACAGACTCTTACTTCATACTTCTTGTAAGAAACACATAATTAATTTCCAATTCCTAGGCACTGATCTCTTCTGACACAGGGAAAACTTATGCAGCCATTGCATCACACAAAGATAGCATCCGCCTTAAGCCTTGAAGAAGTCCCCGACAGGATAAAAAAAGGAGGCTATGGCAAAATTAATGGAAAAAGCTGTATTATAAAAAGAGAAGAAATCCACTTTTAAGACAAATTAAGATGGAGTCTATGCATTATGTGAATCTAGTTGTGATTTATTCTAATGGATTTGTACGCTATCAGAAATTGTGATAAATAGTGGGTGCTGAGTCATTTGCAAGCACAAACTGAGTGCTTTTATGTATTTATTGATTCTCAATGTTCCAGTCGTATGTCATATTCCACTACACCCCCACCCAGCACAGCCCCAGGCCAGCCTTTCTGCCTCACAGCATTACCTGTGCGAGCACCACTGTATATACATCTATATGCATATATGTAATAAATGATAACAATTAAAATAACTACTACACCAGAATCACATTGTTTAGTATTGCCCATACACTTAACTATCCAACAAAACTCATATATCGTATCTCATTAACCCATGAGTCCTGGACTGTTGATGAAAATATATATACAGATATATGTGTCCAAACGGGCAGTACATTACCAAAAGACATGCTGAAAAACACAGCGCAAAAATGCAATGTAATAGAATAGGTGTCTCAAATACAACCGGGAGCCAGCATGTTGATAATATTAAACAATCTTCAAAGAGACCCCTGTATATAACATTACTTTCATAAAGTTGAAAAAAATGCGTTCATAATAAATGGAGGAAAGTGATAGCAGAGAGAGAAACCAGAAAATATAGGAGAACAAAGGACAACCAATAAATACCGGTATACGTAAAGAACATCTCGATTACATTTTTGCTATAGCCAAATCTGAAAAGATTTCTGGTACCCTAACAATTTTTCCAAAATGAAATGTTCATGCATCTCTGGATCCCTGGATGGCCCTGAGGACCACCTCGCCCCAGGGCAGTTCCTGAGATATCCCATGCATCTCTTCATCCTGGGTGAGACCTCCAGGTTAGCAACTGTTCTGCAGAATGATGTATTCAGATTCAAGTCTCCGCATAATGCGCTCCTTTTCTCCGCTTCATCTATTCGGTGTCACCCTGTCAATTTCAAAAAAGGATATCTCATCACTCTCTGAGGTATGTTGTTGGTGCCAATGTTGTGTAAATGGATAGCTTGGATCATTATTTCTTACTGCTCTGAGATGTTCTAGGATACCAATCTACCAGGAAGATGGTACTTCCCACATATTGCAGACCACAAAGGCACACCAGAAAATAGACAACATAATCGCTGTTACAATTAATGAATCTCTGAATTTTCACCTTTTTACCTGTGGGTAATAAGTATGTTATTTTGTATATATATATTGACGACTGGCAGTCACCATTAGATTTTAATAGTTAGGATGTAGTTTCCATGGGAAGAGCATTTTTTCATTTGCTAATAACTTTGTACTCGTTTGACGAATCCTCATGAAATTTTCAAAACTAGTTTGATGCTCATTTCAGCTTCTCCCTTGAACGTTTTAGTGTGATCCATCAAGTGGAGACTGATATAAAGGGGGGGTCCAAATGACATTTTTCCCATGTTAATTTCATTAGGAACGTTAGACAAGGCTACAGCCCCTACTGCTGAACGAAATTACACCAAATTTGACAGCATGGTATCTGTTGGCAAGAAATCGACTGTTTTCTGAATGGTGTAAATCAGTACAGTAGTTGCAGAGTTATTAAAAGGTATTTCAGACGTACAACTAGGGATGCAAAGTGTTTTTAATACCTCCTGATCTTGTGCTGAGATCTGATTGGCTACCAACACTTCAAAACATGAAGTGTTGCCAGCCAACTTGGGACTCAGCGTGAGCTGAGTAACAGAAAAAAATTTGAAGAAAAGAAGAAACCAGGGCAGGGTAGAAATACCCTGCCATCTTAGGCCTCTTGACGGGTTCCCACAGGGACTTTAACCCAGGATACATGTTTGCAGAGTGGTGGAGAAAAGGGGCAGGGCCTCCGGTGAGTTGCTGTGTTTTTTTTATTTTTCTTTCGGTAAGGGAGATGCACAGTCCCCCTTCCTGCACTGATTTCCCCCCCGGGGACCGGGCATTTTTTAAATGGGAAGGGGGGCTGTGCAGCCCCCCTCCTTGGGCCTTTTTTGGTACTGGGGACCCCATCACTGAGTGCCTGCCCCTTTAAAGAAATTTGAAGGGAGGGGGCTACATGACCCCACTCCCAGGCCGATTTCAGCCTGAGGACCCTATTCCCTGTGGCCTCTAGTCCGGGTACAATGGTCCCACCCAGGGCACCCAGACACTCTTATGGGGACCTCGGGGGTAGCCTCAAGGCCACTAAAGTGTCTATCCGCTTTCAGCATCCTGCGGGAGCCGGCATTGTTTTGGTAAAGAGGAAGCTGGTGAATTTGTAACTAACTCTGTCCAAAAGCAGTTCTGCTTGGCTTCTACTAAACAAGATATTTTTTTTTGTTTCCACTTACTAGAAGTGGGGCACAGTTTTCTATGACTTGGCGGGATCTGTGTAGAAAACTGAAGTGTCCTGGGGTGAGCACTCTGGGATATCTAAGGAGGTCCTCAGGGCCATCTAGAGATCCAGACGGGGGTTGTGCAGCCGAGTATTACTTTTCATTAAATCCCCAGGGAGGTGCTGGTCCTCGTGGCTGCGGGAGTGGTCTTCACAGCCACCTGCATGAATTACAATTAAATCCCCAGAGAGGTGACAAACCCCAGGGCTGCAAGGGGGGGGCACTGCATGCCCTCACATTTTGCAAATATTAAGTCCCGGGAGGTGCCGGTCCCCACATATGGGCTGTCCTAGAGGCCACCCTGGACAAAGTAAAGAAACCCAGGGGAGGTGTGGTCTCCATGAAAGTGGGGGAGGTCTATATATTTTCACAAAGCAGCCCAAGGGAGGTAGTGGTCTCCAGGGCATTTTAAGCCCTAGGTGGGGGCCCAGTGTGCTTCACTCCCTTATCTGCCACCTGGACCTGGCCTACCCAGGGGCAGATATTGAACCAAGCACAGAAGTCCACACATCACTTTTTTTGGCCCTGGATGGTCCTAGTGGGACCCCCCCACCAAGAAGTCTAGGGCTTAAGGCTGTTTCTACCCTGCCCCCTTTGCTTATTTTAAATTTTTTGTGGGACTAAGTTAAACCGAGATGGAAGATGGCTGGCAACACTTCCTGGTTGAAATGTTAGCAGCCAATCAAATTTAAGTAGGGTTTCAGTAGGATTTTGGTCTCCAGATAGCCATATTTTATACTCAAATATCTCTGAAACTACTGACCAGATGTACACCAAATAACAAAAAGCACGCTTTCTGGACTAACATATAGCTTTCTGTCAAATTCGGTGTTATTCTGTTCAGCTGTTCGGGCTGTAGTAGTTTTCAATTTTTTTAAAATCTCCTTAGACATAACATGGAGAAAATGTTTTATGAGACCTTTCTTCTTTCTCGGCCCCTACTTGACGCATCACCCCAAAACTTTCAACACAGCAGACAAAACAAAAAGGGGAAGGTTTGTGGAAATGTCATCATGATTCTTCAAGCGGAGCCAAAGTTATTGGCAAAATAATAAATGCTTTTCCTATGGAAGTCTCATTCATAACTATAATGACTACCTACTGGGGACTGCCATATATATTCATTTTTATATTTGTATTACCTACCAGTACATAGTTATAGTTAAGACCTAGCTTAATTTTTGATTAGGCATTATTTGATGAATCCTCGCAAAAATTTAAAAACTAATATGACAATTATTTCATCTGCTTTCTTGATAGTTTTGTGGTGATTCATAAAGTGGGGGGCCAAGAAAAATGGGGCCCGAAAAATGTTTTCTCATGAGAACTTTAGACACGGCTACATCCCAAACAGAATTACATCAAATTTGGCATGAAAGTAAGTACTGATCCTACCTTTTTGTGATTTGGTGTAAATCTATTCAGTAGTTTTAGAGATATTAACTGAATCCAAATTTGTATACATAGTGACGTGAATGCTCAATAAACCATCCCGATCTCATGCTGATATCTGATTGACTGCCAAAACATTAAACCATGAAGTGTTGGCAGCCATCTTGGGACTCGGCTTGAGCTGAGTCCCAGAAAAAACATAATATAAATATGGGTACGAATACCCTGAGCCCCTGGGCCTCTGGAAGGGGTTCCAGAGGGACCACCCAGGCACAGAAAAACATTTTTTGAAACAAAAATTATGGCAGGTGTCATGCTGGAACTGGAAAAAAAAAAGAGTAGAGCTGGCTCCTGTGCGTCTCTATTATAAAGTCCCAGGGTGAGCCACGTCCCGGGGGCATGCCACCATTACTACATTAAAGAAATGGGGGATCTCACGCCCAAGCCCTGGAGTTATTGATAATATAAAGAGCCTCATGGTACCCCCTTCTTGGGGAGCACCACCTCCCTGGGACTATTTAAATTTGTAATGTGGACCTCACAGCCACACCCAGGCCCTGGGAACCACCCCCTCCCTGGGACCAAATTCATAAAAAAAAATAGGAGAGGGACCTTTCTTGGCCCGTGGACTGCCACCACCCCACGGCAGGCCCTGCTAGAACTAAGGAGGAGGCCACATGCCCCCCCCCCCTCTGGAGCCATAGTTGGCCTTGAAACTGCCACCCACCCCCAGGGCCGGCTCAGAATGCCCACCCCCGTTACATAGATGTTTGCTGTGGCTTGGCGGGAGCTTTACTGCTCGCACTAAGCCACAGCGAATGCTTTTCTTCCAGCAAGCAAGAGCATGGAAAATGCTCTTGCTTGCTGGAAGCAGAGCATAATTGCTTTCAGACATAGGAAATTGCCTTTCTAGCAACTCCCTATGTCTGAAAGCACTGCTGGTTCCCGCTGGAGGAGGTGAGCCGGCAGGAACCATGGGGCATTTAGGTTTCTCCATGGTCCCATTTCAGACATGGCCAGAATGGTATTCCTGGTTCCATTAAACGGGCGTGGTCGTGATGAGCTCAGCCCGTCATGAGCACTGGAGCACCGTGGCTCATGACGAGCTGAGCTCATCATAAGCATGGGGGCGCTGTGCGTGCCCCCCACCCCCAGCACAGCAGGGTAATAGCCCCTTCATTCAAGGAGTTTAAAAGGCAAGACCCTGGAAAATGGGGTCATCAGGGCCAAAATTGGCCCGGGGGACTATGTGGCTCCTCTTCCCTATTTGTAATATTCTGGGGCCAAAATCGGCCTGGGGAGGGGAGCTCCACGTCTTACCTCCCCTTTCACCAATTTTGTTTTTAAAAGGCTGGGGAGGTGGTAAACCAAATGGCCTTAATTGGTCCTTGCCCCCATTATGTTTATTTAGTTCGGGGAGGTAGTGGTCCCCGGGGCCTATGTAATCCCAAGAGGGTGTCCATGTGGCCACTATCCTTTGGTTTAAAGGAAGCCCCGGGGAGATGGCCGTCCCCAGGGTACTTTGAGCCCAATGGAGTTTGGACCCTGCATTCCCCCTCCTTCATTTCAGTAAAGACCTATGGACGTAGTACAACCTGCAGAGGAATGTTGTGCTCTTCACTAGGGAGATGAACAACTATGCTAGCGTCTCACAATTGTACCTGAACCTCCTGAGGCGGAAGCCGGGAGCACGACTTCAAAGCTAATTTTAGAATTTGAGTGTCACTTTTCTCATTGTAATTTTAAATTGTACCTGACATCCTCCCAGCGCTCTCTTTCTGGGCACCTCTTACGCTCCTGACATACCGGTGCAGCGGATCTTAGCGCTGCCACGGGATAAAGTATTAACTCCATTGCCGCCATTTCGTCGAGCCAACAGGCCACGCCCCTTTCTGAGAGGACACGCCCCCTGCCGTCACTACAAATGGACGCTGAATGCTAGCGTCTCACAATTGTACCTGAACCTCCTGAGGCGGAAGCCGGGAGCACAACTTCAAAGCTAATTTTAGAATTTGATTGTCACTTTTCTCATTGTAATTTTAAATTATACCTGACATCCTCCCAGCGCTCTGTTTCTGGGCACCTCTTACGCTCCTGACATACACGTGCAGCAGATCTTAGCACTGCCACGGGATAAAGTATTAACTCCATTGCCACCATTTCGCCGAGCCAACAGGCCACGCCCCTTTCTGAGACGACACGCCCCCTGCCGTTAACATTTCCATATAAACTATGTGCATCTTCCTGAAGCGCAGCGGACTCGCCGTCTGCGCGCCGAAGGCACGCCAAAGGAAAGCCTGTCTGCGCCCGTCCGCGGCCGGCCGGGCCTAGGGGCTCCCCACCATGCCCAGACTGTACAATACTCTTCTGTGCAGCTTCACAACCTCCAAGGCCCGTGGCCTTTGGCTGATTCTGTGAGTTTGCACATCGGTAGACTGGGATTGACAGCTCCTTGTCCACTCCCTTATCTCCCATCCTTACCCCCCTCCTCCTCCTCCCCTGGTTCATCTTCCGATGTCCCTGCTCCTCCCTTGCCAGCTACCCTATGCGTTTACTATCTTAATACTAGGTCAGCAGTAAAGCACTGTCACAAACTTTTCATCTTAATGGACTCGCACAAGCTGATCTCCTATTTCTCACGGAGACCTGGTTTTGTGACAACTCCCTTCCCTCTCTGTTAGCTGCCCTTCCTGCCTCACATTATGCTCTGCGTGCCGACCGTCCCTCCGGCAAGATCGGCGGCGGCGTCGCTCTGATTGCCCATACAGAATTCTCCTTTCAGCCTCTAACTTTTTCCCCTATTGGTTCATCAGACTTTTTAGTTGTCCGTTCACCGTCTTTCAGAGTCCCACTCACCTGCTTGCTTATGTATCGGCCCCCTCAGCCTTCTCAACATTTTCTCTCCGAATTCCAAGATCTGGTGCCACTTTAGCGGTCAACAACTCCTCCATCTTGGTATTAGGAGATTTTAATTTTTGGCCCTCAGACCCCGCAGAATGCTCGACTTCTAAAGAAATCTCTGATACTCTTTGTTCCCTCAACTTTGACTCCCACGTTCATTCCCCCACTCACATTCAGGGTCACATCCTTGATCAGATTTGGTCTCTTAATTGTCCAATAGCCTCCTTGTCCATCTCCCCCTGCACTTGGTCCGATCACTTCTTGATTTCCTTTTCCCTTCACCTTAGTCCAGTCACCAAGCCCCCCTTCTCAAAAACACCTGGGCGCGCTCTTGGAACCAGGTGGATGTGGCCTCCCTGTCTGCCACACTCTCTGCATCTAGTCCTGATCTACACGGTCTGTCGTCCTCCACACAAGCTGATTCTATTAATGGCTCCTGACAGGCTGCGATTCGGTCGCTTCCCTCAGGTGGGTGTCCTCCAGGCGTGTGAACGACGCAAACCGTTGGTTCAATGAGGAATTGAAGGCCATAAAACTAACTGTGCGCCACTCTGAGCAGGCCTGGAGGCGAAATTACTGCCCCAACCTTAGAACCCAGTATGTAATCCTCCTTTCCCAGTACAAAAAATCTATTTTGGCTGCTAAGACTGCTTATTTCTCCTCAAAGATCCTGGCTGCCGAAAATCAGCCTAGAGAAATTTTTTCCATTGTACACAATCTCGCCTTCTCCGATAGAGCTACCCTCAAACCCTCCCCTTCCCAGGACCTATGCGACACCCTCAACGCTTATTTTCTGGACAAAATTTCTAACATTAAAGCCAATATCCCTCCCCCCCCTTTCCTTTGTTGACCCCCAGTGTCATTCAGTGGGGGCACGTCTTGATTTGTTCCCCCTCTTGACAGAAGAGTCTTTCCTCTCCCTCCTTTCTATGGTTAAATCAGGTTCCCCTTTAGACCTCTGTCCTGCCCACATCCTCAAGTACATCTACTCTGTTTGTGTGCAGCCCCCTCTCAAATTTCTCAATAGCTCACTGTCCCAGGGCATTGTTATTCAACCACTTAAATCGGACATCATCGTCCCTATCCTCAAAAAACCTGACGCGGACCCCTCCGCTCTTGTCAACTACCGCCCCATTTAATTGTTGCCCTTTCCAGGGAAGGTATTGGAGCGCCATGTGACCAGAGTGCTCAGTACCTTTGTGGAGGAGAACGGCGTTTTAGCCCCCCGTCAGGCTGGTTTTCGCACCGCACAATCTACGGAGTCAGTGGTGCTATCGGTCCTCGACAACCTCAGGGAGGGCATGGACACTAACCATCCCCAGGCCCTGGTCCTCCTCGACCTCTCCGCCGCCTTCGACAAAGTTGACTATTGCATCTTACTTTCTCGTGTCAGGGCAGCGGGGGTTGGAGGCTCGGCCTTGGTCTGGCTGTCCTCCTTCTTGAGGGACCGCACCCAGGCAGTGCGCCTGGGTGACTTTTCGGCGGACTTCCGGAAGGTACAATGCGGGGTTCCTCAGGGCTCCTCCCTTTCCCCTCTTTTATTTATCTTGTACATTGCCCCTCTTATTTTTGCCCTTCAGCAAATGGAGGTCTCCGTCTACAATTATGCGGACGACCTTCAGCTTATTTTTAATTTGTCCCCATCCCCTGAGTCCATGGTTAAGTTCCAGTCTGTTATGATTTTTATCCGGGACTGGATGAATTACAACCACCTAAAGTTAAACCCAGACAAAACTGAGCTGGTTTTGACAGGTGGTTGCTCCAGTCCCTGGACTTCTCTTTTTTGGCCCCCCTCCATGGGTCCCCCCGCCCCCTTCCCCATCTTCCTCTGTGAAAACTCTTGGGATTAAGTTGAACGACCAACTCACTCTGCACTCCCAGGTTAGTTTAGTGGTGTCCTCTTCCTTTCTTTCACTCCGCACCATTCGTAAAGTTTCCAGTTTCTTTTCTTTTTCTGCCTTAAAACTCATAGTCCTGGCGATGGTAATCTCTTGCCTCGATTATGGCAACGCATTATAGTCTGGGGCGATTAGAACTGGTTCAAAACCAGGCTGCCCGCCTGGTTTATAATCTGGCTAAGTTCCACCATGTCACCCCTCTTCTCAAGTCCTTGCACTGGCTCCCAATCCGAGAACAAGCTCAGTTCAAGATGGGCTGTATTACTTTTCAGGTTCGGATTGGCGCAGCCCCTGCCTTCATTTCTTCGGAAATTAAAGTCTACGCCCCAGTTAGGGAGCTGCGCTCATCCTCCCAACATTTGTTGGCAGTTCCCCGCTTTAGGCGTAAAAAGTGGGGGGGCACAAAATTTTCCACACTTGCCCCTGCTTTTTGGAATTCTCTCCCTGCCCACCTCAGATCTTCTACTCAATACTCACTCTTCCGAAAGGCGCTAAAATCTTTTCTCTTCGCACAAGCCTTCCCACTGTAACTGTCTTGTTCTGTCTCCCCCCTGATCTTCTTGTTCTCTGGGTTTTGTACACTACAGCGTCATGAAACCGCCAGGTGAACGTGCGCTCTATAAATGCTTTAAACTCAAACTCAAACTCAGTGACAACAGGTTCTATATGAATATTGACAGAGAGACATATGTTACAAGTGTGACTGACCTTTGGAATAAACTTACTGACTGGAAGGACAAGGGTATCCTGGAATGGGAAGAGTATTGTTTTTAGAAGAAATATTTTCCCAAATTGCTGGTATTATACCTCTTCCCTCAGGTACACAAAGATGGATGCAATCCTCCAGGAAGGTCCATTTTGTCCTAGAGAAAAACTTGCCCTATACTATCATTGAGCATGAGAATGGCATCAAAGAATGCAAACATTTCCTGAGGGCCAGGTCGCTCAGATATCTTGCACACACTAACATGATTCTGGAAATGATCAGAGACTGCTTATCCAACAACCTCTTTCTCTTCAATGGGTCCCTGTTTAAACAGGTACTCTGCACTGCGATGGTGACATGTTTTGCTCCAAGTTTTGTAAATCTGTTCCTAAGGTGGTGGGAACAAGACCTCTTCAATAACTCTGAAGATTTACCTGAACTGGAGAGGATAATACTTTGGCTCATACATATCAATCACCTGTTTATCATATGGAAAGGCACCGAAGAGGAGGCCGAACACTTTGTTGACAAGTTGAACAATAATCCCCATGATCTCATTCTCATTCTCACTCACATCATCAGTAGGACCATGATTTAATATCTTGATGTCAAAATTGTGAATATTGATGAAGCCATACACACTAGTCTTTTCCATAACTGCAACACCGGGAAGGCCTACTTCACAAGTCAGACCACCATGGTCAGGAGATTTAGAGAAAGGGGCTACCTGATTTGAGTACTTAACAGAGCCATAGATAATGTCAAGACTGTAACCAGGGAACGCACTCTGTTTGAAAACACTATAGCTAGGGACATTGACACACAGACTGACCTCTTACTCTCTCTGTGAACAGGTGTGAGGAATTCCAGATTACCTTCCTGGTTGTGATGTCATCCAAATGCAGGAATATGGGTAAATCGTTATTTGCGATAGCGAATTTAACAAATCGCAAACTTATACCAAATTTTTTGAAGCATTAATTTTTGCGATTCCTAATTAGCGATTTCTTAAAAGTTGCTATTTAGGAACGCAAAAGTAATGCTTGATGCATGTGGCCCTATATGTGTGATACATTGTGTAATTTTTTGAGAGTCACGCTTGTGCAGCTAGTTGAACTTACTGAATTCTTAATAGTTGAATTTATACATATTAGAGTATGGGAGGGAGGTTGCACCTTCCCCCTTCCAGACCATATACCGGTCCAAGGTCCACCACCTCCCCGGGGCCAGCCTGTGTTATTTAAATGAGTGTCATAATGTGGCTCCCCTCCTGGAGCCCTTAATGGCCCTGGGGACCATCCCATCCCGGCTCCTTCTATCTCCTGAGGCACCCACCCTTGGGAGATCGCTGCTTGGTTTCAAGCAAGAGCAAACATAACTCTGCTTCCAGCAAGCAGGTGCCATAAAACTGCTCTCTCTTGCTTGGAGCGGAGTATTATCTGTATCCCTGTCTGCTGCCATGTGGACAGGGAAACAGATGAAACAATTGCTCCCTCACACAGAGAGCTGCATTTCAAGCTGCACTCTGCTTGCGGGAGCAATGCTGGCTCCGACAGAAGGCAGGGAGCTGGCTGGCACCTTGGGGGCCTTGAGGCTTTCCATACGATCCTTAGTGGATGCTCTAGGTGGTTCCCGGGAACCCACAAACTAGTGGCTAGCTCCCGACAAGCCATAGGAAACTCTGCTCTGCTTCGTAAAAGCGAGTGCATGTAAAATACTCCCACATGCACAAAGCGGAGCAGAATTGCTTATGGACAGAGGGCGTTGAATGTTTAGCAGCTCCAAGCAGTGCTGTCTCCTGGAGGATGCAGCCCAACTCCCATGTTTAAGAAGCAAAAATAAAAAAGGATGAAAAGGGCAGGCCCTGGGGGATTGGGACCCCAGGGCAAAAAATCGGGCATGGAAATTTTTTAAAATAGAAAACAGCTGGGCCCCAGGGGATGGGTTCACAACCAGACAGCCACTCACACACCCATGCAGCCTCTCACTCACCCACTCAAAGACTCTAAAAAACAACCACCTCACATCCTCATAGACCCACACTGCTTTCTCAAACCCATTTATATACCTACACAACCACTCACACACCAACTCATATGTCCAAACAACGACTCACACACCCACTCACAGACCCTCAACACTACTCACAGACTCACTCACAGACCCTCACAGCTTTGACACATCCACTTACATAGAACAACTCACATACCCATACAGCAACTCACACAACCACTCACAGACCATCAAGACCACTCACGCACCTAGTCACAGACCCACACAACATTCACACCACTCACACACCCACTTACACATACACTCACACAGCCACTCACACACCCATACAACTACTCACACATCTACTCACAGACCCACGAAACCACTCACACAGCCACTCATACACCTACTCACACACCCACATTACAACTCCTGCACCCACTCACAGACCCACACAACCAGTTACACATCCACACAGCCACTCATACACTTGCTCCTACATCTACATTGCCACTTTTACACACACTCACAGACCCACGCAGCCAGTCACACTTGCACTCAAAAGTTTGGTTTCTGGACCGCATTCTGCAGCACAAATAGAAGAAGCAAAACACCATTAATTATTGTTTTTGTGCACAAGGGTGTCCCATCCTGCACTTACACAACCATCCCTGCAACACAGGCACCCTTGCACCATGGTGAAAGGGTGCCTGCATTTGAGCTTGCCAGCTGTTTGTGCATTGGTGCAGGGGAGAGCTCAGGGATGCTTGATATTCTTGTAAATATGGCGCATCCCTGCGTTATTGAAATGACCCTGCTCAGCGTAGCAGAATTGCTAGCGATGCCACGCTGCACTATTTCATTGTAAAGATGCCTGTATATGTCAAACATTACAATTAAAACCTAAATCAACGTTTACCATAGAAGACATAACTGATTAAAGAAAATCTCATTAAAATTAAACTAACCAATAAAATCAAACTAGAAATTACCATAGCCAATGAAATCAGGTGAACAATTAAATCAACAATAAATCAACAAAATAAAAGGCACACTCATTTGATCAACTAAATACTTAAAATATAACAAACTGCAAGAAGAGGAAACTCAGCCAGTTTTTCTGACAAGACCCTTAAAGAAGAATTATAAATATTAACAAAAACCTAATCAAGTAAGTAAACTTTATATCTAAACTAAAATGTACTTGCAAATAAACTTAAAATATACAATAGCAAATAATTAACAAAACACGCTCCAACTTCTATCTCTTTACATGTATTTCCTAAAAGAAAACACTTTGAAAAAAAGATAAGCTGTCAGAAATTAACACCTATCACACACCAGCAACAAGATATTACAAAGTAACTAAACAAATTATTAAAAAAGATAAACTCACCCTAATAGCAAGCAAAATAACCCTAATGACCTTGGCCCCTATAAACTACCAACAAATAAATATTTAAAATTAAACCAATACATTTTTCCTCAAGCAGAAAATAAATCACCTGCTCCACATTAGCGCTCCCCAATGGAAAAGCTACAAAACAGTATGAAGCATCTAAACAAATGTACAATTATGTATAAACTAGTTGCATCATTTTATATGTAAATACCAAATGTATACATTTTTTAAAAAATGATTTATTTTTACTATTACACTGCTTGCAGATACAATGACAGAGAGAGCCAAATACATTACATCACAGAAAGGAAAGCAATTGCTAAGCCATTTGAGTTACACCAACAATAAAGAAAGTGCATCATTAGAAAATGTGAATTGGAAATTTACCAAATATTATTCTATTGCATACTACGAAAGAACTACAAAAGATGATGCAATTCATGAAAGAAACCACCGCCCTCCCTCCCCCCCAATTTGACTGGATTTGAAGTATGATCAGAATTGCAGGGTATGAGAGAAGGAAGCACCAGCTTCCAGGAACCCACTAACAAAATCCTAAAAGATATACGCAAAAAAAACCCTTACCTAAACTACAATCCTATCTATTCATATTTAAATAGTAACATAGAAAATAATTTTGTATTACTATTGATAAGTTTTCAAATATGAACTACCATTCCAAAACTTCGAACCATAGAAGAAAAAAATAAGAATAAAAATCCACAATTAACAATAAGGATCTAACTTATAAAAATGAACAAAAATAATTCTACAATGACATTTTAATTTTCCAAATAGCTATTATATTTCCAACCAAAATTATAAACATTTATATTTTGCATTAAGAAATTTAAACTAATTTACTGTATTAAATTTGCTTTTTATATATTTTTAGTTTTTAAAATGTTTGGCTAATTTAAATATGTATTCAAATATTTACAATAAAATAATGTTTTACAAAACTGTATTCTCATAATACATGTTATATTTACATAATATATGTAATCATATATTATTATTGTTTCAAATTATTAACGTATGCAAATCAATAAAAAAATGATATTATTATTTGTCATATCATTAAATAATGATCATTAAATATACATTAAAATATCCACTTCTTAAAAATCTCCCTGCCCTTAACCTCTAAAAACACAATTTCCTGTTTCCCCCAAAAATATTTCAACCAATGTTTTTTATAAATTAAGAATTTCAGAATTCATAAAATATATTATTAAAAGCACAAATATAAAAAAAACGCAAACAGTATATTAAAGGACTGAAAATAACACTTAGAAACAATATTACATACAATTATATTTTCTAAATCAATATTGTTTAAAGAAATTTTAAAAACAAAATAATATTTTTTTTCGATATTCCAGTCGACAATATTTTTGACATCCTGATATTCTTGACATGATATTTTGTTATTAGAATATTTTTTTGTTTGATATTTTGTCCCAACACACTGAGACATTGGTGGAGTAAATAATCACTGTCAAAGCAGTTCATGTCCTCTCAGGTAGTGGCACCTCTGACAGTCATCCTGTTTAGGGCACATACGCTTCAGGTGCTGAGTATTCAAGAGACTGTCAATACTAATGCAATACCGTGTGACAGACATTCTTGGCAAATCACTTAATCTGTTCTAAGGGTACATATCTTGTATATGCTATACGCCTACTCCCGGTTGCAATAGTATCAGAGCAATGTATTCTGTTCATGTAGTCCTGGCCCAGGGCAAGGGCAGGACAGACGATTGTCGTTCAGCCACCCAGCCTTCAGAGCAACAACATGCTCTGCCTTCCCTGTCAGTCGTAGACTCTGTCACTACGGGTCTTCCGCCCCGGTATAATCCTACCAGGGGTCACTCTACTGCGTCTGGTCATCAGATATGAATTCATGAACCAGACCAGCGGTAGTACACCACTCACTGTTTTTACTTCATATTTGATCCTGATGAAGTGCCACCAGACCCGTTAGGGGCTAAGCAGGCATGAAACATGTCTACCTTAGCACCACACTAGCCCTATAGGATGGTTACATCCAATTGGGGCTCACTACTTTTAATTGGACTAGTGCTCCCTGAGAATTAAACACTTTTATTTAGGACTGCCCTAGACCTAATTTAATACACACACGCTCTCACCCAATGGCTTCATCCCAAAAGATCTCTTCCATTGTAGTGCTGGTCCGACAAAGAGCAGGCCCAATGATGAAGCATGACATCCTTCGAGGTGTGTGAGGGCACGCCTTGGAAAAGACCGTCCATTCCATTGGGTAGGAACTGTATACCCACCATGTTTGTCATGTAGTCCTACACACATGGAAGTCAACATTACGCAAAGCATTCATGCATTGTTCACAGTATTGCTTTTCTTGTTGCAGAACATGTCCTACTTTGGTGGCACAACTTTACAGTATAATATGCTGCTCCAACAACATCAAAAATGGAACCATTTTATAGAACCGAAGGGCATATTACCAAGCAATAGCGATAATTATCGCTATTGCTTGGTTAGAGACAAAAATTTACCGCAGCGCTGCGGCGATTTTTACCGCAAATAAACCTTGGTATTACCAAGGTTTAACGCAAATGCGGTAAAAATAGCCGCAAAGCATGAATATCGCTGAAAAGTCAGCGATATTCATGCATTAGCGAGCTAATGCTCTTAGCCATGTTATCCACCTCCCATTGGATAACATGGCTAAGAACTGCTCAGGGCAGGTGTTAGCTTTTGGAGATATTCCCGCTTAGCGCGAATATCTCCAAAAGTTGGTAATAGGAGATAGCGATGTTAGCGACTGTTTTCAGTCGCTAACATCTTGGCACGCCCACTTTGCATCTCATTAGTGATAAATATCACTGACATGCAAAGTGGGGCCCAAGATGGTCGCTATCTCCTACTAGCTGTCACTAACTGGTGTTAGCGGCAGCTAGGTAATAGGGAGATAATTTTATCTCCGCTTGCTTGGCTTTTAAAGCCAAAAAAGCAGAGATAAACCCCCTTGATAATATGCCCCCGAGTTCTCTCTCCATTGAAGATGCATGTCTGTATATGTGTAACTTGATTTGTATTTTTGCATGCTTCAAGATGGCTTTCATTATCTACTGAAGAATATGACTAAATACATGGGACAATATGCCATGGTTCAAAATGTGCGTTACACGTGACGCGTGTAACGTCCCTTTGGCGCACACGAAAAGAAATTCTTCTTGCTCGTCTTTTTCGTCAAAAATTAAATTTTATTTTCATGATATTTTCTTCATTTGTGTTTCTTCAATACATTATTACGTTTTCATAATATATCCGTTTATTTGCCAATGCATTTCGGGCTGGAGCCCTTCTTCAGGGGACTTAATCCTACAAATTAATCCAGAATTATACAACATTAAGTATGCTCTGATTGTTCTGTACAAATTATCAATTTATCGTATATGCATCATAACTAATTAGTGCAGTGCTCTAAGAGGAGCGTTCAGTGTGGGTGATCTAAGGCAGAGTGATAAATCATGCACAATGTGAGATTCTGTTCAGCGTGACCGTGTATCGTGAACGTGAAAGAGTATGGCACTTTTATGTTATGGCAACAATATGGTGGTTCGGTGAGTTAATGAACTCAGCACAAAGAGTGTGATTCCAACAATTAGGTGGTTCGATAACTTAATGAACCAAGCACGAAGTGTATGGTTCAGCGTCGCATGCTTTTAAGTGCGTGGGGTGCATGCATGTGAACAATTATTCACTAACCTGAAGCTAGAACAACATCTAGCTTCGAAGATCGTATTCTTGTGGATTCTGTTGGTTAAACGGTAAAAATAGCGAATATAAATAAAAAATTGCAAAAAATGAAAGTGGTGAAAGGGAAAACGATAGGAATGGGGGGATGTCTTACCAAGAAATTCTAGACGTTCCGGGTCTCTTATGTGGCATCCGGAAGTGTGTAGGGCGGTGTCAGGAAACACTCGGTTTCCATGTAATTCTTCCGTGATTCTTAAACAAACAATGTTTCTTTCTAATGGGTAATGCCAGTCACGTGAGAACATGCAATGTAACCGGTTATGTGATAGGTGCTCTGAAGTCCGTGATTCTTAAAGAAAAGAAGTTTCTTTTTATTGGGTAAAGTGGTCACATGGAAACTTCAAAGTAGGCAATTGGAGTTCGGTAGTTAAGGATACGTCGGCGCATCCGTGTATACAATGCGTAACTAAATGATCAAAAAAACTATCGTAAAACACTGGCCTTTACTAGCCCTAGAGGAAGATTTCAATGGCATATTTTCAAAGAACCCCATATTCGCCTACGAGCGAACCAAAAACATTAAAGAACTACTGAACCGCAAACCTGAAACACAAAGATCGAATTTCAAAGGTACAATCCCATGCCATAATTGTGGAAATTGTAATTCAATCATCAAAAGTAATGAAATCACCCATCCATTATATGGAACCAAAATCAAATTGAGAGTCACAGGAACATGTGACAGTACAAATCTAATTTACATGCTGAAATGTCCTTGCGGCCTCATTTATGTGGGGAAGACTACAAGAAAAATTAAAACACGTTTAACCGAACACAGAAGCAACATAAGGATGAAATCAACCAAATCTACAGTTGCAGTACATTTCCAAGAACGAAGCCACAACTTGAGCCAGTTGAAATACTGTATTTTAGAAATAGTTCCCACACTACCGGGCAGAAATAATGACCAATTTCTTTTAAGGAGAGAACTGTACTGGATTCACCGCTTATCATCGGTGCAGCCTAAGGGGCTCAATGAAAGACTGGAATTTAGCTGTTATCTATAATCATCATCTTGGGGCCCCCAGTACATTATACAGTGTATTACATTTGATTTATTTTGTTACCATTGTAATTCATTGCAACCATGTGTGACACCAACCACGTATTAAGCAGAGCCATTTTTCGAGAAAGAGATATCAAAAATGATCGATCAGCACTCATATGTATGTCATCATACAATCGAGCTACAAACTCATATCATGCACAGCACCTTTTCGCACGATAACTCGTTTACAGACACCTCCTTAAAATACAAACACAGTAACTAATATAGTTACGCATTGTATACACGGATGCGCCGACGTATCCTTAACTACTGAACTCCAATTGCCTACTTTGATGTTTCCATGTGACTACTTTACCCAATAAAATGAAACTTCTTTTCTTTAAGAATCACGGACTTCAGAGCACCTATCACATAACGTTTACATCGCATGTTCTCACGTGACCGGCATTACCCATTAGAAAGAAACGTTGTTTCTTTAAGAATCACGGAAGAATTACATGGAAACCGAGTGTTTCCTGACGCCGCCCTACACACTTCCGGATGCCACATAAGAGACGCGGAACGTCGAGAATTTCTTGGTAAGACACCCCCCCATTCCTATCGTTTTCCCTTTCACCACTTTCATTTTTTGCAATTTTTTACTTATATTCGCTATTTTTACCGTTTAACCAACAGAATCCACAAGAATACGATCTTCGAAGCTAGATGTTGTTCTAGCTTCAGGTTAGTGAATAATTGTTCACATGCATGCACCCCACGCACTTAAAAGCATGCAACGCTGAACCATACACTTCGTGCTTGATTCATTAAGTTATCGAACCACCTAATTGCTGAGTTCATTAACTCACTGAACCACCTATTTGTTGCCATAACATAAAAGTGCCATACTCTTTCACGTTCATGCTACACGGTCACGCTGAACAGAATCTCACATTGTGCATGATTTATCACTCTGCCTTTGATCACCCACGCCTGAACGCTCCTCTTAGAGCACTGCAATAATTAGTTATGATGCATATATGATAAATTGACAATTTGTACAGAACAATCAGAGCATACTTAATGTTTTATAATTCTGGATTAATGTGTAGGATTAAGTCCCCTGAAGAAGGGCTCCAGCCCGAAATGCATTGGGCAAATAAACGGATATATTATGAAAACGTAATAATGTATTCAAGAAACACAAATGAAGAAAATATCATGAAAATAAAATTAGATTTTTGACAAAAAAGACGAGCAAGAAGAATTTATTTTCGAGTGCACCAAAGGGACGTTACACGCGTCACGTGTAACGCACATTTTTAATTCTTACATACCTTGGGCCCAGAAGGTTCACTTCGGCAGCACCAACTACATATACAAAATTAAGAATCTCAAAATCACACACGCGAGTGCAACTACCACTAACCATTAGTTGGACGTTTACTTTATACCCACACTGAGCCACAGTGGAATCTGCACCGAACATTGAAACATGGCTGACGAAGAAAGATACACATCAGAGAACAAAACGGAAACCTTAGCCTTCACAGATGCAGACACCCGACGCATCTACTCATGAATCCAGGACGAGGAAGAATCCAATACCAGCACTGGAACCAAACAAGCCAACATCAGACAATTCATATACATGTCAAAGCGCATCATTAATCAACGACTACAGGCAAGCACATTAATAAAATATCATAAGGCACAACGTATTCCGCGAGGACTCAGGATATCCTTGAAATCACCACTTTGCAAAAATAACACAAGATTTACAGAAAAATGGCACGCAATTCTCAATAAGTGCTCACTGGACCTCATACTACTAATAATTGAAGAGCTGTCAATCCTGCTTAAGCCCGCTTGGCTTCAAAGGAACCACGTATTTACAATACATAGAGCTTATTACTCCCCGCAGAGACTGTCAAAATTTTCCCAGACAGGGCCTGTCTCCTGCCCAAGATGCGGATTGGTGGCGGCGTCCGACATCCATACGTTTTTTGAATGCCCACAAATCACTCCATTCTGGGATTCCATAAGTAGTAAATTGTCTTTGATTTTGGATTGTCAGGTCACCATCGATTTGGGCTTAGTCATTTTTGGCCTGAGTGGAAAAACTCGTAACGCTGCCTCCAACTTAGTGTTCTACTCCATTCTGGCGGCCCGCAGGGAAATTTGTAGACACTGGAAAGACGCTTTGCCACCCACCTTCTATGAATGGCGTTCTTCAATCCTCCAGATCTCGAAACTTGATTTGGTAAGGGGAGGAAATCTGGTGAAAAGAGCCTTTTGGAAGCTGCTGGAGAGGTCATGTTGACACCTGGGTTTTTTTTGTTTTTTTTCCCCAGGTCCGATGATTAATGCTGACATGGCTCACTTTCTGGCTCCGCCACAGTTGTGTCGTTGCTTAAAGGGCCTCGGTATTCCGGGCACTATTGTCTAACAGAGCAGCCCGCATGCTAGAACCTCACGGCCTGCCAGCTTATACTGAAGGGGTTTTGTTCACCATCCCTCCTACGCTATCCCCGCCAGCTGAAGCTGAGTCAGTACACAGGCACTGCCTGACTTTCTGCTCTGCGGTAGTCTTCTGTCTTGACAGATTGGAGCCAATGAACGCAAATGAGGATAAAAAAAAAAAAGCTGTCAAAACTTTTGGAAGAATTAAACAAGGAACATACACAACTCAAGGAAGAACTAACGTCCATGATGACGACAGAAGATAGGGATGAAGTGTTAAAAGATGTCAATACACAACTTGATGCTTACACTAAAGAAATAAATGAGCGTAAAGTAAGAAAATTCAAGAGAGATTCCACAGACTATCGCACAGGAGAAGTCTACACCTGGGCCGATATATACGCCCAAAGAAGACAACAGAAATCACCCCAATCGAAAACTTCAGATGAAACATCATCCGAAGACTCGCAGTCAAACAAAAGAGGTCCCACAACATCACGAAACGAGAAACAACAACAATAAGAAAGACGTACAAATGATGAACACAGAGGCACCGCGCATGACCCTTTTTTAGACAAGCGCCGAAGGACCCCAGGAAGAACCAGGAGGGGGAAGCGAGGGAAAAAGACGAGGATCAGTTCAAGAACCAGTTTCCAAAAACACGAGGAGTCACAGAACCTAATTATCAACATATCCAAACAACCAATAACGGATTTTCAAATTCAAACATTACAGAAAGGAACATCATATGTTCCCACATACCTCTCCAATATATTGGAAACTCAAATTTGCATGTACAAATTCCTCAGAAACTTAAGATTGAAACACTTTTTCACAAATGTTGTGGAATCCCAAGAACAAGCTACCAACAAGAAACCCGACATCTTACTAGGATTAAGAAATCCCAGCAAATATCAACCTCCCATGAGTCATAAAATCATAGACGCTTTTGAAAAAGTCGTGGAAAAAGACATAATAAAAGTCTTCAAAACACCAAGACCCAAATCCACTAACTTCACTCAAAAGGAAAGACAGGCTATTCAATCCTTAACGGAAAATCCAAACATCACCATACGACAAGCTGACAAGGGCGGGGCCCTTATAATCATGGACACTGATTTTTACAAAAACAGTATGAAAGAACATATCAACGACACAAATACCTACATGAAATTGGATGGCGATCCCACACAAGAATTCACTAAGATTCTAACTAAAATTGTGAATAAAGCAATAGACAATGGCACATTAACAGGAAAAGAAAAAGAATACCTAATCAAACAAAATCCATCAACACCCTACATATACATCATCCCAAAAATCCATAAACATCCTACAGTTCCTCCATTTCGTCCCATTGTATCAACTATCAACACCATCCACGAACCTGTCGGTAAATTCATAGACAGACATCTAAAACCCTTGGTACAAAAATTATCCACCTATGTGAAGGACACAACACACTTTTTGAATCTATTAGAGGAGCACAAACCAAAATTCACCACAAACATGATTATGGGAACAGTGGGCCCGATTTACAGAATGAACTTAAGACTCAATCCTAAACTTACTACTTTTGGTATTCACAGAATGAACTTACTCATTTCGGTATTCACAGAAGTTAGGACTACTAACTTTAGGACTCCTAAATGCCTTCTGTGAATACCGAAAGTCTTAAAATTAGGATTTTTCTCAATTTAGTAGTGGTAAAGTTAGGACTCCTAACTTTACTACTACGAAATTGAGAAAAATCCTAATTTTAAGACTTTTGGTATTCACAGAAGGCCTTTAGGCGTCCTAAAGTTATTAGTCCTAACTTTACTACTACTAAATTGAGAAAAATCGTAATTTTAAGACTTTCGGTATTCACAGAAGGCATTTAGGCGTCTTAAAGTTAGTAGTCCTAACTTTACTACTACTAAATTGAGAAAAATCGTAATTTTAAGACTTTTGGTATTCACAGAAGGCATTTAGGCATCCAAAAGTTATTATTCCTAACTTTACTACTACTAAATTGAGAAAAATCGTAATTTTAAGACTTTTGGTATTCACAGAAGGCATTTAGGAGTCCTAAAGTTAGTGGTCCTAACTTCTGTGAATACCGAAATGAGTAAGTTCATTCTGTGAATACCAAAAGTAGTAAGTGCATTCTGTGAATGCCAAAAGTAGTAAGTTCATTCTGTAAATACCAAAAGTAGTAAGTGCAATCTGTGAATACCAAAACAGTAGTAAGTTTAGGATTGAGTCTTAAGTTCATTCTGTGAATCGGGCCCAATATATGTAAAAGCATTGTACACCTCGATTCCCCATGACTTAGGCATGACTGCCATAGAAACGACGTTGATCAATAGCGACAAAGAAGAGAATGTCAAAGTACTACTTATGGAATTAATGCATTTTACATTATACCATAGCTACTTTCAGTACGAAGATCAATTTTTCGTCCAATGCTCTGGCACTTCGATGGGCAACTGTGTGGCACCATCGTATGCCAATATCTTCATGAGCCAATATTAAAATGAACACATTTTATCCAACAAAAAATGGCAAGAGAACATAATCATGCATACATAGATGACATTTTTGTACTATGGAAGGGAACCTCAGAAAAACTATCTCAAGCCATTTAGCATCTCAACTCAATAAACGACAGAATTCAGTTTACACACAACATAAGTGAAACACAACTACCATTTTTGGACGTTTTAATCATGAACAACAATGGAGAACTACTAACCACCATCTACCAAAAACCAACCGACAGAAAAAACCTATTACATTATCACAGTTTTCACCAGCCATCTCTAAAGAAACATCTCCCATTTTCACAACTAATAAGGATCAAAGGTATCGCATCCAACCCACAATTATATGAAGAACAAGAAACCAAAATGATTAAAAAATTCACCAATAGAGGATACCCAAAGTCAACGCTGGTACAAGCAGCCAACAGAGTAACAGGAGTAAAACATGAACAACTTCTAGTACCCACGCGTGCTAAAGAGGAAAGTCGGATGGTGTTCGTATCAAAGTTTTCAACCAGAAGTCAAATGATCAAAAAAAACATCGTAAAACACTGGCCTTTACTAGCCCTAGAGGAAGATTTCAATGGCATATTTTCAAAGAACCCCATATTCGCCTACGAGCGAACCAAAAACATTAAAGAACTACTGAACCGCAAACCTGAAACACAAATATCGAATTTCAAAGGTACAATCCCATGCCATAATTGTGGAAATTATAATTCAACCATCAAAGGTAATGAAATCACCCATCCATTATATGGAACCAAAATCAAATTGAGAGTCACAGGAACATTTGACAGTACAAATCTAATTTACATGCTGAAATGTCCTTGCGGCCTCATTTATGTGGGGAAGACTACAAGAAAAATTAAAACACGTTTAATCGAACACAGAAGCAACATAAGGATGAAATCAACCCAATCTACAGTTGCAGTACATTTCTAAGAACGAAGCCACAACTTGAGCCAGTTGGAAAACTGTATTTTAGAAATAGTTCCCACACTACCGGGCAGAAATAATGACCAAATTCTTTTAAGGCGAGAACTGTACTGGATTCACCGCTTATCATCGGTGCAGCCTAAGGGGCTCAATGAAAGACTGGAATTTAGCTGTTATCTATAATCATCATCTGGGGGCCCCCAGTACATTATACAGTGTATTACATTTGATTCATTTTGTTACCATTGTAATTCATTGCAACCATGTGTGACACCAACCACGTATTAACCAGAGCCATTTTTCGAGAAAGAGATATCAAAAATGATTGATCAGCACTCATATGTATGTCATCATATAATCGAGCTACAAACTCATATCATGCACAGCACCTTTTCGCATGATAACTCGTTTACAGACACCTCCTTAAAATACAAACACAGTAACTAATATAGTTATGCATTGTATACACGGATGCGCCGACGTATCCTTGACTACCGAACTCCAATTGCCTACTTTGAAGTTTCCATATGACCACTTTACCCAATAAAAAGAAACTTCTTTTCTTTAAGAATCACGGACTTCAGAGCACCTATCACATAACCATTTACATCGCATGTTCTCACGTGACTGCCATTACCCATTAGAAAGAAACGTTGTTTCTTTAAGAAACACGGAAGAATTACATGGAAACCGAGTGTTTCCTGACACCGCCCTACACACTTCCGGACTCCACATAAGAGACGCGGAACGTCGAGAATTTCTTGGTAAGACATCCCCCCATTCCTATCGTTTTCCCTTTCACCACTTTCATTTTTTGCAATTTTTTAATCATATTCGCTATTTTTACCGTTTAACCAACAGAATCCACAAGAATACGATCTTCGAAGCTAGATGTTGTTCTAGCTTCAGGTTAGTGAATAATTGTTCACATGCATGCACCCCACGCACTTAAAAGCATGCGACGCTGAACCATACACTTCGTGCTTGGTTCATTAAGTTATCGAACCACCTAATTGTTGGAATCACACTCTTTGTGCTGAGTTCATTAACTCACCGAACCACCTAATTGTTGCCATAACATAAAAGTGCCATACTCTTTCACGTTCACGCTACACGGTCACGCTGAACAGAATCTCACATCTCCAACAGAATCCACAAGAATACGATCTTCAAAGCTAGATGTTGTTCTAGCTTCAGGTTAGTGAATAATTGTTCACATGCATGCACCCCACGCACTTAAAAGCATGCGACGCTGAACCATACACTTCGTGCTTGGTTCATTAAGTTATCGAACCACCTAATTGTTGGAATCACACTCTTTGTGCTGAGTTCATTAACTCACCGAACCACCTAATTGTTTCCATAACATAAAAGTGCCATACACTTTCACGTTCACGCTACACTGTCACGCTGAACAGAATCTCACATTGTGCATGATTTATCACTCTGCCTTTGATCACCCACACCAAACGCTCCTCTTAGAGCACTGCACTAATTAGTTATGATGCATATACGATAAATTGACAATTTGTACAGAACAATCAGAGCATACTTAATGTTGTATAATTCTGGATTAATTTGTAGGATTAAGTCCCCTGAAGAAGGGCTCCAGCCCAAAATGCATTGGGCAAATAAACGGATATATTATGAAAACGTAATAATGTATTGAAGAAACACACATGAAGAAAATATCATGAAAATAAAATTTTATTTTTGACGAAAAAGACGAGCAAGAAGAATTTCTTTTCGAGTGCGCCAAAGGGACGTTTCACGCGTCACGTGTAACGCACATTTTGAATTCTTACATACCTTGGGCCCAGATGGTTCACTTCGGCAGCACCAACTACATATACAACATTAAGAATCTCAAAATCACACACGCGAGTGCAACTACCACTAACCATTAGTTGGACGTTTACAATATGCCATGGGCCAAAGAGACAGTAATTACCAAGGCACAATCGCACTTCAGATATAGTAATTTCAACAGTGGTGGTGCAAAAGTTGTTCTCATGATTAAAAAAGTAACTTCACACCGCATTTTTATTTTTTTTAAACATAATTTTATTGTTTTCCAAACATACATCTTATCATTATTCCAGTACACTGATTCCGGTCGTATTTCAACCACATTTATCAGAGGACTATGCATGTTCATTTGTGATATCCTGGACATAGTTCAAATACAAGTTGAGCTGTAGGGAATAAGACAGTTATACCAATGCCCTCTTGTAATTACTTACAACAAGGGGTGGTGAGGGACAGAGTCTCTGAATTAAGCAGAAAGCTCTCACCCAGTCAAGAGATCAGGGCTAGATCCAACACCGTTTTTTAGCTCACTGCACCATCCCAGTTTCAGAACCTGGCTGTATGCAGGCTGAAATGCCAGAAACCGGTCCCCGGTAGCTTGTCTCCTTTCTGGTGAAGAATTGGCTTGGTAGTTTAGTCTGCCCTGTTCCCATGATGCACTGGGCCAGGGACAGACTGATTTGCATATAGCCAGGTTCTGAGCTGGGATGGGGCAGTGAGATAAATAACGGTGATGGATCAAGCCCTGATCTTTGGACTGGGTAAGAGTGGTCTGCTCAATTCATACACTCTGTTCATCACCACCCCCTTTTCTGAATCGTTTTTGGCCACTATAGGTGTGGCAGGGTATACTCAGACATGAGTCCCTTTCTCACTGCTCCATCAGGATTCAAGCAAGCCGGGCCGAAGACGGCTGAAATGCCAGAAACCGGTCCCCGGTAGCTTGTCTCCTTTCTGGTGAAGAATTGGCTTGGTAGTTTAGTCTGCCCTGTTCCCATGATGCACTGGGCCAGGGACAGACTGATTTGCATATAGCCAGGTTCTGAGCTGGGATGGGGCAGTGAGATAAATAACGGTGATGGATCAAGCCCTGATCTTTGGACTGGGTAAGAGTGGTCTGCTCAATTCAGAGACTCTGTTCATCACCACCCCCTTTTCTGAATCGTTTTTGGCCACTATAGGTGTGGCAGGGTATACTCAGACATGAGTCCCTTTCTCACTGCTCCATCAGGATTCAAGCAAGCCGGGCCGAAGACGGCTGAAATGCCAGAAACCGGTCCCCGGTTGCTTGTCTCCTTTCTGGTGAAGAATTGGCTTGGTAGTTTAGTCTGCCCTGTTCCCATGATGCACTGGGCCAGGGACAGACTGATTTGCATATAGCCAGGTTCTGAGCTGGGATGGGGCAGTGAGATAAATAACGGTGATGGATCAAGCCCTGATCTTTGGACTGGGTAAGAGTGGTCTGCTCAATTCAGACACTCTGTTCATCACCACCCCCTTTTCTGAATCGTTTTTGGCCACTATAGGTGTGGCAGGGTATACTCAGACATGAGTCCCTTTCTCACTGCTCCATCAGGATTCATGCAAGCCGGGCCGAAGACGGCTGAAATGCCAGAAACCGGTCCCCGGTAGCTTGTCTCCTTTCTGGTGAAGAATTGGCTTGGTAGTTTAGTCTGCCCTGTTCCCATGATGCACTGGGCCAGGGACAGACTGATTTGCATATAGCCAGGTTCTGAGCTGGGATGGGGCAGTGAGATAAATAACGGTGATGGATCAAGCCCTGATCTTTGGACTGGGTAGGAGTGGTCTGCTCAATTCAGACACTCAGTTCATCACCACCCCCTTTTCTGAATCGTTTTTGGCCACTATAGGTGTGGCAGGGTATACTCAGACATGAGTCCCTTTCTCACTGCTCCATCAGGATTCAAGCAAGCCGGGCCGAAGACGGCTGAAATGCCAGAAACCGGTCCCCGGTAGCTTGTCTCCTTTCTGGTGAAGAATTGGCTTGGTAGTTTAGTCTGCCCTGTTCCCATGATGCACTGGGCCAGGGACAGACTGATTTGCATATAGCCAGGTTCTGAGCTGGGATGGGGCAGTGAGATAAATAACGGTGATGGATCAAGCCCTGATCTTTGGACTGGGTAAGAGTGGTCTGCTCAATTCAGACACTCTGTTCATCACCACCCCCTTTTCTGAATCGTTTTTGGCCACTATAGGTGTGGCAGGGTATACTCAGACATGAGTCCCTTTCTCACTGCTCCATCAGGATTCAAGCAAGCCGGGCCGAAGACGGCTGAAATGCCAGAAACCGGTCCCCGGTAGCTTGTCTCCTTTCTGGTGAAGAATTGGCTTGGTAGTTTAGTCTGCCCTGTTCCCATGATGCACTGGGCCAGGGACAGACTGATTTGCATATAGCCAGGTTCTGAGCTGGGATGGGGCAGTGAGATAAATAACGGTGATGGATCAAGCCCTGATCTTTGGACTGGGTAAGAGTGGTCTGCTCAATTCAGACACTCTGTTCATCACCACCCCCTTTTCTGAATCGTTTTTGGCCACTATAGGTGTGGCAGGGTATACTCAGACATGAGTCCCTTTCTCACTGCTCCATCAGGATTCAAGCAAGCCGGGCCGAAGACGGCTGAAATGCCAGAAACCGGTCCCCGGTAGCTTGTCTCCTTTCTGGTGAAGAATTGGCTTGGTAGTTTAGTCTGCCCTGTTCCCATGATGCACTGGGCCAGGGACAGACTGATTTGCATATAGCCAGGTTCTGAGCTGGGATGGGGCAGTGAGATAAATAACGGTGATGGATCAAGCCCTGATCTTTGGACTGGGTAAGAGTGGTCTGCTCAATTCAGACACTCTGTTCATCACCACCCCCCTTTTCTGAATCGCTCTTGTAATTACTAGCATAGACAGTAAACCAAAACTGTCACCAACCCCCACCCTCCAGTTAACCTCACGCCGCATAATAAATAATTAGTTAAGAATGCTGTCTGTGTAAAAATGGAATTCGTTTGGCATGCTATCACGTTCAAGGGATCCAATCAATTGTAATACTCCCGTATAGTCTGCCTTCTACCAGTCATCAGCCCTGCTCTACTCTTGCTTCTTCCAGGGACATGCCAGTACCAGGGGTAAGTCTTCCTGGACAACAGAGTATGATCCAGTTGAAGCATCATATCAAAGGGTCTTTACATGCTGGGTGTCAACTTGTTTACTTGTATGTAATGGTGCTTTACATTCTGGGGTTAATGTCAATGACATTTAATACATTTTATGTTCATTTATTTGGATTTTTATAAAGCACAATCCTGGTCCAAAAGGTGCTAGAGTGCGTGTTAGGCAGAGGCCCAAGTTACAAGTGAAACAATAGTATCAACTCGGCAGAAAAAACAAAGAAGGTGTAAGATAAACAAAAAGAGCCGAGAAGACACTTTGAAGAGATGAAGGTAATTATGAGATAAGGAAATATTTAGGTGTGAAAAGAGAGGTAATGAAATTGAAGCAAAACTGGAAGGGGGAGGAATGATCAGCAGGCGAATCCGGTATGGAAGGAGAAAGGCTGTTAGTAGACGTGGGTCATCATGAGAGTGTAGGGAGGAGAAAGTTCAGCTTCTGGAAACACAACCAGACAAAGATGTGTCAATTGATTGTATATTAATAGGATGCTGGGACTAAAATTATCGATGGCAATGGATCTTAGCATGCTGAGATAAAAGCATGGCATGCTGCTTCACATGATGTAGACTCTGGTGGACAATGTGGAGTTTTGACATGGCAATGGTGCTTATGATGCTTCAAAGAAATATAGAAATTTGACATGAGAACCAACATTTACTACGATTTTGCATCAGTGTTGAGTCACTTTTTTTACAAAACCGCAACTCAAAATCTATTTTTGGTATTTACTAAGCCAGACAATGCCTGATTTGCATGGCCTTGCATGGCTCCCCCCCGCCCCCCAAAAAAAGTAACGCAACACAGAGCATAGGCATAGCTAGCCGATGCATTGCACTACCTTGCATTAGAGAGCCATTAGATGGGTTGAGCGTGATCATTCCTGCATATCCATTCATGTATTCTGATTTAAATCCATATTTACTAAAGTCAGTAAACATGGGTTTGAGCCAGAATTGTTTGCCTATCCTCGCTGGTATCTTTATTTCTCTTCATTACTTCCTCTTTAAATGTGTGCTGGATTCAGCATCAAACATACAAAAAGGAATAGACCTCTAAATAGAGTTTATGTGTAGAAAGGTACCCCTTCCTGCAAAAAAAATATTCTGATCACAATGCAGGTACTCTAGCGTTGTGGTGCAAGGGTGCTTGCACTGGCGCTAGACAGTCAGAAGTGTGCCAGCACTACAAGAGAATAGAACTGCACCATATCTTAGTAGATATTGCACATTTCTGCTCTTGCCCTTTGTAGCAATCTAGTGCAGCAACTTCCCTCCTTGCTGCATTGCATTGTGTCAAATTCAAGTATATCTGAGCCTTGAGCTTTATATGCTGAGTGTCATTTTTAATCCTGAAATGCACGGAGGATTGTTCTTGCATATGTTGATGGTGAATTAGATTATTGCATGCCAATCATGATATAAATGCTTAAGTCTATTAGAGCAACTGGCACAGCATTGGTGGAGTTCATTTGCATACTGTGCGGAAATTGGGATTCTGAAACATTAATAGAGCTTTCCATTCTTCAGAACAACTTTGGATATTGGCATGACAGTGGTTCCTTACTACTGATTTTCAAAGTAGGTAGTCTCACAGCAATGGAATCTCACATGGTAGGGATCAATGAGGATATATTTAATTCAAATGTGCTTTATATGCTTGTTAAATGTGGCAACCATAATGACAGTGATGCTTTTCATGAGAGTGGCAATTCTTGATAATAGTGTGACAACGAGTTTTTAAATAAAGTGTGTCAATAAGAATGCAGGAATTACAAAGATGGCTTCCATGGTGAAGGGTTTTGACATATCTAAAGTGAAAACCGGAATTCGGTTATATGGGTGCTGGTATCATGGCAGTATTTGTACATTGTGGTTAGTGCAACTATCTGAGATATGTCTGTTTGATCAGTAACCTGAGAACAATAAGTAAACTATCGGCCCTTCATCTTTAAATGGCATCTTTTTCTTCCTGACCATAGTCACTTGCCAGAATACGGAGGAAAACTATGAATGAATGAATGAATGAGGATTTCTAGAGTCCACAGCTACCTTGGAGGAGGAGTCCACGCTAGCGGAAAGCTCATGTGTGGGTCGAGTGGGCCACAAGCCAATGCCTGAAGAGCCAGGTCTTTAAGCTCTCCGGAATTCTGTTTCTGATTCCAGAAGAAGCAGACGGAGTGGGAAGGAGTTCCAAAGATTAGAAGACTGCACCACGAAGGATCTACCGCCCAGTCACGATTTGCTGTATCGTGGGGCTTTCAAGAGTCAAAGCTTGTTGGATCTCAAAACTCAATTTGGCTGGTGTGGCATCTATGAACTACACCCAGGACATGCTGAGAACATTGGGGCATATTACCAACAACTAGCGATGATTATCGCTATGTTGGTTTAGCGGCGATATTAATATCGCCGAGCTCTGCCGATTTTTATCGCTTAGGAGCCTTGCTATTATCAAGGCTTATCTCCTAAGCGATAAAAATCGGCCGCAATGCATGAATATCGCTGTAAAGTCAGCGATATTCATGCATTACCGAGCAAATGCTCTTAGCCATGTTATCCACCTACCATTGGATAACATGGCTAAGAACAGCTCTGGGCAGGCGTTGGCTTTTGGAGATAATCGCGCTTAGCGCAATTATTTCCAAAAGTTGGTAATAGGAGATAGAGATGTTAGCGACTGTTTCAAGTCGCTAATATCTTGGCACGCCCACTTTGCATGTCATTAACGATAATTATCGCTGACATGCAAAGTGGGCACCTAAATGCCCGCTATCTCCTACTAGCTGTCGCTAACTGGTGTTAGCGACAGCTAGGTAATAGGGCGATACAATTATCGCCGCTTTAGCGGGAAAAATTCTAGCAAAAGCGGCGATAATGCCCTTGGTAATATGCCCCATTCTTTTTACAATTCTTGTATAGTGTGCCCTAGGCCTAATGAACTTGACATAGTGCTGTATGTGGGGACTTGAAACATCATTGTGAAGCACACAAAATAGGCATATCATTGAGATAACATCATAAATATGGGAGAAGCATAACAATTTAAACTAATACTTGGGACATGTTATTTAGTACACATTAGGTGGCGTGATGAGATGAGTATTATTGAAAGATGTGAAGTGTAGATTCAGTCCATGACTGAAATACACAACATTTTATGGCAATTTTGGTAAGAAAGTACATATATTGTCAAGTGGAAGTTGAGTCAGAGGAATTGGCAGCCTCAGATAAGTGATATAATCCCTAATGATTTATAATAGAACTAATAAATGTATGGAGATATGTAGTTTATCAAATAGGGAGAGATGTGGAAGATTAGGAAATATGAAGTCTGTAATCAGATCCAAGAGCCTTGGCATACCCAATGTAAGTGGTTGAATTTTTGAATAGTTGACCAATAGTGAGATTTGCATTGAAAGAACCATGGATGGCAATACCATCATATATATTATTAGAAGCTCTTCAATATTGCTATTATTTTATTTTATTTTCAGGCACTTAGGGGAATGGGAAAGGTGTTACTAAGAAATTAAATACATGCACATTGTCCCTCAGCCTCAAAGAGGCTGCACAAAAGCTTGCAAGTAGTTTAACAGTTAATTGAAAACCGTGCAGCAGTAGCCCAAATATCATGGTTTCAGCAGTTCATGCGAGTGGTGAAACTGGATATTTGTCACTGTCACATGTGTTGCACTAGCATCACTGCATGACTTCACAAACTATTTGGACGGTCCTAGTATCGTGTGTGTTGTTCATTCGTAAGGGGATACCTCCCATATGGTTGTGTTGCAGACGTTGTCCATGTGTAACTTATGAAAAACTCACAATATCCTCCAGAATCAAACTTGTTTTTGTTATTTAATATTTAGCAACCCTAATTGCAGCACAGTGTTTCAGGCCATTTATAAAAACATGAGTGACCATCATTGGACGACACAGTAAAATTACACGTAGTTAGATAACCATCGAAGCCAATGCATATTTGGTACTTATAGTAAGATAATGGAGCATTGGTTAATAGTTCATACTCTTTCATTTCACAACATAAACCTCCATGTTTAATTATAGATTAAATTCAATGACAGGATTAAAGGAATATACTAGTGTGCATCATCAGAAAGCTCAACTGATAGGTAGAGCAAGTATTACTCACTATACATACTCCATGGAATATTTCAGTCACAGAAACTGACAGCCAATGAGTGGGTGAGACCCAGGGTTTCCAATCAACACCAGGGGGTGAACAAAAGAGAGGAGGACAGGTCTCCTCCCAGGGCAAAGCCCCGGACAAACAAGATAAAAATCCAAACAACTCCTCACAAGACCAACAAAAACCTCTACAAGGAGGGGGCCTCAAGGCACTCCAACTTCAAGGAGAAGGGGTATCAGGGAAAGAATTTTGACCAGTGGTGGCTGCCAGATATTGGGAGTGGTGGTCAGGCAAACCGCCACTGGTGTGCACACAATTCATGTTTGTATTTGCAATTTTTGTGTACCTCCAGCCAGTCCCTTTCCACAGTAGAGACTTGTAAAGACTTGTAGCCTTGCCCATGCTAGGGCCTACCTGTTGGATCACTGCTGCAAACCACATGGGGTTCTGTTTCAGAGCTATAGATGTCAAATATTTTACTCTCTGAACTAATGGCGTAGAGGCTGAAGTGGGGAAGGAACCTCCCGATCATTTCAATTTGTGTTAAGACTACCACCTCCCATGTGGCGAGGAACATGCAGAGCCAACCTATCAGAACCATACACCCGTACAAAAAAGCAATACACTTCTCTTCACTAATATTGAATGAAAATAAATGGTTAAGATTACTGTTTCGGAGATTCTAAAGTGGTCAGAGGATGCATACTTGATGCAGGTAAATAAAACACAATATCTGTTGGGTGAACAAAAGCTCTTCAAGACTGTTACCAAGTAACAAATAGATGCTGGATACTATGGCCATGGAAAAAGAAGAGTCAATAACGGACAGAAACAAAATACATAAATAAAAAAATTCACTTACCTGCCTGTGTGTCCTCGCAGTTCCCGGTCTTTTTCTTGCTCCAACATGGGCCCAACCAACTTCCTTTACCAATCCTGGTGGTGCTCTCATGCTGTGAGAGCAGCACCAGGATTAGATGGAGTTGGCTGGTTAGATGCTCCTTCAGGCACTGTAGGCCTGTGCTTGTTCTCCACCCAGCTGTCTAAGACATCTTGGCAGAGAGCTTCAAAGTGTGCATGTCACTTTGGATGGCGCAAGACAGCCAGCCAAAGTGACATGTGCACTTTGGAGCATCCAACAAGCCACTTCTGTGTTCTACTGCCAATCGCCAGCAGAGGACAGACCCCACATATTTCTGGGCTCAGGGCTGCCACTGCTGCAAGTGCACACATCAGAAAATAAAATGGCAAGGAAATATTTTCTGTGGGATTTTATTTTTTACGCAACTCACAGTCGGCAGCGAGTGGCTGGGTAAAGCTCCCCCACCCAAATGATGAAACAGTCACTCCTTTGACCCTGTAAAGTCAAGAAAGTTCTTTGACCCTTCAAAGGTGGGTAGGTGTTATGACTGTAATCAATCAGGACACATAAGAGGAGATGCTGCCTGCATAAAGAAGCCCCCCACTGGTGGACAGTCCCAGGGGATTGTTAGTGTAGGTGTGGGGGTGGAGATTGTCCCAGAGATGGGGAAGGGTTTCACAAAGGCAACCATAGTTTCCCTCGGTGTGGTGGAAATTCCAGCCCTGACCACCTTGCCTCTACCAGCATTGAGAGGTGCAGGCAGAGACCTAAAATCAATGGAACTGAGATTGAGGCTCTGAGAGATCCAGGAGCCAGTGTAACAATGGTCACAGAGAAACTGTTTTCTCCTGAGCAGATCATACCTGGTGTGTAGCACCGGGTGACTTATTCAGACATCAGAGCCAAACTCCATCCCATGGCCATGGTAAGTTTGTAATGGGAGGTGTGACATGCCCTAAGAAGATAGATGTGTGTCCTGCCCTCCCAGCAGAGTGTCTACTGGGAACTATACTTATAGCTTCTAACTGGTCAGGGATGTGGAGGATGGTCTATGCAAGGATGCTGGGCCTCCCTGAGTGGGTATGTGCTGTGACCAGGTCACAAACAGCACAGAATTGAAATGCTGGCCACTTAGACCCTGGAACAATTAGCGAAGCCTGCAATGACAAGTGAAAAGGCACAGGGTCTTGTGAGCCAGCACAAAGGTGCAGGAGGAATCTGACAGAAGGAGATGACGGACGGAGAGCTAAAAACTTTTCAGACACTAACCCATCACAGATCTGATTTGAATCCATCATCGATCTTTATCTCACTTTGCCACCTCAGTTCAGACCCAGCTGTATGCAAATCAGCCCTGACCCTGTGCCTCATGGGAACAGTCCAGCTCGAACTGCCAAGCCATGTCTTCCCTGAACCGGAAACAAGCATCCTGGGACCGGTTTCGGGGTAACACTCCTCATCATCCAGGCTAGCTTGATTCCAGTGGCAAAGTGAGCAAGGGACCCACGTCTGGGCATACCCTGCCAACTTAGGGCAAACAAGGCAAACACAAGGAGATGATGGACAGAGCGCTGAAACTTTTCAGAAACTCACCCCCAGTCACAGATCTGGGTTGAATCTATCATCGCTCTTTAGCTCACTTCGCCTCCTCAGTTCAGACCCATCTATATGCAAATCAGTCTTGACCATGTGCCTCATGGGAACAGTCCAGTCCGGAGAGCCAAGCAATACCTTTCCTGAATGGAAACAACCATCATGGGACCGGTTTCGGGATAACACCCCTCATCAGCCAGGCTAGCCGAAATCCAGTGGCAAAGTGAGCAAGGGACCCACGTCTGGGCATATCCTGCCAACTTAGGGCAAACAAAGCAAACACATGGAGATGATGGATGGAGCGCTGAAACCTTTCAGACTCCACACCCAGTCACAGATCTGGGTTGAATCCATCATTGTTCTTTAGGTCACTTTGCCACCTCAGTTCATACCCATCAGTCAAGATCCTGTGCCTCATGGAAACAGTCAAGCCTGAACTGCCAAGCCAGATCTTCCCTGAACTAGAAACAAGCATTTTCAGACCGGTTTCAGGGTAACACCCCATATCAGCCCGGCTAGCTGTAATCCAGTGGCAAAGTGAGCAAGGGACCCACGTCTGGGCATATCCTGCCAACTTAGGGCGAACAAAGGAAACACAAGGACATGATGGACAGAGCGCAGAGACTTTTAAGTCACTCACCCTCAATCACAGATCTGGGGTGAATCCATCATCATTCTTTAGCTCACTTCACCACCTCAGTTCAGACCCAGGTATATGCAAATCATTCTTGACCCTTTGCCTCGTGGTAACAGTCCAACCCGAAATGCCATAATAGGTCTTTCCTGAACCGAAAACAATCATCCTGGGACGATATCAGAATAACACCCCTCATAAGTCAGTGGCAAAGTGAGCTATCTGGCAAAGGAGGAATCTGACCCTGAAGGGGAGGATCTGACTTCGGAGGTAGGGATTTCACCCCTGCAAGATCTGTCTGACTTGGCAGAATTGCAAGGATCTGGTGGACCCACCAGAGAGCAGTTGTGCCAGGGACAAAGATGGCATCCCACTCTTGAGGGCCTGAGGCAGACTGCCTCCAGGCATGAGAAAGGGGAAGTCAGTTGATTCCATAAAGTCTTCTCGGATGAGGGAGTCCTATATACCGTGGACAGAGACCTCAAGGAAGTGGCCACCAGGAGGTTGGTAGTCACCCACAAGTATAGAGAATGTCTCCTCACATTGAGCCATGACATCGCCTTTGCAGGTAATTTGTGTTAGAATAAGACTTGGAACCAGTTGGTTTACCATTTGTATTGGCCCAACATGACTGCAGAAGCAAAGGAGTTTTGCTGCTCCTGTGTGACCTGTCAGGCCAGTGCAAGACAAGGGGCAAGCCAAAGGCTCCCTTGATACCACTGCCAGTGTTTGGGGCTCCCTTTGAAAGGGTAGGATTGGACATTGTTTGTAGTCTAGACCCACCAACTGTCTCAGGGAACAGATATATCTTGGTGGTAGTGGACCATGCCACACGATATCCTGAAGCAACACCCCTCAGAACAGTCACTGTTCCTTCGGTGGCTAGGGACCTATTTGGTGTGTTCACCAGAGTGGGTTTCCCGAAGGAGGTGGTCCCAGATAGAGGCATGAATTTCATATCTGCCTATGTGGAATGAATATGTTGATACCTACAAGTTTACCACCGCAACATGAGGCGATCTCCTGGGTACAATCTTACCTAGATAAAAGAACCTTTCAAGTTTTCTCATGGGACGCTACATCTAGGAGGCTGGAGCTCTGCCGTGGAGTCCTGCAGGGATACTCTCTGAGCTCAAACTGTTTATTGTGTATAAGCCTCTGCTGGCTGATATCATTGTACCTCACAGGATTAAGATTGTGACCTATACGGATGACACACAGCAGGTCATTACCCTTAATAGGGACAGCAACTTTCCCTTGGACTTTGAAACATGTCTTGAGGAAGTTGCCTCTTGGATGGAGCACTCCTTTCTCAGACTCAACAGAGGTAAAACCAAACTTATCCTCCTAGGCAACCACTCTGGCATAGACCTTAGTCAGGCTTGGACTAAGTCCCTAGGTCCCCACAAACCCAAAACCAGGATACAGAGTCTGGGTGTCTGGTTAGATAACTCTCTCAAGTTTGACCATCAAGCAGTAAAGGTGACAGGGGCCTGTTTTGGCACTTTCAGATCACTCTGAAAAATCTTCCCACTGCTCCCATTGGCTGCAAAAAAAAATCCTGATTCAGGCCTTGCTCCTATCAATTTTGGACTATGGCAATTCCCTCCACTTGTGGGCTCCTAAGGCAACACTAAGGAATCTCCAAGTTGCTCAGAATTGTGCTGCCAAGATACTACTTGGAATTCCAAACACCCAGTCAGCTAAGCCAGCCTTAAAAAAACACACTTGCTACCAATCTTTGAAAGAGTAAAATTCAAGTCCTCGTGCATTGCCCATAAGACTATGTGGGGAGCGGGCCCGGCTATTAATAAACTCATCCTTATTTCCTATCGCCCCAAGAGGGATCTGCGATAGTTTAACTTCAATCTTGCAGTTGTCTCCAAAGTCAAGAGGGCAAGAAGGGGAGGAAGATCCTTTGCCTACAATGTGGCAATGCTCTGGAACACTTTACCCTGACACCTTTGCTTTGAATCCCACGTCCTATGATTCCGTAAACTCCTAAAAACCTGGCTACTCCAACAAAAGCTCCATAACTTCAATGGTTCTCTGCTCAATCGCTAGCGCAGGGATGTACGAGGGAAGCTATGCGCTTTACAAGTGCTCAATAATGATAATATTATCATCCCCACACTAATGGTCTGGTGGAAAGTTTCAATAAGACCCTGAAGGGATTACTGACAAACTGAGGAGGAGATGTGAAATTCTCCTCCCATGCCTACTGTTTGCATACAGGGAGGTGCCACGCAAGGGGATAGCTTCAGCTCCTTTGAATTTGTTCTTGGGCCATTGTGTTTGGTGAGAGAATCTTGGTAAAAGCCTTTCAAGGAAGACAAGGGCAATGTGATGGACTATGTACTAGGCCTTAGATACCGCATGGTTGAGTACATGCACAATTCAGCCAGTAAACTGAAGGCCAGCCAAGAGCTCATGAAGCTCTGCTGCAACCAAAAGGCTTGTATGCCGAAGTACGCTCAAGGACTATTGGTGTGGGTGGTGGAGCCTGTAGCACCCAGGGCCCTTCAGGATAAGTGGAATGGGCCCTAGCCATTCCTAGAGAAGAAGGGTGAGATTACCTAACTGGTTGACCTTAACACCTCCAGGAATCCTACAGGGTCCTGCATGCCAATAGGTTGAAACTACAACAAGACAGGGCAGACATGACCATGCTGATGGTCACTGATGAAGGAGGAAAGGAGGTGACTGAGCCACTGCCAGACCTCATCTCTCACAATGTGCAAGACGGGACAGCGGAGGGAGTTGTACTCTCTCATAAATTTACAGACCAGTAGCACAGCGACTCCAAGCAGTACTGGAGCAGTTTGCTGGTTTGTTCTCTTTGACCCCAGGTATCACCAACTGGTGTATTCATGATGTTGACACTGGTGAGAGCCTATCTATCAACAATAAGTTGTACAGGTTGTATGACCAGGGCAGAGCCAGTTGGGGGAAATTGAGCCCTCTAATAGTCCATGGGCCATCCCAGTGGTGATGTAACCCAAACAAAATGTCCAAGGGTGAAATAAGGTGTTAAGGTTATGTGTGGAGTACAGAGGATTTAATGCAGTCACTAACACTGATGCTCACCCTATACCTAGAGCTGATGACCTCATTGATAGGTTATGAGCTTCAAAGTACCTGACTCCATTGACCTCAGGCTACTGGCAGCTGCCCCTAGGCAAGGAACAAAGGAGCAGTCCTTATTCTACACCCAGATGGACATTACTAGTTCCAAGTAATGTCCTTTGGTTTAAAGAAGGTTGCTGCCACCTTCCAAAGGTTGGTGAACAAGGTCCTGTTTGGGCTGGACTAGGCAGTGCAGCTTATATAGACGATATAGCTGTCTATAGGTCTAGCTGGGGGATCACCTGGACTACCTAAATGGAGTGTGTCCGGCCCCACAACAGGCATTCCTAACTATAAAGGCCAGTATGTGCCAGATAGGGCATAGTTCAGTGGTGTACCTGGGCCACTTTGCAGGTAGAGGCCAGGTACAACCTCTCTAACCCAGCATACAAACTAGTGAATTGGGTAGCTCCTAAAACCCAGACACAGGTCAGTGCACCCCTTGGTCTGTCTGGGTACTATAAAAGATTTCTTAAAAACTATGGGACTATTGTGACTCCTCTGATAAAACACACTTCTAAAAAGCAGCCTAAGAAAGTAATTTAAACCCCAGAGTGTCATAAGGCCTTTGACACTCTGAAAACGGCTATGTGTTCAGCACCAGTGTTACTGGCCCCTGACTACACAAATGAATTTGTGGTTTCGACGATGCTTCAGAACAAGGGATGTGGTAGTGTTGGCACACATAAATGGGCAGGGCCTAGGTCTTCCTGCTGCCTTCATTAGTAGTCTACTACTCGCAAGAGAGCAAAGATGGAGTGCCTTTGAGAGAGATCCTTTGCTGTGATTTGGTCCCTGAAGAAGCTGAGGCCATACCTGCTTGATACTCGCGTCCATGTCAAAACTGACCACATACCTCTCAGCTGGCTCATGCAGATGAGGAGAGAAAATCCTAAACTGTTGAGGTGGTCTATTTTCCTACAGGGGATGGACTTTACAGTGGAACACAGACCTGGGACTGCCAATGCAGATGAACTTTCCAAGCTTTTCCACTTAGCTGATGATGACTAACTGGGTGTAGGTTAGTTACCCATCACCTTTTGCATGGGGGGACTATGTGAGAAAGTCATGTTGATTGCCCTGATCACCCCCACTTTTTGACTGATACTTGTTGTTACTGATTCTGATTGAGCCGTGGGTTCTGCTAACCATACCAGGGCCAGTGCTCTTTGTAAAAGGCACATGATAATTAGGTGTAATCACAATTAGTTAGACAACCTACCTGTAATCCCCTAGTATATGGTAGGGCATGTAGGTTTAGAGACCCAGTAGATATAATTCACTAAGTGTGCACTGCGGTGTTGCCTGCTGTCATTTTAAAAGTCAGCCCTGCGAGAATCATATCCCGATAATGTCACCTTGAATTAAAGAATATCTCCAACATTAAAATCCATTATTACAGTGTTTTAAGACCATGCTGGAGAATGAAAAACCATATGAATTTACCAAATGAAGGACTATGCAATCTGGGGAGCAGTGGGATGGAGTAATGATGAGTGTACATACATAAGGAAATTGGAAGGGATGAGAATGAACAGCAGAGAGAAATATCAATAATTCCAAAATATTCCTCATGCATCCATTACTAACTAAATATTATCAGGTGAGAAAGAAATACTCCTCTATGCTGAGTAAAGCTGTGATTGACACAGTCTCCAGTCGATGTCGATGAATAGTGCATGCAATAGGTTGGAGTGATGCTGTGCTGTCAAAACCAGACCTAAAGAGCGAAAACAGTTGCTTTCTGTCTCCATCTAGCTCATTGCCCTTTCTGAAGCTTGGAGCTTTGCATTTATTGCAGTTCATTGAGACCAGTCAATCAATCAGTCATTTGGAAAGTGCAGCTACTCACCCATGAAAGTCTCAAGGTGCTAGAGCCGTTTTTGCTGCGTGTAGTTAGTTTATTCAAACAACTTGGGGCATATTATCAAGCCCCTATCGCACCACCAACGTCACTTTATGTGACGTTGTGGTTGCGATAGGGTCAGGATTCTATTATCACGGCAGTGTAAAGCCACGTAACGTGGCTTAAAGCCACATTAAGTGACTTAACGCTGCCTTGATTACAGGGCTCTTTTATACTAAACTTAGCGTGAAAGTGGGATTGCAGTGGGTGTTGCGGTGGGCGTTCCAACGCAACACCTATTGAAGTTGAGGCTGCCACCTATTATCAAGTTTGGCGATATTAGGTCGCAGCGCTGAACTTAAGACCAGAAAAATCCTGGTCTAAGGTGGTGAAACAAAGAGAAATGCTTTATTTCTCCTCGTTTTTGCTTTTTCCATGTGTGCTGCCTTGTGCAGCACACATGGAAAAAAGCAAAATGCAGTGGTTTGTTCATGTACAGGAAGGTGTCTTCTCTTGTACATAAACAAACCGTTTTTCAAAGTGCCATTTTGTGACTTCCATGTGTGCTGCACGAATGCTGCACACATGAAAGTTACAAAATGGCATTTAAGGTTTGTTTATGTGCAGGAAGGAATTCCTTCCTACACATAAGCAAACCTCCCTGCGGAGAGAGGCGTTAAGCCAAGACGGCTAACGCCTCTCGCAGCCACTTCCTTGGTAATATGCCCTTTGGTCTTTAGATCTCTTCTGAAGTGTTGGAGTGATGGTGCAGTTTTAGCTGGAGGTTGTTCTAAGCCTTGGCTGCCATGTGTGAGAAGAGCATCCTCCTTTATTGGTTTTACAGATCTCTTAGGTGACTCTATTGTTGAAGGAGATGTCTGGATGGTTGGTGGAAGGTTAGGAAGTTGTTGTTGTATGCTGGTCCTTCATTGCGCAGGGCTAATAAGGTGTGGGTCAGCATCTCAAACTGGAATCTTTTCTGAATCAGGAGCCAGCATGGATTCCTGAGGTGGGTGTGATGCGGGTCATTCCGGGGCAGGTCCAGTATAAGATTTGCCGCTGCGATCTGTATTGTGTGGAATCTTTTCAGAAGGCAAGCAGTGATTCCTACATAGAGTGTGTTTCTGTAATCCAGTCTGCTGATGTTGAGGGCCTGCTTGGCAGTTCTTCTAGTGTTTAACTGGAGCCACCTGAAGATATTGTGGATCACGCGAAGGGTGTTGAAGCAAAGCGGAAGAGACTGTGTTGACTAGTTTCTTCATCACTAGCTTGTTATCAAAGAGGATGCCAAAGTTGAGGGCATGGTCTATTGGGTCATGGTGTAGCAAGCAACACAGGCCACCATGAGCCATCCCACTGTGAGGTTCTGTTCCCAAAGATGAGGACTTCTATTTTTTCCAAGTTGAGTTTAAGATAGTTGTCCTTCATCCATTCCGTAATGTTCATCATGCATCTGTAGAACTTGGCTTTTGTGGTGGGGGGTCTTTGGAGAGGGGGAGTGGTTGAACTGTGTGTAGTCTGCATAGGAGATGATGTTGAGTCCATGAGATCTGAAAGTGTTGGCCAGGGGGTTTATGTAGGTGTTGAAGCTTGTAGGGCTGAGGGAAGGACCCTGGGGTACACCGCAGATGATCTTCTTTGTCTCTGAGCTGAACGGCGTGAGATGGGTCTTTTCGGTTCTGCTGGAGTGGAATGAGGCGATCCATTTGAGGGCATTTCCTCGAATCCCTATGTGGTAGAGTCTAATGATCAGGGTGGGGTAAGATACGCTGTCGAATGCGGGTCCAAGAGGGTGAGTGCTGCTGTTTCCCCATGGTCCAATAGGGCACTGATGTTGTTGGTGGCTGCAATATGGGCTGCATTGGTGCTGTGGGTGATTCAAAAACCCCTATTGGGAGGGGTCCAGGAGGTTGAGGTCATTTAGGTGTGGGCAAATTGCCATTTAATGGCTTTCTCAAGGACTTTTGTTTGGTAGGGGAGTAGTGAGTTGGGCCAGTAGTTCTTCAGATTGGTCGAGTCAGCAGATGGATTCTTCAGGAGGAGCCTCACTTAAGCATCTTTCCATTCATCTGGGAAGGGGGCAGCGGTGATGGATTTGTTCAGGACCTTCCTGAGCTTGTCGTCAATTGTCTTGTTTCCAAAGTAAAAGAAGCGGTGAGGGCATGGGTCCGTGGGCACCCTAGACAGCACGGAGTTGATGATGGCCATAGCGTAAAGTGTGGTGAGGGGTTCAACATTTGTGCTCGTGGGTGTGAGCCGGTTAATGTTGTCTGTGGTGGAGGGTTGGTGTTTGAAGTTTTAATAGATGGTTACAATCTTATCAAGGGTGGTCACTTTTGTAATGCATTTTTTTCACCACTTGCTTATTTTATTGTTTATGCCTTATGTATTATTTATGCTTCCTGCATTGTTGGATCCTACATCATATGTGTGCGCAGTTTTGGCTTAGTCTAACAGATATTTGTTTTTACATTTGATCTTTACCCTTCTTTGCTGCTTAGGTTATTGCCTATTATTTTGTGCATTGTGCAGTGTTCTATGTAAGGTTCTAAAGTGCTTGAAGGTCTTTTATACTCTATATAAAAAAAACAATAAATAATAAATAAGTGGAGTCAATTTGTTTAACATCAGGGGGATCTAATTTGAGATACATGTGCATTACCAATGCTTTCTTTCGGAGACCCAGATGATTTAATTGCCTTCAAAAGAGCAGAGTTTTATATTCAATGAGGAACATAGGGTTCCTTTCAGGACAAAATGTATAGGGAGAGATTTACATCTCCAACCGGATGTATTTTAGTATTTTTTTATATTCATAAATATTCACAATAGTACACATGGAAAGCCGCTCCGGGGAGCAATAAGAGATGAAGGGCTACATGTATCAAGCATTTTAGCATTCGCAAATGGGCCAATTATCAGAATCAGCCCGTGTGCGAATGTAAAAAATGCTTTTCACATGTATCAAACCTTATTTGGGTATTCTGTAAACTAGTACTGAATCGCAAAATGGGTTTGCAATTTGGTATTTGGAAGGGGCGTGTTTAGGGCATCCCTTCCAAATACCGAATTGCTGAAGTATGTATGAATGTTTTGAGACAAGTTAATGCTGTTTCAAAACATTTGCATTTACCACTAACTTCAAGTTGGTGGTAACCCATCCGCAAATGGGAAGGGGTCCTTAAAGGACCCATTCCCCTTTGTGAATGTATGCAAAAACGTTTTTTAAGAGCAGGCAGTGTTCTCACGGACCACTGCCTGCTCTTAAAAAATGAAAAGTGAACAAGTTATTTTTTTTTCTAAAGGCAACCCATTTTCCTTTAAAGAGAATGGGCTGCATCTAAAAAAAAAAAAAATGTATTTAAAGCAATCATGGACGTGGTGGTTGGCTGACACCAGCAGGCTGCCATCCCTGTGATTTTAGCGATTCCTAGGGGGTCACAAATAGTGACCGACCTCATTAATATTAATCAGGGAAGTTGATACATGTGGCCCAAAGAGATATAGGGGCCTATTCTCAAGGTACTATTGCCGAGTTAATGGCACTTTATCGCAGCCAAAGTGGCGATAAATTTATCACCCCATTCAAAAGCTGGTCCTAACAGCCCATATCACCAGTTTACCTGTGATAGCAGCCGCAAAATACATCACCACAGATGACCCGTGCAACTATCACTAATGAGATGCAGAGTAGGAGTTCCCGTGTAAAAAGCTGCGACAACACCATTCTGCAACATTCTCAACGACCAGCCAGATATATGATAAGATCACAAAAACTGCGATAAGGCACGTTAGCAGCAGGAAATTAGCACCTGCTCTGACCTGGTTAAAGTAGGACGACAGCCTGCACCATAAAAGGGAGCGCAGCCCAGAGCCACACCTGAAGGGCAACAGATGTCATTAAGCCACTCCTCATGCAGCTCTGAGCCCCAACAGGGCCACAACACCCACAGCCACCACCCCCAGGACTCCCCCCCGGGTGCCCCCCTCTGGGCAGTGACATGTCACACCAACTTCACAAAATCATGTCCAAAAAATCCGACTGATGTCGCACGATCACATGTAACATGCACGTGTTGTCCCAAAAATGAGCATCACACATTCACCTTCAAATTACCATAAGAACATGTATTCAAAATAAGTCAAAAGAACATCAATGAGGGAGAGAGAGAGATACAGAGTGAGAGAAAGAGACGGAGGGAGAGAGGAAGATGGAAAGAGAGGGAGAGAGAGAGGAAGACGGAAAGAGAGGGAGAGAGAGAGGAAGACAGAAAGAGAGGGACAGAGAGGAAGACGGAAAGAGAGAGAGGAAGACGGAAAGAGAGGGAGAGAGAGTGAGGAAGATGGAAAGAGAGGGAGAGAGGGAGAGAGAGACACAGAGAAAAGGAGAGAGGGACAGGGAGAGAGAGTGCAGACACTGAGCATCCAAGCCTCACTGCTCACCTGCTGGCACCAGTATGTCTCCAACCACGTGCCGTATGTAGTGCAGTTCACCAGGTCCCTCATCTGAAACAGATCCCACATCTTAAACAATGTCCAGATACATGAATGGCAAAGTACATACAATTGTACACAACATCATCACCTGTCTGCCCATGTACACCCAGGCAGCTGCACCCCAGCCTCTCCTGCTGCCCAACCATGTATGCTCACACCGGCGCACCGAGGCAGCTGCACCCCAGCACATCACACTGCCAAACGGTGCATGCCTGCCCCTGCGCACCCAGGCCTCACTGCTCACCTTCCGCCACTGGTGTGTCGCAAAGAGGGCCCACCACTTGCTGGTGCAAGCCCCAAGTCCAGGGCCCGCAAACATGGCACCCTCCACATCACACAGCCTGCTCCGTGGGCCACCAGGTCTCACATTTGATTCAGGGTCCTGATTTCGCTATGGCAGGGGACATATCACTGCACAGGGCATCATCGCAGGGTGCACACCTGCTCAGCCTTTTAGGTGCCACCAACTCTGTGATCTGGGAGGCAACGCCAGGTGGCGGAAGGCCCACGCTGCCCGCTGGCTCTGGCCTACACTGCGGTCCAGCAGGGTACACAAATCCTGAGCCTTCTGGACCGCCAGGATGGGGCATCATTGCAGGCTGCACACCTGCTCAGCACTTACGTTGCCCCTACCTCAGTGCCCCGAAAGTCACCATCCCGTGGCGGGTTGCCTGGGCCGGCCGCAGTGTATCCGGTGCCACCAGGTCTGTGCCTCACAAGTCGTGGACCCTGTATGATTGAGCATTGTGGTGTGGATGACAGCATGTCACTTCCGGGCCGGGGTAATGTGATGTTGCAGGGCCCTAGGCCCTCATGCCTACATGAAAACCACACGGATGCACCCAGATTGAGAGTGGAAATGCAGTTGAGCACATGCGCATAGCCCTTTTTATTGGCAGGGTCACATGTCCAGTGAAGCTTGTGCTAGATGGGTGTGGTGTGGGTGGACACCAGCCCTGAGGGAATGGCTGTGGCATGCTGACAACTAGACCTGTGACCAGCAGATCACTACAGGGAAGACCTGAGACATGTAGTGTTGCCGTCCCCCCTGTGAGCGTATGCGGAGTGGGCTGGCCTGGCGTGTTGTTCGGTACTGGGCTGGACAAGGAAGTAACTAATGTTTGTGTTTGTCTTGTAGTGCCTCCCGGACCACATTCGGCAATATGTCACCCTGTGAACCTAGTTCAATGACATGAGCAACATGGACGTAAGTGGGAATCCCTGAGCCTACATTCATCCATACTTCTACACTTGAAAGACCACAGACATGAAACATGGTTATGAATGTTTAATGCACAATCAGTGGAGTGTTGCATCTGAAGCAGTACAGGGCCATGCAAACTGCACATTAATGTGTTGCCCCGTGGAGGGCCAGACAGAGTCCTTCAGGGACTGACAAGTCCAAAGGAAGAGGAAGAGTACAGTCCGCAGTCTGATTGCTGCGTCATTGGCGATCAAACAGAATATTGCAGTCCATGTCGAGGTCCAAGGTGAGTGTTGCAGAGTGCATCAGGGGACAGTGGAAGGTGGTGATGCAGAGGGCAGAACCAAGCAGAAAGAAGGCCTTATGGCAGAGATGCATGCTACTGCGTCCTTCTCACCATGATGGCAGATTCATCCGCATCTTCGTCCTCTGCTGTTCCATATGCCTCACATGTGGGTGGTGGTGTTCTATCTCCAGCACTGGGGGCCTGAGGTAGAATGTCTGCCGCACTGTGTCGCACTGACACCTCAGGGGGCAGAAATGTGGATGAAGTGGTAGCAGCAGCATGCATCAGTGCCAGGCCTTGTGGCAGCAATGCCATGAGGATGGTCCTGAGGTCATTGAGAAACCCAGCTAGCTCTCGCTGGTGTGCAGCTGTGGCAGCCGCTCTTTCTGCCTGCGTCCGTCCCATGTCTCCATTGACCTCCGCATGTGTTCCAACACCCATGTGACATTGCTAGTGCCTCTCTGACTGGACAGTTGTTCTATTCTCTGAGTAAGGGCTCCAGCAATGTCAGCCACAGTCTATTGGAGAGCATGAAGGGGACTGTGGGTGTCCGTTAGGGACTGTAAGTGGTCCCTGATGGGACTTAGACACCCACGTACGGCATCTAGTTTGGCTGCCATGCGGCCGAAGCCCACCCGCACCTGTTCAGCCAGATTATCCTGGCACCCCAACATACGCCATTGGAAGGCCATGTGTTCTTCATGGGGGTCCTGGGAGCCAGCCGTGGTGGTGGGTGCTGCCTACTGATTGGTCTGTGCATGGGGCGGGGTCTCCTCGTGGCAGCTGGGCTGCCCTGCTCCTGGAGGTTGGGTGTGGAGGCTCTCCACCAGCTGTTGGAGGGCATCGTAGTTGAAGCTGTGGTGTTCCTCTTCATCATCAGAGAAAGAGGTTCGGGCTGCTCTGCAGGAGGTGTTGATTCTCCCTCTGTAATGTAAAGAGGAGATGCAGTTTAACAATGTGTTCACGTGTGTTTTCGCATTGTACATGTTTTCATACAGACTGCATGACTGTGTACATTGTGGTTGTTTGGGAGGAGCTCTCTATTTGATGGGGGACAGTGGACATTTCAGCAATATGACGGATATTAGTTTGTACTTATACATTATCAACTCACATTTCCCTGCAGTGCCAAATGTGATTGGCCAGTTTCTATACACACTCGGCACCAGTTGTGTCCTGTGTTCTGTTGTGGACGTGTTGTGGTTTGTGCCACATTGTTGTCAATGTTGATGTGCTCTGCATGTTATGTGTGTGTGTGCTGCATTTCAAGGGCGTCACCCCTGCAGCTCTGATTTTGGTGCCCCTTATTCCTGTCATGTGGTGTGCCTTTGCCTTCTGTGCTTATGGAGTGGTGAGGTGTTTCTTACTTGGGTACATTGGTCTCTTGGTGGGAGTTCGGGTCTGGGGCATGGTTTGTCTACAAATGTGCTCTACTTAATTGTGCATGTGTGCCATTGTTCCCATCTCTTCCTGTTCCCCCAGTCTAAGGTTGTTACTCACCCTGGTGCTGCTGTGTCTGGTCATGTTGAGCAGTGTCTGGTCCCCCTACTCCTGCCACTGCCTCCCCATGGATGACTGTGGACACCATTTCCTCCATATCGTCCAACTCCTCCTGTGGCGCAGGACTCCCACCTCCAGTCTGCATTGCTGCCTTCTGGTTGTTATCAAGTTTCAGCTTGGTTTTGTGCTTGACATAATTCCAACGCCTCTTGACTTCCATTGTCCTCTTCAGCACTCCGACTGCATTCACCTTGTCCACGATGGACCGCCATAGTACATTTTCTGTTGTCAATGACACAGTGGAGGTGACGAACAGTTGTTGATGGTGTTCTACCACCTCCGTTATCAGGATCCTTTTTCCCTGTTGACTGAACCACTTTTTCATACTCTTCTTCTCCTTGCCTGACTCCGAGGTCCCTGCCTGGTCCTCCGGGGGGCTTGTGCGGTTCTGGTTGTCCTCCTTACTTGCTTCGGCAAAATCCATTGTGCTTCTCTTGTTTGGCAATTTTTTTCTTCTTTTATGGTGATTTTTCCCACCTGACGTGTGTGAATTGCAGGCCTGTTGCCGTTTTTTGGAAATTTTGTATCGCGATTGGCCTCACTGCAACTTTTTTTGCATTTGTGTTTTGCATTTTTGCGGCATCGCGTTGACTTTATCGCAGACATTTGACGCGTTATTGTGTGCCTCGCGCATGGTACTGCTGTGTTGTGAATGGTTCCATGTTTAAATATTGATTACAAAAATATAGATCAAAAAAATATTGATGTAAAAATATTGATTACAAGAATATCGAATCCCTATACTTAAACAGGTAAGTGCAGTAATATCAACTCAAAAATATCAATGTAGAAAATATAGATGTAAAAAATATAGACTTTAAAAAATAACAACTTTAATTTTTTTTAAAATAATATTATTAACAAAATAAATGAAATGTAATATATATTTTAACTAATTATAACAAATAAACTTAATTTAATAAATATAAACACAAATAAATGAATACATATACATATATTTACTTAAATACATTTTATTAACTATTATCTTCATTTACTTTATAAACTTTTTTAATGATATAAAAATAAAATAAACATATTCTATATTTGATTAACACATTAAACTATTGAAAAAAAGAATACATACATTTAACAGCAAAATAAAAACATTAGTAGTTAAAACGTTGGATAGCGAAGGGGTAAAAATTACTAATCCCACTCCAGTGAGTGCAACAGTATGGAAAGCGCTGGATAGCGGAGGGGTAAAAATAACTATTCCCACTCCATTGAGTGCAACAGTAGGGAAAGCGCTGTATAGCGTAGGGGTAAAAATTACTATTCCCACTCCAGTGAGTACAACCGATGGGTAAGCATGGGATAGCAGAGGGGTGAAAATTACTATTCCCACTCCAGTGAGTGCAACAGTAGGGAAAGCGTTGGATAGCGTAGGGGTAAAAATTACTATTCACACTCCAGTAAGTGCAATAGTAGGGAAAGCGCTGGACAGCGTAAGAGTAAAAATTACTATTCCCTCTCCAATGAGTGCAACAGTAGGGAAAGCGCTGGATAGCGTAGGGGTAAAAATGACTATTCCCACTCCAATGAGTGCAACAGTATGGAAAGCGCTGGATAGCGGAGGGGTAAAAATTACTATTCCCACTCCATTCAGTGCAACAGTAGAGAAAGCGATGGATAGCATATTGGTAAAAAGTACTATTCCCACTCCAGTGAGTGCAACAGTAGGGTAAGCATGGGAGAGCGGAGGGGTGAAAATTACTATTCCCACTCCAGTGAGTGTAACAGTAGGGAAAGCGTTGGATAGCGTAGGGGTAAAAATTACTATTCCCACTCCAGTGAGTGCAATAGTAGGGAAAGCGCTGGACAGCGTAAGAGTAAAAATTACTATTCCCTCTCCAATGAGTGCAAAAGTAGGGAAAAAGCTTGATAGCGCAGGGGTAAAAATGACCATTCCCACTCCATTGAGTGCAACCGTAGGGAAAGCGCTGGATAGTGTAGTGGTAAAAATTACTATTCCCACTCCAGTGAGTGCAACAGTAGGGAAAGCGTTGGATAGCGGAGGGGTAAAAATTACTATTCCCACACCAGTGGGTGCAATAGTAGGGAAAGAGCTGGATAGAGTAGGAGTAAAAATTACTATTTCCACTCCAGTGAGTGCAACAGTAGGGAAAGCATTGGATAGCGAAGGGGTAAAAATTACTATTCCCACTTCAGTGAGTGCAACAGTAGGGAAAGTGCTGAATCCCAAAACAATAAAAAATAAAACCATTAACATTTTTATTAAATTTAATTTCCAATACTAACATAATTAATAGAAAAAATTAAATATACTATGATTAACAAAGCTAATAAAAAAAGTACACATTATTTAACACTATAAAATCCACAACACAAACCAACCATTAATTACCCAATTACATTTAATAATTACTAATTAATTAATGAAAGTTAATGTATTATTATTATTTATTAATTAATCCATAAAAAATTAATTAATTACCACCTTTCACACCATTTACACACTTAAGCACCAAAGCACACAACTAAATGTAATTACACAATTACAATTAATAATTACTAATTAATTAATGGTAATTAATTTAAAAGTATTTAATAATTAATCAATGAACAAATTTAATTACCACCCTTCACATACTTTACAAATATAAACACCACAACATACACCTAAAATTAATTAATCAATTAGCGTAATTATTTATTAATTGACTAATTGAAATTAATTAACAACTAATTATTAAACTATATCTAATAATCAATTAACACATTAATTATTCAATACATTTTATAAAATTAAATTACTTCCCACCCTATTCCCTTATAAACCCTCAACCTGCTACGGAACTAAAAACGCAGAATTAAACTTAAAATAAATTAATTACTAGTAAAACTCTAAAACATATAATAAATTGACAAACAATTCTCATTAAAAACAGTAAAATACATACAATTATTAATAAATCGATATTTTTGTAAACTGTATTTTTGTAAACGATATTTATTATAAAGATACTTACGTAATCGATATTAATTACCTGTCAGTCGCTATTCTTGTCAACTATATTTTTGTTGTCGATATTTCTTCCCCATGATATTTTTGCGGCGATGTTTCTGTCCCACAATATTTTGCAGCGATATTTCTACTCAGCACCGTTGCGAATACTTGGTAAACACGGCGTTATTTTCCTGCAATAGACTGCGATATGAAGAGTTGCGTTAAGCTCAATTTGCGGGACTTATCACACGTTCTTGAGAATATCTACCTCAGATTGTAATCCAAGTGGAAAGCAGCCCTGTTGGACTGGCCGTATATGGCTAAAAAAAAATCTTACAAAACTCAAGACAAAGTTTTCTCAGCTATTAGATTTTACCATGAGATCAAACTCATTAAGCAAACATCTACATATTGGTTTGTAACAAGAGAACCCTCTAATACAATAACCCACTGTTCTGTTTGTTTAGGGGCCACCTTACAGTAGCACGGTAAACAGCAGGCACACCCAATATGCTGAAGACTCAAATACATGCAGCTTGCTAATTTTAATATGTTCCATCATTATCATTGAGAAAACAGCACAAACAAAGCACTTTATTTCTGTGCTCTGTGCAAGCAGCATACAAGCATCCTTTCATATGAAATTACAGTTTGCAAAGACAGTGAAATTTAATTAGTCGATTTGTTTGCTCTAATTGGTTGCTGTAAATTAGAATGGTTGCACTCGTTTTTTTCGAGTACTCACTTTCTAAAAAAATTGAGTTATTAATGACGCTAATGATGGAGATATGAGAGAAGTATGAAAAATCTCATTACACATTTTCATTAGTAAAGGAAAAATGCAGATAACTAAACATGAAGCTATCTATTCTTTTTAGTTATTATAGTTAAATACATCTCACGTGCATAGATAAAAAGATGTCATGCTACATCTGGTTTTCCATTTATAAAATTGTAAGATGCTATTCTCACTGTATCTTAGTCTGTCTTCTGTAGATATCTTAGGGCCACATGTATCAAAGGGTTTTACCCCTTCTGTGTCTATGGGAAAATTAGTTTATACATATGGCCCTTAGTCACAGACACAGAGATGCAGGCACCACGGGCAAGTTATATCAAAGGGTTTTACCGATTCTGTGTCTATGAGAAAAAGTGTTCATACACACGGACCTATATCATATGTATGTCGGTTCCCCAATATGGGTAACAGATGTGACATTACTGTCCCTTATAATCATGATGGTCTCAAATGTTTGACCGCTCGTTCTTCCTTTAGTCTATCAAAAACTGCCTATTTTTGATCAGGGCATTTGGGAAAGCTCCAAGAATAGAAATTGGAGAAGGTAAATATGATCCCTGAGTTCAGGGTAGCAAAAATATTTGCCACCACTGTGAGCCCTATTTGACATCCTCACCGTTGTATTGGTTGCTGCTGCTGGCTCCTTGTAGCTGTACCTTTTTCTTCATGACTTGCGGTACCCGCTCCGCGGGTCCCGCAGTGCTGCTCCTTTTCAAGGGACACCCGGACTGTGCTTGTGGGCGAACTGACTGCTAGCTGGGCTGCGAGCGCTTGGGGTCCAGACTTCGATTCCCAGAAGCCCCGGTTCCCCCCGCCTCCCGTCACCTGGCCGCTCTCCCTGCTAGCCTAGTCCCACCTGCACATTTGAAAAGGTGTTTGGAAGCTGCTTTCTCTGGGACACCTCACCGTTGTATTGGTTGCTGCTGCTGGCTCCTTGTAGCTGTACCTTTTTCTTCACGACTTGCGGTACCCGCTCCGCGGGTCCCGCAGCGCTGCTCCTTTTCAAGGGACACCTGGACTGTGCTTGTGGGCGAACTGACTGCTAGCTGGGCTGCGAGCGCTTGGGATCCGGACTTTGTTTCCAAGAAGCCCCGGTTCCCCCCGCCTCCCGTCACCTGGCCGCTCTCCCTGCTAGCCTAGTCCCGCCTCCACTCTTCAGCCCTGTATTTAAGTTAAGTGTAAACGCCGCGGCGCTGGAGCGCGCGGGAGCATCCCGGGAGAAGCCCGGGACAAGGGCGGGACCGTCTGTGGCCGTCAGGGGCCGAAGGAGGCCGGGCTGGGCCTACTCTCTTTCGCCTGCACTTCTTTGTTTGTTCGTGGACCTTGATATAGGTATTGGACATGCCATCACCGGCTATGGAGGGAACACCAGCGAAGGTGGGAGGAGTTAGAAATGGTACTCTGGATGACTATTTTATACGGGCACAGGGTGATGGGGATAAAGAAACCTCCATGGCAGAGCGCAGGGCGGAGCACCGCCGCTCTATTGAGAATATGAAAAATAGGCCTCTTAGTGATATCATTCCTTATCCTATCTCCCAAGAGGGAGGCTCCTTTAACATTAGCCAGGATCTATTATCCCAAGAAGGCGTCCCTCTTCTATTGCGGGATGGTATTCCTAACCTTTGCTTATCCACTGAGCAGACTTCTGATGTCATCCCCCCCCCCCCAGTCTCAGCAGTATGGCTGTTGACTTAGTCACTCAAACGCCCCCAGTAGTTAAAATAAGGAAAACTAAGCCGAAGCAAATAGTTGTGGCAGAGGTACATGGCCCACCACCAAACAAGCGTAGAAGGAAGTTGAGGGGAGGGCAGGGCAAGGCCAAAATCCCCCATTCCGACTTCGGAAAAGCACCTAAGCTCCCTTCCATTTCTGATGGGTTGATATTGGATGTGCATAATGCTGCTCCTGTTAAGGGTACTAATACCATTGATCCTGTTAGCGTCCCAGGGGATAATCCACCTAATATATCACCCCCTGTTACCTCTATGGGGAATATAGAATTTTTACTTAGATCACTGCTTCTGCCCATCAGTGAGAGCTTGAAGAAAGTGGAGATCAGACTCACTATCTTGGAGGCAACTATAAGTAGCCTGAAAACCTCGGCTATTAAACAGGGCAGACACCTTGAGTCTAATCCCCCTCCTAAATGTCCCCCTAACACTCAAAACCTTTCAGTTAATGCGGGACCTCCCTTGGTTATTGCTGCTGCCCCCCTTCCGCAACCACTCATGGCCAACTTAGCTCCAACACCATTTAGCAAACCTAATATTCCATCTCTACAACCAGTAGGCCCAGTTCCCCCTGTGACTACCTTTGGGGCTATACCAAATGATAGCATTGCTCCCCTACTCCCTGAGAATCCGCCCCCCAGACCACCTAGACCCGACTTGCCGCCTGAGGCTAATAGCTTTACGGTGGTTATGGCGGGTGCTCCTCCTCTTGAAGTGGACGAAGGTGAGAACTTCCACTCACTTAAAAAAAAAATTATCAAATGGTTGAACTGGAACAGACCCCTTCCGGCCCATCTCAACAATGAAATTATCATGGTGAGAAGGGTACCTTGGCTGGGGAAAACTAGAAAATCAATAATAGGGGACTGTATCATGGTGAGTTTTCGAGATCCTAGGACAGTTTCACACATATGTGCTGGGTCAAACAGATCTCCTGACTCTACCATACAGACTTTGCCAGTGTCCTTTTTCTTCCCCCCTACCCGTATGCATCATGATTTATCACAAGGCAATTGGACGAGGGTTGAACGGAGAGCTAGATACCAGGGGTATGCTGCACGTCCGGTTTATCGACCTCCGGAGACACCTTTTTATGACTACAACCGATTTAATTGTCTCAATGGACTGGACGGGGTTGATTGACTGCCCTCAGCCCTTGATTCAAACCCAGTCACTTTTGACAATGGACTTGGTGTATCATCTGATTCAAACCCAGTCACTTCTGACAATGGTCTTGGTTTAACATCTGGCATCAGTTCTCCTCTTATTCCCACTCTTGTAATCCCCCCCACTGTTGCTCCGGCGCATCCATCTTCCCAGGGAATGGGAACCATTATTATTAATAACCCAGTTGTAGATATGGGCCAATGCTTAGCAGTTAATTCACTAAACAGAGAAAATGTTAGCATAATGTTCTGAAATGTGGCAGGGCTCAGGTCCAAATCATCGAATCCCATCTGGTTAAAAACAATAGAAGAGATTGGGATTCTCTGTCTACAGGAAACTTGGACCTTAGAACCCCTCCATCTTCCAGGCTATAAAACACTGTTTACATCTGCAGTAGAGGTTCACCACGGTAGGGCTAAAGGGGGACTAACGACGTTTGTATCTAACTCCTTAAATTGTAAGAAGATCCACTTTTCTGCCTACAACCCATATTACCAGCTAGTGCGGATTGATGCAAGCAAGAAACTGTGTCTTTTAATTATACATTTTTATAACAATATCCCTTCTGCTGACCTGGAACCGACTTTTAAGATGCTAGGTAATGATCTAGGTAAAGAAACAGATAAAAATGCTATGGATGTTTGGGTTGTTTGGGGGGGTGATTTTAACTGTACCATATGTAAAAAAAGCCAGAAAGGAGTGTGTGGGCTTATGTTGGACCCGGATACTGACTTAACACACTTTAAACATTCCATCTGTGGAGACCTATTAAATGAGATTCTTCACTCTGAAGATCTAGAGTACGCAAATGAAATTGGTCAAATAGAGCTCCCCTTTGTCCCTACGTTTAATGGCAGGGGTGTTTTGTCCATAATAGATTTTGTAATAACTTCCGTTAGGCACAGATATATAGTCAAAAGGTGTTGGACCCTTGATACCCCTCTTAGCGATCACTACCCGATAATTATGGAGATTATAAATCCCTTTCAGGCAGTGGCTATAGAGGGGAGATCCGTGCAGAACATCTCTGATATTAGTATGGCAAAACAAAATGGCTACGCATTAAAGTGGGACAGGGTGGTCCCAAGTGATTTTCTGCGCAACCTGGTAACCGAATGTTTGCCTAGCTTCTTGACCATTCTGGATGAAAGTGCGACTAGTCAGGAGATCCTTAAACAGTTTGAGGTTATTGCTTCTCAAATTAAGGGTAATCTCTGGGTGGTTTCTAAATCAAGTAAGGAAAAGACGAGAAAAAGGTTTGACCACACGTGTACAAAGGCCCACTCTGAGCTTAAGAGAGCTTTACATGCTGTCCCCCGTAATCCTTTAAGGGTTAGGGTGGCGCGGAATTCTTATCAGAATGCATTGAAGAGAAGGAAGTTGGCAATTAAAACTGAAGCCTGGGAGAAGCTCTGTGAGGCCTCATTGAGTAAGGATGTCTGTGCTGTTTGGAAAGCAGTAAATGCCCCCTTCTTTGATTCAGGAAAAGCACGTATTGAAATTGCCATTACTGAGGACTCTTGGGTGGGCCATTATTCCAGCCTGTATAGTACCTCCACCGACGAGCAGATTCCTCCGGTGCAATTACCAATACTTGATCAGGGGGAAATGAGAGCGAATGGTTTGGAATTAAAATTTACCATAAAAGAAATAACTGAGAGCCTCATAGCAACACGGGGCGGTAAAGCCCCAGGTCCAGATGGCATACCTCCAGACCTGTTTAAAAATAGTATTGACCTGTGGGGCCCACTCTTAGTGCAACTTTTTAATGCATCCTTAAAGATGAGCCTACTCCCATCATGGTTTATGTCTGTTATTGCTCCAATTTTTAAAAAAGGGGACAGGCAAAACCCTATGTGCTACCCCCCCATCTCCTTATTGGACAGCACTGTAAAGATATTAGGAAGAGTAATACTAGGTAGGCTACAAAAATGGTCGGAAGACAACTCTATAATCAGTGACCTTCAATACGGGTTTCAAAAGGGGCAGGGGACAGTAGATCAGGGCCTAAACTTATTTATCCTCCAGCAGAAATATACCAAGGCACGACGTGAGCCCATTTACTTCACCTTCGTTGACTTGACGTCACCGTTTGACTGTGTCTCACACAGCAAATTATGGGACATTATGGAATCTCTTGGTGTAGAAGGAAATATAATCGCCTGTCTTAAGGACTTGTATTCGGGTGCCATCGCAACAGTGCGTTATGGTAAAAAAGGTGAATGCACTAGATCTTTTGATATTGGACGTGGGGTACGCCAGGGTTGCGTTTTAGCACCTTTCCTATTCCTGGTATATATAAATGGAATAGAGAACGCTCTAGTGGAAACAGCTTGTGATATGCCTAGGGTAGCTAAAAGACCAATTCCTGCGTTACTATACGCAGATGATGCGGTCTTAATAGCTCGCACCCCGGTGGCTCTGCAATGTCTTGTAACATCTTTTAATGCATTCATGACTAATCTTGATTTGAAAATCAACTGCTCCAAGACATTCTCTATGAACTGTGGCCCTGGAGCTACTAGAAGAAGGAGGCGGATGTTTATTAATGCAACCCCCATAGACTATACTGCCACCTTTTCTTACCTTGGTATTTTATTTCACGAAGCAGGGAACTGGATAGAAGAGATAAAAGTAAGGAAAGCCCTGTTCTGCAAATCTATCACTGCCCTTAAAAATTTCGCAAAAAAGATGAGGAAAAAACCAACTGTAGAACTTTTAAAAATTTACAATGCCACCTGTGTCTCTATTGCGGTCTATGGTGCGGGACTGTGGGGGTATGAAAATGTCAAATCTATACAAGTGGCCGAAAACAAATTTCTGAGACACATCTTAGCTGTACCTGAGAGTGCCTCTAGTTACATTTGTCATACAGAATTGGGCCAATGTTATATTGAAGACATAATCAGAATCCAACCAATACTGCTGTGGCATAGGGCCTGGACTAGTGATGGATGTGTATTGAACAGTGCTATCCTAACTGATGGACTAAGTTTGGATTATGCTGGGAGGGTAAGGTGGTTCACATACATAAGGGACTTCCTTGGAGGTATTGGCTGTATGGGCTATTATGATAATCCCTTGTCCATGTGTAACATCACGCGAAAGGCACTAAAAAGAAAGTGTATGAAACACCTGGAAGAACGTAGGATGACAGTGGAACATGAGAAGAAAACTGTCTTAGCCCATCTATCTGTATCAACACAAGGAAAAATCCAACCATACTTAACCCTTTCTTTGACAGAATTTTCGCGGTTCATTTTGACCCGATTTAGGTTAGGCATCCTCTTTAGGGCCCTAAGCTTCCCCGCAATGAATTGTTGGTCCTGCAATCTCACCAAATGCCCATGTGATGACCAATCGGAACAGTCTGATATCCATGTCACTTTTTTCTGTAAATATTATATGTTACCCAGGAAAAGATTGATTATTCCAATTCTAAGGGAAATGGGCGTGAGACGTTGTAGGGTTGCCTTCCTGGAACTCCAGAAATTCGATGTTATTTTTAATGTTGCCTGTATCTCGGAATTTTTTAGCTATGTTTTTAGATTACGTAAATCAATTTGCACTTAAATTTAATTCATGTTTAACTTGTATATTTCTTCCTGTTTGTATGATGTATTGAGTATGACACTGTATTATTATGAACAGTTTTTTATGTACTTTTATGGTTATTATTCTTTTAACCGAAAAAGTCAAATTGAATTGACATCCATACACCTCTTCCCACTGTTCTTTTTGATGAATTTACAGTTTGATGGCAGCTATAGATCCAGTATGAGTTAGGCAAGGGCAAAATATAATCCACGCCAGTGTAATCTTATTTTAGGAATTCGAAAAGTATTGCTGAATCTGAATCTCATAATTTTCTGTATTTCGCATAACACCTTGTAAATAAAATGCCACGATTCCTCCATTGTGCAACATCACGTAACTAGATTTCGTTTGGGTTAAAATCCTATCGCAAGAGCACTGGAACAACTTGTATGAACAGAACACAAACAGCAGTTGTTCGCATCATTCTCTATTTTGCTCTACTTTTTTAACCTTCAATGTGTCCTTCAACCAAGTCACAATTCATGCCACAGAATAGTGCAAACATGCCAGACAAGTAATGCCATGTAATTTGTTGGACATATTGTGTTACTTCTGCACATTTTAGACTGAATATCGGACTTCAAATGATATGCACATTTTTTGCTGTTGTGTTAAAGCAGTAGGAAGGCAGAGACTTATCTACAGAATCCTTATTAGCATAACAAGAAATCATCATGTTGAGTTCTATTGTTCTTTGCTGGTTTGAGGGGTCATGAATTAAGTCATCCTGTAACCTTCTTGCTTTTGAGGTGAGTATGTAAAAATGGTTCTTTGTCTCGTTGTGTTTTCCTGTAAACATCTACTGCTACTATCGTAAAGCCATTTCAGGACTCCTACGAAATAAAGTTAAATCACATCTTTAGGGAATGTACATGTTTGGCTAGATGTGAACAGCTGGCTTACTCACTGAATTTACTTGGAGAGACAACCAACTGAAAAAAAATTGTGCACCTGAACAATGGTCCACAAGAAAATAAACTGTACAAATGCTAACATTCACTGTTAAACACTGGTGGGCCTACATTGTGTACCAGTGGGAGCTTTAGTGAATTGTGTTTGAGTTTCACGAAAAAGTGGGTTAGTGCTTGGATGTGCTCAAGCAGACTTTTCATACAGGTGAAAAGATTTATTGAGTTGGGAATCTCTCTGTCATGTTCTAAGCTTTAAGGCATCACACATGTTACAACCCTGGGAGGTTCAACCACTCGTGTTTAGGTCAAGCCAAGTAGCAGGCATGCACTGTCTGGGAAACATGCTGTATCTCATCTTTGGGCTTCAAGCACACCCATTGATTTCCAGTTGTTCTTATTTGTACTATTCACAAATACTGGTGCATTACTTGTAACTGTCCCACCTTTGGGTGCTTGGTTCTCTTAAATCAGATTTTACTCATTGTTCCTTCAGGTTAGCCATTCAAAGCATTCATGGTTCCTCCTGGTGGCCCATCACAACATGTAGCGCATTGGACCATATTTGTTATTTTCAATACTCATTTTTATACATTTTATTGGCATTCCCCATTTTGTTTCCTTGCCATTGTTTTAGTGACAATCAATCATGATGTATTTACATTCTGTTTTCTTTTTTGGAAGGCACAGTTTTACCGGCCGGGACTTGCACCTGGTTCCCCAGGTCCGAAGTAGGCAGCTCTAATCAACGCTGTGCAGAATGTCGTTGTTGTAATCTATTCCTGTATATTTAGCGCATGCCAATGTTATGCTTTCCTTTGAGTTCTGTATTCCATTAGAATGTTGATCATGGGATGCAGGAGGCAGAGACAGTATAGCATAGGCTGTCCTGCTTCCAGTACGGTTTGCGATGTTGTAGAATAAACCCTTTTACTAACGTTTCTGGATTGGGGTTATTTGAAAAAACACAACAATGGCGACAAGCGAAGGAGGTATCTGGTCATGAGTTGCATCACAGGAGCGGATTACCTCCTGAGTACCCAACTCTCAGATGTGGTGTAATTCTTGAGGATGCCAATAGTTCGTATTGGAGATTGCCAGTGTAATTGCCTGTTTTGGAAACAGGTTTGGAGATTTCAAGGTTTTTACTTTATTTGAATTCTTTACATGTTTGAAACTAACCACCTCGACTCACATCGAGCATTGGCCTGCTGTTCCAGTGTTGTTTCCCTTCTGAAACCTTGGAGTGACGGAGCTCAGGGAGATCTCCTGATAGCAGAAGGCTTGAGGAACATCCACGAGGACAGCCGCAGATTTCCTATGTGCACTCATGTGACTGCCTGCTACGCTCTTGCGCATCATGTGAATGCATGTGTGCTATCTTATTTTGGGTACACAATGCTGATGCACACACTACGTCAAGTATTCAGTGTATTCTTTACATGGGTTTCTGTGTTCTTTGGCCTGCACACAGTGATATTCACACCAGTTTTCTCAGCATTACAGTTGGAAAGCATGTATATCACACAGTCTTCCACGATCGGTCATTGTGAGTTATTATTATCAGTAATTCACACCGTATATTAAGGTCTGTTTATATGCTCTCATGCTCAGTGAATTTAGTGGGTTACTACAGATTATAAGATATCTTCTTTGTGTCACTGGTGTGGATTTTTATATTTATCCTTGGGAAACAAGTTTTAGGACAGTTGTGAGGTTCAAGTCATTTTTAGAACTCTGCCCCAAATACTGCCAGCCATTGGACAAGCTAATTTAGATGTATATGAAAATGCTCTCAGTGTTGCTGTGTGATGATGACAGCAGAGAACAGGTGCTGTGTAATGGGAAAAGTAATGGTGAGAAATTGATTAAATAACAAATCCCAGTGGTGTTTTCAGAAAAGTTGAGAAAATGAAAAGATTTTGAGCTCCTGTTCTTCATTTATAATAGACTTCGTCTTACGCCTTCTACTCTTCACAAAAGATTTCCCGCGACCCCGGACCTCTGTTGGTCTTGTTCTTCCCCGCAAGCTACTCTTTTTCATATGTTGTTCACATCTAATGCTGTTCATGACTTCTGGAAGCAGGTCTGGTCCTAAATTAATGTCGTTTTTCATACTTGCATCCCTTTCTCTTTCATTCACATTTTCCTGGGAAGTCTCTCTTCATGTTGGGAGAATGTTACACTCGATGTTCGCATTGTTGATTTGTTACTGGCTGTTGCATTCCAGCAGATTACAATTAATTGGAAAAACTTTTCAAACATCTCCTTTAGAGCATGGTGGTACACTGTATGTCATAATCACAGACTGGACACTGATTTTGTTTTTCCTATCCACATGGCGATGAATCGTACAGAATTGTGGCTTCCTATCACATTATACCTTGATTTATGTGCCAAGCGCTCATTTAATTTATTGCCTGTCCAACAAGAAGTCTCCAAACCCCCTTGATTACCTTTGACATTCCTTATTTCTTCATTATTCCTTTTATCTCCATATTATTGTATTGCTTTACAGTTATGATCATCTTATCATTTTTGTTTCGCTTTAAAGTCCGCTTTTAGGTATGTATTATTGCTTTTGATGTATTGTTTTGTTTAATTATTTTCATGTCTTTCCTAAGCTTGCTTTGCATTTTGTATTGACACCCTACTTTTGACCAATAAACTTCTTTTTGAACTTAAAAAAGATTTTGAGCACAAAATCATAATCAAAAGTAACACTGTACCGGTCAAACAAAAATTGGGGGGTGTACCCATCATTGTGAGAGATGAATTGAAGGGAGTTTTGGATTATTTGGTTAAAGGCAATATAGTTGAAGAAATGAAACCTACAGAATGTGCTTCTCCCATAGTTTTAGCCTGCAAACCTGATAACATTTTTTAGATCATGTGTAGAGTTAAGAACTTTAAATTCTAGCATTTTGGTGGACTGTCACCCATTGCCTAATATCATTTAAGTGGTGTCCATGTTAGAGGGTGCAAACAATTTTTCCACTTTGGACCTCTGATCAGAATACCATCAAATCGTATTATCCCAGAGTCCAAGCACATAACAGCTTTTATTATGCTTCACAGACACTACGTCAAGTATACCGTGTATTCTTAACATTGGTTTCTGTGTTCTTTGGCCTGCACACAGTGATATTCACACCAGTTTTGTCAGCATTGCAGTTGGAAAGCTTGCGTATCACACAGTCTTTCCCAATCATATGCACATCCGTCAGTGTGAGTTATTATTATCGGTGATCCACACCGTATATTAAGGTGTGTTGATATGCTCTCATGCTCAGTGAATTTAGTGGGTTACTACAGAGTATAAGATACCTTTGTTGTGTCACTAGTGTGTTTTTTTTATTTATCCTTAGGAAAACAAGTTTTAGGACAGTTGTACATGAGCAAGTGTCATTTTTGCTTAAAGATTCCATAATAAGTTGTTGGAAACACATGATATAGGTACTAGCTCATCATTTTGCTTTGATACTGTTGCCAGAATGCCTTTTGGATTAGACGCTACAGCCTTTGAGTTTCCGCAGGCAATGTTTGATAAATTTAGGGATGTTGATGTGTATGTGAAATGTTTCCAAGATGATATTTTGATTTTCTCCAGGACGGAAGCGGAACATCTGCAACATATCATTGAAGTATGTAGTAGATTGAAAGAGTGAGGTTTGACTCTCAAGGGATGCAAATGTAACATGTTCAGAAAATCAGTTGAGTATCTTGGACACAAATTGTTGGGTGATGGGGTAGTGGCGAGATAATCCATTGTAGAAGCCATCATCAATGCTTCAGCACCTATTAACAAAGAACATTTGCTTTCTTTTGCTGTTATGTGTGAATACTACAGCAAGTGTATTAGCAATTTTGTCACTAAGATGGAACTTTTAGTAGAACTACTAAGGAAGAAAAGGGAGTTTTAGTGGACAAACAACAGGCGTAATTTGTGCAAATGTAACAGGAGATTGTGGGAGCACCCATGCTAAAAGTGTGCGATCACAGTGGATGCAATTTTGTATGGTGTGGTTGGTGTATAGTCCCAAAAGAGAGGCTAGGAAGACTGGAATGTGGCATTTCCATCTCACACTTTGAGTGAATGTGAACGTAGGTATGCGGTGATCGAAAGGGAACTATTAGCATGTGTCTGGCCCATGGAACATTTCAGGAATTTTGTGTGGGGCAGCAAATTCTTGTTGAGGGCGGATCATAAGCTCTTGGTTAATATATTGTCTCCAGAGAGTGATGGAACTCGACAGCGCGAAGAGCCAAACTTACATCAAAGTTTCAAGATTATGGTTTGAGGATAGAATTTATTCCTGGAAAAAAGAATCTGACGGCCAACTTTTTTTCCTTTTACTATGCCAGCAGTGAACAGAAGGCTGTATTGCAGTTGAGTGTGAAATGGTTGCTACTATAAGGGACATAGTGCCCAAGGAATTTGAGGAGTTTTCAGAAGAGGTGTGGAAAGAGAGTGAAAGGTCAGATGAGCTTTGGCAGGCTACAAAACAATATGTGTTGGAATGTTGGTCCCAAATGGTGAGAAGTGGAGTCAGAGTGCTTTTCCATGTACAAAGTTGCTGATGAATTGGAAGTGGAAGTAGAGTTCATGTTCAAGGAAGGGAAATTCATTCCCCTAGAGGTGTATAGGAGATAATTCTAAGGTTGGCCCATAAAGGGCATCCTTGTGCATAATTATTTTTGGTGGCTTGGGGTCGACAGGATGGTGGGCAGGACAGTCAGGGAATGTGAGCCATTTGCAAATTGTGAGAGGGTGCTAAAGGTCTGTGCTCCTCCTGTGAGAACTGTGGAGTGGCCGGCACATCCCTGGCAAAAGGTAGCTTTCAATATTTATGACCCATTCAATTTTGTGCCCATGGACGCTCGTTTTGCTTTAGTCATGATAGATTATCATTCCAAATGGCCAGAGGTGAAGTTTATATCCCAGACTTCTACTAGTGCATTCATAACATTTTTCAAAGAGGTATTCACCAGTGAGGGGTGTCCATCTGTGTTGCTTACTGACAATGGTGTGCAATTGACATCAGGCATTATGGCATTAAACATATTATCGCTGCATTATATGAACCACATGAAAATGGTCAATTGGAAAGTTTCAACCGTTTCTTGAAAGAGTATGTCATAGAGACACACAAACAAGGGGGAGATTGGAAAAATGATTTGAGAAAAAGGTTTAGCTGACATTTTAATGTAACTATAACATCACTGTGACCTTTGTTTTTTTCAGTGAAATTCTAAGTGTTTTTTTGTGTGTAGCAATTTCTAGTGTTTTTTTATGAAAAGTAAAATTTTACTAGTAGGCCCTTGGCTATGCAAGGAGCCTTGACTATGTGATGGGAGTTGATCTTTATGAAGAGCAGCACAGAGCATAAAGACTCTGCATAATAGTAGCTCACCCACCTAATTGGGCAAAGGAGTCTGGAGAAAATGGGCTTTCCATGAAGAATGGCATAGAGGCTGTGCATAGTGGGGGATTGTCTACCTAGGGGGCTTGGGAGCCTGGAGAGTGTGGGGCTCTATGCACAATCTGCACACTGAGCACAGACTCTGCTTAGTAGGGGATTTTCATCTAATCCAGCTCTGGATCTCTGTAGAGAGTAGACTCTAGTAGTGCTTGGCCCCAGGCATGCACTGTTTATTACCTTATGTACTGCATTACTCCGACACATTCAAAGACATTATTGATGACATCATTGACAAAATCTCAAATTACATCATTGATAGCATCACTGATGACATCATCAACCATACTCATGTTCAATTTTACTCTACAGACCAATACAGCCTTTGAAAAATTAAATAAGTACCAAATGGTGCAGAATCAGGAAAGGATAAACTACATATACATATGTGCCTACATAGAATAATTAGACTGTTGTCCACTCCCTCTAGACACACAAGCTCCATTAGGTGGCTAGGTCCCTGCTACCATCACTCTTCGGAATCTGCACAAACTTTCATGGAGCTTCTTCTACCTTCAGACACTGAAGCCCCATTATGTGCCAAAGACCCTCATACACTCAACGCTCACTCTGTGCAAAACTGTTCACAGAGAGACACCGCCCTACAGACTCCCAAGATCAAACACTTACTACAAAAATTCTTTGCCCTGTGCATAACTCTTCACAGAGAGCCAACTCCCTCTAGGCACCCAAGTAGCATTAGGTGCCCAAGTATCTCATACAAACAGCCTTCACCCTGTGGACAACCCCTCCACTAAGAGACCACCCCCTTCAAACACCCAGCACCTTTTGGTTCCCAAGCCCCTACTATACACATACTTCACTTAGTATATATCTCTTCAAGGAGGGCTCCCTCCCTCTAGACACCCAAGCTCTCTTAGACTTCACGCCCTACTATGCACATCCTTTGCACTGTGCAGTACTCATTACAGAGAGTCCCCTCCCTTCACACACCAAAGTACAATTAGATCGTCAAATCTCTATTATGCACAGCCTTCACCATTTTCTGAATCCTTTGCAGGCAGCTGACCAGTCGCGGGTAGTCAAGCAGACATGAATGACCATGCCCCTACTATGGTCATCTTCCCCCTGTGCACAACTCTTCACAGAGAGCTCCCTCCGTCCCCACATCCAAGCCCTCTAAGTGGCCAAGCCCCTATTGCATACAGCCCTAACCCTAGGTCTGTGTACAAGCCTTTATAGAGAGCCCACTTTCTTGAGACACTGAAGCCCCTTAGGCAAAATACCCAAGCCCCTACTGTGCACAGCCTTTGCTCTATGCAGAACTCTTCATGGGGAGACCATTCCCCTTACATGGTTATGCACTTACTATGCACTATGCACAGTATACGCAATATGCACAACTCTTCACAGAAAGCATGCTTTCTCTAGACACCATAGCCCCCTTGGGTGGCCAAGTCCATACTACGCACAGTGTTTGCCCTGTGCAGACATCTTCACAGAGAGCCCACTCCCTTTTGATACCCAAGCACCCATATATGGTTAAGCCCTTTCCCTGGAGAAATCTATGCTCTTTGAATGTGTGATACAGAATACAGAAAACATGTAAAGGAGAAAAAATTAACAGAATCAAAAACATTTTGTCATGCCAACCTCAGAGAGGGTTAGGATTATGATGCAAATCCATGTCTTCAAGTCTCTGTGGATATGTATTCGCATCTATATCTATTTTTGGGCACACTGGAATGCTCATCCACCAATCTCCAGTAATTCAAGACAGAGCATCCCATTGTGTTGCATTACTTATGGTTACAAACCAACACAATTCATGATTTGTGTTTGGTTATAAATAAAAACCTACATTTTGTATTGGGTCTGCATTAAAAAAGAAACATAAAAGTCAATCAAAATCCTTGTAAATTTATCAGAGATTCATTATTATAAGAGTTTGCTTTTTAGTTACAATTATAAGAATAGACTTACCTTTTATGATTAAGTAAAGACTGGTATGGCAGACTATCATTATACACTAGCAAGAAGAGACACACATGGCAAACAACATTCAGGGGCTCACTACAATGCTGCACTGAAGGCCATCCGTGCAGGTAGCAGAAAACGTTAATTTTTGCGTATGCCTGGTGGTGGACGGAGCCAATAAAGCAGGCACAGCATGTGGAAACACGTTCCGTCCACCAAACAGATTACCATGTTGCATACAGCCCTTCCCACTGCCGCGTAAAAACCACCACATGGATGGTGGAAAAACAACAACGGAGAGGAAGAGCCGATACAGTATCCATCTAAACCCCATGAGGCGCTATGGTTCCTGCGCGACAGGCCTTCCCGCAGCTCCCCCTAATGCACCTCCAGCAGACAAGACGCTGCCGCGCTCAACAGCAGAGGTACATACCAAACATCTCCACGTATGCAACCCCTGAACAACTACAACTACCAGCAAGCATTGCGGCACCACGCTGAATGTGGCAACCTGCCAAATGTAAAGTGCGAGGCCCACCCAATCTTCCCGAGTGACCCTCGGTGCCCATGAAGGTAATTTGGGCCAACAACAAGCCCCACAGTTGCAAAGTGCGCACACCGCAATATCAAAAAATGTACACCACCGAAGGCTCCCATTGGCTAATGGCTCATTTGCAAAGTGTGTGTCACACCGCGGCGGCCTGGAAGCTGCAACCGCTATCCTGCAACCTTCAATTATGGCCAATGCTTGTCAATGCTGTGGATGCCAGCTACCACGCATGCAAATACATATTGCATTTACATTATCACCATGCAAATTGCATCACACATCACAACTCATTTGCCTCAAGTGAGTGGTGCACCCCATGTGTAATGTTGTGAGATACGAGGCCCCCATGCATATCAAGTCACCACACCCACAGGCACTGTACTTGCATGGGAGAACTGGCCCAGAACATGTGCGTCTGGCCCCGTTTGCCGGCAGGGTCACAGGTTCAGTGGCACCTGTGCTGGGTGGCTGGGGGGTAAGCCAGCACTCTGGGAGTGGCTGGTTCATCAAGAACAAAGGCAAAAGCATGCCTCTCTTAAGTACCTTTGAAGAGAAGACAAGCTGTGTGCCTATGTTTCCCTCTGTGGCATCTACATTCAAATGTAAGGTTGAAGCGGACCCCAGTCAGCATGTTCAAACAAAAGGAGGCCGGATGGCCCTGTGACTTCGTCCCGGCTGCAGGTTAAAAAAGGCTCTTTCGCTGCCTGCACATTGCTGCTGGGAATGGAAAGCAGTCAATGTGCAGGTGCTGCTGAACGTGTCCCGGTATCTGGAAATTAGATCTGAATAAGTTAAGCATATTCCTGTGGGGACCAACTTCCTGGCAGGGGGGGACGGTGTCTACCCCGTGCAAAGCGGGGTACAATGTGTACTTGGGTGTACACCCAACTCCAGCCATGTGCACCTGCAAAACAACAACGCCATGTAATATTCGTGTGCTACAGCTGCATAATGGAAGCCGGAATCATGCCAGACGTCAATGTCCACGATGGTCAGATGACAGCCTCCCCTTGCTCAGGTCTGTGATACCAAGCGGAACAGACCGCGGAGCTCAGCATAGTCCAAGCCAATGCAGACAGGGCAAAAATCAGAGAGCTGGATGACAATTCGTGTCAGTAGGCATGAAGAAAGGGAAACGATAATTGAATTAGCCACCAACAGCTCCTATTGCTGTTAAGTAGTTATGAATCTAAGAAGGCACAGGCAGCTTCAAAGGCAATCAGTTTCAAAAGACGATCCAATTCATCTTCAGCAAAGAGGAACGCCATCCAATCCAGCAGTATGAAGGAACAGATATGCTCCTTGCACCACAAGATTGCAAGGAGCATCCCATCGCAACCTGGGAGAGGTTCGATGGAGGCACTGCACAGGAGCCATTGCGCAAACGCACAGGCACAGCTGTCATCCTGTCTGACGCATTGTAAGGCATCCCATAAACATGTCACACCCGAGCAGTCTTGCACCTGATTCAACAAAGGAGTCACCCACCGCTCATGATCCAGGTCAGTAAGGTATGAGTTGGAAAGGCAGATATCCATGGTCAACTCAAACAGCTTTCTTCTGCATGAAAAGACTGGTTGCCAGCAGGTGAAATATGCATAGTGGAACGTTAGCCTGTAACTGATGCCCATCACAGCCAATGGGACAGATCCAAAGAGAAGCAGCATGCAGTCACTGTACTGTTGCAACTGACCGGGCACGGCCTGGACCACAGGACGGTCAGACATGGCGTGAGAGCACTCTAAGAACTAGCGCTCAGCTGTACTTCCAAAGTAATGATCTGAACCCGCTAAATGCAGTATGCAAATTTGAGGAATGACACCTGGTGGTACTCCTGGAAAAGCATGGTAGGAAGGGAGAAGGCCAGATCCCACAAGTCTGATAAAAAGTGTGCAACAGCCTTCAGTATTAGACACTATCAATAATTTGTGGGTCAGAATAGTGGGAGAGCCGTGTTCAGCACTGACTGAATCATGCGGGACGGTCAAGACACCTGGTATTCGAAGGTCTCTGGACTGGTGTGGGAGCGACTACTTTTCTAAACAGAGGCCCTTTGTGCATGCACACTTATTCAAGTATGCTTTTGCTGTAGGAATATGAGGCCACAAATGGCTAATCACTATCGCATATGGGTGAGTCAGGATAACGTTGCCACAAATGGAACACATTGTGCAACAGTTCCCATATACCTAATGCCTGGCCTGTTCCCGCAGCAGTTGCGCACCTGCATATGAAGCTAAGTACGCTGGGAAAATTGGAACATTGTATGTTGTCAGGGACTGGTGTTCATTAGGGTAAACATGCATAGATCGCACATGTCACATGAAAAGCCTTGTGCAACAGTAATTGAGTGTGTGAATGCGACAATATCAACATCCTCCACATGACAGGATGTGGTGCGATGTTGGCTCTTGTGGACACACTGCTAAGGATTTCATTGTTCTGTGCTATGTGATCGTGACAACTTCTGTCATGTTCATGTTGATGTTATTAGGGGTTTGGGAGCACACTGCTTCAACTCCCAGCACAGTTCATCCATTAGCATTCTGGTAAATGCTGCTCAGTCATGATGCTTACTTGTCATGGGACTGAAGTGCCTCACCTAATTTGGGCAGGGAGAGGTACGGAGACTCGAGTGGATTGTGGCAGCTACCTCAGCAGACACCGATCACAATATATCTTACCTCTACTAATGTAGGATGATAACTCAACACACATGTGTCTAGAGAATCACAGCACTGACCTGCACCAACCTTGGTGACACACGACAACAGTGACATAAGTAAGCATTTAAGCTGAACTGCATTTACCCTGATGCTAAGGGTGAACTGTGTTGGGAGAAGTGGTTGTGTGCTCCATTCCCCCTAATGTCCATGTTGATGGTGTTGGCCAGTATACTCTGGCAGGCATATTGTACAGTGGTGCCTGGTGGTGTGCTTTTGGGATTATTCTATCATTTGTCAACGTACTGTTATTTATTTATGTCTATCCAGGTTCCTGCACTCTCTCAATGGATCTTCGCTTTTACATCTTCAGACACATTGCGATGTGAATTGACAGGCTACTTATTGTAATGAAAATGCCCTTGGCATACTGTTGCGACTTGTGTTCATTTTACAATGAGTGACAGGTGAGGATTGAAGTTGAAAGCGATGGTACACGGTTGGTTAGGATGGCACACACAATGGTAGATTTCCACAGTTCAAACAAACACTCACATCCTTGTGACAATATGTATTCTGATTTACAACAAAGTCAATGTTCTGTGTTACAGTGGTGACATCAGCAGTTGCTTCGAGAAATGATGGTTAGCCCAGAACTGAATTTCTTTTTATCGCCCCACCTAATCATTCGGCTCCTACCCTTGACTGGACCAAACACCTAACTGCTCTGAACTGCGCAACTCATGTTGTAGACAAATCTTTAGGCATCACCTTGAATAAACACTTAAACATGCAAGCACACATCAGTGCTACTACTAGGGGAGCTAATTTCCAACTCAACACGTTGAAGAAAATCAAACCTTTCCTCCCCCCAGAAGATATTAGGCCTGCGGTTCAATCCTTGATTTTCCCTAGATTGGAATATGGGCTGGTGAGCCTCGCTGGACTATCCAAAGCTAGCTTGTCCCATCTCAAAGCTACCTTAAACGCATCGGCCGATCGATTTTTTGGGGATGCCCCCTCTGCCGTTTGCCAGGGGGGCTACTGCTGCATGCTTTGCGGTGTCTGAGGATCGCTGTGGTGTGACTCACCTCTTCCTGTGGCCGCTGCTGAGGTGGTGTGACTGTCATCCGGCTTGCCAGGGTGGGTGGTGGACAGCTATTTGAGCAGGAGACATGTCCCTCAAAACTGGACCATGTACTCAGCAAATTGTCCCATGCGAGTGTCCATGGACCTCTTCAGCAGGTGCAGTTCACGCAGTACTTCAAGGACCTGGCTCATCTGTCCTTGGGTCTGCTGGTATGCACCATGGACAGTTAGCATGGTGTCCAGGGCCTCTGTCTCATTGTCCTCCTGTGATTGTCTCCCAGTTGGCCTCCTACCTGCCCTGAAGCCAAAGACCGGTGGCGTTGCCTGGTGTATCTGCCGCACACCTTCCCCAGCATCCCTGGTGTGTCTGGTGGTATTGGCAACTGCTGGCACAGGGACAGTGTTGACACATCAGTGATGATAGTGGAGGTGCCGGCCATACAGGTCATTGATGCAGGGTTCTATTTTTGGGGTGCAGCTGTTGTGGGAGACGTGGTGGTGGTGGGGAGGTCAGTGAGGGCCTGAGCATGGGTTGTCCTGGGCATACCAGAGGGGCCAGGTCGGTCCTGCTCACCTGACAAGACCAGGGACTCTGCATCTGAGGGTCCACCTTCCGAGGGGTGGGCTGGCAGAGCTCGTCCATGGCACGGTCGCCTACTGTTGCTAGCGAGTCAACTTGTGGGGCGAGGTTATATTTTCAGCATGTTCTGCACACAGCACAACTTTGATGTTCACGTTTGGCACATTTATTTTGAGATTACCTGGCTTTTCCCTGGGCATTACTAGGCATTCATGTCAGTCTGTCATCAGTCATACATGATGTTGAGGAACATACAGGGCTTTCATTGGGCCGAGTCTCACCGGTGCTGGGCACCGTCATTTGTTTGGAGGGGGCCTCGATACGGGTCTCTATCAGCCTTTGTTTTGTGCCCTGGCACAGGCGGGCCATTATTTTTGCTGGAATGCATTGACAGCAGGCACATCGATGTGCGCATGGTCACACTCCTCACTTTTCACTAGTGGAGAAGTTACCGCATGACGTCATGCCAGATGAGCGTTGTGGGGAAGTGAAATCCTATGAGGAAATATTGTGTCTGTGGGATTCACTCCTTTGGGGACTCGGGAGCAGCAACATCATTATGGTATCACCAGGGCTTTCAGTGGGGGTTTTTTCAATGTTGGACGCAAGCCATAGTTGCTGCTTCTTTATTGTACACAACTGACAGACATTGACAAAGCGAGTAGTCCGGAATTGTTGTAGGTATCATGTGACTAGTTGTCTCATATATCTCTGTGCAATGGCAGTGACAGAAAAATGTTAGTCCTGTAGATCAATATGCTGAGCACAGATTTATGGCTAAGGTTTTTTAGGCCACACCCTTAATAACATTGGCCACACCCCTTTGAGAGACCCCCCAGTTGTGTCATCCCACTTATAGCCCTGGGTACCTATATTGCTCATAAGCGATGTGACGTGGCTAAAGGGGCAATTTCCTATGTACTGATATTGTATTTCCGAGGTCGTATCCTCTGGTGCTAACTTGTTGGTCTTCCAATTCAGTTTATGCTTGGACATTTAGGTTTCTTCTGTGTGTATATGACTACTATGCTGCGACGTCATGATTTGTGTTGTGCTTTTTGTGCTTGCCTCCTGTGGTTTGTGAGGGCTGAGAGAGTTTCCATGCATGTGTTGTGCTGAGCTGAGTCTTTCTTCTTTGAGGCAATGGGACGTGCACATTGGCTTTTTGTAGTCGCGTTCTTGTGTTCTGCTCTGCTGTTAAAATGTGACTTCATCAATAACATTGTGACTTTTGTAGCCTCTCGATGGTATTAGCTGTATATGCAATGCCTAAAATTATGGTGGGTTCCAGAGTTGCCTGCCAAGTGTGGGATGTGTGGGTCGTTTGGCTTCATGCTGTTTGTGAGGAGAGACAGAGGGCCGTGAGGAAGTTGTGGTCTTGCTGTCAGGTCTCAACAGCCCCTCCCCTGTAGGATGGCTAGCTACCTGTTAGGAGGCACTCTTGACAGTGTTAGCTGCCACATGGCTGTGGGGTGGGGAGGGTGAGCCATGCTGTTTGAGAGGGAGGTCAGGGTACATGACCGGATTACCTACCTGTGGGGTAAAGCTGAGTAAGGAAATGCTGTCCTTGTGATCCATTCATATCGCACACATGCATTCTACATGAGTTTGATGTGGGCGGGCGATTGGGGCTCACTTGTTGTGCACAACAGTACATTGCAGTGTGATGTGCTCATTTTGTTAGTACTTACCAGCCTCCGGTCCCCCCTCAATTTCTGTGAGACTCTCTTAATGCGGTATGGTAGGCACCTTCTCCTCCCATTCAGTGAAGGTAGTGGTGGAATGGGAGGGCCGCCACCAGTTTTCTGAGCTGCTGTGTGGTTACTCTGGCCCCGAAGCTTGGGCCGGCCCTTGAGGTCTAGCCACCAACTCCGGATGTCACACACAGTGCATAGGGTGGTCCCTAGGGCATTGACTTTGCTGTGGATCCTTGCCCACATCTGATAGTTGCGCGCAAGTGGGGTGTGTTTGACCAGGTTCACAAACAAATGTGGGTGTCCCCTGATTGTCTCGCCTACCATCATTTTCCAATCTGAGTCTGTGGGTTTGGGCATTTTCTTGGGGGGCATGGTGCATATGGGTGAGGGGTGCAGGGTGCAAGGTGGTGGTGGAGATATGTGAGGTGTGTGTGAGAGTGGTGTTGTGTGTAGATGGGTGGGTGTGATGTTGTGCTGTGTGAGTCAATGGTGTCCTGTCTCTCTGTCTCGGCTTGTAGTGTGCAAAGGATGTTGGTCTCTGGACGGTTTGGTTTTGTACTGTGGTATGTGGGTGTGTCCACATGTTTGATGACCTCCAGATGTCTCTTCCATGCTGTGTATGTCTTTCCTTACCAGGAGCAAGCTTAGGTGTATCATTGTGGTGTGTGTGTTGTGATTAAGGTCAGCAGGGGTCACAGGCACACTTCGGGCATCGTTGTGGAGATGGTTGCCTCCGCCATTCATTTGGCCTATGTGCATGCGTGGCGGTCCGACGCTGTGATTGGTCCGCAATGTCCGCATTCTCATTGTAATTGGCCGTGCGGTCATACCGCAGCAAGAGTGGCTTTCCAGGCCGTTGGACAGCTTTTCCCGACCACCACCGACTCCCCTTCCTTTACTTCCCTGCTGCCTGGGCCACTCGCAGCCGAGCGTTGACGCTGTCGAGGTGGTCCCGGCCAGGATTTGCACGGCAGACATAGTGGGTGTGCTGGAGTGCTTGTGACGCGCTCTAGTTGCGTACATAAGGGGGCGGGCCTGCCTCCGCTCAGCGGACGCGCCGGACCTGCGCCGGAGTCGCGCCAGAGTCCTGCCCGTGTGCGCCCGCCAGCGCTGAGGAAGCGCCGGAGGCCGGCCATGCTGTCCAGCCTGACCCCCCCATCCCTGGTAGATGCACTTATTCAGTACATACCCTGCTGTCTTTCAAACACTCAGAGATGCCTTGTCATCATATGGTCCCTCCTGAGGGCTTTGCGGAAGCCCTTATTTGCTCATGTTTGGGAAAGGAGGCTAGCCATCGCCTACATGTTCCCCGAAGCATATACTCGAGACCGGGAAGGCACAAGCCTCCCCAGCCCACTAATGAGACAGGGTTCCTTATGAACATTAGAGCCCTTATTAAAAATAATCTTGCCTTCAGAGACTTTACTTCCAATAAAAAACCTCCCTGGGTCTTCATTACGGAGACCTGGGCTGCAGATCACTCTGGACCTGAACTCCTGGATGCTATCCCGGAGGGTTATTCATTGTCCAGAATGGATAGAGTCGGGCGAATTGGTGGAGGATTGGGCATCTTACATAGATCCTCTATAAGATGCAGAATTGAGCCCCTCTCTCTGCCATCTGACTCCTTTCAGGCTCTTCACTTTGTGCTCAACCCTTCCCCATCAATCTCTTTTGCAGGGATCTTGATTTACAGGCCCCCTGGCCCCCGGCCTCCTTTTATTCAGAAGCTCCTTAAGCTGCTTGAACCCTACGTAGATAGACCTAATTTCACCATCCTTGGAAATTTTAACTTTCACTTAGACATAGAGGACTCTACTGACACTGCCTCCTTGATGGACTCTTTGGCTTCCTTCGGTCTAAACCAGATAGTAGAAGGCCCCACACACTCAGCCGGTCATACCCTGGACAGGGTCTTCACCAATGACCCCAGGGTAGAGCCCGGGATCCCCCTTCCTCTGTCTTGGCCAGACCACATGGCCATCCCTCTGGATTTTACACACCCCAGCCATCCCATCTCCTTAGCAAGCCCCTGTAAATGGGAATTCAAAAGAAACTTTAGAGCGCTAAATAGTCATCTATTAGCGCCTTTTCTGCCCACCCAACCCAAATCTCTTACAAATGACATTGACTCCGCAGCTTCTGATCTGCATGATGCTATTTCAAAAGCGGTGGATAAACTGGCTCCTATTAAACAGATTTATTCCGCTAGAAAACGTCCCTCGGCCCCTTGGTACTCCGATACTCTTAGATCTCTGAGGCAGGGATGTAGGAGACAAGAGAGGCTCTGGAGAGTCAATCTAGACCCAGATAAAAAGATCAAACACAAACTCCTACTCAAAGAATATAAAACTATGGTGCTCGCAGAAAAGAAATAACATTTCTCTAAACTGACTGCCTCCCTCACCTCCTCCAGGGAACTATTTAAAATTGTTGACTCTGTCAGTCTTGCAAGCCCCTAATTCGGTAACAGAATCTCAGGAGCTCTGTGACCAGATATCCACCTTTTTTCACACAAAGATAGCTGACATTTACTCCAGTTTAGAAGCTTGCAACCAAGCATTAGGATCCCCTCCTGCCCCTCCGCCTTATCCTGTCACCGAAGACCCCACAGAGTCACCACATGGTAGCTCTCTCACTTTCCCCCTGATCACATTAGAGCAACTCAACGGGTACTTGGATAGGCTCAAATCAGGTTCCCCTCTTGATCCCTGCCTTCTGAAGGTCTTCAAAGAGTGCAGAGATGTTCTACTCCCTGTGTTCCTTGAAGTCATCAATCTGGCCATCCATCAAGGTGCTTTCCCGACCCTCTGGAAAATGGCCATAGTTAAGCCCCTTCTTAAAAAGGCCTCACTTGATCCTAGTATCCTTAAAAACTTTCGGCCTATCTCACTACTCCCAGCACCCGCAAAAATGCTAGAGGCCCACTTAAATCACCATCTGAGTGCCTTCTTGGAGAACTCCAACCTTCTCGATCCCTCTCAGCACGGCTTTCGCAGGTCTCACAGCACTGAGTCCGCCATGACTGTCGCCACCATTAACATCCGTGCTAAGGTTGACAGTGGCCAGGCTACACTTCTGGTCCTGCTCAACCTTACTGCCGCTTTCGACACCCTATCCCCCTCCATCTTAGTCAAACGGCTCAAGGAGATAGGAGTGGACGGACCTGCACTCAGTCTCTTAAAATCTTTCCTGGATGGCCGTGCACAGAGGGTCAAGCTGGGTGACTTTCTTTCCCCAGCCAAGCCTGTGCAGTGCGGGGTGCCTCAGGGTTCGTCCCTGAGCCCCACGCTCTTTAACATTTATGTTTCACCTCTTGCCAGGTTTGTAAGATCTTTTGGGCTGGAAGTTCTCTCCTATGCTGATGACACTCAGATTATGGTCTCCCTTTCTCAAACGGTTGAAATTACATCTCCAAACTTCAGGAATTGCATGGAAGCGGTGGCAAATTGGATGGTGAGGAATTCCCTCAAATTGAATGGGGATAAAACGGAGATGTTGATCTTCGGAGGCAAGGAGGAGATCTGGTCAATGAACTGGTGGCCTCCCTCCTTAGGAACCTGTCCATCGCCCTGTCAATCTGCCCGGAACCTAGGCGTCATTTTTTATACCAAACTCTCCTTTCAAAAACAAGTCAGCAGAATGATCTCTACCTGCTGTGGTGTTCTTAGAACCTTGAGGAGATTAGTTCATTATCTTTCCACCGATGCCCGTAAACTAGTTACGACGGCCCTAATCTCCTCAAGGCTAGACTATTGTAATTCGCTGTACCTGGGAATTAACAAATCCCAGATACAGCGTTTGCAAACAGTTCAAAACGCAGCAGCTCGGTTTGTCACTGATTCCCCTAAACTCGCCTCAACCACTCTTATTAGGAAGGACCTTCACTGGCTTCCTATCCAGGCCAGAATAGAGTTCAAGGTTTTATGTCTCACCCATCGTGCTTTGCACGGGCTTGGTTCCAAAGACATAAAACCCCTGGTAACCCCATATGTCCACGGCAGGGCACTTCGTTCAGCCAATAAACACCTTTTGGCTGTTCCTAAAACCAGCAAAGCCAGATGGGGCGACAGAGCTTTTAGCTCCTGTGCTCCTAAAATTTGGAATACTCTTCCGGCTGAGATTAATGAACTCACCTCCCACCCCCTTTTCCGAAAGGCTCTGAAGACTTGGCTCTTCAGGCAGGCCTACCACTGACCTCCCCTCCGGCCTTTCCACCTTACAGCTTTTCATTACATCTTTAGCGCCTTGAGGCCCTTGGGCAAAGTAGCGCTCTACAAATTCTCCCTCACTCACTCACTCACTCAAGGTCAGGTTTGCAGCTTATCCATCCATGGTGGATGGTATTTTGTGGCCGCAGCGGTCTGATTTTGCGTACATTCCATCGTAATTTGACCGACGGACATGCCGCAGGTCATGTGGGTGGATTTTTTCCTACACCATGTTGGACACACAGCTTTTCCATCCGGCATCGTAATTGGGCCCTAAATGTTTATTTTTTTAAAACCAAAAAAGACACTTTTAAACACAGCCGTTATTTTTAATTTTTAAAACTGTTTGATTTATTTTCAAATGTTTCCAATTTTCTACCGGATTCAAATAAAAAAAGAAAAAAAGAGTATCTAAACTTGGAAATTTAACAGAAAAAAACGACTTCTTCCCTTCTGCACTGAGAACAAATTGCAGCTGATCGACATGGTCTGCTCTTTTGTAAACCCAACCTTATGCATTTGCCTTACTAAATGATCATGTGCTGGTAAGCACGGTTGGTGTCTGCATGTCATTGGAACACTTGAGATAGGACAGTGTCCCCATGTGCAAAGGAAGGTACATAGGTAGATGAAGATGCATCCTCATCATCACGTTTACTCTCTTCTCTGGCGAAGTGTCAAGTATGGCAGGACTGCATGAGCTTCCACATGCTTAATATTCCCTAGGTATACTTCTCAGAAGTACCCCAAGAGAAGTCCTTGTCACATAATAGGCAGGTGACAGTTTTGGCTGATACATTTTTTTCTCCCCTGTATGGAATGAGAATAAATGCTAGTCTCTTCCATCTCACCTCTTCAATCTCGCCTCTCTCTTCTTTAGATGCCATTGTGAACGTTTATAAAAAAATTGCAAAAATGCAAATATATATGGAGGGCCTAGCAGAAGGTACAGTCACACCTAAGTGCCAATCACAAATGAGGGTGAAAGGGTGAGAAGATCCTGTAAATGGCACCAATGAGATACCCAAAAATGCAGATTATTCACAGAAGAACACAAGACATCCTCATTATTTGTGCATACAAGAAAAGTTATAGGCTCAAAGTTAAATAAAAAGACAGTCTTTTCTACTAAAAATTACTATTTTTAACATTGTTATGGGTCCAGCAGTTCACCATTCAGATGCAGAACATGTATACCCCATATGGGCCTCCCTGTGGACCCTTTGATTGGCTCTCTGGGTATCGTGTGTGTGCCCCAGCACCTATGAGATGTCAAAATATTAATAACATTATTATCTCCCATTATGTTGTGAAAATACAATACACTTACAAAGATTTTCTAGAAAACCTAAATATAAGAGTGGCAGAAGAGAGGGGTCAAGATATACTCAATATTTGGACATTGAACTTTCCTCAGGTTTAAATATTGAACTGGAATGTATAATCCATTCAGGAGATGATGTAATATTTATTAATTTCAGGTCAGATTTGACAGAGTCTTGCAGTAGCAATTTTTTAATCATGCTTTCTTTTCACTTTCTTTTTACTTTTTAAAAGCAAGAGATGGAGTAAATGACTCTCGTTAGTTGAAGCAAAAGACAGTGAAGCCGGCTAGTGACATCCCTTAACATTTTCTTTTAAGATCTGCATGATTTGATATGTGCTTGATGACAGATAAGATTTTACTTTTCCACTATGTTTGGGAATATTTAACCTGATAATATACTATACTCTTTGGCCACACAATGTATAAAATTTGTCGCTACCTTCGTACTTGTGATTTAAGAACATGTGCCTTCATTGCTTAAAGAAAAACATACAATGTATCTACTGGGATAGGATTTACTGCACAATGAATGAGAAATATACAGATAATGAATTTAATTTAACTTACCTGACATGGTTCAATCTGTGTCTATAAATGCAATTTAGATGGTGGGTAAATACACCACCCCACTCTTTAGAACACATGCAATATATGCATTCATATGATGCAATATCTTGAAGACTTTATTTGAAAATCACGTATTTGAAATTGTTCAGTGCATTTGGAAGATGAATGTAATTTAATTTACCTGGTACGTGACAAGGCTGGTGTTAAAAGTATGATTTGCATGTCGGTGAAATAGATTCCCTATGCTCTATATTGCACTTTCAATATATAAGCTTGTTGCAAAGTCATCCTGTGCCCTGGGCACCCCCAGATTTTTTGCTCACTGATACTGGTGGTAACTGACTCTGACTGATCCTGGGCTATGCTTAACCAGTCCCAGGGCCACTGCTATGCTGAAAGTACCCTTAGAATACTGTGAAAACACCTACATTCACTAGGGTACACTATGGGTTAGGGTATCCCTAGGATGGGCATGACTTCCCTTATAAGACCCTAGTGCATAATAGGGCAGGGGGATCAAAACTACCTTTAAATCCCTAGTATAAAATAGAGCATGGCAGGTTAGAGGCCAGCATCCCTTTCTGTACATGCATGTGTGCACTATTGAGGCCTGAGGTCAGTTTAAACGCAGCCCTGTGTTACAGGACTGATTTTAAAATGCAAATTGTGCCCACACTCAACTTTGGTGTTTGAGGCACTTAAAATGTATACACTACAATGTTTTGTCACAATAGGTAGCCCCAGGGTCTACTCTAGTTGTCCCATTGGGGGTCAGGTATTTATAAGGAGGACCCATATAAAATTAGTTTTATATGCCTTGGGTTTTAGTGACATTTCACATTTCACCCCCCACATTGCATTGTAGTAAAAGGGCTTCCCAAAATGAACGTTTGTGCGAGTAGCATTGTAGAGTGAGTATCTGCAATATTTGTGCATATTCAGAACCTCAAAGGTCTCCCCTAGGTGTTCTTCCAGGGGTGTTGGGTCCTGTAGATATAGGCAGGGACCTTATAAAATATATTTTATAAGCCATGATGATGGAGAAATTGCCGAGTTCATTTTACCCATTGCAGATCCCTATCCATATAAGTTCTAATGGCAAGAACTTATTAAATAATAACTAACATAAAGAATGTCATAAAAATATGATTTAAAGACTTTCTAGAATGATATTGAGAAATCCAACATTAAGCTATTGTTGAATTTATGCTAACATGTACAGACAAGAAGTTATAAGACTTTCTTGTCTGTAAGCCAAGCTTCAGCCTTCCAGTGGTCTATCCTGATTGGTCAGAGTTATGTGGATTAGCCAGGCTGAGGTGATAAGTAGCACAAGAGGTGTGAGAGCCATTCTGGGAGGGCAGGCTTCAGCTACGTATGAATACCAGGGAGGAGGGAGGGGTTATAAACAATAATCTTCAATAGAAGGAGGTGACAGGCAGGAGAAGACAGTTTCATTTACCTCCTGTCTCTTTGAAACCAGCCAGATGGAAAGATAAAGAAATGAATCAGCAGATGCCAAGGGGAGGGGCAATATGGAGATGCACGATCCTGAAGCTGGGCTTAGCCAGATCTTGTCTTTGAATATTCAGCTGTGTTGAATTTTGGAGAAATGGTGCTCTCTGGAAGACTATAGTGCCACACCTTGGAGGATATGGTCATACTCTTGGGTGTTGCCCTGCACCTCATTGGACAGAAGTGCCCTCCTGCTTGACCTAGAGAACTTGGAATACGTATCTGAGTGGAACAGAGCCTCTGAGACCTGCTGCTTGCAATTAAAGGAAGAAGAATGGTCAATGCTGGAAGTTTGATTTGCACCAACCTGGCCCTGCACTCGGACTGACTGTGCCTGCTGCACAATCTGAAACTAGAGCCCTGTGGATCAAACCTGCTTCAAAATGACTAAAGAGTTGACTCCATGCATGCTACAGGTTAACAGAGCTCACGTGGATCCTCACCACCAAGAATCCCCAGCCTGGAGTACTAACAGTGGATTTGAAAGGGTTTCTCCAAGTGGACTGTGAGAAATGAAGTCCCACACTTTTAAGGACCATCTTGGAGCTACCAGACATTTAGAGTAACCTTTGGACCCTTTAGGACCCTCAAAGGACCTTCAGGAAGAAGTTCCAGAAGTTTGAGGAATTTTGGACCAACTTAGGAAAAAAGCTCATAATGTGGACCAACTCGACCTGGCCAGCCACGCCAGCGACCCTCAACTGTGACCCTGCCAGCAGTCCAGGTTTTGCCCACTGAAAAGCTCCAGAGGTTCAACTTCCAGAGTTTTACCGGGGGCTCATCAAAACCCAAGCAGGCTAACCTCACCAAATCCGGCCTGGTGAAGAACATCGAGGGACCCCGCGAGAAAAAGCTCAGTAAAATGTTTAATGTCCGAATGTACAGGAGGTGACAGGACCAACCGCAAGAATCAAGCAGCACCACTTCCACTGTCAGCCGGCCTGGATCTCTGGTTCATCCTGCTGTAAAGCTCCGGTGGTTCACCTTCCATAAGGTTGACCGGGAGCCTGTTGCAATGGAAGCCGGCACACCCCCACTGAATTCGGACTGGCTAAGAGCTTCAAAGGACAAAGAGGAAGAAAAGCTCCAGAAAAGTTTCTAAGTCAGAAGGTACAAAACTTTGACCGAGACCTTCAACGAGGGATAGGCGTGCAGGGCTCCATCCCAGTCAGCCTGAAACTTTGACTTTATACTGGTCTAGTGCGACTAGATATCCAAATAGGTTTATATGTGCTATGTAGTGCTAAATCTTTAAAAATTCATATCTCTGGTTCCCTACATAGGTCTTTTTTTGTTTTGGTTTCACTTTAAAGATACAAATATTTCTTATTTTTATAAATTGGTGTTGGATGTTTATTATGTTTTGTTTCTTAATTATTTACTGAATTGGTGTTTTTTATTGCCTTGACTACTGTCTTTGAAGTTAAGCCTGCCAGCTCGCATCCAAGTTACCAAAGCTTGAGCATGGGAATAATCTTCTAAGACCTATTACGATCCCTATATTGTGTTAGTGGTCATATTGCCAGTGGTAGATGCATGATTACCACTACTAATAACCCACTTCCCAACAATGCTCATGTGATAGAATACTTTACCCACGTGAGGTGCATTTGGAAATCATGTATTGGAATTTGATCAGCTCATATTATACATGGACAATTGTAATGCATTTAACATTGTGCTTTAGGCTTGAATATATGATGAATTATTTTGCTGTACATTTTCTTATAGTGACGTATACTAAGATGTTACAATATGCTGCCATCAAGGACAGTAAAAAGTTAGCCATTCAGTTCTTCTTGTTGACCTTATGAATGTGCACATCGAATTACCCCCACATTTTTGGAGACTACACATTAATACACGAGAAGAGTACTTATGCATTAAGCACTATTTTCTTAGTGCACAAATGTCCCCTCACTTCTAAAATAGACACAAAAATGCATGTTGTGCCTAGAAATAGCGCTAAATGCAAGAATGCATGAATAGTGAGCAAGATCAACCGCTCACGCTTGCTAAATGAGCACTTGCAGTAGAATTTCCCCGTACTCATTCCCAGCATTTATTGCTATTGTTCTGTGCGAAATGAACCCTTGTCTCAAAAATGGACATGAGGATGCTTTTTGCTATAAGAAATAGCACTAGATGCAACAGAATGTGAATACCTAGCGGGAGAAAGCTCATTCTCTTTAAATGTACTCTTGCTGCAGGGGCGGATTAATTTTAGGCCTAAGCAAAAAGCTAAGAAGGCCGGAGTAATCTGAGTAATTTCAACAATTGTGCATTTCGCTTTTAATGCAAAATTACTGAAATTACGCAATTATGCCAGCTTGAGTAATTAAGAGTAATTTGGCAAAATAAATCCTACTGCAGGAGCACAGGAACAACAAACTAAGAGAGATCAAGCAGCTGCTGGCTACTGCTGTTTGTGTCTTGTAGCATTCAGTGCTGTTTTCTCAGTGAAAAATGCATCCTAGGGCACATGTTAGACACGGGTGCATTTTTCACTAACAAAATAGCAGCAATGATGGATTGGATTTCTCATGTAATTGCACATAATTCCGAGTCATTTTGTGTGAATGACGAGTAATTACACTGGAGAGAATTGCATCAGTTACGCCCACCCCTAATTAATTCGCGATCAGGAGAAATAGCGATATTGTCAGTAATTCCGTGTCAAAGAGTAACGTGGAATTACTGAAATCCTACGCATCGGCATAATTGTGCTGAGCTGTTTTGTCTGAATAAAAGCTACTTTCCTTCTTCCCATGAATGAAGTGTATATACATATATATGGATAGATAGGTAGATAGGTAGATAGATAGATAGATAGATGGATGGATAGATAGATAGATAGATAGATAGATAGATAGATAGATAGATAGATAGATAGATAGATAGATAGATAGATAGATAGATAGATAGATAGATAGATAGATAGATAGATAGATAGATAGATAGATAGATAGATAGATAGATAGATAGTCAAACAAATTCCGTACAATGAATGTAATTTGACATATTTTTCAATAGTGACATTTTGCAGCTCAGCCACTCCTTAATAATATATTATGCAAAATAAACACCATGTGAATTCATTGTTACTTTTAACCATTCTAGAGCAAAAATATGTTTTAGATCATGGCGGCTGTCATGAATGTATTTATACCATGTTTTTTTTGCATAGGAAAAGGGACAAAGAGTCACTTAGAAATCTTCCAGGGCCAATCTTCCAGTGGCCCTAAGAGACTAGCAATGTTTGCATCTGAGTGCATGTACACATGCTTGCCTTGAGTACTACTATTCATGGTCTTTTCTCCTTACCTTGGATCATCCAGCTGAGCTGCTCCTGAAGGAGGCAATGACCCGAGTCACAGTGAAACAAAGGGGGTCATTATGATGGCGAAAGCCCCGCCACTGCCAGCTGTGCGGTGGCGGGCGCTCCGCCTTCTGACTGCCAATTTCCCCATGCCACATTACGCTGGCAGGGGGACTCATTCCGCAAGTGTGGTGGATGCAAAGACTACCCACCATGTTTCTGCCACAGGCAATCATTACGATTGCCTGGCAGAGCGGACAACAACTGGAAAATGATGGCGGTGCCTAGCAGGTACACTCCGCCAGATTACAATGCTGGCTTCAGCCAGCCGTTTCATGGCGGTGAAACTGCCATGGAAAGGCTGGCGGATATTGGGGCCCCCTCTGTGTTGGGGAGGGTGGTGCACTGGGAGGGTACCCATGGTACCCCACCAGTGCAGTACCCATTGCTGTAGAGTGCAAGGGGCTGATGTTCCTTGATAAGGAGGAGGCCATCACACCCTCAGGTCCCCATCTAGAGAAATCCCGGACAGAACATTGATGCCACTGCAGGCAGTTGAGGGTTCACAGACCCCCATGCCATAAAGCTATTTTCTTTAATGGTTAATTTTGTATAGATTATAGCAACTAAACTTTACACATTACAATACCATATAATAGGCTTTACCTACAAGGTTATTATATAATTGTTTACACAAGGTGTTCCTAGAATAAACACTGAAATGAATTATTTGCTACATGCGTCATTTGTAATTCAGATGATGGCAAAATGTTTTGAAATATGCATACACAATAAAATGTTTTTATATAATTTATAAACCATATTTTACAGGCTCCGGACCCCCACCAACAAGGTTGTATAGTTCCTTTTGTAGGATGGCATCCCTTCGCTGGCTGAAGACCAAGAAATCATCTAATTTATCATAGGCTAGATGCTTTTTGACAGACTGTTTTAACACACAGAAATTTTTTTTTAAAGCACTTTTCAATGCCTTTTCAATTGCCTATTTTCCAGTCCCCCATCAGAAAATCCCGGGATGCTGCAGCAACTCGACCACCTCTTCTACCGCTTATGGGATTGTTTTTTAGTGAAATGCAAGAGAATTTTTCAGCATGCTGTTCTATATTTTCAAGTGTGCTGTACCAATTTTTGCTGTTCACTATGATCACTGAGTTCATTTTGATTCTGCATGACCTCTAATTGATAAAGACATTTATGTCAAAATTACTCCTTCCTCAAACATCTACTGAAAGTCACTAAAAAATAGTAAATTCCTTGTTGGTGCATTCGAGATTTTATGGATGTATCTACAAGGCTTATCTGTAAAATGCCAGAATGTTGGCAGCATGGATATTCTGTAGCTGTAGTGTAATTTTTTATGTATAGTAGTACACTTGTTTTTTCCACAGTTAAATAATATTATTTTTTGCCCTGATTACAAGTGCAGGGCTAAATTCCAGTCTCTTTCCAAATACGTGTTTGCACAGGGATCAAAATTGCGAGTTGTGTAATAATTATCACACCCTCGCAGTTTAGCCCTAATACATTCTGGCAGAATAAAACTGCGGAAATGAGAAAAGGCATGTACAAAAGGTAAACCTCTGGAATACTGTGTGTAATATACAGATGTTGAATGTTATGACTCATTTATAAGTTAATAACTTGGACTGACTTGTAGTGACAGGTGCTGCTCAGGTAAAAATTGTTTGACACCCCCCCCCACCCATTTGTCTCTAATGTGTCTTGTGTACATTAGTGTTTTTGAAAAAGGGAATACTGACATATTTTCGAAGAAACCTTTACACAATACATATTGTTTTTTGCAAGTTTGAATATTTTATGTGCACTATGGTGGTGATTTCTTTTTCGAGTTAATATTCAGATCTGTTTTGGTAAAGAGTAGCTGAAATTGAACTGTTTTGATGTCGGGCTCTTTTTGAGGATGTGTAGAATATGTTTTTAGATAAGCCGGTCTAGTTGTTCCCAACCGGCACAAGAGTGTAGCTGGATACAAAACTTCTCATAGATGCCTGACAGAAGTTGGGCCTGTATCTTTATGGGGATGTAACACATAGATTTTAAATGTGCCGGTCAAGTTGTTCTGAACCGGCATCAGTATAAATGGAGGGACAAGGGTGATGGCATCCTGATGTTGCCCAATCAGTAGGCTTGTTACTCCTATGCTCCACATCGGATCCGAACACGGGTAAGTTTTATACGGATGGAGTGTGGAAATATGGGATGTTTTTTGGAGTGACTCTTGTTGTGCCTAAATGGAGTGATAATGTAGATTTTCCTAATAAGTTATGACTGAAATTCCTAATTTTATTAAAGACACAGAGGCGAGTATTATGCTCTCTTATCTTGCATTCATTCAAATAGCAGCCAAGACAAGTACTAAAAACTACAGTTCCCAGATGGCCGAGTGAACCACTGGCCAATGGGAACACACAGAGTCACAGAACCATAAGCCAATGAGAGTGTAGCCATAGGTATAACGTCATAACTGACTGTGAACAGTCCTCTTCTCGCTGGCGAGCAGCTCAGATAGAATCCATAAACAGAGGAACAATGGAGAAAATGATACAAAATGCCAAAGTCCAGGAAAAAATCCATAATCCAACTAAGTCGCTCGAAAGGCAGGAATCACTGTGGTAAAAGCAGAGCAGGAAGAGGGGACATCACGAAGAGGAGAAGAACTCTCATGAAGATCATGAATCCCATCACTATGATGCGGGATGCAAAGCTTGAGCCGCTGTAGGGAGGGAGAAAACACATATTAGAAGTGTTGTGGAGGGATAATACTCACCTCTGTGTCTTTAATAAAATTAAGACTTTCCGTCATACCTTATTAGGAACATCTACATTTTATGGAAAGACCGGAGGCTCCTATTATGCTTGTTCAAAGCATAACAACAACCAAGGAAGCAGCAGTAACAACAGGTTTGCAATAAAACATTCTCAATACGTTGTCATTAGACCAATACGCAGATCTCAGAATGTCCTCCAAACGAGAGCCTGCCCAAAACACTTTGAAGGCCATGGCTCCTCTGGTGGAATGAGCCCCAAAAACCAACACATCTATGCCCGCAAGGGACATAACCCAACAAACCCACCAGGCCTAAGTGGCCTTGGAAACAGGGAGATGGGACTTACAGAAAGTAATGAGAAGTTGTGAATGAGAGGACGTTCAGAGATCCAAGGTTCTTTGCTCGTATACTTTGAGACATAACTTAGGATGGGAAGGAAAATAAGGATAAAAAATGGAGTTCAAATTTGTCTTTGTACATTTAATAATCTGAAACAGTACTCCTGTAGGAGAAAACTGACGAGAAGAAACATCCAATGCTTTAACATCTGAAACCGTTTAATAAAAACGAGACACAGTAACATGGTAAGTTTAGCAGGAAGCATTTTCAGAGAAAGAGCTGAATGATCTGGCCAATTTAAGAACCACATTTATTTCCCACAAATTAGAATACTTAGCCAACTGAGGTTTTGAAATTCAGACTCCGCCTAGCAGGCGACACATCAGAGTATGAACGCTAACCAGTTTGCCATCACAGGACAGTGATTAAAGGAAATGGCTGATCTATACAAATTGACGGTTCTCTAGGACTTATCTGCACTCACTTCGGAAGGCAGGAAATTGACAATAAAGTTCAGAGGGGCCGAAAAGAGATCGATATGTTTTCCCATACACCAGCTTGCTCATAAAGACCAAGCAGACTTATAGGCTTTAGATGTACATGGGGACCAAGCTTTGCTGATGAAGAGAGAAGCCTCTAGCAAAATGAGGAGGTCAGGAGGGGCAGACTGGAGACCTTCCACGCTGACAGTACCAAAGTGTTGTCCAGAATGAGACTGTGTGGTTGAACCAAAGGGGTTCCAAAGCAGGTCGCTGCCAGCAGGGAAGAGAACCAGGAAATCCACTGCCATCTCCAGAAGAGAACCAAATCTGTTTTTGCCAGAATGGAACCACTATGACCAGGGAGGTCGATTGGCGTCGTACATGGGAAAGCACCCAGTTGATCATGAGAAAAGGAGGAAAGGCATGGTTGAGATGGAGGGACCAATCCTGGAGAAAAGCATCTGTAGCTAGGGCCAAAGGATCCGGGCACCAACTGAAGAATCGAGGCAATTGTGCATTGAGGCAAGAAGCAAAGAGATCAAAATGAAAAGGGCCCCACTTTTGAGAGAGAGATAGGAAGACGGATGGAAGCAGCTTCCAGTCGTTGGAATCTCGAAGATAGTGAGAGTGCAAATCTGCTATATTTTTGAGATCCTCAGGAAGATACTCTGCTTTGAGAGATAGTTTGTTTGCCAGGCAATACTCCCGTAGACTCTTTGCTAGCTCTGCGAGTGGTTTGGACCTGGTGCCATCTAGATGGTGGATGTAGCAGACCGCAGAAACATTGTGCATATGAAGGAGAATGGAACCCCAAACTTTGTTCTTTGTGAGGCTTTGGATCCCAAAGGAGCCTTCCAGCATCTCTAAACAGTTGACTTGCAATCTCGACTCCTCGCGAGACCAAGTACCGTCAGTCAATATTGGTCCAAAACGGGCGCCCCAACCCAACAGGCTTGCATCAGATTCTAATACAAGATCTGGGGCCAAAGCGAAAATAGTTTGCCCCTTCCATGCATCTAAATGGTCGTTCCACCATTGAAGCTCGATACAAGACTCCTGATCCAAAGCGATGAGGTTGAAGTAAGCAAACCCTTGACGAAGATGTCGGATCTTTAGATGCTGAAGGGCACGATAGTGAAGAGACCCTGGAAAAGTGGCTTTGATAGAAGCAGAGAGCAGACTGACTTTATGGCAGAGACTTTTGATTGTGGAAGAAGAAGAGAAGCCGTGGAAGAGTCAGCGAGAAAGCCCAAGAATTCGATTCATTGTGAATTTATGAGCATAGATTTTTCAGGGTTGAGAAGAAAACCCAGATCTAGAAGCAGGGACCGAGCGGTGTTCTAATTAGACAGAAGATTCTGTTTGTCCGTGTTCATAATCAAATTGTAATACTCCGAACCATTGGAACTGAAGAAACTTGGAGTGAGAAGTGTGAATAGGAATGGTAAGATATGTGGCCTGTAAAACTATCCGGACCATCCAGTCGTTCAGTCACAGAGTATCTCGTAAGTGAAAGATTGTTTCCATTTAGAAGTGGCGATACACCACAATTTGGTTGAACAATTTTAGATTTATCAATGGGCGCATCTTCTTGCTCTTTTTTTGGACAAGGAAAATGGAACTGAGGAACCCTGTGGGATCTAGAGGAGCAATCTGAATAGCCTGTTTTTGGAGCAGGTTTTGGACCTCTACTGAAATGAGCTGAGTCATGTCTGCCGAAAAAACTAGAGAAGGAGGGAAAACTGTTTGGGAAGGTGGCGCATAGAACTCTATAAGATAACCTTGGACAGAGTTTAGAACCCAGGGATCTGCAGTGAGAGTATGTCATTTTTGTATGAAGAGGCTTAGGTGACCCCCAACCGAGGGAAGAAGAGTTGAAGGACCTACCTTGTTGGGTGTTGTTGCAGAAGTTCTTCTGACCTTGACCTCTGAAAACCACAACCACTTTGTGGGTAGAATTGAGGCTGGTATTCTTGGTAACCTGCATTGAAGGATCCTTTGGAGCCTTGATTTTGATAGGAGCGGCTGGTAGAGTGACCCCAGCCTCTGCCGACCCGCCCAAAAACCAGAGGGAAAAACACTTTTTTGATGGATTGCCGAGCCTTATCCAGAGAGGCGATAGTAGTGACGAACTTGCTCAAGTCCTTGACAAGAGAATCCCCAAACAGAAGGCCGTCCGCCTTAATACCAGAGTCGAGTGGAGCTAGGTTAGCCAGCTTGGGGTCGAGTTTAATAAGGAGACCTTTGCGGCGTTCATGAGTGATAGCGGCATTGGCATTTCCTAAGAGACAGAAGGCTCGTTGAACCCACAGTGAAATATCTTCAACACTTAATTCAGTTCCTTCCAGTTAACGCTGATTCTGCAAGGTCAAAAATGTGAGCCAAAGGACCCACAACATCAAGAAGCTTGTCCTGGCAGGTGGACCAACCTTTATCCACCCCTTTGCGGGGATCTTTGCCAAACTTGGAGAAAAATGTAAGTAAAGGCTGATCAATAGAAGGGGCAACAGTAATGTTCGAAGGCAAAGGAGGTTTGGGACATTCAGACTTCAACTTGGGCCTGGTGGATTTGTCTAAGGGAAGATGAATTCTGGCAGAAATATAATCGCCAACATGAGAGGCTGGGAACCACTCATTGGAATTGGGATGACGAATGGTAGAAGGGTCAAACAAGCACCCTCAGAGTCCAAAACGGAGTAAACGCAAAAGAGTCAAGTCAAGTCAAGTCAGAGAATTTATATAGCGCACTACATACCCAGAGGGTCTCAAGGCGCTTAAGGAGGGGTGGGGAGTTACTTGTCAAATATCCACGTTTTAAGTTGCTTTCTGAATGCTAGGTGGTTCTGGGTAAGGCGAAGGTAAGTGGGAAGTGAGTTCCAGGTTTTAGCTGCCAGGTGGGAGAAGGATCTACCTCCCATGGTGGTCTTGTTGATGCGAGGTACAGTGGCAAGGGCTTGGTTGGAAGATCGGAGCTGGCGGGAGGGGGTGTAGAAGGACAGTCGTGTGTTGAGGCATTCTGGTCCGATTTCGTAGAGTGCTTTGTGTGCGTGGGTTAGGAGCCGGAAAGTGATCCTCTTATTGAGGGGAAGCCAGTGGAGGTTTTTCAGGTGATCAGAGATATGTTCTTTACGCGGGATGTCTAATATGAGCCTGGCTGAGGCGTTTTGGATTCGTTGGAGTTTTTTCTGGAGTTTAGCGGTAGTCCCGGTGTAGAGGGTGTTTCCATAGTCCAGTCGGCTCGTGACCAGAGCGCGGGTGACCGTTTTCCTAGTTTCGGTGGGGATCCAACGAAATGTTTTTTGGAGCATGCGAAGAATGTTGAAACAGGAGGAGGAGACGGCGTTGACTTGTCTGTTCATTGAAAGTGAGGAATCCAGGATGACGCCCAGGTTCCGTGCGTGGTCTGTCGGGATGGGTGCTTTTCCAAGGGCTTCTGGCCACCAAGAGTCGTCCCATGCGGAGGGGGAGGTACCTAAGATGAGGACTTCTGTTTTATCTGAGTTCAGTTTCAGACGGCTGAGTTTCATCCATTCGGCTACTTCTTTCATTCCTTTGTGTAGGTTAGTTTTGGCGGTGTCAGGGTCATTGGTGAGTGATAGGATCAGTTGAGTGTCATCCGCGTAGGAGAAGATGTTGAGGTTGTGTTGGCGGGCGATGGCCGCGAGGGGGCTCATGAATACGTTGAAAAGGGTGGGGCTGAGTGAAGATCCTTGTGGTACGCCGCAGATGACTTCATTGGCCTCTGACTTGAATGGTGGAAGGCGAACTCTCTGGGTTCTTCCGGTGAGGAACGAGGTGATCCATTCCAGTGCTTTTCCTTGGATTCCGATGTTTCTGAGGCGCTGTAGAAGGGTGCTATGGCAGACTGTGTCGAAGGCTGCGGAGAGGTCGAGGAGGATGAGGGCGACTGTGTCTCCGTTGTCCAGTAGAGTTCGAATGTCGTCTGTTGCTGCGATGAGTGCTGTTTCAGTGCTGTGTTTGGCCCGGAAGCCGGACTGTGAGGAGTCGAGGGATTTGTTGGCTTCGAGGAAGGCGGCGAGCTGGTTGTTGACAGCTTTCTCGATGACTTTGGCCGGGAATGGAAGGAGTGAGATGGGGCGGTAATGTTTGAGTTCGGTGGGGTCCGCTGTGGGCTTTTTCAGAAGGGCGCTGAGTTCAGCGTGTTTCCAGCTTTCCGGGAAGGTGGCGGATATGAAGGAGCAGTTGATGACGTCCCGGAGGTGCGGTGCTATGATGGAGTCTGCTTTGTTGAAGATGTGGTGAGGGCATGGGTCTGTGGGGGATCCTGAGTGGATGGAGTTCATCAGGCGGATGGTGTCCTCAGTGGAGATTGGGTTCCAGTCATCAAGGGTGTTCGAGGGGGGTGAAGGTCCAGCAGATGGTTGGGAGGGATGGTCTCCGGGTTGGTTGTCGAAGCTGTTGTGGATGTCTGCAATTTTGTTGTGGAAGAATGAGGCTAGGGATTCGCAGAGGGCTTGAGAGGGGGTGATGTCGTTAGAGTTGGCCGAGGGATTGGTAAATTCCTTGACGATGTTGAAAAGTTCCTTGCTGTTGTGGGCGTTGTTATCTAGTCGTTCCTTGAAGGCGGTTTTCTTGGCCTTTCGGATCAGTTGGTGGTGTAAGCGGGTGGCGTTTTTGAAGGCGTCCTTGGTGCTGGTGGTAGGGTCTTTTTTCCAGGCCTTCTCAAGGGAGCGGCAGAGTTTCTTGGATTTCTTAAGATCATCGTTGAACCATGAGGCCTTCTTGCTGCCAAGTTTGCTTTGTCGTTTTTTCAGTGGTGCTAGGATGTCGGCGCTGTTGGATAGCCATAGGGTGAGGTTGGTGGCGGCTTGGTCGGGGTTTGAGGAGTGGGCTGGGGGGTTTAGAAGAAGCGATGAGGAGATCTGGTCGATGGTGATTTTGTTCCAGTTTCTTTGCAGAGTTGGTTGGGGGTGTTTGTTGGGTTTGGGCTTGTTGTAGGTAAAGTGAACGCAGCTGTGATCAGTCCAGAGGAGACCCGTAGTGTGGCTGAAGGAGACATGATTGCTGGAGGTGAAGATAGGGTCGAGAGTGTGACCTGCGATGTGGGTGGGGGAAGTGACCAGTTGTTTAAGTCCGAGGTTGGCGAGGTTGTCCAGAAGGGTGGTGGAGTTGCAGTCGTTGTTCTTTTCAAGGTGAAAGTTGAGGTCTCCCAGAAGGATGTAATCTTTGGAGGGGAGCGCGTGTGGAGTGATGAAGTCCGTGATGTCTTCACTAAATTGTGCGCGGGGTCCTGGTGGCCTGTAAAGGAGGGTGCCTCTGAGTGTGGTCTTGGGGTCGATGTGGATCTGGAAGTGAAGGTGTTCAGAGTTGGCGAGATTGACGTCAGAGCTGGTAGAGATGTGGATGGATTTCTTATGGACGATAGCGATTCCTCCTCCTGTGTGTCCGGTACGGTCCTTGCGTATGATCTTATAATCTTCTGGGATGGCAATGGTGATGTCTGGGGCGGAGGAGGCGTTCATCCATGTTTCTGTAAGGAAGGCGACGTCCGGAGAGGTGGTGTCTAGTAGATTCCATAGGTCAATGGCGTGCCTGTGGACCGATCAGGTGTTGAGCAGGATGCATTGTAGGTGGTTGGTGTCGGGAGTCTGAGGTGTGATCGGAGCGGAATTGTTGATGGTGCCGATGAATTTGCAGGAGTAGCATGAGAAAGGACCATGGGTGTGTCCAGGAGTGGCTTGGACGCAGTTGGGGGACCGGCCGGGGTTAAGGGCTAGGAGGGTGGTGGCATCGTAGGTAATACGGGAGGGCTGGGCAATGCGAGGACCAGGGGGTCTGGCGCTGGGCGCGGTCCAGGCGCGGACGGGCGTAGACGGGCTTACCTTTGGCGCACCTTCGGCGCGGATTGGGCGCAGTCGCTGCGCGTGGACGCTGCGCGTAAATGCAGTGGTCATATATGGATGGAGGAGGAGGAGGGGCGAGGGCGGCTCAGCTGGGAGGCGGGGCGGGCTCCAGAGGACGACAACAACAATCAAAATGGCAGCGTGGGGGTCAGCACAGCAAAGCGCTTGGGGCACAACGCGCAAACAGCGTGAAAGTTACAGTGAGCAATCAAAAAGTGCATAAAACGCAAAGCGGCAACCAGGCATATAGCAGGCAATGATTAATAGGCAGAATCAACAACGCAGGCAGCACAACGATACCGAATGTCGCCAGGGACACTGGGAGCGACCACTCAGCTCGAGGGAGAGTCAGATTTAAATTTCTTAGTAGGGGGAGAAGGAGGTTCTTATACATTGAAAAGGTCAACAAAATCATATGCATCACCCATATCATCATCTGTGTCCATAATATTGGAAATCACCAATTTTTTGGGTACCTCTACGTGTTTCGATTTAACTTTTCTCTTTCCGTCAGAACTTTAAAACCCCTCCTTGGAAGGAGGCCTGGGAGGTCCCTCACTCTCAGTCAAGTGCGAGGGAACCTCGCTAGTTAAGCGTGATGCATTATATGAAACATTCATAGAAATAGAGGGTACTAACTTTCTTTTTCTGCTATTCCCCGCAGAATGGCCCAAAGCTTTGGAAACAGACTTAACATAGAGTTTTCCATATCCTTGAAAAAACGTTTTGTAGAAGCTTCCACAGCATTCTCGACAGAATTGTTAACAAACATATTCACATCACTTTTGAAGGCTTCACCTTCCTCATTGTGCATGTGAGACCCAGGGGAGCTGTCAATCTCCATTGAACAAAAAAGGAGGGACACAAGGTAAGCCAAGGGTTAATAGCACAGGGCTGAAAGTGCCAGAGGCTTGAAAGGGAGAAGGACCAACCCATTACCACTCCCATCAAAGGAAGGGCGTTACCAGAGCGGGAGGAACGAAGTTCCAAGAGAAAAGGAACCAGCAGCGCTGAAGGAATTCACACGTTGGAAGCAACCGTCAACGCGTTCAAGCTAGGGGGAAAACAGAGCACAGAGAGCAAAGCGGAGTTTCTATGAAGGCACAAGGGGGCAAGAGTGGGTAAACTCAAGGGCCACATTATTTTGAATAGTGATCATTAAGAACACCATGAAATAAGCACAATATCAGTCATATAATGGTAAACCATAAGGAGAAACGTAGAGAAAGCATATATCTAACTGTGAGCAGCAAGAAAAGAGGACTGTTCGCAGTCAGTTATTATGTTATACCTATGGCTACGCTCTCATTGGTTTACGGTTCTGTGACTTTGTGTGTTCCCCTTGGCCCGCTCGGCCCTATGGGAACTGTAGTTTTTAGTACTTATCTTGGCTGTTATTTGAATAAATGCAAGATAAGAAAGCATAATAGGAGCCTCCGGTCTTGACATAAAATTGCAGACATTTCATGTAGGTCCTTGACATTATAGTCAGATGAAGGGTCTTTAAATTGAGACCGCTCATCCTACATAAGGTTGCCGTATTGTCGCACGACCAACTGGGACAGTATTTCGTGGTGCTTGGAAAAGCTTTGTCTTTACTTTCCCGGTTTTACGGTGAAGCTTGCAGCCTGTAATGTTGATAATTGCAGTGGCCACACGAAGCCCTTGCATCAGTGACTTTTTCATGCTGATGAAACGTAGGAATATTACTGAATCCTTATTAGAATATGGAACTCACAGGTTCAAAATAATGTATGGACTATAGAGACAACTACTATGGTTTATTATGGCCTATCCCCTTTTTCTGTCCATATGATGTCTCTGACGTATTTTGGTTTAACAAATTATATACCCGCTCATTTTACTGACATTTGGCATCTTGTTTGTTTGTTTTAGTTTTTCGGGCTGTGATTTCTATTTCCTTCCCCGACATTCCTATATAACGTTCATGCTTTTAAACCATCCCCCCTCCTTTCTTTTTCATATATAATTGTCACATCTTAGTCAATAAAGCGTGTACTGGTGATGCAGATAGCTCCTCTTTTTAAAACTCTATACGTGCGCACAGAGTCTAGGTCACACAGGTATGTTATGAATGCACATAAATTCCCTACAGAGTGGTATTTAAGGATACTGGACAAATGCCTATGAAATTCTACTCTTAATAGGGCACCTTTTTAATGGTTCTATCAATAATGTTGAGGATGACCATTATTTTTGTGTCCATTTGACACTTCGTCAACAAATGGGGCTCGATTCCGATCCGGTAAAATGCGCTCCGAATTGTCGTACGGAGCAATTTTCCCCGTACGAATCGTACCCGTACACGTCCCCGTACGTACGACGAAGTACGATCCGTACCAGGAGCCAAAGACCGTATGAGTCGTACAGGACTCCGTACGACTAAAATATCCGTACGAGTCTCACTCGGAACCCGCTGTACGTGACATCGCTACGGTTCGCGGCTGGTTTTGACGACCCAGCAAGTACGATTTGTGTCGGGTACGCAACGTACAACCCTTTTTTTTACGGGAGCTGGAAACAGCCGTAAACGCATAGTTCGCGCCGAAACAAGTACAGAACCACCCCCCCCGGGGACGCCGCGTACCCCCCATGATCGCCGGGGTACGCGCCGTACCCCTGCGATCATATGGGGTACACGGCGTACACCCAGCGTACATGGGGTACGCTCCGTACCCCATGTACGGTGGGTGTACGGTGCGCACCCCATGTACGCTGGGTGTACGCCGCGTACCCCACATGATCGCAGGGGTACGGCGTGTACCCCGGCGATCATGGGGGGTACGCGGTGTACGGTGTGTATGTGATTGAGCGCTTTTCCGTACGAATCGCCCTTACCTGACGCGGACCGTACGAATAGCGTCCTGATCACCCGGTCCGGATCGTACTCGCCGGGTCGTACGCTGTGTTTACGAGTCGTACGGAAACGGCTACGAATACGAATCGTACAGGGGATTTTTTTTACCGGATCGGAATCGAGCCATGGTTGATTGGTTTCTTCTCTGTTTGGTATAGTGGTATCGGAAGATATGTTGTATTCGAAAAGTATTTAGTGTTGGTTTGTATGTCCTTTTCTCACGTTCTTATTTCACTTTTTATTTTATTTCCTTTCCTTTTGTGTCGCATTGTCACCAGCCTTGTGAGGAAGACATACAATGTCCACGAATCCAGATATTAGTTGTGTGGAGTGAGAACAATTTGCATAGGTATGCCTTCGAGATATTTTAAGTCGTACCAGACTATTGAGCCGAGCGAAATGAATGAGCATTATAAAAGTCTGTGCTCACCCAGTAGCTAGATGATCTTCTGTTGAATTAACTATAAACAACAATCTTACTGCATTTGGAGTTTATATATCTTCTTCTACTTTGAGGTGTAGAACTGTTTTAAGAAATGTCAATCTTTTTCTTGAAATAGGGCATAAGGACAAAATACAATAGAAAAACGTTATATCTTTTTAGATGAATCTCTTGCTAGCCCTCTATGTCTTTTAATCCCCAACTGCCACACAGAACATTGAGTAGCATTTGTGGGGGCTGATGTGTGACTTCCTTTTGTTTGTAGCTTGTGACTCACTAAACAGATACCGCACTGGGAATAGCCAAGAAACTTGTCTTCTTGGATAGTAAGCAAAACTAACTTATCTGTTTTTTGAGGAATGGAATGGGTTGGAATGTGCAATAGATCTTTCCTTTTGATACAGTGAGCGTAAGACCACCATGGATATTAAGTACTACTATATCAATGAGATTAAAATACTCCCATAGTTTGCTCAGTTCACCCACTATTACTTTTAGTTTATAAAATCTGCTATTGTTTGTTGTTTTCCCTGTGTGCACGTAGCTTTTGATAACATTACATGTATATAAATTGATGAATGCTGTGCTCCAATGAATTGTTAAGACAAAAAGTTGATTTGTATGAGTTCTTCGACTGTATAATGTATGTGTATCAGAATCCTCTGTAGAGGATCAAATATGTTCTACTTTTTGATTTACTGGTGCCTACTCCTATTTGTATATATTTTTAAATAATCAAATGTATTTAAATATAATTATTTTTAAAATGTGATTATGACTTGCAAGAATAACTGGATTAATGTAAGCCATTTTTTGTATATATTGCAGCCCGAAGAAGCCCTGATATGGGCAAAACGCATTGGCTGTGTTCAAGTTTCCCTATTAGTCATGAATACGAAATAAAGGATCAAATATTCAAAGATATTACCTCTCTTTATTCATCTGGTTGTACCTGGCAATTTTGCAGCTAATCCAGTGTATGTTGGTTTGGTTGCCTCTCTGATCTTTGAGATTAATATATAAATGTATAACTTGGAATAGGAAGTATTTACCTGATGTGGCATATACCTCACTCTGAAGTAACAGCTTTTACCACATATGGTAATTACCTAACTCTAGTCTGCCGAAGTTATAATGAGGACTTTGTTTGGCACACATCACTACACAAATTCCACCTTTAAGGCCTACCTGAACCAAGGTTAAGTATATGTGTGTGGACAAAATGTTTCACCATTTATTAAATACCCATAAAGGCCCTCATTATGAGTTTGCCAGAATAGGACATGGTATCTACCTTACGAAGCAAATATTGTTACCCCAGAATTAGGTAATTACCAAAAGTGGAAAATACTAATACTCTGGTTCTGAGTTTTGAGAAGGAAAACAAAGTATAACATGGGAGCCAGTTTTTAACACACCAACTTCCACATTTTTTTGCCATTTTTACAAGTCCCCCCCCCCCCCCCCCCCCACCCCCGATAGATTTCCGCATGTTTGACCTAATTGAATTTATCAGGGCACAATTGAGAGTTTCGAGGATGCTTTTCTTCTAATACAGAGTGTAGGTGTCCTAGCAGTTTTGACTGGACGTTCCCTATTGAGTTTGTCCTAAACACATTTGCATATAGTTTCCTCTGTAATGGCATGGACAGGTTAATACATGGTTAGAACGGAATAAGGTAAACTGAAAAAAGCCTAGGTGGCGAACTCCGCTCCGTTCGAGGAGTTTGCAGATTTTTCATCACTCCACAGAGCTCGAGGTGTTCCCCAAAAAATCCTTGACTTGTCGAATACGAGTGAGGGAAATCTAAAGCTGCACTACTTCCCTGCGCGATTTCTCAATGTGGGTGGTCACGTAAGGTCGTTACTGTGCATGTTGAGAAACCTTCCGTTCACGTTTGAAGAAGCAGCCGCTTGGGTAGAACTTACACTGGAGCAGCAGAAAAGAGCAGTGCCCTCTTGCACTGTGTGAGATGCCTTTCAACGCTGATTTTACAGGGTGGGACAAACAAACATCACTAAAAATCAGTGCAAACAGCGCAAGGTAACCCACTCCACAGCGCGCGGAACTCTGTGTAGCTTGGCAGAATTTTTTTATCATTTCACAGAGTTCCGGTGGAACACCGCAAACTACATCCAGTCTTAAAAATGAATTACCAGTTGTTGAAATGAACATAACTATTCCACCAATCATATTTTTTTTTTACCTACATGTTGTTTGTAAATTTGCGAAATGTATTTCCCCACGAGCTAGACAACAACTAATTAAATTAGAACCAGAATTAAGTCTAAAAGATGTTGCCATCCAGTTTTCCTCCGAAATAATAATATGCATTATATTATGATTCCTTTGAAGGTAAAATAAAAGATCAAATAGCAAGTTTATTTTACACATTGTAGTGACTGATCCAAGTTCTGCCACTAATTGTTCTTTGTACTTTGAATTTGAAACTCCTTTCACAGTGTTCCGCTTTCAATTCATATTTTTAGAGCGCTGCCCACTTCTTAAAGGAGGACTGCAGCATTTACTCAACTTCGATCAATATAACATATCAACGCAACTTCGAAAACAACGCTTTTTTTATGCCTAAGTGGCTTAAAAGCATAAACCTAGAAAAAAACAGAACCTGAAATGGGCTTGAAGCATGATTTACATCTTGAGAACAAGAAACAAATGAAAAAGTGGCTGTTGTCCTCGCCATCGGAATTATAGTAAGTAATATCCTGCTATAATCTTTACTTGTAATGATACTTAATGGCAGCATTCTTGCTATTAATGGAAAATGCCGCTGAGAACGTATTGCTACTGCATCTAATGAAACAAAGTAGAGCTGCAAGCCCACATAAAGACGAACAATGGAAAGGAAACTGCACAACTAACTTAATTTAACTTGTCTCTGAAAAAATCATTATTTAAAATGATGGCACCTGCCATATAAATTAAATCCATACATGTGATGCTTTTCATAAATCAAATTGTTACAATGCCTTATATGAACACCAAGCAAGGTATATATATCTACAACACAGAACACTGGTCACTAGCATATTGCACTTGAGAATTAAAAATATATCATAGGGAAATGTAAATGCAAATATTGATCTATTTGTTGCATTCAATATGCACTGTGTGATAAAGAATTCCTTGTTCTTGAATTAGTCTCAAAGTGTGAAGCGTGTCCTTTCCTGTGCCCCACCTCCTCTCTGCTGTTGTCGACCTTCACTCTTCTCCCTGTGGGAGCCATTGTAAACCAGAGTTATGTGTCTGGCTCTGGATCCACATCTTTTGCATTGTAGCACAAAGCTTTATTTGTGTGCAGATTCCAAGGATTAAACTAATTTAAGTTGGTTAGTATGGACTAAAAGAAGGACTATATGTGGCCAGAGGTTCCTTGTCTGCTTCCAAAATTGTGTGTCCAGCTCACCAAGAGATCAAACGTAAAGCAGCAGAATGTTATTGACTGGAGGATGCCTGGGCCCAACAAACATATCCTGAGAATATTTTGGATTGCTTACAATGACCCAGGATATCAAAGTGGCTGAAAACCTTTTAGCAATCTCGTTTTCAAGCATTTGAGCAATCCATCCAGTGAAAACCTTTAGAAGTGATTTGTCCCTCAAATCATTGGTGCACAACTTTGAGTGTGAGTCGTGGATTAGCTTGTGCTTCTGGTACTATTTCAGACATTGTCCAAGACTGAGGACATGTTTTGCTGTTACTGAGTTCTGGAGAAGAAGCAGCAAGACCTCCTGGAATACCAATAGTGGAGCTGCCTTATTAAAACACGAGGAGGCACAGACAAGTTTTTCAATGCCTGAAGCAGATACTGAGGAGCAAAAGGATAAATTCTACAAGCAGTCTGCATTAGCTGGTTCTGATTCATGTGTGAAGCAGACTGTTGGACCTGGCCATTTCTGTAGGGTCTCCCCAAACATTTTGACTTCATCCTCTCTTTTTTTACTGAATTCATATTTGTTGGCCTTAGGACTCTGGGCACTTTACCACTGTCATTCAGTGATAAAGTTCAAGTGCTCTCTACTTAAACCATGTTAACATTGGGTTATGCACAATTAGCATCTTTAGTTTACTTATAATTCCCTAGTGAAGTGCTACACATTCCTAGGGCTTGTACATTAAATGCTACTAGGGGACCTGCATCATCGATTGTGCAACCCACTTCAGTAGCCCTTTAAACATGTGTCAGACCTCCCATTATAGATCCGTGTGGGTGCCCAGTTTTAAACTGCCATGTCGACTTGGGACGTTAACCTTCTTTCCAGGGCTAAACGTTCTTTTTTAATACATATAAGTCAACCCTAAGGAAGGCCATAGGCAGCCCGAGGGCAGGGTGCAGTGTATTTAAAAAGTTGGACGAGAACTCTTCAAGTTTTACATATCCAAGTAGTCAAAAACTCTTAAATTCATTTTCAGCTACTGCAACGCCTAGCTGTAATGAGAGGCAGGATACCAGAAGTAGAAAAGCCGGTGTTCATTCCATAAGTAGATCACCTACGATTCTCTGCAAGCGAACAGCTGAGATCTCAACAGAGAATGAATCAAATGCTGCTGGAATCCTTGCTCACCGCTTGCAGGGCACAAGAGGATGTGTTGCATACAAACAAGTTCAAAGCCTGTTTACATAACAACGTAGAGCATGGCACCACACTGCACTTACTAGACTTCCTCTCCGACAGAACCCAGCAAGTCCGCCTCCCTCCCTTCGGCTCCGCGGCCACCGAGATGATCTGTGGCGTACCCCAAGGCTCATCGCTCAGCCCAACCCTCTTCAATATCTACATGAGCCCCCTCGCCATCATTGCACGCAAACACAACCTCAACATCATATCATACGCCGACGACACCCAGCTGATACTCTCCCTCACCAAACCCCCAGCCATCGCCAAACTCAACCTCCAGGAAGGAATGAAAAACGTTGCTGAATGGATGAAACTCAGCTGTCTGAAACTGAACTCAGACAAGACGGAGGTCCTCATCCACCTGGGACGACTCCTGGTGGCCCACTGAACTGGGCACCGCACCGACACCCACTAACCATGCACGCAACCTGAGATTCATCCTGGACTCCTCTCTCACGATGACCAAGCAAGCCAACGCCATCTCATCTTCATGCTTCAACACCCTGCGCATGCTCCGTAAGATCTTCCAGTGGATCCCTACCGGAACTAGAAAGACGGTCACCCAAGCACTCGTCACCAGCTGACTAGACTACGGGAATGCCCTATATGCAGGAAACACAATCAAACTTCAGAAAAGACTCCAGCGCATACAGAACGCATCCGCACGACTCATCCTCGACATCCCCCGCCACAGTCACATATCAGCCCACCTGAAAGACCTGCACTAGCTCCCCATCAGCAAAAGGATTATGTTCAGGCTCCTCACCCACGCACACAAAGCGCTACATGACATATGCCCCGAAAACCTCAACAACATCCTCACGTTCTACACTCCAACACGCAAACTCCGCTCCACCAGCCTCGCCCTCGTCACCGTCCCACAGATCCGCAGAACCACCGCTGGAGGAAGATTATTCTCCTACCTGGTGGCCAAGACGTGGAACTCCCTCCCCACCCACCTACGTCTTACCCAGGACCACCACACATTCAGGAAACACCTCAAGACCTGGCTCTTCAAGCAGTAGCGGCACCCCCCCCCCCCCCCCTCCACAGCGACTTGAGACCCTCATGGGTGAGTAGGCCACTCTACAAGTGTATTGATTGATTGATTGATTGATCCTGTAGGTTAACATTGGGATTACCTTTTTTTTACCTTGTTACACTTTATAAGTGTAATTCCCAATTGGGAAAATATGGACATTTCGAGTTTAGTGTCTCTGGACTCACAATGTAAAATACCAACTTGGATTTTAAATTGCAAGTCTGAAAATACCACTTTTGTCAAGTTAACACAAGGAGAGGGAGCACTAAAACTTTTCAGACACTCACCCCCATTCACAGATATGAGTTTAATCCATCATCGTTCTTTACCTCACTTTGCCACTGATACAGCTGTATGCAAATCAGCCTATTCCTCATGGGAACAGTCCAACCTGAACTGCCAAGCCAGGTCTTCTTTGGACCAGAAACAAGCATCCTGGGACCGGTTTCAGGATTTCACCCCTCATCAGCCAAGCAAGCTTGAATCCAGGGGCAAAGGGAACAAGGGGCCCACGTCTGGGCATAACATGCCAGCTTAGGGTGAACAAAGCAAACACAAGGTGATGATGGACAGAGCGCTGACACTTTTCTGACAGTCACCCCCAGCCAGAGATCTGGGTTTAATCCATCATCTTTGTTGAGCTCAATAAGCCACCCCAGTTCAGACCATGCCTAATGCAAATCAGCCTTGAACTTGTTCCTCATGGGAACAGTCCATTCCGAACTGCCAAGCCAGGTCTTCTTTGGACTGGAAGCAAACATCCTGGGACTGGTTTCGGGGTTTCACCCCTCATTAGCCAGGCTAGCTTGAATCAAATGGCAAAGTTGGCATTTTCTTACTTTAGCAATTTTTTGCCTTCTGCCTGTCTTTGAATACACATCTAGGGTGGGTGACAGCTGGTTATGTGTGCATTCCTTCTAGAAAGCCACACACAATGGGAGCTTAGTTGTGACGTGATTGGCCTTAAGGGCCATTAGCTAGATTGATGGGGTGCTGGAGCTAAGGATAGCCCCACTTGCACCTGAACAGACTGTACCTTGTCTCCACACACTAGGCATAGCAACCAGGTATTGCCGCTCCAGCCAGCATGCAGCCAGGGCAGAGTAGGAAGGGGAATGCCTGCTCTTCAAAGTCAATAGGCCCGATTCACAGAACTAACTTAAAACAAAATCCTAAACTTACTACCATTTTGGTATTCACAGAAGGCACTTAAGTGCCTTCTGTGAATACAAAATGAGTAACTTACTCATTCTGAGTAACTTACTCATTTTGGTATTCACAGAAGGCACTTACTCATTAATGAGTAAGTGCCTTCTGTGAATACCAAAATGGTAGAAATTGTAGGCTTTTGTCTAAAGTTATTTCTGTGAATCTGGTCCAGAGTCTAGAAGTTTCTCCCACCTAGCAGAACTAAGGCACCATGGGGCATATTATCAAGCACGGCGTTAAAATTATCTCAGTTTTAGCGGAAGAAAACTGTCACTAAATCAGCGATAATGGGCTTGATAATCTGCCGTAGAGAATTCCAATAGAAGCCTATGTTGACACCAGAACATTGGTTTCTATGGGAATTCTCAAGGGCATAATATTAAGCCAATTATCGCCGCTTTAGCAGCAGTTTTCTGCTGCTAAAACTGCAAAAATGTTAACGTCGTTTCTTGATAATATGCCCCCATATTATAAATACTGGACCTCAGACACCATCACAGTGTTATCCAGATTGGATTATGCTTCTTCTCTGCTTCTTGGGACCAACAAATCAGACACTACACAAAATGGGAGTCTAGAGGGAAAGACAAATCGAACTAGGACGCCCTCCACTCAGAAAGCTAGTCAACAACAACAGTCCTAGTTCTTATGGCAATTTTCCATTGTGACATTGTAAAACATCTCTGGCCCACGTGCCTAGTCCAAAGGGGTTTCCTTAATTTTAAGAAAATCCTGAGATGCTTCAATATATTGCCTTTTAAAACAACAACCTCTCTGATTGAAACAAACAGGACAGCACAAACAAAAAATGTGTGAAAAAGCGAGATGGCAGGAACTAGGACTGTTGTTGTTGAAATTAAGGAAACCCCTTTGGACTAGGCACGTGGGCCAGAGATGTTTTACAATGTCACAATGGAAAATTGCCATAAGAACTAGGACTGTTGTTGTTGACTACCAACAAATCAGAAACTGCCCGCTTGCAACGCGTTCAGAACGCGGCTGCAAGAGCTCTTATTGGCCTGCCCCGTTTCAGCCCTACCTCCAAAATTATTCGCAAACTTCACTGGCTTCCAGTAGTCCAGCGAATACAGTTTAAAGTTTTGTGCATCTCATTCAAAATTTTAAAACAATCTAACCTCAAAATGCTAACGCCTCTGCTGAAGATGTATGTACCCAAGCGAGCCCTTCGCTCGGCTGGTCAGAATCTGGTTGAAGTCCCGAGGTTCAAGCGCAGTAGAGCCGGCGGACATTCCTTTCGGTTCCTAGCGGCAAAGCTATGGAACACATTACCAGGCCACATTCGAGAAATAAATGACCTGTACCAATTCAGGAAAGCTGTCAAAACTCATTTATTCCCTTAATTTCTCCCCGTTGTGTTTTGCTCGGGGTCAGCGCCGGGACGCCCCTTTGCTGGGGCAGCTGCGCGCTTTACAAATTCCCATAACATAACATAACATAACATAACATAACATAACATAACATAACATAACATAACTTCAGTACATTCTGGATACACTGTGGATACTCTGTCAAGAAGGACTGATGTGCTGCTGAAAGGACTGTCACTATGCTGAACCTCTGCCTTCCTAAAGTGCTGTTTACTGCCCTCCTTTTCTGGTAGTGAGAAAGACTTGACCTACATTTCTCCAACCCACAGCCAACGTAAGTCCCAGGTCTTGCTGGTTTGCCTCCTGTTTTCCGAAATCTCAGGTACACAAAAGCCTTGCAACTCACCTGCTATAGCACCTTGACCCTGCCATCTGTGAGTCTACCCTGCAAAGTGGAGCTATGCCAGTTCTGAGCACTTGGAAGTGGGTCTAAGGTGCTCTGCCTTCTATGGTCCTTCTGTAGCCACCCCACACTGCATCGAGGAAGGCTAAGCTTGTGACATTGTCCTTATCTGCACCGACCAAATAACCACAGTTGGAGCTTTGTGCTTTTATGTGCTATTTTAATTTAATTCTTTCAATTTGTATATCTCAGGATCTACTTATTAGATATTATTCATTTTAGTCTTGTTTTGCTATTTCAATTAAGCTTTATTTTTCTAACCAGGTGTGTTTCCTTTATGAGTGGCGTTTTCACTGCTTTACTGTTTTAAGCATTGTGCAAACACTTTACACATTGCTTCTTAAGTTAAGCCCGACTCCTTTGTCAAGCAACCAGAGGGTGAGAAAAGTTAATTTAGGTTGCATACGGTTTAAGATAGACAATACAACCATAAGTCTTACAATGCTTGAGGTAAAAGCTGAATAAAGGAAAGTAGAACTGTGTGAATGAGCTTCTTCTGGGACCCTTTAAATATCATTTTTATACTCTGAAGAGCAAATGAATGATACAGATACTTTGGAAGCAATCTACGTGAGATGGTACAAATCCATGAGTCTTTCAATGGGTGAAGCAGACACTGAGTAACGGAAGAATACAAATCGTCAAGACTCTGTCTGGTTGTGGCGGGTCAGATCCTAGGAGTATTTCGGAAACTGAAAAGTTACAGGTAGGTCTCATTTGTTTAGAAGCAACTGTGTATCAGCTAACAACACAGTGTGACATCAGCTAGGATTCGCACTATACATATACAAAAGTTTCATACATCTTTAGGTGAGACATGCCTTTCTTGTTAGCTCTATGTACACGTTGGCCTATGATAATCAGTACAGACTCAATTGTGCCAGGCAAAGTGTCACTCTTTCAACTGCAAGCCCTTCACCAATGGTTTATTTCTAAGTACTTCATTCTTATTAGTTTTCCCTGTGTCTGCACTTTTTGGTCTCAAATTCACTTACAATTCACATCAGGCTGCTCTTTCTGTTATTTGGTCCAGGTATACTGTGTGATCTGACTGGCTTAAATGAAAGACCTAGATCTCATTTGCTTTTATCATGCACTAACCTCACCTGCTCTTTCCATCATGTTACCTAAAACTCATTGTAATTTGTGCATTCTCATTGGTGGGTCTAATTTTTCAGTTCACATCGGGCTACTGGATATATTGCGCTTCCTGATCCCCTTATCTTTTGCACAGCCTCATTGGAGTACCTGGGACATATTACCAAGGCAGGCAATATGCAATTATTGCCGCTTTTGCAGCCGTTTTCGGCTGCAAAGAGGTGATAATTTCATCGCCCTATTAGCAAGCTGTCGCTAACATCAGTCAGCGACAGCTTTTAGGTGATAGCGAGCGGTTTGGCGCCCGCTTTGCATGTCAGTGATATTTATAGCTAATGACATGCAAAATGGGCGTATCTAACCTGTTAACGACTGAAAGCAGTCGCTAACATCACTATCCCCTATTATCATCGCAGGCGTAGCAACAAAAAAATTTGCGCAAAGCTAAGCCCGAATATCGCTGAAAACTAACGCCTGCTCAGACCAGTTCTTAGCCTGTATATCCAATGGGAGGTGGATATTTAGGCTAAGTCCCTATTAGTGATAATCCCTGAATATCGCTGGATTTCCAGCGATATTCATGCATTTCACCGCTATCGCCGGATATTTTATCGCTTCGGAGATAAACGTTGCTAATAGCAAATTTTTCGCTGCGATAAAATCCGACGATGTACGGCGATAAAAAAAATGTTGCTAAGCTTAATTAGCAATAAATATCGCTAGTTGTTGATAATATGCCCCCTGGTGCTCATTGGCACTGTTAGGGGATTTGTTTTACCCCCATTTTCCCCTCCTCTCCAGGGACTGACTGAACATCATTTCAGGCTCTCCATCTCGATTCTCCATTCAGCTTGAACTTGCTGACATCATTAATACAGGGTGGCTATTATTATTATTATTATTATTATTATTATTATTACATTTCTACAGCGCACAGCTACCCAGACAATTCCCGGCGCCATTGGACCCACGCAAGAAAAAAGACAAACCCTATTGGTTAAATAATCCAGTTTTTAGGTCTTTGCGGAATTTGTAGTAAATATCTTCATGCCAGAGTTGTAAGGGGAGTAAGTTACACAGTGAAGGAGCTAAGTAAGCAAAAGACCGACCACCCATAAGTACTCGTTTGATCCTGGGGACTTGAAACTTTGCCTGAGTAGATGATCAAAGAAGACACGTAGGGAGTTACGGGTGTACCAAGGCACTGAGATACTGTGGCGTTGCACCCGATTTAATCGTATTCATATAGCATGGGGCTTTAAATTTAGTGCGATTTTCCATCCTAAGCAAATGAAGGTCGCGGAGGGAACCTGAGATAGAGGCCTTTCTAGGTACCTGGCACAGAAGTCTGGCCGCAGAATTTTGGACTACTTGCAGCTTTCGAATCACCTTCTTATTCGCTCCTAAATACAGGACGTTGCCATAGTCCAGTCTGGAGACGAACAAAGCCTGGATAACTGTTGCGTAGAATTTGGCAGCATCCAAAGTATTTTTTTGAGACATTTTAGGATTGTAAAACAGGTTGAGGTGACATTAACCGCTTGCTGTATCATAGATAGTTGGTCATCTATGATTATGCCTAGATTACAGACCGATTGTGACTGTTGGGGAAGATCACCCATTTGAGGCAGCCAGTGTAGGGGACCCCGGAGAGCTTTATTTCCGCAGAGGATTAGAACTTCAGTTTCCCCCCATTTAATTTCAACCTGTTGGTGTACATTTAGCCAGCTATCTTTTGTAGCCCTACCTGGAGAGAGGACACATTGGATGCCTCCTTGGTAGACAAGGAGAAGATAAGCTGCATGTCATCCGCATATGAATATATGGTTAGCCCAGCCTCTTCAGCTATTGAGGCAAGGGGGCTAACAAAGATATTAAAAAGCAATGGCCTTAGGATATATCCCTGTGGCAAACCATTCGAGGAAGCATGGCCTTCAAGCTTGCTGTCGGAGAAAAAAATTGTTAAAACAGAACTCCCCTTTGGGTGAAATCACTCATCCAACATTCGTTATGTCAGCAGGAAACAATATCAAAAATACATTTTGAGCAGAGAGGAAATGTAAAGAAAACAGATAATAAAAAGGGCACAAAATGTTATTTGTATAGTGTTAAAAACAATTAAAAACAGATGCTTGTATTTTCTGATGCCGGAGGCGTGCGCCTGGTGCATACAGACTTATATGCTGGCTGTGCCTTTTGATGTTTGAGAACTATCAGACTGGCCTATATCTTTGAAGGTATTAGGATCACGTAAAAGTGGCCGCTCCTCACGTTGTTTTTGGTCCTGTATTAATTGCTGAATATACTGCCAGTGGTGGTTAGAGCCTATCGGAATGATCTGAGTAGTTCTGAGTGCGGAAATGAATTGTCACTAATTGTGTGTGGCCGCTTTTTGTGCAAATAAGTGGGGACTATTGAGAGACCAAACGGTTTATGCCTACCAATCTATGTATACAGCATCAAAAGATTATTCTGCTGCAAAGAGGTGGCGGTCCCTACACATTTGATAAAGATTCTGACAATTCTCTGACTTTTCCAATTATCTAAATCCAGGAGGCCTCTACAGCACTATACTTAAAGATGTGTCTTTGTTAATGGGAATGAAAGCATTTTTTCTTGAAGAAGATGTTGGCTACTAATTGATTGCCCACCGAAACGTGTTGATGCCCATATGAGGGGACAGTGCTTAAAGTTTCTTAAAGTTGTTTAAGACAGTTGTTTCATTTGAAAACAATAAGAACATGAATCAATATTGATCTCTCCGTATAACTTCTGCACTTTCCCTTTGCCACTAGGAATTCGTTTTCCTTCTTACTGCTGCCATTTTATATATTTTTTATATTGTTGTTCATATATGTGGTATTTTTTATAATTTGTTTTATGCTTTTAATTGTATGAATTAGAAATGTTTTTCCAATAGGATTGATTTTGTGACACCAGATCTGTTTTTAATTGTTTTTAACACTATAAGAATAACATTTTGTGCGCATTTTATTATCTGTTTTCTTTACATTTCCTCTATGCTCAAAATTTATTTTTGATATTGTTTCCTGCTGACATAACGAATGTTGGATGAGTGATTTCATCCAAACGGGATTTCTGTTTTAACAATTGTTGACTGGTACCCAACCCCTTTGGTCTCTGACTCCCTCTGTCTTTGATTAGAGATGTTGGGAAAAAAACCTGAAAAGTCCTCCCAGACAAAAAGCTCAACAGCCACTTGAGTGCTGATCCGACTATCCCCCTAGAATGATAAAACCTATAGAAGGACACTATATTACGCAGTGTCGAAAGCAGCGCTCAAGTCAAGAGGTATGAGTGCTACAGTTTATCCCATATCAGGACGTTGGCGGAGAGTTTCTGTGACTCCCAAGAGCATGGATTCTGTGGAGAAGCAAGCTCTAATCCTGATGTGTGTAGGATTTTTTGGGAGTCAACAAACTGTGTCTTTTTCTAAAATTTTATAAAACGCTGGGAGTAATGAGATTGGGCGGTCATTGGATGGTTCTTCTGGATCAGCATTCACTTTTTTTAGCAAGGGAAGAACCATGGCTTTTTTTCCAAGCCGCTGGTACTATTGCTTCACATAGCGAAGCATTAAGCAGTTCCATAATAACATTGAGTAGTGGGAATTCCACATTTTGAAGAATGGGAATGGGGAGGGGGTCCTTGGGAGAGCCAGATTTAAGGCTAATTAGGAAGCGGCTGAACGATGGAGTGTCCAGAGGCAGCCAGTTTTCAACCATCTTGCCAGGTATTGCAATAGTGTCCTGCATCATGGGAAGAGTGGTACAGCCTGATGTAGAGACATTGGTCTTTAATTGCAACTGCACATTAGTTGTCGAAGTATTGTATTTTGTATTCATTTTCTCTATTTTATCAACAAAGAACTCTGCCAGATCTTCACATCATTGCTCTTCATTTAACCCAGGTGGTGCTTGTTGGCCAGTTGCGCCTGACAGCTCTTTCACTACTTTAACCCCTTCCGTGTGGCGGTGGGCGTGAGCGTCGGACGGCTCCCAGCCAATCTAGCACACACCCACGGGAGAAGCAATGGTGCTCCCCCATGGGACGCCCTCCTTTGTGTCTCTACCGAGGAAGGCAGGGGAAGCCCTTCCCCTGCCTCCCCCCCGCCTCATCATCAACGCATCATTGGAGGTTTCTTGTTTGTTTCCCAATGCGCTGGAAGCTATTTGCTTCCATCGCGTCGGAGAACAAAGGTGAGTTTTGGCTCAGGGGAGGGGGGAATTTAAACAAAAGAGGCATCAGGGAAAGGAAAGGGTTTTCCTTTCCCCGATGCCTCGTTTGTGCATTCCTGCTGCACGATTGTCCGATCGTGCAGCAGGAATGCCCACTAGCTCCAGGGATTTAGTTTGGGTTATTTAAATGCCTGCAACAGATTGCGGGGAGCAGCCCCTTAGGGCAAGGGTCGCTCCCCTTTTGGGGCCCATTGTAAGTCAGAAGACTTTGGGGAATGCAGCGTGGGTGGAAATTTGTGGATCCATGCAGATTCCAGAACTTTCCACTACGGAAATGTGAGGAAAATAAGTTTTTTGACAATTTTTTAGGTTTGCAAGGGATTCTGGGTAACAGAACCTGGTGGGAGCCAGTCAAGTCATCCCATCCTTGATTCCCCTGGGTGTCTAGATTTAAAAAAAAATGGTTTGCTAGGTTTTCCTGGGTGCCGGCAGAGCTAGGGTTCAAAAACTACAGCTAGGCACTTTGCAAAAAAAAGGGTAATTTCTCGCTGTGAAATTCTGGTGTGTCCATGTTGCGTTTTGCGCTGTTTCTTGTCCCGGGCACTAGGCCTACCCACGCATGTGAGGTACCATTTTTCTCTGAAGACGTTTGGGAATGTGGGGGGTGGAAATTTGTGGATCCACACAGTTTTAGAATTTTCCACTACAGAAATGTGAGGAAATGTGTTTTATTTGACAATTGTTTAGGTTTGCAAGGGATTCTGGGTAACAGAACCTGGTGAGAGCCAGTCAAATCACCCCGTCCTAGATTCCACTTGGTATCTAGTTTTCAAAAATGTATAGGTGTGCTAGATTTGCCCAGGCGGTACAAAAGGGGGTAGTGATGGACGGAGTATCTGAATCAATCAAACACTCACACCCAGTCAAAAGATCTGGGTTTAATCCATCACCGTTCTTTAGCCCACTCTGCCACCCCAGTTTGCCCAGGTGGCGGCAGAGCTAGGGTTAAAATACTACAGCTAGGCACTTTGCCAAAAAAGGGTCAATTTTCACTGTGAAATTGTGGCATTTCCACATTGCTTTTTGAGCCATTTCATGTCGCGGGCACCAGGCCTACCCATGCAAGTGATGTATGATTTTTCTCTGAAGACTTTGGGTAACACAGGGTGGGTGGAAATTTGTGGTTCCACGCAGATTCCAGAACTTTCTACCACAGAAAAGTGAGGAAAATTAGTTTTTTTAAAAACATTTGAAGGTTTGCAAGGGATTCTGGGTAAAAGAACCTGGTGGGAGACAGTTAAGTCACCCCATCCTGAATTCTCCTGGGTGTCTAGTCTTCAAAAATGTATAGGTTTGCTAGGTTTCCCTAGGTGCCGTAAGAGCTATAGTTAAAAAACTACAGCAAGCTACTTTGTCAAAAAAGGGTCACTTTTCAATGTGAAATTGTGGTGTGTCAATGTTGCGTTTTGTGCCGTTTCCTGTTGCGAGCACTAGGCCTACCCTCACAAGTGAGGTACCATTTTTCTCAGAAGACTTTGGGGAACGTGGGGTGGGTAGTAATTTGGGGATCCACACAGAATCCAGAACATTCCAACACAGATATGTGAGGAAAATGTGTTATTTTTGACATTTGTTTAGGTTTGCAAGGGAAACTGGGTAACAGAACCTGGTGAGAGACAATTAAATCACCCCATCCTTTATTTCCCCGGGTGTCTAGTTTAAAAAAATAGATAGGTTTGCTAGGTTTGCCTAGGTGCCGGCAGAGCTAGGGTTAAAAAATGGCAGCTAGGCACTTTGCAAAAAAAGGGTAAATTTTCATTGTGAAAATGTGGTGTGTTCACGTTGCGTTTTGAGCCGTTTTCTGTTGTGAGCACTATGCCTACCCCCACAAGTGAGGTACCATTTTTATTGGGAGACTTAGGGTAATGCAGATTTGTAAAGCAACTGTTATTACCTATTGACTTTCAATGCATTTCTGCCTTCCAAATGAAAGACAATATGTAAAAAAGAAGTAATTTGGAAAACTGCCCGATAACTCTCATGCTAGTATGAGTATTCTCAATTTGTGAAATGTGAAAAAACTCTACTCTTTCTAAACTCTATATTTTGTTCAAATTTCAGAAATACATAGGTGTCTTTCATACCGATTTTTCCATGTATACATTTTCCCATAATAATTGCTATATTTCAAGTCGCTGCTCAGTTTTTGGCTCTGGGTTTGTCGGGTTCTCGGTGAACCTACAAGTCCTATATATCCCCACAACCAGTAAGGTCCCACAGATGTAATAGCATATTGCTTTCAAAGAGTTGTCATAAATAGGAGAACTGACAGGTGAAAATGTTTACACCTCTTTTTTTACATTAATTTTCAATTTTTCCTATATTTAACTGTTAGTTTCTATAAAGACACCTTGAAGGATGTATACAAATGACCCCTTGCTCAATTCAGAATTTTGTCTACTATACTAAAATGTATAGCCTTCTAGGATCCATTATTGCTTTTATACCCATTTCTACCATTAACTGGAAGGAGGTTGAAAGCACAAAAAATGCAAAAATAGGCTATGTCCCAGAAAAATGCAAAAACTGTGTAAAAAATCAAATGTTGGTTTGCTGACTAAAGTCTGTCATTCCCTAAAAGCTGGGAAAATGGTGATTTTAGCCTCACAACCCCTTTTTCAATACCATTTGTAGGAAAAACCAAGACGCTTTCATTTGCAGTCCTTTTTCAAATTTTTCCCCAAAAAAACAAAATGTAGCTGTATTATGGCTAATTTCTGGGTCCCCTCTGGGGGAATCCACAAACCCTGGGTACCTTTAGAATCCCCATGATGTCAGAAGAAAAGGACGCAAATTGGTGTGGATACCTAATGTGGTCAAAAAGTTACAGGGGCCTAAGCACGAACTACCCTAAATAGCCAAAAAAAAGGCATAGCACGGGGGGAAAAGGACTAGCTGCCAAAGGGGTAAAATAGGACTTTAGGGCTGTTATGTGCCAATAAAATGACAATATTTATGTGCTCCGCACAAGCAGTGTTACACAGGGCATGATAATCTTTTTTTGCCAATTTATAAATTTGCCTTGCCTCAGGTGCATAGTCCTTCCTCCACCGTCTCTCCAAGGATTTACATTTGGTTTTTTCTACTTTTAGTTTTTCAGAAAACCAAGGGGCTGGAGGGCGATGATTGTTTATTTTTTTATTAGACATAGGAAAACATGCATCAATAACTGATCTCAGCCAGGTTTGAATAGTGTAAGCATGTGCTATATTGGTTGAAGTTATGTCAGGAATGTTATTCTTAAGATGTTGATTAAATACATCTACATCTAGATTTTTCCAATTTCAAAACTCCGCTTTGATAGAAGAAGTAAAGGAATCATCACACCACGTCTCCTGTTTCACCTTAAAACCAACCACAAAATGATCTGACCAGAGTATAGGGGCAGCTGCCCGGCATGAGATATTAGCTAAATTGAAAAACATGGGGTCTAATAGATATCCTGCCTTATGGGTGGAACCTGAGTTACAAGGAAGAACATTCATGGCTGCCAAATCAGCAAATAAAGTGGTGCTGATTATGCATGTGGGTTCATTAAAATGTTTAGATCTCCTAAAATAGGCCATTCTGTATGTGAACTGAACAATCTATCATGTTATGTTTTCAACTGTAATGTCAGCATTATATGATTTTGATATTAATCAACAGTGATGTTCCTGAGTGCAATAATTTCTCTGAAGGTTCAATTAGAACATTAAGAGAACGTCTAACGTAGGATGGACAAAACGATACCAGGATGCCCGAGTCTGTGCCCTCAGTACTGGTGCTTGCTGCAGTACGGTCCCGGGAGCCTCACCCACACACTCTCTTACATACTTTATATAACATCAATAACTGATCTAAGCTATTTGCTGTATACCCTTCAGCCTAGGGAGCTGAAATATTTGCAATTCTCATGCAGCAAGTCAATCTCCCTTTAACAAGACAATCAAAGCATATGCCTCCGTTAATATAGTGTAATACATCCCCTGCAGAAAGAACAGGGAAAAATGGGAATAACTGTTTAAATAAAGAAGAAACGTAAAGCTGCATTTCTCCCATCTCAGTGGATTTGTTTCAATGAGAGTAGATATTGCACTCCCCATGGAAACAGAAGAAAACTGTGATTATGTAACTGAATGTCACTGATATTCCAAAATGTAGTGCAATTTGGCAGTTTAAGTGAGTGCACCCACAACCCGTGGCCAATTACAAATCACATTCTTGTGAATTGTCTGCAACCAGATCAGCAACTGACTCCTCCTTCCTATGTCATGGCTACGAAGGATACAACAGTTTTATTGGACATGTGAAACATGACTTGCCTCAATGTTTGACTGCTAGAAGGAATGTTTTCAGGTCACTGGCCAACAAATGAGAAGCTGGAGCTGTTCTTTATTGTGCTGAGAATGCTGCAGACATGTGCAACTATAAATGTCAAAAGAACTCACATCTTTAAAAGTAAAAGTACATGGCAGTAGATTGAAGATACTGCTTGAGTGCCATGACGTCACCATTAGCATAAACACAATGGGATTAGGAAAATAACAAGGAAGCAGACCTTGGTTTGAATGGGTGGGTTTTGCCAGGGCAAGACAAATATTGACATATTCACTGCAGTTCCTTTCCGAAATCTCCCACAATCCTACCAAAGCATAGGGAGAATATAAATACACCGGGGCAGATTTGCAATCCCCCTGCGCCACCAGTATGCCACTTTTTGTGATGTGCTGGTGCCGCAGGGGGCTCCTCCATATTTAAAAGGACAGGAAGAGCCACCCTGCATGACATTTCCTCGCCTTGTAAATAAGGCCCCTTCAAACGCAGCACTTTGCGTTGAAGGGGTGTTCCACGCAACACCCATGGAACAAGACACATCTCCAGATTTACGAGAAATCGTAAATCTGGAGATGCGTCGGAATGCTCCGCTACCCTAGAGGTGGCGTAGCGAGGCGCAATGAGGAGAAATGTTTTCAGTTCTCCTCAATTTTTCCTCTTTCAATGTGTGCTGCATTCTACAGCACGCATTGAAAGAGGAAAAGGTTTTTGTGCAGGAAGGTGCCCCTTCCTGCACAAAAACAATCTCCCCACGACACAGGCATCCTTGCACCATGGTGCAAAGGTGCCTGTGCCAGCGCATTGCTGCAGTTGCTGCCCAGCGCAGCGGGGAAGCACAGAGATGCAACATATTCTTGTAAATATGTTGCATCCCTTGTGCCTCGGAAGTGCTGCAGCGTGGCGCAGCCAAAGGGCTTGTGGTGCCACGCTGTTGTACATCCTTGCGGATCTGCCTCACACTTTCTCAGACCCCAATTTGGATGAGCTGTTTTCATTAATTGAATCAGTATTCTGACAACATTGCACTCAGTGTGAAAGTATCATATCCTCAAGAGAAAAGGCAATAAGCAACTACTGTGCAATGTGCAGAAAAGTTGCTTGAAGTTCTATGAGCTACGTTCATCAGCAGTTAGAATACAATCTCATGCTTGCTGCTGTACTCTTTTACGGGTAGATTTCTGTCAACTTTCTCTTTAATTGCAACTTTATGGTGCAGCCCAATTGGAAATATTCCATTTCAGGAGCTTCTAGAAGTGCATTTCAGTTCTTTCCCCTGTTATTTTTTGGGACGTTCTAGAGTCTGTGGTTATCAACTCTAAGGGATCGATGTCCACGTTTTAGAATTCGTACACTTTTTAGTGGATCACTTTTAACTTAGCTTTCCACAAACCCTAACATATGGCTGGGAGTGAATTTATTTGACCATCCCTATCCATTCAGTGTGATTTACCCAGGTGAAGGCGAATAGCAAGTTTGATCAGCGACTTCACTGAAAAGCAGTGGATGTATGTGTGTCTTCTCATAAATTTAAATGAGGTTTGGGTGCAATGTATTTTGGAGTTGACAGAAATGTTAGCGAAATTGTTCCCGAAGTAATAAAAAAGTATAACTAATCTTTGAATTGAGTGTTTACTTTTCAAACATTATTGATCTTCCAGTGTGACAACAAACTACATACCTGTGAAACGCCATACAAGTAGGGACACTTCAGTGAACCTAATAGAACCCAATAAGAGAAAGCATAGATGGAGCACAAATATGGTGGTCCACAGAACTTACAGGAGTGCACTAAATATAATGGCTTCTGAAAGCCTACTGATGAGTTTGTGGGTGTGTGAAAAAAGTGCTTGGTCAAGGTTTCTATCTTTGGATTTTGTCTCTTTTTAGGAGCTCAAAATCTTCCATCGGTGCAAGCCTGAAGGTATATCCAACAACGCTTTGCCTGAAATCACTGAAGCTCTAGAGGACTTGCATGTCCAAACCTATTTGAAATCCCAACTTGCAGACTTTCTGGGGCAGTTCATCATAATCACTTATAGGGCTCCCAGGAGTTCAGGGGCAGTACTTAAGGGCCAAGAGCCCCTCCAGCAGAGGTTAATGAATGACCCAGGCCAGTTGCAACTGGTCCACTGGTAATGCAAGCAAAAAGCTTCTTACAGCTTGCTAGGTACCTGTAGCCACACAAGAGACTCCAACTGTCCATTGGAGTCTACTTATTAGTCCTGGGTGCAAGTGGGAGCAGGTCAAGCCCTTCAGGTCTCAACATATTACAGACAGCATGTCCAATCTCCTTTTTTTTTACCAGACGTCTTCCATAGATCCAAAACGTGTTCTGAGGAGGATTGGGGTGAGACAATATTTTTATCAATTCACACGTCAGTGAGTGGGGAGGACTCCTAGCCACTCCCTAACCAATTTCACAAAATGTTACCAAGGACAAATTTCCCAGTTTTGTATGCATCATATTTGCATGAAATGTCTCTCCCAGTGCTCCATTTTTAGTAAAATCTAAAATTGCATAATCTTTCTGCCCCTATCGTGATGTTGTGGCAACCATAAGGGTGTGCTTGAGGTAATAAACAGACCACTTCCTCTGAACCACCCTAAACTTGCTGTGGGTCAACTGACACTGAAGCCAAGAGGCAAAAGTTTGTTTTGGGATCAAAATACCTCTAGCATCCAAGCTTCTTTTATCAATAAACTGGGTCTCCCTTGCCCCTTTCAAGTTAGTAGTGTCTGGACACCCCTAAACTTTTAGGTCACAGTGTTCCCTAGACCATGTTGCCATGAACGAGGGATTGTCTCTGCTCTGATGACAGTATTTCAAACATCATTAAAGCAGCACTGACATGCAACTGCATCAGGCAGGTAAAGTAAACTTTTTCAAATTTACTTTGAATTAATTTTCATTAAAATTCCAACTTCACCATTAGTTTGGATTCCTAATGAAGAATGAGGTTGAGGCCTCTCTGTAGGTTATTACAAACCAAAGATACAGAATTAACATAGTAGCTGTACTTAAGCTTTTTCTTCATAGACCCAGCTATAGACCTAATGCTGAGAATAGCGTTCAGAGATTAGACACTTTAGAAACAAGCAGATATTAAATGTGTATGTGCTCCAATTTTAAATTCCATGCACCTTACCTTAGTTAGTAATTAACACCAGAGATTCCCTCCGGTTAAATGGTTAATATTCACAGGTCTGCTTGCAACTTTAAAAGCTACAAGAGTCAGGCTACACATGTAAGCCTGAAGCAACATTTTCCATGTCAGCCTAGTGAATGTCACAATAATTGTCACCATTTAGTATGGCCTTACTGGAAGTTAAGTATGTGAAATAGAGATAAGCCAATATTACCATGTTTTAGGAGTCAGAGCGCATGCAGTGGGCACTGGACAGCAGTATCCCAGTGTGAAGAATAAAAAAAACTGCAGCAAAAGTCCATAAGAGATGGCGCTGACCTTGCAAGGAGAGACACTTTCTCACGGAAGATTAATGTGATAATGAGTTAATGGTTGGATGGATCAATAAGGGATGACACAGTGCATTAATAATTAGTAGGTGAGTGAGTTCATGCACAAACAACTGAATATGTTAGTGCATGAATGGAGGGCTAGATGAATGGACATGTGAGTGCATGGATCGATGTAGATAGGTTATACAGATCTTGCACAACCCTTAGACAGCAGCAGCAATAATGTTACAAAAATGCCAAGAATTACCAATATTTTAAAACTACAGTCATTAAAGCAGGACTGGGCAACATAGTACCAGGAACTCGAGCAGATATAGGAAAAATACTATCATTGTGCTAGTGAAAGCAAGGCACCAAGGTATCGCATCACTATGGCAAGAGTATCTACAATATGTCCAAAGTTTCCATGAAGGTGCAACTGCAAGCATCGCATGCAAGCGGGTAACACCACACCAACAGAGTCTGTGAAATGCCAAGCATTAACACCATGAAGCATGTTAGGATATGCTCTCTGTAATCTTAGTCTATATCTATATGTGCCCTGTTACTCAGTAATCCTTACTGAATGTCCAGATGTGCACCATCACTCATGATGTGAATACTGATAACCTTTTCAGACATGTACTCATAAATCTAAAGTGCCTGCCAGGACCTATTCCATTACTTTGAAGTGAATGAATGATGAATGATTACGTATTTGTATCGCGCATGGCTACCCGAAGGCATCCCAGCGCTTTAGACAACGTTCATTCACCAAGATCAGACAAACAACAGGGTTTTCAACGACTTCCTGAAACTAAGATGGTTGCTTTCCATTCTGAAATAGAGTGGAAGATTGTTCCAGAGTCTTGAGGCCAGTAGGGAGAAGCGTCGGCCACCCATACACACTTTTCTCATTTTTGGAATTGAGAGGAGATTCTTATTAGAGGATCTTAATTCCCGCTTAGGAAGGTAAGGGCAGAATAATGATTGTATCAGTAAGGGTGCTTTTTTGTGAATTACTTTATGGACCGTGACAAGGGTTTTAAATTCATTTTCAAAGACCACAAAGGTCCTATCAGACAGAAAGGAGTGCAGCCACTGTAGTGCGCGGCCCGAGACACCAACTTCCTCCAGCCTGTGAAGCAGAGTGGAGTGGTTTACGGTGTCGAAGGCCGCGCTGAGATCTAATAATATTATGGCCGCATGATTCCCACTGTCTACAATCTTCCTCGCTTCCTCAACCACTGCAATAAGTGCTGTTTCAGTGCCTTGATTTCTCCTAAACCCTGTATGCGTAGTATGAAAAAGGTTGTTATCCTCCAGGAAAGTAGCCAATAAAGAATTGACATACTTCTCTGTGAGTTTACTGACAGTGGGCAAAAGAGAGATAGGGCGATAGTTTGCCCAGTCTTCCGGGTTAAGGTTGGGTTTCTTCAGCAGGGCCTTAACTTTAGCCTGTTTCCAGGTTGGCGGCACCTGACCTGAAGTCAAAGAGGCGTTGATCACCTCCTGGATGACTGGTGCCACAGTGTCTGATACCAGATTTAATATGGTGGGGGGTGCAGGGTCATTCGGGGAGCCTGATTTTAAGTTCCTTAAAAGGCACTGAGTAGTGGGGTGGTCTAAAGGAGCAAATTCATTAAGTTGGATTAGAGCCGTGTGGGGTACCGGGGGGGTCAAGTAGGAAAGTTATGAAAAGATGAATATATGGTAACTACTTTGTTGAGGAAGAATTTGGCAAGTTCCTCGCAACGTACCTGGGCAAGTCCTGGGTCTTCAATTGGGGCAGGAGGGGTGACCAAAGATTTAAAGATGTTGAAGATTTCTCTTGGGGAATTGGCAGCCATGCTAATCTTGGTCTGAAAGTAGTTAGATTGGGTGATTTTAATCTCCTCCTTATACTTTTTCAGGGCAAGTTTATAATTGGGCTTATCACTTTCGGAGTAATGTTTTTTCCACTGTCTTTCCTGTTGCTTGCAAGCAAGCTTTAATAAATTCAAATCAGGCGTGTACCAGGCCTTCTTGTTCTTGCCACTTCTATGGGATAATTCCATCTTCGGAAGGGAAAGATCCAAGGAGGCCTCCACCCACAGGTTGAAGGACATATCAGCTTGCAAAGGGTCAGAGGAGATTTTGGGTAGAGTGTTTAGATTAGTATCCCAAGTTTCAATGGGGAGTTTAGACCACATCCGGCAGGACTTTTTCATGAGTTTAGCATGTACAGGTTGATTCTGGGAGGACATGGAAAACAGTAGTAGTGAGTGATCAGACCACGGGATCCTAATCACATTGTCATAACTAAGGGACTCGACGTTGGTGTAACAATGATCAAGGATATGTTCTGCAGAACGTGTTGAGTCCGTGACTAAATGTTTCAAATGAAGAACTTCCGAACCGGTGGTCAATTTTATAGAGGCCTGTGCATCAACTTCCTCTGCGTGGATGTTAAAGTCTCCCAAGATGGTGAAATTGGGGTAGATGCTAGAATAGTTAATAGCTGTGCAAGAGAGATCTTCACAGAATTGACAGTATGGGCCGGGGGTCTATAGAGCAGAATTCCCAAAAAAGTGTTAATGGGAGAAAAAGAGATGGCAAATTTAAGACTTTCAGCTCCAGAAATAGAAAGATTTTCAAATCGACACCCAAGGGTGTTCCTATAAATAATGGCAATCCCTCCCCCTCGATCATGAAGACGATCGTGTCTGTGCATAGCATAATTGGGAGGTAGAGCCCGTACAATGTCCGGTTGGGAGCTATCATTTGTCCACGTTTCCGTGAGGAAGAGTACATCTAGATCTCGTTCCTCCACTAACATAGCGAGCTCAGTCGCGTGTTTGGGTAAGGAGCGGCAGTTGAGTAAAGCCAAATGGAATTTATCAGCACCGACCCCTATGCGGTGTAAATTTTCAGGGAAGAGATTATAACTGCATCCAGTGCAGAGGTTAGGGGCACAAGTGTGAGTACCCAACAAGATACAGTTAGGAGAAAGAAGAGTATTCAGAGCCATCAACTCATTCTGGCTGTATGTAATAACAGGTCTGACCTGTGTTGTGGAGGGTAGCATTGTGGCCCCTGGTCCCGGTCTGGCCCGGACGGGCACAGACGGGCTTTCCTTAGGCGCTCCTTTGGCGCGATTTTGGCGCATCCGCAAAGCGCATCCGCAAAGCGCGTCCGCTGCGCGGAGAAAGTACGTATGGTTAAATACTAGCGCTGAGTGCCTTGTGCCTCAGAAGCTAGACTGCACCCTGCCCTGCTCAGCAACCTGGGAGATCCCTCCCTAAGATGGCCACCACGTTCTTGTACTTGCCTCCTAAGATCGAGGCTGGACTGAGCCCTCAATCGGCGCAGTCAGTCAAGTAAGGGATATTTTAAAAGTGCTACCCAGGCTAAAGAAATAAAGTAACACAAGATATAACAATTTTTAAAAAACGAACTGATGTGAAGTTCAGAGTGTGCTGGGGCAGTGTGTGTCTCCCGGCTTCCGCCTCAGGAGAATGACCGTGTCTCGCGAGCAAAAACTAATTCCTGGTTAAATACTAGTGCCGAGTGCCTTGTGTCTCAGAAGCTAGACTGCACCCTGCTCAGCAACCTGGGAGATCCCTCCCTAAGATGGCCGCCGCGTTCTTGTACTTGCCTCCTAAGATCGAGGCTGGACTGAGCCCTCAATCGGCGCAGTCAGTCAAGTAAGGGATATTTTAAAAGTGCCACCAAGGCTAAAGAAATAAAGTAACACAAGATATAACAATTTTTAAAAAACGAACTGATGTGAAGTTCAGAGTGTGCTGGGGCAGTGTGTGTCTCCCGGCTTCCGCCTCAGGAGAATGACCGCGTCTCGCGAGCAAAAACTAATTCCTGGTTAAATACTAGCGCCGAGTGCCTTGCGCCTCAGAAGCTAGACTGCACCCTGCTCAGCAACCTGGGAGATCCCTCCCTAAGATGGCCGCCGCGTTCTTGTACTTGCCTCCTAAGATCGAGGCTGGACTGAGCCCTCAATCGGCGCAGTCAGTCAAGTAAGGGATATTTTAAAAGTGCCACCAAGGCTAAAGAAATAAAGTAACACAAGATATAACAATTTTTAAAAAACGAACTGATGTGAAGTTCAGAGTGTGCTGGGGCAGTGTGTGTCTCCCGGCTTCCGCCTCAGGAGAATGACCGTGTCTCGCGAGCAAAAACTAATTCCTGGTTAAATACTAGCGCCGAGTGCCTTGCGCCTCAGAAGCTAGACTGCACCCTGCTCAGCAACCTGGGAGATCCCTACCTAAGATGGCTGCCGCGTTCTTGTACTTGCCTCCTAAGATCGAGGCTGGACTGAGCCCTCAATTGGCGCAGTCAGTCAACTAAGGGATATTTTAAAAGTGCCACCAAGGCTAAAGAAATAAAGCAGAAGTCTTGTCTGCATGCACACATTTGCACCATCGCTCATTAATACAAAGTACCTATTCAGATTTACACCTTTCTTCAGAAATTCTAGTATGTACAGATAGGCCCGACATCCTCCTTATTCAGTAATTATTAGTTCATGTTTACTTTAACCACAATCACTTCCCATTAATTTGATGCCAGCCTAATTAGTGATTACTGATACATGCACTATCATTCCAAAACTTGATAGCATGACATCACACCTTTTATTAGCTTCCCATGAGTCCCCCTCAAAAGTGGGTGAGGACATTGCTACAGAATGTATTTGGATTTCATTCCACTGTCACAGCTAGTGAAAGATAAGTACGTTTACAATTAGCAACTGAAAAATATTCGTCAGGAACTTGTGCCACCCATTGTTAGCTCAATGTTGGAGTTGTCTGGAATATGTAAGTCCCATGTGCCCCTGGTATCATTTCAGATGTCCTGTTTTCCCAGTGGATCACGGACCCTTGACAGGTGCCCACAACTGACTCCAGGGTGTGGGGAGTAAGTGTTCAACCAGCGTATGTGATCGTGGCGACTACAGAGGAGGCAGTCCCTTGCAGCAGCTGCAGCTTTAGAAATGGCATAGCAACCAGACACAAAACTACAAAGTGTTGCACTAATTGGCTCTTCAGCGGTTGTTTTAGTAACTGCATCAAGGCTGTTGACTCTGAATGAGTCAGCCATACTGGATTGAATGCCCAAAGTATGTTGGAGTGCTATATAAGTACATGAAACATTCTGCAGCATGGTGATTAAAACACTTATAATGAGTATTACTGTCCATGGAAACATTATACACATCAAAAGCAACTACATGATTCGATGAAGTCCCATGTAAATAACTGGTTGTTCACATTTATGGAAATGCGTGCATGTCCTTCTTCAACACCAAAGCAGTCCTCCAAGCTGCAATGCAGTCTTGTGGCAGCAAAGTCCAGCATTGTTCTGTTGAGTGTTTCTAGAGGTCCAATTTTCATACTTGGGGCCAGCCTTTGTGGGGTGACTTCCCATACTACCTCCACATCTGGTTCTGGAAATTGTTTAGCCTGTCAAGTTTCAAAACTGTGTGAGGATTGCGAAAGGTAGGACAGGCCTTGTTTCGGATTATTTTGCTGTAGGCAAAGGCCTTTTAAGTGTATGTGGTGCTGGGTACAGCCTGTCACCACTCATCCTGCCAGGAAAGCCAATCCTGTCCGCACATGAGCCTCCTTTTGAGTTACTGTCTGTAAATAATACATAAACTCCAGCAGCAGAACCATTCACAGTCATGTGACCGGGACACTGGACGAAAAGTATATTTGGTTGGGAAAATGCCAACTTTCTAAAAGGTGTAATATAAACAAAAAATCTAGCTCCTTGATTTTAGTGCTGACTCAACAGAAGAGGACCAATAACAACATTTTCATTAGCCCTTGTGATTTATTCACATCTTCGCCATAATTCACTTGTTATTTATAATATTTTTCAAACAAGTCATCTGAAGGGCAAACTTTTCAACAATGGTCATTGACAGAGAAACAATAATCATGATAACATACACTTTGGGTTCACAAACTTAAACACTGCATTAGTGAAAATAAATTGAAAATAGTCAATTCTATGACCAGTCCATCATTTAAAAAATAGCAATATACGGCGGAAATAACGAATATCACATTGAAACAGTCTTCTCCTGCCAGTATACACTATGAGTGCGTCTACTTGTAAATATGTACATTAGAGGAACAGGCTGTCTGGCGGTATTTCCAATATAAAGTTGATTTCTAGCGGATATTCTTTCACCAGACGCTAGGCCAAGCATTTCGTACCCCTTTGGCATTAATGGGGTTATCCTCAGGACCAAGACTGTGTCGATTCTGTGAACAGTAATTTATAACATTGTATTATTCACCTTGACTAACAAACCTCAACCTCTTCTCTCCACCTTTCAATAGTGACAATTTTAAGTACCTCTATTTTTTCTAGTCGCTTGTTTTGTCCCGAGTACTGCTTGTGAATCACTTCCTTTGAAGCCAACTGACATTTTTCAATTATGCATTCCTATAAATTCCATTATGCACAGTGATTACCATCCTGAATAACATAGTTGGTAGTTAAAATATTTCTTATATTCATGTCTTATTTACTAATCAATGACATCTTAACATTACCTCAGCACTCATTGTGTTTTATATTCTCTGTTGTCATACTTTTTTAAGCCAAGAACACTTCATTGTAGATGTTTCTTAAGGACTGTAAGACTGTGGACTGTAACAGTTTTGATTCCTTCCATCTAAGCATTTGAGTAGCGGTCCTGGTATGTTTTACCTACATTAATTTAAACAGGACAACCATTCATTGATTAAAAACTTGCCTTCTGAGTCCGGCATACATTTACTTAATTTTGCTTTCATCCGTGTTGAACACCGACTGGTGAATAAATTGGAGTTTCTGAAGCCGAAGTTAATTAAATTCCGTGTTGTTTGAACATGGTCAACACCGGCCTCTGAATGAGTCGGCATTAAAATATGATGTCCTCAGTTAGCCATTAAGGCTCAATGAATCAAGCATCCTTTCAACACTCAAGGCTTCATGATATCTGTTGATCACCAAAAGCCTAAGTGGTCATATTGATGCTTGCTGGTTCTTGTAGTAGTAATGTATACATATGTTGTAACAATTCCAGATCTGTGGGACTCATCCACATTTAAACATTGTTTCTACTTTAATTTGTAGTTCATTGCATAAAAGTGTCCCAGTACAGATTTTTGGGGATTTTTTCTTTTTTTTAATTGTTCATGCTCCCATAGTGTGCTGAGCTCTGTCATTTTACTTAGTCCCTGTATCACTGTGTTAAATCTCATAATTGAATACGCTTCTTTTCGAATCATAAGAATTTCAGGATCACCTCCTCTTGGATTTGGCTTAATTACGCTTAGAACAGTCCACTTAACGTCTCTTTTTGTGTGTCTCATTTCGTTAAAATTGATTAACCATACGTGCTACTGTAATCTTATTTTTAAGTTGTGAGCGATGCTGGACAACCCTCTGCTTCACTTCTTGGTTTGTTTTTCCTATGTAAATTTTTTAACACAGGCAATTTATTGGCCATATGTATTCTTTGTTTTGCAATTGGAGACTCCCTTATACCTCCATTGTACTAGGCCATCTTTAAAGCTAGATCCTTCAATAGTAGAGCTGCAAACGGTGCAGTTGGCACATTTTTGGTGACCTTCAACAGGTTTTAAATTAAATTGTCTGATCTTGCTTGTTGATCATTACTGGCTCTAATTATTTCTTGGACAATTCTGGTAATGTTCCTCATGGCAAGTAATGGCAGTTCAAGACTGCTTTCCATGTTTTTAATAAGATGCCATTTATTCTGGAATATCTTCTTAAAGTCGTTGATTTGTTGGCAAAACGTGGAAACACATACTAATCTGCCCATCGAAGGTTTAGGTTTCTTTGTCAATAGATGTTATCTTGGTGTGAACCACACCCTTTTCATAGAGTGCTTAAATAAGTAGCCTCTTTCTCCTAGGTTTTCTTTTAACACCTGGCCATGTAGCTGCTAATCTTCCTTCTAAGTACAGTTGCGTTGAATTCTTAAAAATTGCCCATATGGCAGATTGTCTTTCAAATCGTGGGTGAAAGCTCTTGTTGTGTAAACCGATGTTCTTATCTGCACCAACTGCATTACTCAGGATGGTAATCAATGAGCTTAATTGAATTTACAAGGATGCATAATTGAAAAATGTCAGTTGGCTTCCAAGGAAATGATTCACATCCAGTACTCGCTAGCAAAACAAGTGACCTGAAAAATAGAGGCACTTAAAATTGTTACTATTCAAAGTGGAGAAACAAGGTTAAGGTTTGCTAGTTTAAGTTGAATAATACAATATTATAAATTACTGTTCACAGAATCATCTTCTCAATCTTGGTCCTGAGGAGTACCCCATTATTGCCATAGGGGAACAAAACACATTGGCCTAGCGTCTGGGGAAGATTATCGACAAGACAATACGTGATAGTGGAAATGTTGTCAGACAGCCTATTCCTCTAATGTGCATATTTATGAGTAGTGGGCCCCATAAGTGTATACTGGAAGGAGAGTATTGTTGCATTGGGCTATTTGTTATCTCCACCGTATATTGCTATTTTTGAAATGGAATTGTCAATTTTTATTTTTATTTTCACTGATGCACTCTTTAAGTATGTGAACCCAAAGTTTATGTCAGTATCATTATTGTTTTTCTGTCAATGAACATTTTTGAAAGGTTTGCCCTTCAGATGACTTGCATGAAAAATATTATAAATAACTCAAGTGAATTATGATGAAGATGTGAATAAATCACAAGGGCTAATGAAAGTTAGGTTATTGGTCCTCTTCTGTAGAGTCAGTACTAAAAACAGAGAGCTAGATTTTTTGTTTATATTACAATATTAGGAGGCCTACTATAGTTGCCATTAAGGGCCCAACCCCTTTCTTAAACTTTCTAAAAGTGGCATTTTCAGAATTGTAACTTAAAATCCAACTTTATCAATAAAGGATTTTAACATACAAATAATGTGAGTGTAAACAGCAGATCTTTACCTGCACCCAATTTAAAGTTAGCACGTATTAAACATAATAAGGTAACCCAGTGTTAGAGATAGGCCTTACATCAGTGAAAAAGGACTTTAGTGCAGTGCCAGAGCATGTACAACCTAAATACGTATGCCCTTCATTTTAAATACAATGCACCCTACCCTATGAGCCTTTAGGATCTACCTTAGGGGTGACTTATAAGTGGAAAGGTTTAGGTCTCGCAAAAAATAATTTATCAGGTTGAAAAGCAATTTAAATCTGCACTACAGGGTGTAGTGGTGGGCTTGAGACATGTTTTATAGTGCACAATGAGTGCTCTGGCCCACTAGTAGTAGCTAATTTACTGGCCCTGGGTACATGTAGTACCATCTGCTAGGGTCTTACATGTAAACTAAATGTGCAAGTTAGGTGTAGGCCAATTTCACCATGTTTGAAGGACAGAGCACAAGCACTTTAGCACTGTTTAGAAGTGGTAAAGTGCACAGATGCCTAAAGCCAACAAAAGTGAATACAGCAACTGGAGGAGTGAAGGAAAAAAGGTTGGGAGGAATACCATGTCAAAGATGTCAGGTCTAATACATCTCCTCTAACTTCTCCCCAAGTCTAAATGATTTAGCATCTGATTTAGGATTGTAAAGTGCTCTAATTGGCCTAGAATGTACCTAAAATCATTGAGGATTCAAAAATCCTACTGCGACACCAAGCTGCAGCAGTGCTTTCACCTGCCTCTTTTCCAAATATGGTAGGGCCCAGCCCCAATACCCTTGTGACGGAGCTGTCATTGGTAGGAATCTTGTGTAGGACTAACATACATTGATGAAGTAAGCAAAGCTGACGGAATGAAAAATTCTACTCAGGCCTATTCATTTCTTCCTCCGAAGGGTTGAATGCCTTGTAGACAGAACGAGTGATGCACCCAACCATCTTTATGGCATCCATTTGTCCAATAACTTGATGGTCCAGCCTTGCCGCCCTATGCTCCTATGTCTGCATGTGTGTGGTTTGTTACTCTGTAAGGGGGTGGGGGAGTACCTGCATGCGTGCATGTGTGGTTTTGCTTGCTCTATGCACATGGGTGGCATTATATTTTTATCTCTGTGCACATGGGTCACCAAGTGGTTCTATTTTATGTGTGATATCCCCAGTGTGATCTCTCTAGGATGTTATGTTGGCTGTGCCACACTATATGCAGTTGAAATGTACTAATTAATATCAGCAATAGTGTGTTTGTATTATCGTCTGACTGTGAATTAACTACACAGACTGTTTTAGTTGCCTTGTTTGTTTTTTCCTTAGTGTGTCAGTTGACATCGGCTGGTGTCCTGCTGTTAACACTTTTTTAAAAAAAAATCAAAAATTGTTTATTACAAAATAAATCTGTCCGGCTGGACTAAGAATATAGTGTCTATTTAGCCTATATTTATTTGATACATTTGCTTTGTCTAGGGACCACTGTCCTGTTTATAGGCTTCTTTCCCACAGCACAGGACAACTCCAGACTCAGCAAAAATATAACAGATCATACAGGGACATCAGTAACCCTTGACCCTGAATTTTGTAATTCTGTGATACTACTGCAATGCACTGTTAATATGCCTTGTGGAGAACTAAAATTCTGTTTGCACAGCGTTGCAGAGAACCTCCTACTTATAGCTAAATGCGTCTTAAATGACTGTGAATGCCTCCTCCTCAAATGCATCCATCTGCATGTGATAGCAGACAACTTTCTTGTCAGACCGCAAGTATTTCAAAGGGAAAAAGTCCCCCCATGTGTGTCACGACGGTGATGATAATTAGAGCAACTTTGATGAAAGAACTGGTAGGGCACCTCTCACTACCTTGACTGTGCACAGACAGGCCTCAACTGAAAGATTATTGTTTACCCTTCATTTTCAAAACTCAAATTCGGAAAGCACAGTCCGGTCTGACATCTTTAAGTATGTAGACGGGTCTCCAACTGCAGCAACGAGAGAGAGGGTGGGAGGGGGTTAAAGAGAGAGAGAGAGTGGAAAATAGAGGAAGATGATTGATAGAGGGTTACTAAGAGAGAGGGAGGATGAAATGGGGGAGAAGAAGGGGAGAGAGAAGGAGAGGTGTGAGCCAGACTGCGAGGTGAGGCTGAGCTAAAGATGTTCGAGCTAGAGGCAGAAGGGATTGCAAGAGAGGGAGAGAGAAGAGGCTGACAGAGTATGAGAATGATAAAGATAGAGAATGGGGTGCAGAAAATGAGGGGCGGGTGTGATAAAATGGAAGGAAGAAGGCAAGACAGAGGGGAACGATAGAAAATGAGCAAGCGAGGGAGAATGCAGGAGAGATACATGGTGAGAACGAGGGAGAAGTTTTAACTGCAGAGTTCTGGGGTAGTAGTAGTGTCAGCCATTGTTGTGATGTAGTGCGTGGGATTGGTCTGTGTGTAGCATGTGGTAGTAGCGGAAATCTTATCTTAATTTAGGGTGGGTGTGGTCTGTCTGTGTTTTGGTGCAGGGCGTCAGTAGTAATGACGCATATGAGGCAGGAGTCCGAATAGTGGGATTGCACTCTCAAATTTACTTGAAAGTGCACCATTTACCCACTCTTTTTATCAAAATTTTCTCTACACTCGCTCGCCGCAGTGAAGTACGACTATTCGTTTACGCCTCACCACTTTCAAATGTCACCAGCTGCCACTGCACTAAAGTGACGGATATCCTGTATGCCATATTACAAGTTCCATTGTATCCTATGGAACTTGTAATACTGCAGACGGGATAGCTGTCACGTTTGTGACGGAGTATCCCATCCACTAAGATTGCAATCAGGCCCTTTGTCTGCTCTTTAGGGTGACAGTTGGTATGTTTTTCCTTAGATGAACGCAACAGTAATTTCGCAGGTCAAATAGGGCTGTACAGTAGTAGTTTTTTCATTTATGCAAAAAAATGCATGCTGGTTAATAGATTTTCGGGTTGATAGGAAAATATGTTTAACTGGACTGGTGCCATTACTTTTCCTATGCAATAATTAAGGCAGTGCTTGGCGCAAACACCACTTGCCACTGTAGCATAAAAATAGATTTCTGGATGTGGTATTGCATGACAAGTATGTTTGTACATCTATATTCTGTTGCCTTATGTTGTGTTGGAGATGTATCATGTTGTTGCTCGTGCTATTTCGTAATGGCAAATACTGTTTGGGGGAATCTGCTTTTATTATTTACTCCTTCAAAAGCACAGTTTTAGTTTTACTTATGCAATTAGCTGCTTTTTTTGGAGTCCTAAATCAACGAAGACATATGATTTACACCAGTTATGGTCAAATTGTTGAGGCTACAATATCTCTGTTTTTTTGTTTATTATATGATTAATAGTAATAAGGTTAATAGACCACCGCTTAGACAGGAAGCTAGATTTGTGCCAACTTAAAGTACCTTTTAAGATGCTATTTAACGAGTAACTGGAAGTGTTTGTTTCCGTAAAATGATTCATGGTGTTCTGAACCCACTCCTCCAGTTTCTGGGTTTATCTTATTTGAGTGAAATTGGGAAAATCTTGAGGACTGAGTCAGAATTTGGTGGATGGGATACCCCATAACCAGATCAGGTATGTGCTCAGCCTTGTGAATTGGGCCCTTAACTAGCTGAATGATAGGCTCAACAAGGTGTGGAAAAGCGTGTCCCTGGCCATCAATATAGCCTCCTTTTCAGGTATGTAGACACTGACATGCCTTGAAGAAGTCCAGGTAGTGAGAGACTGGCTAAGCGGTAAGTTCTGTCACTGTCAAGGGGAGTCGGGACCACAGTGATCTTCCTATTGTTCATTATGCCTCCTGTAATTCTTTCAGCAACAGAAACGACAAATGCATGGAGATCATTGCAGCCTTGCTGGGTGCAAACTGTATATAATTCAGTGTCTGTACATCTCTTTGATAAATATACTGCTAAGGTGCTGTATTAATATTCATTGAGTAACTTGGCTAACTTTAGTACCCCAATATGTGAATGTGTTTCTTTTTACAAAAAAAATGTGTCCTTCCGACTTTGATTGACGTGTTCAAGGTGTTTATTTGTCATTAAGTTTTAGGCACATAAAACTAAGACGATTCTTCAGAGACAATCAAAATGGTGTTTATGTAATGCATTATTGCAGGTTGTTGTGTTGTACTGTAGTTATTTTGCTGAATTGTTTTCTTGCTCTGTGCCCTAGTTGAGCTAGTTGCTTGGTCTTTTTTCATTGTGTTAGGTGCTGTTATTTACTTTAGAGACGTCAACACATTCTGCAATATTTCCAGCTAAAGGGGTACTTTCCTTTACAATCCCAGTGACAAACTACTATTTACAGCTATCTATGATGGTAAAATATCACTCCTGCGGCTCCTCAGCAGTATAACATGTCAGTCAGTCCCAAACTGTGGCAAATACCTGCCTTAGTTTAGCGCCTCCAGTCATCCGCGGCCCGTGCAGGTAAGAGTGGTGGGGGTGTGGCCTGGTTGGGGGGAGAATTCAATAGACGACCATGAGGCAACATTAAATAAATAATTAATTCTTCCTCTTCTTCGTCTGTAAAAATGCCCCGCCCTCGGCCCCACCGCTCTTACCTGCAATAGCTGCGGCTGCTTCCAGTGCTCATGTCATGTGATTTGGTCCATTGGGAGCTGCTGGTGTTGCACATCCCACTGCACAGTGATGGCTTTGCCTCCTGAGACTATGTTCCATTTCAAACCACGTCATAAGTACCCAATGCTACATGAACGTTTCTGATATTTTGTTTTTCGTCTTATTTTGTGATGATGATGATTATCAACGTTATCATAATCATCTTCAGTGGTAGTAATATTATTAATGTTACTATAAAAACAAAACAAAAAATAATAGTAACAGCAATATTTATTATTATTATTATCATCATCAATATCATTATTACAATAACAACAATAACAAGAAAACAATACTAATATTATGATTATTGTTAATAACAATAATTGTGGTAATAAGAATACTAATAATAATACGAAGAATAAGAGTAAGAATAAATTCCTAACAGCATGTTCACTTACATTTGCTTTATTTCACATCTATAAAGGTACTACTCGGAAAATGATAGCAAATTGTCGGCTACGGTTTCTGTGACAGTGACAAGTGAGAAAGTCACACTGTTCACTAAAATGCTAGGTTGCCATGACCACTGCTGAAAATCGGAGTGAGTTGTTTCTCCATTTGCAAATTTCTCGTAAAACCTTTGAATCTTCATCTCATAATTAGCTCCCGGAGCCCTTCTTCTAGGCTAGTAATTATTGGGAAAACCTGTGTGGTCATTCTGCTCAAAAAGTATTTCAGTTTTACTTCAGCAGAAACGCACAGAGTATAACATATCGATGATTCTTTCACAAAGCTTGAGAGTTTGTTCTTAATTGTGACGCATTCCCTACATTTTCAGACAGTAAATGCTTATCCCATTCTCAGGCAGAAAAATCCTGTTTTCGTTCAAGTGTAGACATTACAAAGAGAGATTAGTAGCCTCGCACTTTAGAACTGTCATTTTAACGTGACATAGGCTTTTAACATTCTACGGTAAGTGGTCAGAAGCCGCTCTATGCATTCTTGTGAAAAGAGGCACTAAAGCCATACGTTTGAGCTGTTTAAAAAGCAATAATCTGCGCTTTTCTCATTTTGATCGCCCACTGACATCCTGCCTGTCAGATTCACTAATGACCCCGGTGTAACTGCCTCGTTCACCTTTCAAACATTGGTGAAAGAGGGTGCTCTGCTGGGTGTCATGAAGACACCGTTTTTGTTAAATCGAACAGGATGACTTTGCAAAAATAAACTAAAACTCAAAAAAGGCAAAATGTAATGACAAGTGCATGCGCAAGCAAAATCTATCTTCGGGGTAATAAATAGTTGCAAAAAGATAAATCTCCCACCGCTCTCCTCTCAATCTCTCTCACTTTCTCTTCCTTCTCGCGTGCTCTCTCGCTCTCTCTCTCTCTCTCACACAATTTCTTTCTCTAGTTCTTTGGTTTTTCTCATTCTTTCATTCCAGTTCGGCACAATTCATTTTGCATGATTAATCGTTTAGTGCTTGCTGCCAATTGGTTTTTAAAAACTGCTATTGTAATCTATTACATACATTTTTAAATTCGGGAATATTCTGCAGCCTTTCCTGACTGCGTGGTGTCTTCCAGGTACTTGTACAACAGTGGCGGCCTCTATGAACAAAGGGTGGTGAGGCGGGTAGAGGTAACACAGGGGGGGGGGAGCGTGCGAGAGAGGAAGCACAGGGGTGGGTCCTGGGGCGGTCACGCAAAGGGGGGAGTTAGAAATAATATATATATATTTTAATTCTGAGCTTTAGATACTGGCCATCTCCAGCATTGCATCATGCCGCTTCTCCTCTTCCATGTCCCAGCAGCCCCTCGGACAGACTCCCATCCAAATCCCGAGCAGCATCACAGGATTTCCCTGAGCGGGCTAGTAAGATGCTCCACTCAGATCAGGGTGTCTGTGGGGCTTTGCATGGTTTAGCAATTACAAGGTAAAGCAATGCACTGCATGGCACTACCGTGAGTTACTTTGGGTCAAGTAGGGGTTATATGGGTGGAGCATGGGTGTTACCATGCATCCACCCATGTACTGTGATGCAAACCCAAATGCTCGTAAACCTGGGTTTGCACCAAAAGGGTGACCCTACCTGACAGAGGTAAACAAGGAGAAATATTTTTATTCTACATGTACTGCAATCTGCTGGGGTGTAAGCCCTGGTCAAGCAGCCACCAAAATGCCTTTGAGATTAAGGCACAAGCAAAGCCCAAATTAACCTATGCACACCCCTTAGTAGCTCGGCACAGAACAGTCAGACTTAACTTGTGTAAGCATATCTGGAACACGTCAAACCGAAAAACAGTGACAACACACCTTAAAAGAAGCCAACAACAGACTTAGAAAAATAGTCATGTTTGATAAATAAAACAAGACCAAAATGACAAAAATCGAGCTTGTAGAACCGGAGATAGGAATTTTAGGATTTTTAGTGAAAATATCACCAAAAAGCAAGAAGTGACAATTTGGGATATCTGATCACTACAGACCGGGTCAAAGTCACTAGTTCAGGCTGGCTGTGATGGAGCGTGAGCTTACTTCAGGGACCCATTAGGCCAGCTGAACAGAGTACCTTAAATCCTGATTGCGGAGTCTTTCGTGGATCTACGTTGAAGCGATGCGTCAGTTCCAAAATGCAGCGAGGCTGCGATTTTCCTATTGCATTTACATCGAGGATCCCTTCAACGGGGTTTGCAAAGCAAATTATTGCACTAGGGATGCAACGCGCAGCTAGCGATGTATTGGTTTAGAAGAGCATGCATTCACCATACAAGAAAGAAATTAATATAACTAACTATGTCCTTCATTACCGAAAAAGTTAAAGAGACAATTATTCAATGTTTTAAGCATTTGTACCCAAACTGATCCACTCTCATGTTCACATATTCATTGGATTTTTCACTGTTCATGGTATAGGCGGAATTTCACAAACAGAGCACCTAAGCACAAGCTTACAAATTAGCATTTTTTTGGTTGCTTGGTAAAGTGTGAGGTCAGATATTTAAAAACGAAGGGGCATATAATCTAGCAATGGCGAAAAAGCTCGCCTGCGCAAGCTATCATCATTTTATGTATCGCACAGTTTCCCGGATGCTTTTCGCATTTTTTTAACGTATTATCAACACGGTGGTAACATGCAATAGTTTCCGGGAAACAACGCGAAAACTCCGGCTAACACGCAATAGGAATTCATGCGATAGCTTGAATCTGCGCGTTAGCGGTGCCTTAGGCACAATAGTATTGCAGCTAACATGCCAATAGCATCCAATATCACCTATTGAACACCCTGTAAAACCTGATCTGTGGCACAAGATCACTGGCACAATTAGTCTTGCACTTTGCAGCAGTACCACATTGTGAGGACCTGTTATGTGATGGGGTGGCGTGTTTGTTGTAGTGCACCCCCTTACAACACCACGCCACATTCTTGTACATGAGCTGCAGAAATAGGCTGGCTTACATGCACATACATACTTAGGGCTATCAATGCTGTACCTTTTTGGTGTCTGTGGCTCCACAGATGGAGATCAGGCCTAGTGTCCCTTAGGTACCCCCATGTATAGGCATGTTTAGTCTGGTTTTTATCAGGTGTTAAAATCCTGTGATTTTTGGGGATTAGCGTGACTTTTTTTTATCACTGCACAACTTTGGTAATACAGGAAAGTGGTGTTAGCGAGTTTTAACATGTACATTTTGGTTAGAAATGCTTACCATGCATGTCATTAGCGATAAATATCGCTGACATGCAAGGCGATAGAAAATGTGAGAGCTAGCGCATGAAAGCTTGCGCTAACGCATGTTAGCGCAGGCTTGCTAATAGGGCGATAAATATATCACCACTTTATTGGCAAACAGTGTTGCAAAAGCGGCGATATTGCCCTTGATAATATGCCCCAATCATTTTGAATGATCTCCAAAATCCATACACAGTCCTAATTATACATTGTGTATCCACATTTTGTATCCATGTTGCGTTTTGGGCCGTTTCCTGTCACGGGCACTATGCCTACCCACACAAAAAGACACACAATTGATGGACGTAATGCAGAACAAATCAAGGCATTCACCCCCATTCAAGAGAGCTGGATTAAATCCATCATTCTTTTGCTCACCATGCCACCCCAGTTTAGACCCGGTCATATGCATATCAGTCTTGACCCTGTGCCTCATGGGAACAGTCCAGCCCGAACTGCCAAGCCAGGTCCTCCCTTGACCGGAAACAAGCATCCTAGGACCAGTTTTGGGGTTTTACCCCTCTTCAGCCAGGATAGCTTGATTCCAGTGGCGGAGGGATCCCAGGACCCACGTCTGGGCATACCTGGTGCACTTAGGGCGAGAAAGCAAAAGACACACAATGGATGGACGGAATGCAGAACAAATAAAAACATTCGCCCCCAGTCAAGCAATCTGGGTTAAATCCATCATTCTTTTGCTCACCATGCCACCCCAGTTTAGACCAGGCCATATGCAAATCAGTCTTTGCCTTGTGCCTCATGGGAGCAGTTCAGCTCGAACTGCCACCATTTTTATTGGGAGACTTAGGAAATGCTGTGTGGAACGAAGTTTGTGACTCTCCACAGTTCCAAAACTTTCCATGGCAGAAATTTGAGGAAAACGTATTTTTGTTAAAGTTTAAGGTTTGCAAAGTATGCTAAGTAAAAAGACCTGGTGAGGGCTATGCAACTCTCCCCACCCTGGTTCTCTTTTGGAGTCTTGCTTTCAAAAAATGTGCAAGTTTGTTAGGTTTCTGTAGGTGCCAGCTGAACTAGTGTGGTACTGAAAACTCTGGACCCGTGTTATAAACATCGTCGTATCATGACGATTTTGGTATCAGCAGACCGAGAATGACTAGAACACTATGCACAAGCATTTTCGTCATATTCGGGTGACGAAATCACCCTGAAATCAGAGTTTCAGTCTTGAACCCTCGGGTTCCATTTTGTGAACGGCAGCCATTTTGTGATTGCCCTCACATAGGCCCAATGACTACCCAAAAACGAGTCTGAAGGACACGTACACCTTTGCTGGCTCCTCTGTGACCTGGGCAAGCTGACTCCACTGCCTGAAGCCAAACCTGTTCGGCCAGTTCTTTTCCCAGTGGCCGAATGAGATTAGTATCAAGGCACAACATATCATAAACCTTTCCTCACACACAAACCATGCCTAATCTTACACACACCTGTCCCTGTTTCTTTCTTTATGACTTGCTTTACGAGGAGGAGGTGCCCGTTTTTATTGGGGGTCCCTCGATATCTGATGAAAATACTGGGCCTTGCCGGGTAATTGATTGTGGGCTGGACAAACTGAAATATGGGCTTGTCATCATGACTCTGCTTTTTCTTTGTAGTGAAAATATGTGAATGGTCAACTGTAAAATAAGGAATGTTTGCCTACAGCATAATATTTTGTATAAAAAGAGAAGGCTGGCTTTGTAAGGTTGAGCAGTCTCCTGAGAATATACACTGTGTTGTACTTCTAGGATACCTGTTACTGGCTGCAGCCAATAAATACGATCTTTGACTTCACCAAGAAGACTCTGTGTTTCTGTAGTCTGAAACAGGAAGGACTCGAAGTCTTAGGGTGTGTTCCCTGGCACCTCTGGGTTCTTAAAAACCCAGTACTTCAGTTGGCGCCCCACGTGGGGCGATTTCAGCGGTACCGGTCCAAGCCAGAGGTTCGTGAGGAGCTTCGTGTGAAAATTCTGGAGGAAGGCCGCCACTTCATCGACCCCTGTATGTCAACGTGGTCCGAAAGTCTTTGCTGCGAGGTTCCCCGCTTCCCGACGGCTACGAAGGACTGCTGCCCTGACTATTGCCCTGTTTTGGACCCTTGATGATTGGTAGAGCGAAACGATAGACGAGTCTTTTGGTGACGTCATCGATACCTCAGTTAAGTATGAGTGGAGCGTCTCCCAGTCCTTAGTTTGGTTCTTAGTTTGGGTATCCCCTTGGGATCTTTGATTTGGAACTTGCAAGTACCAAAGCTGAGGGACTCGTGTATTCATGACACTATCGTATTCGATAATCCTTTGAAGTTTGAAGCTAGACTAGAGAGCGAAGATGCCTGGTCTTAGCAGACTTGGAAATTTGTTTTGCCTTGGTTGTAATAGGGATTCCCGATTGGAGGACTCGTGTCCGGTTCCTCCGATTGGAACTCCAACCTATGAACTTTATGTGAAACATGGTGTAGGCCCCATCACATATAATGAAGTATGGATCCGATACACCAGGAAAGATGGTGTTTTTAAATGGCCCCAATATGGTAGTTTTGACACTGAGATTTTGGATAATCTGGAGGTTAAACTTTTTAAGAAGAAAGCCCGGCCGGCAATGTATGACTCTTTTCGCATTTGGCGCAAAGAAGCCAAACAGAGAGAAATTAAGTTAGCGAAGAAAAATAAACTAGAACAAGGTTTGTCAATGGTGCAAGCTGCTATAGCATATAGGGATAATGAAGAAGAGCAAGAGAGTGAACAAATGCTTAGGATCAGGAAGTTGGCGGTAGATAAGTGCTACCCAGTTTTGCCGCGTAAAGAACAGGAAGCAAAGGAAAGGAAGATCTTGAGAAAGATCCTTTAATGTCGCATCTCTTGAGTTCGCCACCCCCTTATGCACAAAATGCTACGGCACCACCGCCACCAGCTGTGGTTGCACAACACCCAGTTGTTGTGCCACCTGTGATTCCACCATAGCCAGCTCCCTTTCCGTTGGCTACTATTCCTTTTGCGCAGCCTCCTCAGGGGCCGCCACCTTTGCCTCCTTCTTCGTCTGCTACTTCTACGCCTATATATAATTCTCCCTCCATTCCAATTTCGGATTCTTCTGCTATTGTTCCGTCTTCTCTTATTCTTTCACCTTCTCCTTCTTCTAGACAACGAATGACTACTGCAGTTACTGGTTTCTTTTCTCCTTTGTTGGGACAATTGGGTATGTCCCCTGTTACTGAGCGTAGACAGTCATGTAGTCAGTTGCCGAATATGGATTAGCGTACGATTTTGGACCACATAGCTCGTAAATGGATTATGTACAATACACAGTATGATCTTGAGGGTGTTATGCATGTTTTCCTTCAATGGGAAGCACTGAAGCAACGGTATGTTTTCGATACGATGTGTGCTTTTCTTGTTGAAAAATGGGATGAGGAAGTGGGGCAAGCTCCTGACGAGTTGTACCGCATACGTTCCGAATTTGCGAAAGGAACTATTGTAAGTCCATCTGATGTTGGGAAAGTGGTCGCGATGTTGTTGTCATTTAGGAGTGAGTCTCTTTCTCGACAATTGTTCGGGCCTGATTCTTCAGTTGGGAGAAAGGCACGACAATATCCAATGAGAGTGGTTCCTCCGGTGTGGAAAGAAGCAGTGGTTGCTGGTGCAGGTAATAATCCGCCAGCTGTACCAACTCATTTTCAGCGTGTCTGGGTGCATGTTCCCTGGAAACGTGCTGAAGTTTTAGCTATTAAGCAGTCTTTGCCTGATCCATGCAAAAATCCAGCAGGGTACTATAAAGAGTTGACTCAGACTGTGGGTTTGTGTATTATGAATTTGGCGGACATCGACATGTTGTTTGGCAATGTTGTTCCACAACCTATTTGGAGTAAGATTCGTCATACGGATCATGCGGTTGAATTGGGTGATACATGGGTTAATCTTAGAGATGCCGACAATAGGCAAGTAGGCGGTGCTAAGCCTGAGGATTTGATTACTGAACTTCCTGATAAGATTATTACGTATATGAAGACTTTAATGCCCGAATTGCGTGTCAATTGGGACAAGTTGTCTGCATGTAAGCAGAAGAAAGACGAAACAGTGTCTTACTTTTTCACGAGGTTCGAAGAGACCTTCATCGACCATAGTGGTCAGGATATGGCTACAGAGGGCGGTCAGAGATTGTTTGTTGATAAATTTGTATATAATTTGCTTCCTGAATTGTGCAATAAGTTGAAGGATTCTGAAAGTGCTTGGGCTGTTTCCACGTCAGCACAAATTTTGGCTACTGCCCAGTACTATGAAAATAGGCACAAAGATGAGGTAGAAAAAGCGGATAAGAAGACTTAGGAATTAAAAACTAAAGTTCTTCTACAGCAAGCTTACCCGCCCCGTACTAATAATCAACGCGATTATCAGCAGAATCAGCAATATTCGAGAAACTCGCAAAGAAACGAGTCTTCTCAACAACGTTTTCCATATGGACCCAATCAGTGTGCGTATTGCAAAGAAGAGGGCCATTTTAAGAGTAGTTGTCCAGTTTTGTTACAGCGCACAAATGGGTTTGGTGCGAGAGGTCGTGGTGTTCAACAGACGCCTAGAGGTAGGGGACGCGGTGCGTTCCCGCAAAACACACGTTCTTTGCCCCCACAGAACTCAATGAATAGTTTTGATCATCAACAGGGTTCATCAGGTAAGACCGCTCAGTACTATACGGACGATTACTATAATGAAGGTGAGGAAATGAATGGTAATGATTGTTAGGACAGCCATGGACAAAGAGAGGGAGTTGTTTCAGTTCCAGTTGATCAGAGTGGATCTTATGTTGAGGTGGTTACATCAGGTGTGTCAGAGCCTTTTCTGTTGGATACTGGTGCTACAAAGAGTTCTATTATGCACTCAAAACTCCCTGGCGCACCTTTGTCTGGATGAAATGAATGTTTCAGTAGGTTTTTCTGGCGCCCCGGTTAGGAACACGATTTCTAGTCCTATGTCCCTTTCTGTTGGACCTTATGAATTCGTAGCACCCCTTATTCTGACGACAGGTTGTGGGGAGAACCTTTTAGGATTGGATCTGTTGAAAAGACTATATGCAACAATGTATTGTTCTCCTTCGGGAGTACAACTTACACTGGGCAAGAGAGTGGTCTCCCCGATGTATTTGTCGAAGGATACACTTCCGACAGAATTGTCTCCTCTTCCGGATGTTCTTTGGGCAACTGGTCCTAATGATGTGGGTCTTTTGGAAATACCGCCATATGTTGTGACATTAAAAGCCAATGTTAGAATGCCGCGCATTCCCCAATACAAGATCTCTAGTGCAGGTGAAAAGGCGTTGTTAGCAATCATTTATGATCTGATCGAAAAAGATGTAATTGAAGAGACAAGAGGCAACGTTTGTAATAGTCCTGTTCTGCCTGTTTTGAAGCGTACTGACCCTTCCCAGCCACCTGTTTACAGGTTTGTGATTGATCTTAGAGAGGTAAATAAAATAGTTGTGCCACAGTTTCCTGTTGTCCCTGATATCACTGCCCTATTGACTATGATTCCAGCTTCAGCCACTTGGTTCTCGGTGATTGACTTGAAGAATGCCTTCTTCAGCATCCCGATTGCAGAAGAGAGCAGGGATATTTTTGGCTTCAGTTTAGGAGGCTGAAGCTTCCGCTTCAAACGCGCTCCTCAAGGCTACTGTGAAAGTCCATCAATATATAGTCAGGCTTTAAAAACACAGCTTGATGCAATTGTTTTACCTGATGGCGCTACCCTTATTCAGTACGTCGATGATTTGCTAGTCACTGCAGATACTGAGGAGATTTGTAAAGAAGCCACGTTGTCGTTGTTACGTCATTTGTCTGATCTGCATCACAAAGTGTCTCTTTCAAAACTGCAATATTGTCGACAAGAAGTGACCTACTTAGGTCATCTCTTATCGAAGGAGGGAAGGAAACTGACCCAAGAAAGAATTCAGGCAATTGCAAAATTGAGTGTGCCAAGGACACAGAGAGAAGTACGTGCTTTCTTGGGCATTACATCATATTGCAGACAATGGATACCAACTTTTTCTTTGTTGGCCAAACCTTTGGTGGCATTAACTTGTAAAGATACACCGAATCCCATTCCGTGGTCTGAAGATTGTCAGAAAAGTTTTTCCGAATTGCGTGATGAATTGTGTTCGGCTCCTGTGTTGGGTACCCCCGACTACAGTAAGCCCTTTACACTGTATGTCCATGAGAAAGAAGGTTGTGCATTGTCAGTACTGACACAGTCTTTCGGAGACAAGCAGCGTCCATGCGCGTATTTTTCGTCGACTTTGGATCCGGTAGCTAAGGCGTTGCCAAGTTGCTTGAGAGCCACAGCGGCAGCAGCCGTTTCTATTCAACAGTCTGCTGGGTTAGTTATGAATAATATGTTGATTGTGATGGTTCCACATGCAGTGGACACTTTGTTAAACAGGACCAAGACACAGCACTTAACTAGTGCTCGATTGTCACGTTATGAGTTGACACTGTTAGCGAGTCATGTGCACGTAAAGAGGTGCAATATGTTGAATCCAGCCACGTTATTGCCGATTTCAGTAGAGACAGATGATGTCGAAAAGCATGATTGTTTTCTCAGGACAGAAGAAGAAACGAAAGGGAGAGTAGATCTAAAAGATACTCCTCTTGTGAAGTGTGATGGTACCTTATGGGTGGATGGTTCATGCTTCAAGCTTCCGAATGGTGATACGACTGCGGCATATGCTGTCACGACTTTGCATACGATTGTTGAAGCTGCACGTATCCCACATAATTCAGCTCAAGCAGCAGAGTTGATCGCACTTATGAGAGCATGTGTGTTATCGAAAGGAATGAAAGTGACCATATATACCGACAGCCAGTATGCTTTTGGTGTGGCTCATAGTTTTGGACGATTGTGGAAAGAACGCGGGTTCCTGACTTCGCATGGAGCTAAGATACAACATGGTCAGTTGGTGAATGAGCTTCTTGAGTCACTGACCTTGCCGTTACAAGTTGCGATTGTCAAATGCAGTGCACACAAAAAGGTTACGGATGAAGTTGGTCGCGGAAATGTGTTTGCGGATGAAGTTGCAAAAGAAACTGTGAGGAATGTGATGAATCGAATGTATGTTGCAGGCCCTGCAAGATGGGGTGATGACGTTGGAATGTGTGAAGATACGATAGAGAGTGTGAAGTCTATTCAAGCTGAAGCTTCAGAGAAAGAGTTGAATGAATGGAGAGAAAGTAAGGGTAGATTGGACTCGAATGGTGGTTGGACTGATTTGTCCGAGCATCAGAGATGGTTGTTGCCTGATGCGTATTTGCTTGCAGTGGTGACAATGGCCCATGGAATGGCTCATATTAGTGTGAAAGGGATTTGTAAGTTGTTAGCTCCAGTATGGCAAAATACTGGAATTCCTAAGTGTGCAGAGAATGTGGTCAAGAATTGCATGGTGTGTCTGAAATACAATCCTGGTAGTGGAACCCCATCTCCAGTGGTCATTTTGCGCCTCCAACGTATCCGTTTGAGGTTTTGCAGCTAGATTTCATCCACATGGAAAGGTGCAACAATTTGAAATACGTACTCGTTGTTGTTTGTGCCTTTTCGAGATGGGTAGAAGCATATCCCCTGAAAGACAACACTGCCTTAGTCACAGCTAAAGCCCTTGTCAAAGAATTCTTCCCTAGGTTTGGAATGCCGAGAATGGTCTAGAGTGATAATGGGAGTGAATTTGTGGGTCGAGTGATGAAGAAAGTATGTGAGGGACTAGGTATCCAACAAAAATTCCACGCTGCAAATCACCCCCAATGAGCTGGACTAGTAGAGTGCTATAATGGCACACTAAAACTGAAATTGGCCAAGATCCAAGCAAGCTCTGATCTTAAATGGCCTTACGCTCTGCCTTTAGCATTCTTATCAACAAGAATGACTGTGCATTCGCGAGTGGGACTTAGTCCCTATGAAATTGGGTTCGGCCGCCCGACCAACATATGGGGAGTGCCAAGGCCGACAAAATTCATTGAAATTGAACACCCTGTACTGCTTGATTATTTGTGAATTGACGGCTAAATTGCGTGTTTTACACCAACAGGTTCACGATACTCTGCCTCAGGTCTCTGAAGCTCCAGGACATCCTATTGATCCTGGATCATGGGTACTGGTCAAGGACTTCCAGCGGACAAAGAATGACCAGCCCCCACCTCGTCCTTCTCTCAACAAGATCAGATGTTGGAGTGGAAGGGAAAAAGAACTGGATCCACGGCGTACACTGCAAGAGGGTCCCTTTGCCTCTACCGTACGGCCGGAGGGTCCAGGAGGGGATCGCTGACTCTGAAACTGAGACTGCGCCTCATTTTCTGCCTTTTAGCGATGCACGTGTAAAAGGAACAATTTCTGAATAAGAAAGTGACAATCTTTTGCAAGAAGCTGTGCCACCGTCAATTCGATTGAACATTACAGAGCCTGAACTCTTGTTCCAGAACCAGACAGTACCTGGAAAAAGCCGTTATAATTTGAGGCCGAGAACTATGGACAAATAAAAAAATTCCTTTTTTTTTGTTGCTATTTTTGAAAGTGCAGCTCTCTCATCTGAGAAACGTTCTTATTTTTGTTTTTCGAACCGCCATCCGGGTTCAGCTGTAGGGTCGTGGTTGCCCAAGTCTTTGGAGTGCAGCTGAAGACGTTAGGTCGACAGTTCTGGTCGGTCTAAGGGAGTTGCCCTGGACTGACAGAAGCATTCCTTAGCATAGAACACCCTACCGCCGCAAGCAGCAATTAGAGAGGATGGAGTTTTTCAAGATGGAGAGACCTGCCAAGCAGATGGACTTTAAAGCCAGAATGTGTATATTAATGACAAAGAAACGATTTTTGATATTATGTATTTTCATGTTGCTTAGTGTAATGACGTTTTTAATAGGATATGTTTTATTTCTCTTTTCAAGTGACATTTGCACCCACTACACAGCCCATACCTCCTTCTACTGTTTCCTCGCATTCTTTTCACCCTCTGCCTGAACATGAGACCACTAGAATATTACAGTTTATCAATAACTCCTTCATTCAGCTTTTAAACCAACACCAATTAGTAGTGAACACAACTAATTGTTGGGTGTGTGGTCTTATGCCACATACAACCGATAAGGGTATCCCATACTTGGTCTTACCATTTAGTTACAATGGTTCTTTGTGGGCGTTTCAGACGATGTTCATATACGCCATCGAACCATATCCCCCACCTTCCACAAGAAGTAACTCGAGCAACAAGGCATTGGTAGGGGGAATCACAAATATGAGCAGAAACATTGACTCGTATAGAACGATTCCCAGAGATGAGTTACAAAGCTTATGCTAGATGGAACATAACAGGATATGGAGTTACTCTGAGAGAGAACCAGCGAGCAAAGAGATCCTCCCCGATTTGGATTGTACCCCACCAGGGTCACCTATGTCTGCAAGGTAATGGCAAAAATTCCAGAGCTCAGTTAGGGAAAAGTGTCTGCACTGAAACATATGTTTTTGCATCTCGGACTTCCCCTTCGTTCCTAGCAGCTAAGGGTACCTATTTCATCTGCCATGATAGAGCCTATACATGGTTGCCCCCTGACTTCTCGGGCACATGTTTTGTTTCGTTCCTGTTGCCTCCCACCTACACGGCCACGTCAGATTACCATAAGACAAGGATAGTTAGAGGTGTCATCAGTAAAGAAGACACTGCAGGACAAGAATTTGGAGATTTCGTAAAGGGTTTTCTGCCGTTTTGGGGACCTATGGTTAACAGCAGGAACATAAGGCAATTGACAAGGGTGGTTGAATTCACTGTAGTTGAGACCGCAGGTACCCTTAGTAATTTGACTGCTGAGCTCCAGTCAGATCGCCTTATGACTCTTCAGAACAGGGTCGCATTAGACGTCATACTTGCAGACCGAGGTGGGGTATGTAAAGTGATCCAATTAAAGTTACTGTGTTTTCATCCCAGATAACGCTCCGACAGTCTACCAGGCCATTTCCAAACTGCATAAGATCTCTGAATGTAATCACGTGGATAAAGGAGATTGGTCATTGTTAGGGTGGTTCTGGGAACTGATATACACCTGGGGATGGAAGATTCTGATAGTCATTGGGATGATCTTAGCCATTCTTTTCCTGTTCTGTCCGTGTGTACAGTGTGCTCCTGCAATATGTGACCTCTGTGCTACATCGTGTGTAAGGAAACCTGTATGAAGAGATGAGCTAAGTAATAGGATGATGCTACAGCAACATCTCAATGACTTTATGAATATAGACCTGGACTCAGATTAGCGTGAGTATAGCTTATTGCCTATGTAAGGGCAAAAGGAGGGCCTGTGGTACTGAAAATTCTGGACCCGTGGTATAAACATCGTCGTATCATGACGATTTTGGTATCAGCAGACCGAGAATGACTAGAACACTATGCCCAAGCATTTTCGTCATATTCGGGTGACGAAATCACCCTGAAATCAGAGTTTCAGTCCTGAACCCTCGGGTTCCATTTTGTGAACGGCAGCCATTTTGTGATTGCCCTCACATAGGCCCAATGACTAAGGTCAAAAACGAGTCTGAAGGACACGCACACCTTTGCTGGCTCCTCTGTGACCTGGGCAAGCTGACTCCACTGCCTGAAGCCAAACCTGTTCGGCCACTTCCTTTCCCAGTGGCCGAATGAGATTAGTATCAAGGCACAACATATCATAAACCTTTCCTCGCACACAAATCATGACTAATCTTACTCACACCTGTCCCTGTTTCTTTCTTTATGACTTGCTTTACGAGGAGGAGGTGCCCGTTTTTATTGGGGGTCCGTCGATATCTGATGAAAATACTGGGCCTTGCCGGGTAATTGATTTTGGGATGGACAAACTGAAATATGGGCTTGTCATCATGACTCTGCTTTTTCTTTGTAGTGAAAATATGTGAATGGTCAACTGTAAAATAAGGAATGTTTGCCTAAAGCATAATATTTTGTATAAAAAGAGAATGCTGGCTTTGTAAGGTTGAGCAGTCTCCTGAGAATATACACCGTGTTGTACTTCTAGGATACCTGTTACTGGCTGCAGCCAATAAATACGATCTTTGACTTCACCAAGAAGACTCTGTGTTTCTGTAGTCTGAAACAGGAAGGACTCGAAGTCTTAGGGTGTGTTCCCTGGCACCGCTGGGTTCTTAAAAACCCAGTACTTCACTAGGGATGAAAAATCATAGCTACCAACTTTCCAAAAAAAGGGTTCGTTTTGAGTAGAAAAATGTGATGATGCTGTTCCCTGCAGAATCCAGAACTTACCATCACAGAAATATGAGAAAAATGTTTTTTCTAGTCAAAGTTAAAGGTTTGGTAGAAATTCTGGGGTAAGAAAACCTGGGAGAGCCACACAAGTCACCCCACCCTGGATATGCCCAGGTGTCTAGTTTTAAAAATTGTGCCAGTTTGCTAGGTTTCCCTAGGTGCTGGCTGAGCTAGGGCCCAAAATCCACAGTTTCCCATTATGCAAAAAAAGACCAGTGTTGGGTGGAAAAAAGTGATGTATCCAGGTTCCACTTTGGGTTGTTTCCTGTCAAGGGCACTAGGCCTACCCATACAGAGGGGTTCCCATTTTTTTATTGGGAGACTTGGGGGAATCCTGGGCAGAAGAATGTTTGTGGCTGGTGAGGCAAAAGCAAGTCAGCCCAATTTGAATTCCCCCTGGTATCTAGTTTTCAAAAATGGGCAAGTTTGGTTGGTTTCCCTAGGTGCTGGCTGAACTAGGGCCTAAAATCCACAGTTACCTTTTTTGAAAACAAAAGGACAGTTTTCAGTGAAAAACTGTGATGAGCCCGTGTTGTGTTTGGCCTACTTCCAGTCGCAGGGACTAGGCCTACCCACACAAGTAAGGTTCCATTTTATCAGCAGACATATGGGAGCATATACAATTGTAGAACATGTGTTAGTATAGGTCAGATTTTGCTGTATTTGTACCGTCCAAATGTAAGTCACTATGTAAGAAAGTAAGACAATTGAAAAAATACAATTGAAATCATATGCTAGTGTGAGTATCCACAACTTCAAAAATGAACAAATAACCACTGCTCCTAAACTCCATATCTTTTATCCTTTTCATAAATACGTAGGTTTCCTTGATACCCATTTTTGACTCAACATATTTCACCATGAGAATTGGTTTGTACTTGGTACACAATGGAACACCATTGTGCAATGCAGCCCAGTTGCTGGCTCTGGGTACCTTGGGATCTTGAAGAACCTACAAGCTCTATATATGCCGCAACTAGAAAGGCATACCAGATATATTGGTGTATTGCTTTTGTAAATCAGCATTTGTTACAAAAGTTTACAAATGAAAACATTGTCACAAATGGCAGTTTTTATCTACTCATTTTCAATATTTCTTTAATTGAAACAGTTTTTTTGGGAAAACCTTGAGGAATCTACACATATGACCTCTTGCTTAACTCAGAAGTTTTCCTACTTCTCATAAAGCTATAGATATTCTGAATCACCCATGGTTTCATTCTGATTTCCACCACAAGCTGGAAGTAGATTAACTGTACAAAAAAATGGCGTACCTCTTTAAAAAACAAATCAAACATTATGGTAATAAATGGTTTGGTTTATTCAGCTCTGCATGTCCCTGAAAACTAGGAAGATGGTAAGTTTAGCACAACAAAATTCATCTGTAATTTGCCTATTTTCTCAGTCCCCTCAAGGGTTATCCAAAAAGCCTGGGAACTTTTAGAACCCCAGGATGTTAGAAAAAAAAGGACACAATTCTGGTGTGGATAACTATGTGGAAAAAGATTTATGGAGCTCTAAGCACAAACTACCCCAAATAGTCCAAGAAGGGCTCAGTACTTGGGGGGTATGTGGGTTGGAAGCCCTGCAGTTAAGGAGGTAACTGCAAGTCAGAAAGCATTGGGGTCTCTGGATCTAGAGTTGCCTCCATAACTGGCTCTATCAAACACAGTTTGTCATTCCCATTGCAACACTAGATTGGGTCTTTTTGGAGTTAATGTGGAAGGGTTTAAGCAGGAAGCCTAAATATTATCCAGACTGCCAGAAGAGATGCAAAACCCTGTTTGATATCAGGACAGTAGATGTAATGGAGATGCCCAATACTGCAGCTCCACCAAAAGTAATTGATTAAACAATTTCACCTCTACATCAAAAAAGGGGATAAGGTGGCGGATAGTATGAGGATCACACCTCTTGTGAGGAAAGTACTTAGGAATGAGAACGGCATTTTTTACTTTTAAAGCTTTACATTTCTAAAGTCCAGCTGCCCCTCCTAGAATCTATCTCTATGTGGAGGTTCTTGAACCCTATACAGCAAAGGCAGATGATCTCTCTCCACACCCATTTTTGAAAAAAAGAGCATGTTACACAGATCTTATGTGGAAATGCTCAGTGTGTCTAGAATCCTCTATTGCTTCATATAAAATATGTTTGCGATTCTCAATTTTTTAGGAAAGCCTAAAGAAGTCCATGTAGATATTTGAATTCAGCTGTGTAATCTTATGATCCCTGTGCACCATTTCAGTGCATTTTTTGCAAATTGTGCTCTAGCTTAGTTTTCTCTTTTCAAACGAGTCGTCAGTATTTTCATCTGGCTCTCTATCTTTCTGACTTCAAAGATGTATTGTCCTTCTCCTTTAATAAATAATTTAAGCCACGCCAAAACGTTTCCAGGCATGCTTCTGATTGCTTGATCTACCAATTTCACCTTTTATTTACTCTACCTTCCACAAACATTGGACTTTTTTATCCAGATGCACTAAGAACTGGGGGGCATATTATCAAGGGGGTTTATCTCCGCTTTTTTGGCTTTAAAAGCCAAGAAAGCGGAGATAAAATTATCTCCCTATTACCAAGCTGTCGCTAACACCAGTTAGTGACAGCTAATAGGAGATAGCGACCATCTTGGGCCCCGCTTTGCATGTCAGTGATATTTATCACTAATGACATGCAAAGTGGGCGTGCCAAGATGTTAGCGACTGGAAACAGTCCCTAACATCGCTATCTCCTATTATCAACTTTTGGAGATATTCGCGCTAAGCGCGAATATCTCCAAAAGCTAACACCTGCCCTGAGCAGTTCTTAGCCATGTTATCCAATGGGAGGTGGATAACATGGCTAAGAGCATTTGCTCGATAAATCATGAATATTGCTGACTTTTCAGCGATATTCATGCATTGCGGCCGTTTTTTATCGCATTTGCGATAAACCTTGATAATAGCAAGGTTTATCTGCGATACAAAATCGCCGATGTGCGGCGATAATTTTTGTCTCTAAACAAGTTAGAGACAAAAATTATCGCTAGTTGTTGGTAATATGCCCCTGAGTTCTAAGTACTGGTTACAATTTGAGACCAGTATTTTTGAGACCAGTGGAGTAATTTGCAAACTGACCTATGTACTAATAGGTCAGTTCATAAATTACAGATTCCTAGTGAGCACAATTGGACCTATCTCATGAACACTAATGGGATAAGTTAAAAATTGTGATTCACTAGGATCCGCAGCCATCAAAGGGATTTGGACATTCACACCATTTTCCCTAAAGGAAATAAAGATGTATTAAAAAAATGATAGAGATGTAAGTTTAATTTTTAAAGAATAGGTAGTAGTTCATTTGACCACTGCCTACTCTTAAAAAAATGTTTTCCTACACATTCACAAAGGAGAAGAGGTCCCTTGGCGGCTCATTCCTGGTTGCGAATGGCTGACCACTTTGAGGGAGTGGTAAAATATGAATGTTTTGCAACTGGAAACCGGTTGCAAAACATTAATACATAGCAATATGAATTGGTATTTGAAAGTGATTTCCTAAACATGCCACTTTCAAACACACAATACGCATTTGGTTCCAAACCTCCATTGCGATTTCGGGACGTGTTATAGAAACATAATTTAGTTTTGTTTATATGAAAAGGCCTTTTTTGCGGTCGCATCTGGCCCTATGTTAGCTTGTTTATTTCAACTTATACTTGTTTTCTTGCAGATCTTCCAACTCACACGGTGCCAGCAAGTGTCACAGAAAATCAGCTTTATTGGCTCCCAGTAAATATCGTGGTGGAAGACAAGGCCAGCTGAAAATTCCTGCAGAGAGTGGGCTTCCAACTGGTGTTCGGAGGCTCTGCACAACTGTTGTCCATTATGGGTTTTGAATCATTTGTACCCTCATTCCACCTGCCAGGGCATTGGTTACAGCACTAGACGTTGTATTTTTTCTTGCTGTGGTGGCTGGCAGCAGACGGGTAGTTGTGCCTCATGTTGTACTTGCCACAGAAGCTTAACCCCTCTAAGGCACTGTCCGTTTTTATCTCACACAGTGGAAGGTTTTTACAAGTTGATAGGTCTACTGTTGTGTCAATGCCTTGCAGCCATTCATTCTGCTGCTATTTACCATCTTCGATGCTATTTTACCATTTCCTGTTCTACATCAGATATGTTCGCTATCTGTCCAGACTGTTCAGCCCTTGAAATCCTGCCGAGCTGCCAGTTAACTATGACTAAATGTCACTCAATTGTTTAATCTTCCATCTATGCATCTTGCTTTAACCAGTTAGTGCTCAGCTATTGTTTATCCTGGTTTGCCTCATTTGCAATCTCATTTCCATTTAAATCCTGCATGTGTTAGGACCAGCTCACAGCAGACAAGCTTTTATTATCAGCTTTTGTTTACTACGATAAATCTGTTTCCTCACAATGCCTTTACAGATGTAAAGCATGTTTCGTGCCAAGTCTGCTCTATATAAGAAAACACATCAATAAATGTATGCAAGAATAAATGCGTTTGTAATATTAGAGACTAACACACTCTCTAACATGATCATGCTTTGTCCAGTTATCTAATAGTGGTAGTTTCAGCAGTGCTGGCATTGATATCTAGTGTTGGCATGGTGCCATCTTTTACAAGACACCAACCCATCAATGTAAGGTATATCCTCGTTAACACAGTTTTAATTTGTCATGGAAGTGGTGGAGTCGATGTTGCTGCAGTTGTCGAGGTGGAAGTTCAGATCCCCGAGTAGCATGTAGTCCATGGAGGTGATGACATGGGGTGCGACAAGCTCGGCGATGGTAGTTGCAGATTGGGTGCGAGGTCCCGGTGGTCTGTAGACGAGGGTGCCATGTAGCGCGGTCCTGGGGCTGGGCTGGATCTGGAAGTGGAAGTGTTCTGTATTGGAGTGGGGGGTCACTCGTGCTGGAGGTGGAGAGTTGGAGGGGGTCTTGTGTGCGATGGCGAGTCCTCCTCCTGGGCCGTGGGGCAGTCCTTTCTCTGGATCTTGTAGCCGTCGGGGAAGGAAGTGGCGATGTTGGGGTTGGAGGTGGCGTTGATCCAGGTTTCAGTGTAGAAGGTGATGTCGGCAAGAGGGTGTCCATCAGGTCCCAGATCTCTATGGCCTGTCGGTGTAGGGAGTGCACATTGAGGAGGATGCATGTTAGGGTTCCGGCGGTGTGTACATCCGGTGGGCCTTCGGCAGTTGTGGGTGCTTTGTCGAAGGTGAAGGGTCAGCGACAGGTACTTCACGAGAACGGTCCATGAGTGGTGTTTTTCGAGGATCTTTTGTAGTTGGTGTGTCTGCTGGGATTGAGAGTGCGGAGAGTGGTAGAATCGTAACAGTGAGTCCTTGAAGAACACGGGTTCCTGGCGCTAGTCACGGTAGAGACGCGGACGGGCACAGACGGGCTTGCCTTAGGCACGCCTTCGGCATGCCAGTGGCACGCTCATGCTGCGGCCGCCATTAAGAAGGGGAGGGATGATCAGCTGGGAGGTGGGTTAGGCAGAGGAGGGGGTGGGCCACAGGTGCAGAGTGACAGGGAACAGAGCTTAATAAGAGGAGCAGGATAAAACAAAAATAAATTCAGCACTACAGTAGAAACTGCACAATAGTATGGAAACTAGCCCACAGTGAAGTAAAAAATTTTACCTCGGCAGAGGTAGCATGCACGCTGGGGTCTTGAGCCCCTCACAGAAGGAGGAGAGGTGGTTGAGACAGCGGAGAGCTTGGCGTAGAGCTGCTGGGGAGAGATTGTGTCCTCGACCAGGGTCAGGGGAGGTCACATTGATCTCTCTCTGCAGGTGTGCAGCACGTTCGCATCATCAAGAGGAAGTTTGGTTGCTACGGCAGTGCATCAGGAGGGCTTCCCTCAGTTCTGCAGCATCCACTCGGGCTCTGCAGCAGTGGTTGTAGTGAGCACAAGGCACTGACATTTGCAGGTTACAGAACTAGTGAGAGTGCCTGGTGCTGGCAAATTGTAACACTCAAAGTCCAGAGACAAAGTCCCTCCCTTCTGCTTGGAGCACACTGGCTCTTGCAGGACAGCTCTTTTAGCAAGGGAAATTAGTAAAGAACAGAATCAGTCTTTGATGACCCTGAAACTACAAGAACAGGGGGCAAGCCAAATAGCCTTGGGAGAACACTGAAAGTCACAAATACAGAGATAGCAGGCAGCAAGCCAGCACAGCAAGACAGGTAGCAAAGTGGCAAATGGCAGCCCCTCCTGCAGATCAACAAGTAGCAGGCCAAGACAGCAGAGGATATAGTAAAGTGGCAGTCCCTCCTGGCGGCACACAGCAGTCCGTCTGGCAATGTGCAGATGTAGAGCCATGTCTGGGTACAGGTTCAAAAGTGTCTGATCAGGTGGGGTCAGAGCCCCAGTACTTATACACAAAAGTGTATTTGATGTAGGGGGTGAGTTCAAAAGAACTCTATGAAGTTCACAAATATCCTTTTCAGCCCAGTCCTGTCTTCCAGGCTAACCCTGGGGAGTAAATCAGTGTTTTGTGTGTGGACAGGACAAAGTGTATTCAGATGAAAGGGTGAGCCACCTCTCCCCCTTCCTGCCTATGAAGTCTATCAGAATGCTGATGAGCCTCACCTTTGTGTGTTTGTGGCTGTCTAAAGGGAGTGCATAAAGTGTAGCTGTCACCCAACCCAGTCATGTATTGGATACAGGCTGCCAGGCACAAAGAGAAGTAAGTACAGAGATATGTCCTCTTTCTAAAAGTGTTATCTCTGAAACAGTAATATTAAGTCCAACTTCAGCAGTGAGAAGGATTTATCATTACCCTTCCAAACACAACAAATATGGAAAGGCTTCTCTTCTCTGATCAGGAATTACAGCTGAAAAGTACATTAAGGAATTCCCAATGCTTTCTTATGAGAGTGTTTGGCATTAACAGGGCATGCAAAACATAAAGGTACATGTTCTACCTTTTACTTACATAGCACTCTGCCCTTTGAGTTACTTAGGACCTACTCTAGGTTTACATGTTTGTAATACATTGGAAGTTTAAGGCTTGGCACATAGTTTCAAATGTAAAGTCAAAGTGGCAGTAAACTACACACACAGGCACTGCAGTGACAGGCAGAGGAAGGTTTGAAAGGCTACTTATGTGATTGCACAAAGAGTGCTGCAGGCCCATTAGTAGCATTTGAAGTATATGCCTGGGGTATGTGGTATACCAATTTACAATGGACTTACCAATACAACAAATATGTCAATCAGGTATACACCAATTTCATAATGTTTAAGAGAGAAGCACATGAACTTTAGCACTGGTTAGCATGGGCAAAGTGCTCATAGTCCTAAGGCCAACAAAAATAATCAGCAAACAGGTTAGGCAAAAGACAACACGTCTGGAGAAACAGCACCCTAAAGATTGCAGGTCTAGTAAGACATACCTACATTCGATTTTAGACTGACTGCGATGGAGCTCTGGTTGGCTATACCGACTAGACATGACCCAATCGAACGTTTTACTGTGGGACTCAGTCTGATTAACTGTAGTGACAATCCTTCAGTGCAGCAAGGCAGAAGGCATTTCTCCATTAGTGTTAGCTTTCACTACGTCGCACTTCCTGTCCAGGACAGTTGGATATGAAGTGTGATGTAGGGAAGGCTAACAGTAACGGAGAAATGTAAGGAACCACTAGAATGGATTCAGTGGTTATGATGTGAAGTGCTTCCTGATACAAGGAAATTCATGTCCAGGTATTTTTGCAAGATTCAGAAGCATGCGTCGTGATGCACCAATTTAAAATAGAAGCGCAAGCTGAGGAAGTTATTCGGAGTAAAGATTATTGAAAAACCCATCAGCATTAAAATAATCGTACAAGAAGTAGGATTGATCTTGCGCCTGAAAATAATTTATTTCCAATTCCCTCCATTGAAGCCAAAGTCTGACAGAAAGAATACCTTCTGCCAGACAACACCACTGCCTATAAAATTCTGAAGCCCTGATAAGAGACCCTGTACTTTTTGCCCGGGACTCGAAATGCGTTGGCAAAATCTAAAACATTGAGGGATTGTAAATTTAATTTCACTCTAGACGGAGGGTTTTGTTTATCTACCCCTGGTATTGATATTTAAGTGTTCCCATTGTTTGTTTTGGAGACCTCATTTGTACCTCTTCAAGAGTATCTAGGCTTAAAAAATGTATTATACCCTTTAAATTGGGGCTAGAAATTGATGCTGTCTTTTTGGTAATGTCTTATAAATGTAGTTATGTTGTATTGTTGAATGTTTTTGTAAATGTATAGTAATGAATGTAATGATTTATTGTATTGGTGCATGAATACTTGATATGACTATATTGTGTTCTTTTTCACATAATTTTTGAAGATCAAGAAAAATAGTTTGAATAATAAGGCAAAATAAAAATAGCAGATCTAACAACTGAAGGAATGTGTTTGGTCTTCATGTTAATTCAATAATGTATATAAATTGTTCAGGTCAAGGTCATCTCTTTTTTGTTCACTTTTTGAAAGTTGGCATTTTGTTGTCCTAATCTTTTGGGGCCTGAAGCCTGTTTCCTGGGCCCAATGGCTAGGAATAGTTGGCAGTTGACCTTTGTGTTATGCTCCTAGACAGCCACATAACAGAGGAACTGGGTGTTGCCAGGATGGGTGTTAGATTTGGGGGTCTCTAGTTGGCAGAGGTAGGTACCTTCGACAAAGAGGGACCCTTGCGTCTAGTCAGGGTAAGGGGGTACACTCCTATAATAATCCCTGCTCACCCTCTTGGTAGCTTGGCACGAGCAGATAGGCTTTTCTCAGAGGCAGTGTTTAAAGCATTTGTGAACACATAGAGTAACCCAGTGACAACACTACAGATGGACACCACACAGTTGTATATTAAAAATAAGTATTCTTTATATAGACTTAACACAAGACCACAAATGACAACAATCCACACATCTGTACTTAAAAATTGAAGAATTAGCTTAGTTCTCTTTAGATATTCAAATGCAACACTCAATGTACCTTAGGATTCATAATGCTCTGCAACAAAAGTGTTGCAGGGAAGGTGATGGGTCGGTTCCTTACACGCAAGAACAATGATGCGTCGGTTCCCTACCGCTGTATAGGGGAGGTGATGCGCCAGTTTCTTAATGTGCTTCCTTGGTGATATGGCTTGCAATGCCGTGATGCGATAAAGATCCAGGGCAATGAAACAAAGATGGTGTCTTCCTTTTCATGCAACACGATGCGGACCGCAACAGGCCCTGCGACACGCTTCTCGGTGATGCCGTGGCATCTGATGCAACGTCTATCCTCTCCTCCGATGATGCGAGGCGCTTTGGTGGCCCTGCGAGGACTCAATGGTTCTTCTGGGCCACGACAGGCCCTGCGACAAGCTATGTCATCCTCTTCTCCAGCGATGCGAGGCGCTTTCTTGTTTTGAAGCGAAAGCGGCAGTTTGGAGTCACGCTTCTTGCTCATGAGTCGTGGTTCCAGCGCCCTGCAACACACAGTTCCTCAGAAAGCCCAACACAACTGCAGGCACTTCCAAAGAACTCTTGGAGAGCTGGTGGGTGAAGTTTGTTGTCCCTGAGGCTTCAGCAGGAGGCAAGCTCTTTTCTTAAGCCCTTTGAGATCCTTCACAAGTTGATGAAAGTACACACAAAGTTCCTCTCTCCTCTCTTTGGCAGTCAGGCAACCCTGCAGGCCTATCCCCCAAGCAGCACTTTAGCTTAGTGCATAGTCTGTCCTCAGTCTCTCTGGTTCCTCTCTTCAGCAAAGATTTCTTCCTGTTCTCCAAAAGTGATCTGATTCTCTGGCGTCTGGGTCCCCTTTTTTATACAAAGTTTCTCTTTGTTCCCTGAAGGCAGAGAGGCATTTGGCTTGTCCAAACCAGTACTGGCCAGTCCTGGAACACTCTGTTTATAGGACTCCTTCTTTCCTTTCACAGTGCAGGGCAGAGACATCAGACGCACAACAGTAGGTGGATCCAGCATTGTGGGGGGAAGGCACAGCCCTATTCAGATCCCAGGTGCAACTCCTCCCACCCATCTGCATGTAGATCTCTCTATTTAGCCCAGTGCTGACTCACTCTGTCTCCTGGAATCTCCCAGCCCCTGTCACTCAAACTCCAGACAAGGAATACACAACCTAGCAGAGGCAGGTTTGGATGGTTAGACAAGAAAAGACCTACTTTCTAAAAGTGGTATTTTCAAACATAGAATGTTTAAACCAACTTCACTAAAAGATGTATTTTATCATTCTAAGTTCAGTCATACTAAACTCGAATTTCTACCTAGTTCCCTGAGTCAGTTAGGATTATAAGATGTAAAAATCAAACTGCCCATTCTGGCCTATGGGGAACAGGTAGACTTGCAATAGTGAAAAGCGAAAATGGCAGTGATTCACTATTAGGACAGGCCACACACATCACAGCATGTCCTACCTTTTACCTACAATGCACCCTGCCCTTGGGCCTACCATAGGGATGTTTGATATTAAAAAATGGAAAGTTTAGGGACTGGCAAGTGGGTGCACTTGCCCAGTCAACATGGCAGTACTAGAATGCGCACAGGCTCTGCAATGGCAAACCTTAGACATAGTTTCACAGGCTGCTTCTGTGGGTGGCACAGCCAGTGCCGCAAGCCCACCAGCAGCATTTGGCTTACAAGCCCTGGGCATACTCAGTGCACTGTGCTACAGTCTGAATAGTAAACTAAACCAGCCAATCATGGAGTCACTAATCCATACATCAATTTACCATAGGGAGCATTTGCACTGTGGCACTGGATAGCAGTAGCACAGTGCCCAACGCATCTAACACCAGCAACAACACATGAGGCAACAGAAAAAACTGGAAGGGAGGCCCACGTCAAGGTGCCAGGTCTAACAATGGGCCATCCTGACCTGATGGGAAGGGCAGAGCTGTCACCAGTCACACTTTCACTCAAAGACACTGCCTGAGTCCACAGACAAAGAACTCAACACTTGCCTTTTGTGACCCCAAACTCAGTGGAGCCAGGGAAGGGAGGCAGTAAGTTCCAGAATCAGATATGAGGGGGAGACTGACTGGAAGTTCCCCTACTTCAAAGGTAGCACCAGGTATTAATATTGAGCATTAGACCAACTCTTCAGATCACTTCTGAACCTGTAGAAGACTAAAAAAAAAAGGATTACTCTGCTGCGCTGATGCTGTAATGACTGCCCTGTTACCCTTCTGCCTTGCTTTCCCTCTGCCTGAGGAAGGACTACTAGACCTGCTCCTTGAACCTAGACCTAAAAGAGAGACTCCAAGGGCCCACTGACTGACCTCATGTTCTCAGCAATAGGGACAAAAAATCTCCAGAGACCTGTCCTGCATCTGCACAGCTACACATATTCAACTGGACCTTCTTATTTCCTGCTGCTGGACTCTGCTGGAGTGAGTTCCGATTTCTGCAGGAACTAGACCCTTGACTGTCATCAGAGTATACTCCTCTGGGCCCAACTCTGGGCTTCCTCTGAAGCTGTGCAGCACAACACATCTTAACAAAGTGCGATGTAGGACCTCGCATTGCAGCACCCCGTAGCCTTTGATCGGTGGCCTCATTGGATCCGATGCATAGTGGTGCAACTGAAAGCAGGACCTCACTTCCTACCTCTTGCAGCTCTTCATCAGAACCTATTGCAACAGAAGGATACCTCTCAGACCATGGATCAATGATTATTATACAAAATAATCATTGATCCATGGGCTTAGAGGTATCCTTCTGTTGCAATGTATTTATGATTCCAACCTCTTGAGTCCTACATTTAATCACTCCCCTAAAAGAGACCACTTCATCAGAACCTATGCAGCATGATTCGTTTCGTTTCAAAAGCATTATTCGATTATTTCACAAAACAATCATAAAAGCATACAGAATATGTGCAAAATACATTCCTCCTAATACACTCTAGTTCCAATATCACTAAAAAAATACCAGTTAAAAAGAGGAAAACATTCATAAAAATGTGAACATGATGCAGTTCATAATAATTAAAAGAACAGCTTAGAAGATTAAAAGACCATACTTTTCCTAACAGCCATTGATTCCAAAATAAATGTAGCTGTGAAGAAACAGATATCAGGATTCTCTAGGGAGAACAGTAAGCTCATTGCTGATTTTATCCTTGTTACAGCCTTTTTTTTAAATAAACGTTTCAAGTAAGCATTTCGAAGGTGCAAATAAAGATCACAAATAAATTAGAAATAAATTAGAAGTGTACAGTGCTCTGTTTAGTAACCTTGTCACAAGGGCAGGGTGAGGAAGGATGATTTTTCATACGAGGGAACGCCACCAAATGGTGAACGATTCCTAATCGTAATCTAGTGAGGACAAACCAATGGGATGGTCTAGTAACTATCCTCAGATAATTTTGAAAGCCAGGTGTCACCACATTGGAATAGTAAAATTATGACGTAACTAGCAACATGTTAGCATTTCTCCGTAATTGTGCTTTCTTACTCAAATAACAGCACTTTAACTCTTTCTTGGGGATATCGGATAGACTGTCGGGGTCAGCCTGGACGTCTAGATTAAATACATCTCTAGCTGTTGCCGCCACATAATGAATCCATGGGATCAGTTAGCATTTATCTAGGAGAAGGCAGTCACTAATAATACTCCTGGTAAAACCAGTTTCTTCCTTCATCCAGATTGCTCTCCATACCATCAAGGGCCTTAGGGTGATTAAGTCAGACAAATACTCCAAAGCCAATTCCTGGTGTGTTATCTCAGTTGAGGCTGATTTGGGAAAACATAACCATTTTTTAATAAAACAATTTTTCTCCACCTGTAGATCCACGTGACGACTATACCCCCATACACCTGATCCATATAATGTGATTGAAACACATCTGCAACAGTAGATGTGCAGCATATCATGGATACAACGTTTCCCCAAGCTTAGTCGCAAATTTAGAATTCCGTGGGCACTTTTAGACATTTTGGCCTTCACATTAATTATCTCTTGGGACCACATGCCATTACTGCTAAACGTAATACCTAAATAGCAGAATTTTTTTACAATTTCCATTTTCTTATCCTCTGTATAAAATGGTTTCAACTTCCTCATTTTCTTCCCACACTGCATAATAAAAGTTTTGGTATTATTCATTTTTAACTTCCTACCCTTGATGAATCCCGCAAACTTGTCCATCATCGGCATAAAGCAGAACGGGAATACCCAGATCATCTGCTTGTGGGGCATCAGAATTGACCTGCTTAAGTTCAATGTCGATTGCGTTGATAAAGAGGGTGAAAAGAAGGGGCACAAGTACGCACCCTTGTCTTATGCCCAGATTAACTCTGATGCTATCCGTACATTCTCCCCCTTGGCCATATCTTATGTAGGCAGATAATTTTGAGTATAATCTGGCCAAGAAATAAATAATCCCAGGAGGAGCACCTTGCTCTAACAGGGTTGACCATACCAGTGCATGATCAACGAGCTCAAACGCGCTACTAAGATCCGCGAAGCAGAGGAACAACGAACCCTGCTTGGCGCGCGTATACTTTCCTATTAGGAGGTCTATATTTATGCACTGTTCTATGGTTCCCAGGCCTTTATGGAACCCAAATTGGGACTGCGCAAGGATGCCACCAGCTTTCGCCCATTCCTCTAACCTTGCCAGCAGTACTCGACTCATCGTTTTAAGTGATGAGTCTAAATGGGAGATAGGTCGGTAGTTCTTCGCATCCGACCTATCTCCCTTTTTATATATTGGGATAATTATAGATTCACCCCAAGTATGTGGGGTGCTTTCCTCAACTACCGCATTAAAAACCTTGGTCAAGACGGGGCCCCAGAATTTTATATCGGCCTTATACAGGTCGATGGGCACCCCATCAGGACCTGGGGCTTTCCCACCCTTACTACATCTAATGGCAAGCTCTACCTCTGAAACAGTAATGCCTAGTGGGATGGTAGGCCATTGGTTGGCCACCATGGTCATGGAATCGCCCACCCCTTCTGGGTCGAAAATGCTCGTAAAATGTGAGACCCAGCACTCCTCACTAACTTGAGCAGTAAGGACTGGCGTGTTATCGCTCTTAAGTAAGGGGCAGTTAACAGTGTCCCAAAAAAGTTTACTGTCTGAGAGTTCGACAGCCCTGGCCAGCTTATCCCATGCTTCCTCCTGCAATTCATGCTTCCTGCACTTTATCTGCCCTTTATAAGCAACCTTTATGTTTTTAATAATCAGCCTATCTCTGGGCCTGCTAGCTAGGGCCTTCTTTAACTTCCGCCGTGACTCCGAACAAGCGGTGTCAAACCATCCAGTCCTCGGTTTCTTATTACTAAACTTAGTGATGATCATAATCTTACCAATTAGGGCATTGATCTTGCTAAAACTTATCAAAATGTCCCTCAAGTCAGTATTCACATCCAAGCAACAATGGAGGTTTGGCAAGCAGTCCGCCACAATTTTAGCCAATAGGTTTTCAGAATTGTCTCCCCTCCATTTAATCCTGTAACCATTTGGTCTGCTTGGGACAATATCAGTAACCACCGTTTTAGCTGCTAGTACTTTATTGCCCCAAATGGTTAGTACCAATGTGACACAGTTATGGTCACTCATCGCAAGGTCCAATACGACGGGAGTATCACAAAACCCACTGATGTTGTCTGAGATCTACACATGATCAATACCTGTAGCAGCATTCCTCCCAGTGAATGTAGGGACAATGTTGCCCTCACGATCCTTTGCAGCTTGTAAAGCAACTAGATCATATTTTGCTAAAACTGAGTTCAATGACTCTCCATACACGCTGTGAGTGAAATGTAAACAACCATCACCATTCTCATCATTGAAACCACATACCTTGCTTAATGATAATGAACACATTTGAACATTAAAATCCCCCCCCAGATGAACACAACATTAACATGATTAGCCCGGCAGATCTTCTCCATAGCCTTCTCCAATTCAATAACTGCAGTCGGGCGTAATGGGTCCGGTAGGCTATTATAATAATTGATCAATAAAACGTTACTGCCATTTTTGTGACACAACCATAACAGTTGGGAATGACATCCAACCTTCTCGTGTAAAATAACTTGCACAGGGAGGTTAATAGACAGCAGAATCAGTAGACCACCTCTAGCTCTGCCCATGGTCGATCTATGAGCTGGTAGATTAAACTAGACAAATCCTTTGTAACTTATGTCTTCCACACTCCATGTCTCTTGGCAGCAGAGGATGTCATAACTATCCACAATGTCTCTCCAACCCAAAGACCCTATTTTGCTATTCTAGCCTGCGATATTCCAACAGGCAAATGTATACCCTCTCTGACCTTTAGCTTGTTCCAATTCGGGGATTCATATCATATCACTGGATACATCATCTCTAGCCCCCGAGTGTGCTAGGTTGGGGTTTAAACTATCATTCCCTGTCACAGGAAGGCTAAGTTGACCACGTAACTCACCCTTGTTCACATCTTCCAGCATACCTGGATCTATACTACATTTTGGGTCGCAATCCTCCATAAGATTAGCCTCTGATTGGCTTAATGGTTCTAGTTGTTCTTGGGGGACCCTTACCACCGATACCTGGTCATGATGCAACCCTATCTTTTGCGATGAGCTTAGTCAATCTACCGCCTCAAGACAATTAAAACGATTATAGCTAAGGAACATGTTCGGTATGTACAAAGGATCTGGTCTATTCCATGGCATACGATCCGGTCTATTCCACGTCCCCCTATTCACTCCCCTCCTTGCTACTCTTGTCCATTCAACAGGATTTCCCTTATCTGCCTCAGCATAGTAGGGTGGGTAAAAGAAGGTTAGTGGCAATGTCTGGATGATACTATCCGTTCCTTGGCTCAACCAAGCACATATGTGAGAGACAGTTCTAGGGTCTCTAAAGGTGACCACTATACAGTCACCTTCTATGCTTTTAACTGTTTTTCCAATCCATGGGGTCCTCCTAACCATTACAATCTCATTCATAATATGGGAAGGCAGCGGCCTATTCAGATTGAGCCAGTTAGCTACCTTATTTTTGAGTGAGGCAAAGTTTTTCTTCACATTCTCTCCCAAAGTAGGCACACCCGCTAAAATAACTACTAGGGGATTAGCTTCAGGGGGCAAATCAGGTGTTAGCGTACTCCCCATCCTACTATTGGTTGCTATTTCCTTGTCTTTGAGCGGGGCAGCTAGCTTTTTAGATATAGCCTGGTCTACCTCCAGGGGCCCGGTAGTTATACCACAGCAAAGCTGGGGAGCAATATTGGGAATAGCTGGGATATTACTTGCAGGCTGCTGTCCATTAGACTTTCTACCGTATTCTGTTGAGGGAAGGATGGACTAATGACTAGGTGCGACCTCCTTCATCCCAGATTTAAAACTGCCTGGTAGGTTTTTACCTGATAGGTGCCTCTTTTTGCCTAGTTTGTTGGGCTGGCTATTTGTCTTGGCAGCCAGGATCGGTTGATTCACCCTAAGACTATTACCCAATCCTAGGCCCTCTACGTTGGTTAGGGGGATTTTTCTATTAGCCATACCACTTTGCATGTTATCCAGTTTATGTGAATTTCCTAAGACCTGCTTCTCAATCTGGTCTAATTTGGAGGCAATCATCCTAGTTCTCTCCAATAATGGAAGCATCAGTGATTTTACCAAAATTTACATTTTTCCCAACAGACCACCACTGTCATCAACAATACATGAGGGGGATTCATAAATAACGTCTATTGGAGCCATTAGCGGGCTAGGGGGATGGACAACAGCTAATGAGGTCAGAGTAATACTGCTGTTTTTCTTCTGTATTTTAGAATGCCCGCTCTTGGAGGCACCACCCCCTCTTTTCCTTTTTTTATGTATTGGAACAATCAATGATCCCTGATTCTGTGCTATTTGAGGAAAACTATGTACCAAAACAGGATTAGATACCTCTGTGACACTACCATTACTAGAACCCAAGCTTAAAGGAGATACATTAGCTATAGAGCAGTCCTTAGCATTAGAGTCAGCGGCAACTACCTGCTTGGGGCTAGTACCACAGCCTAACTGACTCGGAGGTACAAGGGATACTACAGTCCCAATCCCACCTAACTACGAGCACTTTCCTGTAATTAAATCCAAGGATAAGCGCTTCTCAGTGAGTGCTATCTCCTTTTCAATAATTATAGTTGCCCTTTTAAAAAATTGATCCAGGGTATAAGTAACCACCCCTCCAGAGGAAGAAAGTGTAACATTTCTATCTTTTCCTGAACGCAAAGGCATAATGACTTCCTTATCAGCATGAGACACACTTATAAGAGATATGCTTTATAGATGGTTACCTTGACTAAGTCAACAAAATACAAATCATCAAGGAGTCAATGAATGGGAAATAACCGTTTAAAGAGGGCTGGCCGGGCCCGGCCATGTTCGTCCTTGGACGGCCGTAGACGACCCGCCCTTTGCCCGGGCTTAGCCCGGCACCTGCCTGCACGCGTTTCGCGTGCGCGGATGGGTGAGTGCCTTTATAGGAGGAGGACGGTAAGAGAACACAGGTGCGGCAGGTCACTCAGCCGCAAAGCACTGTGGTCGTTGCAGTCCCGTGATGCAACAATGCCCCCAGATCGGCGTTTCTCCCAGCAGCCAAAGTAGGTACGTCCTGAAGGGGTAGGAGGCAAGGGTTTCAACTGGCGCTATGTCCCAACTGCGAGCGGCTCAGGGGCCGTGAGTCGTTTTGTAAGCACCAGTGGGAGGAGGCGGGAAGAGAACACAAGTGCGGCAGGTCACTCAGCCGCAAAGCACTGTGGTTGTCGCAGTCCCGCAATGCAACAATGCCCACAGATCGGCGTTTCTCCCAGCAGCCAAAGTAGGTACGTGGTGAGAACTCAAATTAGTGGTCACAGTTGGTGAAATATCCCGCAAGTCCACCCGTCCCATGATTCAATTCTCCACCGAACGATCGCATATATACACAACAGCTTCGGACCCCAGACTCCACCTCCAGTCACCGAACCAACTACCCCCACCACCACCCTCAGTGCCTGGACCCCATCAGCACTGAAGAAACCACCAACGTCATGAACTCCATCCACTCGGCTCCCCCTCGGACCCATGCCCCCATCATATCTTCAACAAAGCCGACACCATCATCGCACCCCATCTCCGTAACATCATAAACATCTCGTTCGCGTCAGCCACCTTCCCCCAGAGCTGGAAGCATGCAGAAATCAACGCCCTTCTGAAGAAACCCACAGCAGACCCCAAAGACCTCAAGAACGTCCGCCCCATCTCTCTTCTTCCCTTTCCGGCCAAGGTAATCGAGAAGACCGTCAATAAACAGCTGAATGCTTTTCTCGCGACAAACAACTCGCTCGACCCTTCCCAGTCAGGTTATCGAGCCAACCACAGCACGAGACTGCCCTCATCAAAGCCACCGACGACATCAGGACCCTGATGGTCAACGGGGAAACAACCGCCCTCATCCTCCTGGACCTCTCGGCAGCCTCCGACACCGTATGCCAACACACCCTAATAACAAGCCTCTTCAACACTGGGATCCAAGGAAAGGCCCTGGACTGGATCACCTCGTTCCTCTCCGACAGGAACCCAGAGAGTCCGCCTCCCTCGCTTCCGTTTTAGAAGCCACCAAAATCATCTGCGGCGTACCCCAATGTTCCTCGGTCAGCCCAATGCTCTTCAATATCTACATGAGCCCCCTCACCGCCATCGCACGCAAACACAACACCAACATCATCTCCTACGCCGACGACACCCAGCTGACACTCTCCCTCACCAAAGACCCAGCCACTGGCAAAACCAACCTACAGGAATGAATGAAAGACGTCGCAGAATGAATGAAGCTCAGCCAGCTGAACTCAGACAAGACGGAGGTCCTCATCCTCGGACAATCCCCCTCCGCCTGGGACGACTCCTGGTGGCCCTCAGCACTGGGCTCCACACCAACACCCTCAGACCACGCACGCAACCTGGGATTCATCCTGGACTCCACCCTCACGATGACCAAGCAAGTCAACGCCGTCTTGTCATCATGCTTCAACACACTGCGCATGCTCCGAAAGATATTCCAGTGGATCCCCACCGAAACCAGAAAGACGGTCACCCAGGCCCATGTCACTAGCCAACTGGACTACGGAAATGCCGTATACGCAGGAACTACTGCCAAACTCCAGAAACGACTACAGCGCATACAGAACGCCCCTGCACAACTCATCCTCGACATGCCTCGCCATAGCCATATATCCGCCCACCTGGCAGACCTGCACTGGCTCCCTGTCAACAAGAGGATCACATTCAGGCTCCTCACCAACACACACAAAGCTCTCTACGACATGGGCCCCCGAATACCTCAACAACCGCCTCACATGCTACACTCCCACCGCCGGCTACACTCCGCCAGCCTCGCCCTCGCCATCATCCCAAGGATCCGCAGAACCACAACCAGAGGAAGATCATTCTCCTACCTGGCCACCAAGACATGGAACTCCCTCCCCGCACACCTACAACTGATCCAGGACCATCTCACCTTCAGGAGGCACCTCAAGACCTGGCTGTTCGAGCAGTAGCAGCACCCCCCCTCCCTTCAGCGCCTTGAGACCCTCACGGGTGAGTAGAGCGCTCTATAAATGTTTTGATTGATTGATTGATTGAATTATCTGTGTCAAAGACATGATGTACAATTCACAGTTGGACTAGCCTGGTCACTGTATCCAGTCTGCAATGCATCGCAGACAGCCTGAATATGGGAGTTTGTCTCAGTCCGGTTTGATCAAATAGCCACAGTTGACATTTTGAGCTTCTTTGTGTGACTTTTTCAGATTGTATTTTTGTCCTTTTGGTGTTAAATAATTGATAAAGTTTTACTCTATTTTTTAGATTGGTGTGTGATATTTTCCTGTGTTCTGTTTTCACTTTTTTACTGTTTGGGTTCTGTATACATGCTTAAATACATACATGCTTAAATACAAATACAAACACATTTAGACTTTGCCTCTAAGGTAAGCTAGACTGTGTTTCTGCCAAGCTGGCAGACGGTAAAGCACAAGCTAATTTTGTGACTGATTATGGTCCACCCAACAAGATGTTGCTTGAAAAGTAAAGGCTCACACCCCCTCAACCAACAACCCGTTTCCTCACATATTGCTTTCCAGTTATTACAATGAGACAGCCAACTGCTGGAGCAGAAATCAATGTAGATAAAAAGGTTTAACATCTCTATCTTACACCAACAGTGTGGGTCCCCGCTCGGTAATTTTTCTTATTTCTCTACGACAGACCTTTGCTATCGTTTATGAGAAGATCAGGAACTAAGCAGCAATTTTATATCTGGGTTCAGTCAATAAAGAGAGTTTGAATCAGTTTTAAGGGTTTTCGTGTCTTTAAGAGTTTAATATGTTCCTTTTTTTATTCAGTTATTGAATGTATCAATCAAATAACAGATTTCATCATAAAATATGGTTAGATCGAATCATAGCAATATTGCATCGAGTGCGTTCCAAAAAAGGAAAGAGGGGCATATTACCAACCTACAGCAATATTTATCGCTAAGTAGAGTTAGCGGTAATATTTTTATCGCCGCCCTTCACCTCTTTTTATCGCTGAGATAACTTGCTATTAGCAACGTTTACCTCAAAAGCGATAAAAATCAGGCGAAGTGTGTGAATATCGCTGTCAATACAGCGATATTCACGCATTAGCGTGACCATGCTCTTAGCCATGTTATCCACCTCCCATTGGATAACATGGCTAAGAACTGGTCAGGGCAGGCGTAAGCTTTTGGAGATATTTGCGCTTAGCGCAAATATTTCCAACGCTACGCCTGTGTTGATCATAGGCGATAGCGATGTTAGTGACTGTTTTCAGTCACTAACATTTTGGCACACCCACTTTGCAATTCATTAGCGATAAATATCGCAGACATGCAAAGCGGGCCCCAAAATGCTCTCTATCGCCTACAAGCTGTCGCTAACTGGTGTTAGCAACAGCTTGGTAATTGGGAGATAAAATTAGCGCTGCTTTAGTGGGAAAAAGTCCCACTAAAGCGGCGATAAGGGCCCTTGGTAATATGCTCCTGAATTCCTATTCTAAGAATGGGGCAAAAATGGTGGTAGCAAAAACCCATAAAGAGCTCAAGTTCCAGAGGGAAAAATTAGATAGAGCATAAAGCTCAAATTGAATCAATCAATATTAAAAGAACTTCCCATAAAGAGAAGTTCACAAAGCTTAGTAGAGTCTCAACAAAACAGGACCAAAAAATATCATGCAGGAACAAACTGCATCAGCAATAGGTTCAGAAAAAGGAGGATAAATTAGCATTCAACCATTAGTATAAAACTGTGTGCATTCAGCTTCAGAATGAGTATGGCATATGGGTAAGAGTATAAAGGGGAAAAGAGTTAACCTACTCTTTGAAAACACACTAATATAAGCAGTCTAAAAAAAATTTGCACTTCAAGTTGCATCTTCTCCTCTCATCCAATCAGCTTTCATTATGCTTAATCTCCTTTTCCTTTCTGACATTAGGCACAATAATATACAGAAAGCTGCAATGAAATATTATTCAACACCATATCTTTTCATGTAATCTAATTATAAAGAGTTTCCAGCAAACATTTTCAAAATGTTAATATTAATCAGAAACATTATGCAGGGTAATGTGTAGCTTTCATTAATCATGTGTCAAGGTAAGGTTAACTTTTAAACATTTTGCACGTTTTAGGCACATTTGGTTAAGCCACTTGTAAAATGTAGCTTGCTTTAGGCATTTTTTGAGGCCTAGCACTAATAAGTATAGTTACATACTACATTTTGCACATTTTAAATGTTGTGTTAGTTTAATATAAAATTGCTCATTATGATTGCACATATGAGCGTAGCTCTTATATTTTTTAATTTTAATAAAACTCTCTTCTAATCCCCCATCTTATGGTTAACTTAACAATCACACTTTTGCATGTAACCTCTGTTCAGATGGCACTCTCATCATCAGTTCAGTTGTGTCTTTTTTTTGTCAAACTTTTGAATTTTAATGACTTTCACGAAGACGATCATTCAATGCTAATTCTTTTTCCATTCTCTCACATTTCTCTGCTTTTTCGTCTGTTAATGCAGTATCTACAGCATTTTAATAATTCAAATAGGAAAAGTAAACAAAAGCCTATAATTAGTATTGCCAGAAAAATAGATTTCAGGATTTCGCTTCCTTCTGTTGCAAACCAATTTCTAATTGTGTGGATCTCTTCCCCAAAGTTTTCTAAACTGCAAGGTGTTTCTAACAGCTCTAACTCAGGTTTTAAATCAGAAATGTTCTTTGCAAATTCTTGATTTTGTTTGCAATTATCTGCTGTTCAGCATCTTGCACACTTCACCCTTTTCTGTGAGTAAAATGTCTAATGCTAATCTGTTTTGGAAAAACATGGATCTAAAGGCTATGAGTTCAGTGTTTACTACTAATAAAGATCTAGATGTACTAGTTTGCAACTAATTGAAAATGTTGACAGTTTTCTAATCTTTTCATCATTCAGTATGATTTCTACGGGTGGTATGATTGCACCAATAATGTCTCCCATGTTCCATCTTCTGTATTATGGTAGTGTCTGTGTGCTGGTGTCATTGTTAATGAATCTATAATGAATGCATGATACATTTTAGTAAACAACATAGTTAAATAGCAAATACCTACCCAATCAGCAGGTAACTGAAAATTAGCGTCTTGACCACAAACAAAATAGATTCTTGGAATTGCGGTTTCCTCACTTTGCTAAATTTGCCATGTGCCCCCCATCAATTCAGGTCTGTGTTCACAGCTACTAATCCTCACATGTCTGGTTCTAGTGTGTGTTCTTTGTAAAAACAATTTTTCATGTATGCCTTCTTCCTAATTTCAGCTTTGGGCAATCTATTTTCTTCTTGAATGTGTCTTCTGTCTTCTGGTCCTTGTAAGCCTTGAAGCTATCAATGGGCATGCTCAGTCGAGAATAATAATAAGCTGTGTCCATTTCTTTTGCTTGTGGATGTAAATTCATGCTTTGTACTGGTGGTACTCTGGAAATAATAAATCATGATTTGAATAAAATGTATTCAATATGTCTTTGCTTAAATACAATACAAAATACAAATGTAAGCAATATACTACATAAACCTTAGTATGACAATGGAATGTGATGGTATGTAACTTCTTCCATGGCTTGTGTGTATTCTTACACTAACTTAGAATAAACGTTAGTTTTATAATCATCTCTCTTGTAGCTTGAAAATGTTGCTTTCAACTGCTGCTCATCTGTAGTGTGTGCAAATGTGATAGTTACATTAGTTAACCTAATATATATATTGGGTGTGAAATAGAACCCTACTAACATTATTATAATCATTATCACTGTTATTACAAAAATAGAACCCATAATAACCTTAGATCTATTTATTATCAACATGTTTGTCTACAATCAGATAGTTTAATCAAAGTATACAGCAACAGCTTTAGAGTTCCATTCATAGTTTTCTTCAGATCTTTTTGTTGCAATTTGTATGATCAAAGAGTCTCTTTTCACAAATCTCATTAAATTCAGGATCTTTGTATAGACAACCTTAGTCCTACTCTGTGTTCCTCTAAATTGTTATCCCTACAGTTCTACTGCAATCTTTGACCTAGGTATATCTTCTTAAAACAAAAAAGGAATGAATGCTTTGTTTCAGTCTTTCAGCACTTTTCAATCAGTTTTAGCCTTTTGAGTGTCTCTCAATAGTTTCCAGAAAACTTTATCAAACAGATTTATCCAATTTTTAAATGAAGTGATGTCATAGGGGGTCAAACAGTTCAGATTTCACATCAGACCGTTCATCCAATGATACATTTGGTACCTTATTCATGTAGTAAGTCCATTGAGGTGCAGTATACCTTCAAGAAGGCACTCTCACTGGTTTTGATCTTCTCAGTCTCTGTTGATCTTACCTGGTGCCACTTTCACCACTCGGCTATGTTTCCTCAGTAGTAGTCAGTGGCTTTCAATCAAATTATATACTTGTTCTCAATCTCCTTTGATTACAGTTTCATTTCCATTCAACTTTAGGGTAACTTCTCATTTAAATCCTTGTTCCTTCACCCGGATCCTCTGCTCGCACTGATGCTGTCTCAATGGTTTTTTCAACTTGAGGTTTAGTCTCTTCTTCTTCATCAAAAATGATAGGCACTCCTATCTCCTACCTTGTTGATATCTCAAGTTTCTACGTATTTCAAACTCCTATTTTTGCACAGAATGTTAATATTATTTAAGCCTATGTATGATACCACAATGTTTACTTATGTGAATCCCCATGGTGTGTACATATGATCACTACTGTTTCTATATTCCGTGATATACATGCAGACTTGGTCTGCACTTGGTTGGCACTTGAGCACCTTAACGTGTATGTATTGCTTGATTTCTCTCTATTTTATTTTTATTACTTTTTCCTTATCTTCCTTTATTATTATCATTATGTATGTTTTCCTTTTGTATTTGTGTTTATTCTAATTCAATAAAAACAATTTGAAATTAAAAAAAGAAAGGATAGGCACTTGATTTGGTTTAACAGTTTGCAGTGCTTCACCCCGTTCTTCTCCTTGCTGTTGTTGTGACCTTTGTGTAACTGCTATTTGTTGAGGTTCAGCCTGTGATGGTGCAGTCATCAGTCCTCTGTCATTCAGGCTCAAATCTGACAGTTTCTTTATAACCATTTCTGACTCTTCTTGGGTGCGAAGCTTGCTTCGAGGTTGGAACCAATTTTAAATGAGTGTTCATTGCCTTGATCACATGGAAGGGCCTTTTCCAAATCAGTTCCAACCAAGTCGTCCAAACTTGTTTATTGATCATGACCCAATCTACTGCATTGAGGTCGTGGCACTGTTCTCAATGTGGATCTTGTACGGCAGCTGCAACCTGGTGAGAGACAGAATGCACCACATCAGCCAATCCATTGCAGTAATTGAGTATCATATCATCTGTGGTGCTCATAAGAGCATTTGCAGGTACAGCAGACAGTCTCACATGAGGATCTGATGAAGCAATAAACCAGTTTTCCTATCAGGACATTTTTAAATACTCATTAACACCAAAGGCAAAGCATCAGACCACTTCAGTAATGTTGAGGCACAAACTTTTGCCAAATGAGACTTTATGGTTCCATCGAACTACTTGCCAGTACCAGCAGTTTCAGGTTGATAGCTATAATGAAATATTTTTTCAATTTGTAGTGCTGCACATATCATTCTCAAGACCTTAGTGTAAAAGTGTGTCCCTTAATCTGATTCCAGAGAAACTAGCAGCTGTACCTGGGGTTCAATTCTCGCAATAACAGTTTTACTACAGTGAGACTGTTGTTTCTTCTGGTTGGGTAGGCTTCCACCCATCACAAGAAGATGCTCACTGTGACCAGGACACATCTCAAACCCTTTGCAAACATGCATCTCAATAAAGTTCATCTGCATTCTGTTGAAGGGACCACCTGATCTCCCTATGTTGTTCAGTGTTACAAGAATTCTTTTTACTACATTAATTTGTTGGCATGTCCCACAACTATGATGCAATTCTTCTGCAGGTATCCTAAACCTGGAGTTAAACCTGTTCTGCCTAAACAGCCTTGTCATTGCATCTCTCTCTAAGTGTGTGTGTCCTTGGGAGTGTTGTGTCATTCAAAACACCAAACCATCAGGTCACACAGGTCTCCCATCAACTGATATATGAATGTAATTTGCATTTTTCTCACATGCTGCTCTGTTCCAACCTTGCTGTTCTGCTTTTGAAACATATTCTTGCCCCCCTTTAAATTCTTCCCATGTGTCATATGGTAATCAACATAGAAAAGACAGTGTCCTCTTCAGTTTCACATGTGAAAGTTCCACTAAATGTGCACGCCACTAGAGCACAATACCATGAAACATCGTTGTTACAACTATGATTCCGACTTCGGTGAGCTGCACAACTAACCACTGTAATTTTAATAGGAGACTGGAGAACTTCCAAAAGATTTCTCTCATGCTCACCGTTTCATATGGGAGTTCAAGAATAGGTCATGAAACTTCTTTATGACCACAACTGCCCAAAGTCATGGGCAAAACCTAAGCCATACTTACTATTTGTAAATATAGTCGCTCTTAATTGGGCTGTCAACATGACACAGCATACAAGCTCTTCTAAGGGAAAATAATTCTGCAACTTGTGCTGAGGTAATACCTAATAACCTTACTCAGTTAAATCAATTATCTCTCCTAATACTGATTCAAATGCTCAAGATCTAAACATCTCCAAATAATTTCTTCAAGTTCAACTACAATTTTGAAAGATTTAATGGTCTCTCCTTTTCAGGTTCTCGGGAAACTCGTCGTTCTGCACTTTCCGTCTTTCTAAAATCTGCCACTTCCTCAAACCCTGGAGGAAAAATTCCATCCTCAATTAAATGTTACTCTTCCTGGAGTATCAGTTTAGCAAATGCAATCCTTCTCACATCTCTCAATGATTGAATCATTTGTGGTGGTTTCCATGCAACAATCTGTGAATTTTGAGATGTCGAGATAAACACTGATGCAGTTTCTCATTCCACAGCTCCTTGAGCTTCTGGAGTTGGGAGAATGTTCGTTGGGGCTGTCACAATTGGTCTGGGTGCTTTTATGATTTGGTAATCTGTGGTACATATATTGTAAGCAGTAACACATGGTGTTTTCACTGTGGGTGCTACACCAATAGGTGCAGAGTCATTCTGGAATATCTGAAATGTTCTCTCAATCTGGATTACTCTTGGTTCAACAGGGGCAGTAGCCTTTGCAGTACTTGCAAATGTGCTATTATCTGTGCTAGAGGTAGGGGGGTGGGGGGCACATAAGATGGTTGACGTGCAGTTAATATTTCTTCCAAGATCTCGTCCCTTGAATCAATATCTCGCCCTCTTCTCATCCTTTCTTTTATCTTTTTCCTGTGTCTTATCCTTTTTAGATTACTTGAGTGTCCCTGTGGTAATAGCTGGATATAGTCCTCTCTCAACTACAGCTTTCCTCCATCTCTGCTCTGCTTCATCCCATTGAGCATCTGCATAGTTACGCATTGCTCTTCTAGATTTAATCTGGTATTTCTCTTTTTCCCTGTCTCATGCTATCTTCTCCCACATATTCAGTGCTTCATATTGTGTGGGTCTAGGTGGTGGCTTTATTTCGAAATCTTCCCCTTCAACTTTTCAGTAATCTTGCATCATTGCCAAAGCCATAAACATCTAGATTAGTGTTGCTCTCTTTCTCAACAGTCTAGTAATGGGAGCTACCACATGAGAGAAGTGTTGAATTAATCTACGTTAGTAGTGGGCAAATCCTAAGGAACATATAACATCTCTAACATTCATTGGAATTGCACAATATTATACTGCTCTGACCTTTCTTTTGGTCATTTGCATCCCCACAGGACTCAGCATCACTCCCAGAAATTCCACTTTGCACACATAAAACTCACACTTACTCAAGTTGCAATACAGGTGATGTTTTCTCAGACACCTCAAACCTGTGGCTATGTGATTAATTTGAGTGGCCTCATCCTGAGAGTATTTCAAAATGTCATTGATATAGAGAATGACAAATCAATCCAGGTAATCTTTCAGAACATTATTGAGAAAGAATTGGGAAGCCAATGGGGCAATGCACAGGCCAAATGGCATGACTGTGTACACAAAGAGCCCAAATCTGGGGCCTCATTAACAATAACAAATGCCTTGCTGTGTTGCATCAGCAACATGCCAAAATGAATTGCAAATTGTGACATAATATTTAAATGTCATGGCAGCGCTGTATTTATGGTATGATGCATCATGGCATAAGGAACATGCTCCGTAAAATAAAACACTGCTGTGGGTGTGATGTTGCAGCGTAAACTGATGCATCAAAAGCAAAACAGACATAATTCTGGTTAGCAGCACAACACTAACTAACCTAGTGTCACTTTTTAGGGGGTCAAGCGTCAAAAATATTATAAAAAAATGACACTGGTCAAAAAGAAAATTGGCACACTCAACAGAAGGTAGCCATGGAGCAGGGAGAACAGAGCAGAATTCAGGTCAACAACCCAACACCCCAGTCCCAGTCAGGATGTCCAGACAGACCCCCAGGGATAAAGAAAGTGAAACTTCAGTGAGGAGGAGAATGATATCTTGATCACTGAGGTGACAGAGCACCAACATTAGCTCTTCATCACCTCAAACTTGCCATTTGGAAAGAAAGAGGCCAGTCGACATAATGGCCAAGACCAACAGCGTGGGACATGCCAAGAGGCCAGTCTGCCACTAAAAAATGCTTGCACAACAATGAGCACTAGACGAAGGAGAAACTGGCCAACAACCTGAAGGTAGCCATGCAGACAGAAGGAGGAAGCCCAGTGCCACGAAAGGAGCTGGTTGCCTTAAAGGAGAGGGTGGCAGCTGTCATCCCAGAAGAGTTGGTAGCAGGAGTTCTGGGACAGGACAGTGGCGCACATGACGAACAACAATACCTATAGGATAAGATGCAACAAGGGCCAATGTGGGAAAAAATGGTCATGTTGTTTAACACAGCTACATATGTCACTGCACTACATTGCGCTGTGTGCAGGGCAAAGGGCAGGCATCTAGGTCATTTACCCATAAACATCACATAAGTAAAAATTACACACAAGTTATGTGAGTGAAGTGCAGCACCAGTCCAGACTCACCTTTCTATACTGCCCCTTGTAGTGGAATGTACAACATGACTCACCAGAACTTCAAGTCCCAGAATACAAAGCAAAACACATGGAATTGAATAGCACAGCATGCATGGATACATTAACCCTGCCCAACCTGAATGTTACAACGCAGGACACCTTGCACCATGAAGCTACTGTGTCTTACCTGGGCCCATGCACACATATCTGCTCTGTAAAGGAATGGAATGGGCTGTTCAGAGGAGAAACTGCGGACCTAAGAAGGGGCCAGGTGTGGGGCATGTGAAGGATCACCACAAAGGAAAATGCCAAAAGTCACATGTATAGTAAACTGCATGAAACTACAAAGCATGCAGCTGAGGGCACCCAGGTGTCAGCTGCCATTGTGGGACCTGCTGAACTCCAATCATGAACAACAGACTATGGGGCAGATTTATGTTAACTGGCGCATCCCCAGGGATGCGCCAGTTAACATGCGCCACAGTGCGCCACAGCTCCGCCAGCCATGGTGCGCCGCATTTATAATGCGGCTCACCATGGTGCAAAAACGGCACAGATGCGTGACGCATCTGTGCCGGAAATGTGGCGCATTGCTGGAGTTGCGTCGCAAGCGCGACGCAGCTCCAGCAAGGCTCGGGGGTGCCCCATTTTAACAATGCTGCGTCAAGACCTGCGCCTGCTTCAAGCAGGCGCAGGCTTTTGACGCAACATTGGCTTAAAAGTGACTGAGTGAAATCTCATAGATTTCACTCAGCCACTTTTGCGAGGTGCACCTGCCCCGGAACGCCCACCCTGCGCCGGAACGCCCACAAGCGGCGCAGGGCTTTACAACGTGACGCATCTGCCTAGATGCGTCACGTTGTAAATCGTTCGTAGGGATGCGCCACGTTTACGCCGCCTTGCGTGACGCAACAGCGGCGTAAACGTGGCGCAAGGGCCTCATAAATCTGCCCCATAGTGTGGGCTGTGAATGCGAGTGACGTACACCAGATGATCATGAGTGTTCAAATAAAAGATGGTGTGTGGCCCTAGTGGGCCTCTTGTAGTGCAGTACATTAGAGGCGCAGGCTGAGCATGTTAAATGTTCTCTGTGTCTAAATGGGGAGACATTGCATAGCAAGGAGGTGAGAAGCGAATGCTCCCACCAAGACACATGCCTTGCTGTATCTGACAGTTTTGCACTTGTGTCTCAGCTTAGGAAGGGCTGATAAAGAAGAAAGCATTGTGGAACTACATCCTGCATGTGATGTGGCCTTAGGTGAATAGGTAGCAACTGGCAGGAGAGAGTCAGAAGGCAAACTGTCTCACCATGCCTCATGTCAAAGTGGGAGGATGTGAAACACAGATCTGTCAAGGTATAGGATGAACTACATTGCCACTACATAGGGTATGCCTCAGGGATGCTTGGAGGCTGGGGTGGATGGTCCTATTTAAAGGCCACATCTGTGTAGGTATGTGTCAACAATTCTAGCACTACTACCTTTTGGGCTATAGGCCTATAGCTTGTCCCATGGCCCTCACAAACAGCAAGCCATGTCAGTCCATTGGATATGGTCATGCATATTGTTGGTGTTGTACGCACATGAGGATCAATGTATCATCTGAGTTACATCAGTGTGTGGCAGTAAGTTTAGTGCCTGGCCCAAAATCAGAATTGTCACAGGAGGCAGGTACATGTACAAGTGAGGGGTTCTGAGTCAAACAATGTGTGAAACTCTGCAGGATTAACAATTTTGGTAATGATGAAATGGGCTGAATGTCAATGCCAGCAATCTACTTAGTTTGACTGGTTCCACCCCCTCAGAATTGCTACCCAGTGCCCACTGTTCACAAATGTGAAGCCAACTGTGTGTACAGATAAATCACATGAGTATATACAAAAGGAAACCCTTGGTAAGTACATGCCCTCATACAATCATGCAGTGTAGCAAGGTTGGAAGCTGTGTAGAGGTGTGCTGGATGTATGTGAAAAACTGAACCCTTGCCAGAATGGTATGTTATATTATGTTATTTGATGCTTGGTATAGCTCATGGCTCATCCCAGGGCAGGTAAGTGAGGGAGAAGTAGCGATTTGATCAGCCAGGTTTTCAGGCATTTTTTTGAATTAAGCTAAGCTTGGCATTTTCGAATCGAAAGAAGTTTTTACCAGTGGAGCACAGCAAGATAGGAGAAGGCACAGCAGTGCGAATACATCAGGATCATAAATGAAATTGGTGGCTAGATTGGAGGTTTCTACTTGGGATATAGGTGGTAAGCTTTTTGCAGAGGTGTTTTGGCCCTGACCCTGATAGAGATTTGTATGTCAGGCAGAGCAATTTGAATAGTGATATCTTGTGGCTGGGAAGCCAGTGTAGATCTTAAGTATGGGGGTTGAGGAGGTTCTTGGGAGTCGGTTATTAACCATACCTGCAGCTGTGTTGTGAACTACTTGTAGTTTGGACAAGACGCATTCATTGGAGCAAACAAACAAAGCATTCCCATAGACCAGGTGGGTGATAATTAGCACCTGGATGAGTGTTTTACGTGAGCTTAGCAGTAGCCATCTAAAGATGTTTCTGAGCAAACGCATGATGCCGAAACATGTGCCACATACAGAGGCCATTTGGTCTTGCATTGATAACCCATCGTCTAAAATTAAGCTTAGATTTTTTGCAGTTCTAGTGGACCAAGGAGCAGAACCCAGCTCTGCTGGCCACAAATCATCTTTCCAGAGACTTTGCCAAACAGTACAATTTCTGTATTTTCCGCATTTAGTTGGAGGCAGTCGAGGGACATCCAGATGGCAATCTCTTTCTTGCATATGAGGAATTTTTGTTTGACACTCTCAATGTCTTACCCAAGATGATCAATTGCATATGATCTGCATATGAGAATGTCTCAAACCCATAAGGTGTAATACGTTGGGCCAGAGGGGTAACGTAGACATTGAAAAGTGTAGGGCTTAGGGAAGAGCCCTGAGGGACACCTTTGTTCAGTGGTTTGGTTCTGGAGTGGAATGTCCCCTTGAAGATTGTTTGAACCCTGCTGTTGATAAAATCTACCAACCAGCCCAATGCTAACCCCTGGATGCCTATCTGCTGGAGTTGCTGCACCAGGCTTGAGTGTGAGATGGTGTCAAATGCGGCTGAGAGATCCAGCATAATCAACATGGTTGGTTGTCGATCATCTAGGGCTAGTCTGATTAACTCAACTACTGCGAGTAGAGTAGTCTCAGTGCTATGGGATGGTCAAAAGCCAGACTCGGAGAAGTCAAGTAGGCTATTGCTCTCCAAGTAGGGAGTGAGCTGTTTGTTAACATGTATCTCCAGTATGTATGTACATGTATCTCCAATATCTTTCCCAACAAGGAAGGCAAGATATTGGACAGTAGTTCACAGGCTCATTTGGATCAGCATTCGATTTCTTTAAGATTGTCTTTTGTAAATGGTTACAAAGAAATTAGCTTCAACTTGGGCACCTGCTGTAACACTGTAAGTGCTTCTTGAACAAAATTTGTCCCGCTCGCGAATTCGCGGATTTTGCCACAATTTTGCATGATTCGTGGATCGCGAAATCGTGGAAAATCCACAAGTTCTGCGAGCGGAACGAGTTTTGCGCCCATACTTAACCTAGATGAGTCACTTCGTAAATATGGCAAAACATGGCGCATGTTTTATGTCACAGGTGCATCACAAAAAGTGACGCACCGTTGGCGCAAAAATGTTTTAGGGGTCAGGGCACAGGTACGGTGCCTATTAAGCAACTTCCAAGTGCCGAGAGTCACAAAATCAGCAGCATGAAGCTTCAAAAAATGAGTGGGTCATGCAAAAAAAAGGCCCTTCTCAAAGGTTCCACGCAGTTCCATATCAGCAGGTGTTTGAAGGCAAATGGCCATGGTCCACAAAGGCCAGGAAAGGCAGAGGCAGAGATCTCCGGCTAGATGGTTATGAATAGCATTTGGGGAGAGGTAAAGTTACTATAATATAACTTAATCTACTCATAAATGGCTTTTGTGAATCACCTCTCAATTTACACAGATTGATCTTCATTGCATGGGGAGCAAACGGAACAATTTTAGCAAAGGAAACTCTTTTAACTTTCCAAGGCCAAACCACGAGCAGCGCTACACATGGACCACTTGGGGCACTTTAGCCCAGACGGGCAGTTAGAGATGAAGACAAACGTTTCTTTCAAATCCTGACACAGGAGGGAGTCGTTTTTGTCCTACTTTTACATCCCTTTGAGAAGGATGATGAGCCTGTATTTCCTGATCTTTTTTGATCGTCCCCACTTATTCATTATTCTGTGTATTTAAGGACTATCCTAAGGTGCTCTGTACCTCCAGGGTATCCTAAGGTGGGGGCAGGTGGAACACTTTAGGAAGAATTCTCAGTGACTTCAATTTTTGATTCTGTCACTTTCTTTAGGTAGTGTGCCTAAAGGCACTGAACAGACATTGACATGGAGGGCCGAGGCCAGAAGAGTTTATACTCCCTTAGTCTACTAATAACAGTATTATTAACATGAAGATGTGAGCAAGCAGCATGCCAATGCCAAACGCAGCAAACCTCTCAGTTGGCCAGTTAGACTGTCTCATGTCCCAAAGAGACAAAGAGCTCAAATAAATCAGGAAGATATTCAGTTTTAATATTTTTAAATCTTTCTACAGTTGTGTGACTAAACCATATATTTTTCTAACTTAATCTTTTTTTTATATTATGACATTTGTGTTTGTGCACTTAACATGCAAAGTAATAAGATGGCCGGTTGAACTATCTTTACATAACATAGTGCAATAACATTTTTGGGCAGTTCACATCGTGGCAGCTTTCACCATGTTTAAAAGTTACTTGCACTATGGCACATGTTAAAACTGGGATTTCTGGCTGGCTAAGGCTTGTGCCAAAGCCAGGCAGAAACCACCACTCTAGTCAGGGCAAGGGAGTTACACGCCAAAGATAACCCCTGCTCATCCCCTTGGTAGCTTGACACGAGCAGTCAAGCTTATCCCAGAGGCAATGTGTAAAGCATTTGCGCACGCACACAGCCTGTGGCGGCAGGTGACATTTGAAAGTGGTGAGCCGTAAAGCCATTGTCATACTTTACCCCAGAAAGCGAGCGCAGCGAGCGAGCCTGAACCACCTACGGGGGGCTTGAAAAAAGAGTGGCAAATGGTGCATTTTAAAGCAAACCAGAAGGTGTGAAGAACAGCCCTGGAATGCTTTCTGCCCAGAACTCAGGATTCTTCCCACCTTGCAGTGACAAAGAAAAAAATGAAAACCTGCCTCTTCAAGGAGGCTTATCTAGCTCTTTACAAAACTTACAGGATGCTTCCCATCCCATGCAACGAAAAAGTCCCTGAAAAATGTTAAAGTGCTGCAGAGGAGCTCTGTGGACTGAGTAAAGGACCAGTGACCTGAGCCTGTCAGATTTTGTCATCGTGATCCTGTGTGTATGTAGGGGTATTGGTTACACATGAAATACACCTAGACTCAATATCCAGAACAGCATTAAAAAGCATTACAAAGCAAAAGTCAGAGCAAAACAATTCAATTAAATGCATAAATAAATTAAGTGAGAGAGATCCCGCTTAAGCGCAGCGACTGATGTAAGGATAAGAACACCACTCTGATCATCTGCATTCAGTACTCCTCTTCCAACTCTCATGTGCACAGGGATCTCAGCCTCAGTACCCCTCCTCCATCCCTCCTGTGCACTGGTCTCTCTGCCCTCAACACCCCTCTTCCATCTCTCCATTGCACAGGGCTCTCTGCCCTCAGTACCCCTCTTCCATCCCTCCTGTGTACAGGGCTCCCTGCCCTCAGTACCCCTCTTCCATCCCTCCTGTGCACAGGACTCTCTGTCCTAGTACCCCTGCTCCATCTCTCCTGTGCACAGGACTCCCTGCCCTCAGTGCCCGCCTTCCATCTCTCATGCGCAGAGGGCTCTCTGCCCTCAATACCCCTCTTCCATCCTTCCTGTGCACAGGTCTCTCTGCCCTACTACCCCTCTTCCATCCATCCTGTGCACAGGACTCTCTGCCCTCAGTACCCGTCTTCCATCCCTCCTGTGCACAGGGCTCGCTGCCTCAGTGGTATATTTATCACTTATTGCAGTGTTTTCAAACAGGGCTGACATAACATTTTGCTTGTTGACGGATTTTATATGTTCTTTTGCCCTTCCATCAAACTTCTCTCTCTTTCCCTGCCATTTTCAATCCCAAAGTCTGAAATTACACACAGTGGGTTGTATTCCAGGACAGCTTCCTACGAGTGACTCACCAAAACTTAGGGGCCGATTATAATCGCGGACGGACGCAGAGTCCACTCCTGTGCGATTAGGATATGACTGCCACCCTGGCGGTCACATCCTCTATTTTTAACATTGCGGCGGGTGCGGCTTCAAGCTGCACCCGCGGCAATGTTAAAAATGCTGTCATTGCATTTGCATGCAAAAAGAGGCAGGCACCGCGCGGTGCCTGCCGCTTCCTGCATACAAATGCAGGGGGTTACCATAGGTACCCCCATGTGCACTCCCCACCCGCAACGAGTCCCCGCAGTGAAGTTACACATGCTTTTCCATGGCAGAAAAGCAGCCGCGGAAAAGCATGTTTAACATCCCATCCTAATCTGCCTGACGGTGTCTGAGAGACACCATCACCAGATTAGAGCTTTTCCGCCGCGGCGGAAAAGCTGCAGACGGAAACCAGGACCAGGACCCACCAGCCATCCTAATGTGGCGGTGGGTCTTTGGTCAGTCCGCTGCGGTTTTTCCGCATCCTCTGGGCCGGTGGTGGCTTCCGCCGGCCCCGAGGATGTGGAAAAACCGCAATCCTAATGAGCCCCATAATGTTATTTGGGGTTTATTTTGGATGCGAACGCAGACAAGGTGACAGCACAATCATGCTGTGATTGCCACGTATACATACACACTTTTTCCAGGATTGGGATCACCGAAATACTAATAATAATCCAGTATGGTAAATATATTTACCATACACATTGCACACACAAGAAACTGATTTGACACTTGGAACTTTTAATTTATTTCTGTTGTTACTGATGCTTGTCTCAATGCTACTTTATCGATAGCAGACGATAACAGGCTCAGGGACTAAATTTAGGCACTACAATGTTCCTGAAAAGCCGTGCAACAGGCCCAACAGTGTATTTACCAGTTAATCAGGGTTTTCATTGGTTGTTAAACACACGCTGTGAAAACGTGTGCAGCATTTTCACACAATGCCCTGCAACCTTCCAATGCTCTTTGGCAAGGGCCGATTGACAAAGGGAGCTAAGAGTACATAAGAGCACTCATATATTCACCACTTGCCGTATTCCTAAATGCTTTTGTCAATAGCCCCCTCCTGTTCCCCAAACCACCTCTAGTCTCAATTCTTCAAGGTACCTAAAGGTATTTGTGGCCCAAGCCGTTGACAAATCAGGCAATTCGGCGATCCAAAACTCACTCTTTCTGCACGTATGCTTCGCTTGTGTTTGGCAATCTTTGCTCTCTCCGTTTGACCTCACAATAATGACTACACTTCCCCAGCAATGTTCGTAGCAATGTTAATGCTGGAAATCTTTTTATCTTACTATATTTCAATAGAAAACAGCACAATAGCAAATCACGGGACACAGGCTATGAAATGAAGCTACGGACGAAAAAACATAGGGGCAGATTTATGATAACTGGCGCATCCCCAGGGATCCGCCAGTAATTTAGCGCCGCTGCTCCGCCACTCATGGTGCGCCGCATTTACAACGCGGCGCACCATGGGGCAAAAACGGCTCAGATGCGTGACGCCTCTGTGCCGTAAAGGTGGCGCATTGCTGGAGTTGCGTCGCAAGTACGATGCAGCTCCAGCAAGGCTCGGGGGTGCCCCATCTTTACAATGCTGCGTCAAGACCTACGCCTGCTTCAAGCAGGCACAGGGTTTTGACGCAGCATTGGCCTGAAAGTGACTGAGTGCAATCGTATAGTTTTCACTCAGCCACTTTTGCGAGGCGCACCTGCCCAGGAACGACCACCCTGCGCCGGAACGCCCACAAGTAACGCAGGGCTTTACAACGTGACGCATCTGCCTAGATGCGTCACGTTGTAAATGGGTCATAGGGATGCGCCACGTTTACGCCGCAGTTGCGTGACGCAAATGTGGCACATTCCCAACATAAATCTGCCCCATAGTCTAGTTAGTGTGATCCAAGCAGTTGCGGCGGCAGGCATGACAGGCGGGTGGGGGAGATTGGAAATGGGGTCGTCGCAGGGGGAAGAGGTGGGAGGGGTTTAATGATAAAAATATATATATGATAAAACTTACCGTCCGGCGCCACCACACTTTTGGATGGGTCTTGACTCACGCCGTCCTGCGTTTTTCGAATACCGCAGGGCAGCTCTCATAAACGTCGTCATCGCAGGAAAGGCAGCCTCCCTCCCTACCCTCCGCTATTCACAACACTGCGGTCAATCCAGATGCTGCATTAGCAGCGCAAGGATTGGCTAGAGCAGAGATATGGACCGCCCATTAGGAGACCGGGGGGCTGTGTATGAAGCAACCCTCGGCCCCTTGGGTGACAGCCACCCCCCCCACCCGTGCTCTCCTACTGGGAAGGTAGTAGGTTGCTTTAGTGTGCATTTTTGGGCTCGTCATAAAAATGACCAGCCCAAATTCGAGCATGCGCACTATTGCAGCTGGGATTAGTGCGCAACGCTGTCACTCAAACCCTTGAGTGCTGCCACAGGCCCGCTCCCACCCCCTCAGCAGCCGATTGCCACAGGCATGTCCCGGACTCCCGTACACATTAGCATTTTCAGCCGCGGTTCAGCGTGAGACAGAGACAGCCCTGCAAGAGTATAATTGTATTAATTTGTATTAATTATACTGGAGTGGGGCCATGTGGCACTGGTGAGGCAACACCTTAGCGCCCCAATGGACCCACCACCACTGCACACAGCAAAAACATCCGAGGCACACTACAAAGGGAGCTCCACACAAGGTTATATAAAAATAGCCTTTGTAGTCACATAACACATTAGAATAGTAAACACATAACACAGTGTGCCAACTCGCACGGGCAATATTCACAAGGGATTATTTACACAGGACAGGGCCACATGGGACACTGTCAGGATCAACATTTAGCAGAAATTGGTACAAGTCAAAAATAGATCATAAACATACAATGTACATACAGCACATTATGCGATCTCCTCTATAGTCTAAACACATTAGATCCTACCTCCTAAGTATAACTCACATTTAGGGACGTAAATCACAGAGTGAAACATCATCTCATTAGCATAACCACATGAAATGCAGAATGACCTCATAATCATAAACCCTACATAAAGGTATCAAACAGGGTGCGTAAAACATACTAAATGCATTACATTTCCTAGCACCACATTGCATGAGCACATCAATCAGATTAGGGCCTTGCGCCCTCTCCATCTACCACTCCCCCTGCCCTGTGTCCAGAATGTCAGGGCGCGCTGCCAATGCAGCGAAGTCCAATTGCGCCACAGCGCAAAACCTAAACATTGCAGCTACCCACTACTTGCTGGGCATCTGAGAAAATCACGGGGGCCTAAACGCTGCAGCTGACACTAAGTGCTGCACAGCTGTGCTCCGCTCTATCTCCTTTATTATTTAATTTGTACACGCAACCTTTGATTGTTTCTCTCCGCAAATCCGCAGCTACTATCTGCAATTATGCGGATGATTTACAATTAATTTTTCCCATTGACACCTCCCTTTCCTCCCGCACTAGTTTTCAGTCTACTATGCTCGAGATCTCGGAATGGATGTACCATAGCCAACTTAAATTGAACCCCACCAAGACTGAGCTTGTATTGGTGGGTGGAGCAGCCAACCCATGGAATGACAGCTTTTGGCCTCCTTCACTAGGGCTTCCTCCCTGCCCTGTCAACTCTGTGAAAAGTCTTGGCGTCGTCATCTCCAGAGACCTATCTATGAGGCCCCAGATCAGTGCGGTTACGTCATCCTGCTTTTCTATCTACGCAGGATACATAAAATCTGTAAATTTCTTACCAGAGACGCACTGATCCTTGTCATCATGGCCCTGGTCACGTCGAGAATTGACTACGCCAACACTTTGTATGCAGGTATTCCTGCGTACCTTCTCCACAGGTGCAAAATCAGGCAGCACGCCTGGTTTACCATCAACCTAAGCACCAGCATGTCTCAACGCTACTGCGGAGCCTTCATTGGCTCCTGGTGGCTAAGCGCTGTACCTTCAAACTGGGCTGCACGATTTTTAAAGCGCTGTCTGATCTTGCTCCTGCCTTCATTTCTTCTAAATTGAAGCGCTATGTTCCCCCCAGAGATCTCCGTTCTTCCTACCACAACTTGCTAGTTACCCCTAAAATTGAACGGAAAAAACAAGGCGGCTCCTCTTTTTCTTTTTTGGCTCCTAAAACCTGGAATGCCCTTCTGTCTGCTATCCGGCACTGCCCCACCTACGATTGTTTTCGTAGTTTGTTAAAAACTTATCTCTTCCAGGCAGCCTTTGAGTAAACACACGCTGTTGCCCCCCGCATTTGTTATGAGCGCCATGAAACCGTTTTGGTGTCCGAGCGCGGTACAAACAATTTTAACATAACATAACATAACATGTGTCAGGGGCAAAGGAGTGCAACTCACTCCTACCTCAGGCATGCCCCCAAAGTCAAGAATTGTGACCTTTTCAAATATTAATAATAATCTTTATTGCATGATTTAAAAATAAACCATTGCAAGTACAAAACATTTAAAACGTTCAAGATTGCATTTAGAATGTTAAATTCATTAAAAGTCAGTATGTATAGATGATAACAAATGAAACTTTCATTTAAAAAGTCATATTCATAAAAAGCCAGCAACAGTAAATAAAATTTGGCAGCATTATTCCAATGGGGGGTCGCAAACTCTGGGCAGCTCAGTAAGTTTTTTTACAGCGCACTCCATGAATCTTACTAGGGCACAATTTAATTTAGTGTTCCTGGGGTCGAAACAGGCCAAAACTGCTGCTCTACAGCTTCTAATCATGTTTCTATTCCAATGATGCTTGAGTAGGGACCGTCTCTCTGTCAATACTAGAGGGCACAGGCATGTGATGTGTATGATATCTTCTTTGTGGGTCCCTCAAAGTCGGCATTGAACTTTTCCATGTTCTCTTTTCCATTTTGGCCAATGAGTCAACAGGTTAATAACTCCCAGTCTCAGTTTTAAAAAACTTAGTTTCATCCGAGCACTAAACGATATAGTAAGGTACGGCTGTGGAATTAGCAAGGCATAGGATTGAAGGGTCATCCACCCATGAATCCTTTTTGCAAGGCTGGCTTTGTCTTCCACTCTTGATAATTGTTTGGTGCTGATTTTCGCTAGCCTTTTAAATTCCACCTGACTAGCGTGCAAGTTCCAGAGGTCATTTAGGCACAGGGTTTTTAAGCCTTTTGACCAGTATTCATGTCCTGCTCGCCATGAGTTGTTATCAATGCTGGCCCACAAGTGGTATCCTAAACTTCCCTCCTTTGATAACCTCAATTTGTGACAGCACACAAGGAAAGACATGGCTCTGGCCAATCGTTGTTTGCAGATGCCAAGTTCCAACCTAATTTGTGCCGATGATGTATGGTTTGGTAATTTGAACACAGACCTGTAGATCTTAGTAATTATTTTATCCAGATGGTGACTGTCCAATCCCTTTAAAGCTTCGCTGCCGTAAGTTAAGGTAGAAATGATTTTTGCCTGAGCCACCTGTAGTGTGGGTGCAAGAGTAGGGCCTTGTAGTTTCTCTTGAATTAGTCCGATTACAAAAGCGAGTGCGGTACCCTTCCTGTTTTGCTCTTCTGGGTGGGATTTGCATTTTCCATTGTTGTTGAAAGTTACTCCAAGGTACCTTTGGCAATTTGATTCGACAATGCTTTCATTGTTCAAAGCCCAAGACAGTTTCTTAACTTTCCTTGAGTGCACCGCTAAAATTTTCGTCTTCCTGTTGTTGATGCGAAGCTCATTGTCGTTTGAATAGTCGGAAGTAGCATCCAGAAGTCTTTGCATTCCGATCTTTGTTTTACTTAACAGTACCACGTCATCAGCATATAATAGATTTGTCAGCGGCAAGCCAGATAGTTTGGGCGCGTGGGAGTTGACCTTATTAAGAGCTTCAGGGAGGTCAGCTAAGAATAGGTTAAAAAGTGTCAGGGCCAAGACACAACCCTGTTTGAGGTCTTTTTCTGTCGGAATCGGGCGAGACAGTCTTGAGCCGTCCCCGATCTTAATTCTAACCCATGTGTCCTGGTGTAGGAGTTGTATGGCTCTTAGGAGGGCCTCTGGAATGTTAAGTCTGGACAACTTCTGCCAGAGTTTACTTCTGTTGACATTGTCAAAAGCCGCTTGGTAGTCAATAAACCCCATATAAAGTGAACAAGAGCAGAATTTCGCTTGGTCAATCAAGCATGAAAGCGTCATGAGATTGACTGAGGTACCGGTGTTTATTGTGAAACCTGTTTGATTCGGAGGAATTATAGAGTTTTCATCAGCCCATGCCCTAAGTGAATTGAGCAGCACTCCCGCAAAATACTATGCTTCGTTGTCAATGAGTGCGATGAGACGGTAATTCCCTGGGGATTTTTTGTCCCCCCCTTTGAAGATTGGTGCAAGGATGGATCCACGCCAGGAGGGCGGTATGGTGTTGTTTTGCAGACATGTGTTAAAAAGGGGGCTTAGTTTCTCAGCCCAGAAAGTTGCATCTTCCTTGAACAGAGCTTGAGGAATTCCACCTGGACCAGGCGCGCCATCCTTGCATCCCTTTTTTATTATTTTTTCAATTTCGACCTTCTGGAATGTCGCAAAATTGACACAGCTTTGGGTCGAGTGACGTTCTTTTGTTGGTGTCATTTTGTGACCTAGCTTCTTTAGGGAGTTTGAAGTGTTCAGGAGAGGTTCCGGGACAATCTCTGTTTGTGTTAGTGTGTCCATGGGAGGGGGATTTGGATGGTTAATGAGCCGTTCCTGGTCATTAAAGTGGGAAAAGAGAAATTCAACCCACTCTATTTCGAGAATGCTCGAAGAAGCAACTTTGGATGTGCGCCCAGATGCACTATTGATTGTGCGCCAAAACCTGGCAGAGTTGTTTGTTTTAATGTCATGCTGCAGTTTGACCCAAAAAAGGTTCCATTGGCTTGTGCGTAGTTCACGTTTTGCTTTCTTGAGGTGATTGCGGGCCTCTCTCAATTTTATTATTTTAATGGGATCTATTGGATCAGTTTTTAAAGCCCGCCATAATCGATTTATCAAACTTGTTACAGATAGTATCTCAGAATTCGAGCTCGGCATATACTTTTGATCAGTTTGACTTGTGTGTTTTGTTGGTTTCGCGAATCTGTTAGTAAGTTCGATAGCAAATGTTGACCAGTTGGCACATATGTTGTCCGGGCACGTTTGGCGCTCAATTATTTGTTTAGCCTCTGCTGATATGAGTTGAAGATTCTTAAAGGAGAATTTGATGCGTTTGATGTTGATTGTAAGGCTCTCAGATGCCAAATCCCTTACCTTTTTGTATAGTGTAAGGCAAGTCCTCAGAATAATTTCTTGCGGGCAGTTATCACTTTCTGTTCTGTTTCCAAGACATATCCTGCTACTTGATGGAGCAATGAAATGCTGACGAAGGTATAGTCAATTAATGAAGTGCCTCTTTTCGATAGATAGGAGAATCGAGGTGGCTTGTCAGCAGGATAACGCCCATTTAAGGCTCTTAGGCCCAGATTTTCAGGGTTACCTTGTAGAAAACTTCCATTTGGATCGTCCTTGTGCCAACCAGGCTTGGCTTGCGGTGGTATCACCCAGATGCTATCATGTGATTTGGTGACCTCATTTTTTTTGAAGGACTGACATTAACCACATGTTAAAGTCACTGGTGAGTAGTGACCTAAACTGTGCAGCTCCTCACTACTTGCTGGGCAGCTGTGTCTCTCAAAGAAGAGGCTTGGCACCACTGTGCCGCTTCTGTCCCTTTTTGGGACTTTCTCAATGACTGCAAAAACGTGGGCACCACTGTGCCACACCACAGGGGAGAACATGGGCCCCTCTGGGCCCTTTGGGAAATAATTACGCCCATTGTTGAAGCCTGCAGGCTCAGAAACAGAACATGCCCCACGCTGGAGCCTCCCTGTCCGGGGCTCTGACACCAACTATGCCTCCTAAACCATGAAAGCATAGGCCCCTATGGCTCCTCTAAACAACAATGTGCCCACGTTGGAGCGGCCCGCTGTGCTGGCGGGACCGCTCATTCTCCCACTAGAAAATTATTATAGGCATCGTTGGAGCCATGCACAGGCTCTAGAAATAAACAGTGCCCCAAACGTTGGAGCGCGCTGGCTCTTGGGTAACCATGGCCCCCCAAAGGGACTGGAGAACACGGGCCCACTGGACCTCGGGCCCCCCACGGGGGGCCTTTAAACAGTATAGCCAACGTTGGAGCAGCCCGCTGCTAGACGGGGCTGCTCTGATTCTGGGCCTCTCTCCCCCCCTTTCAGCCGTCTTCACTCACCGGCTCTCTGGGTGGGGACACAGCACTTCATTAGAAGTCCCTCTTCTGGGACCGGGGCCTTTGCCAGCGCTGCCTCAGAGTCTCCGCTTCATCCGGTCCCTCTTCTGGGACCAGGGCCTTGACAGCGCTGCGCACGTGATGCTCTCTCTCAACTGAGGAGAGCCCTGCCGGGAATCTGGCGTTCTATGCAGCAGGCGGGGCTCCCTCAGCTCACGGGAGCCCCAGACACTTCCACATTCCACCTCCTTCCATCTGGCAAAGCCGTGGGCATGGGGCTTCCCTTGGGAAGCTGAAGTCCCGCCCCACATCAGGCAGCACACTGCCTGACTTCCTGTGGAGCCGATCAGGTCCTCTGCAGTGATTCTCTGCTCGGTAATGAGGGGTAGGCTCCCTCACCTCACAATCAAAACTACACAGCGGGGTGGGCACCCACCTCCATCACGGGCAAAGTCATGGGGTGGGCACCTGCGCACCACGCAAGCACACAAGTTCCATTATGCAGGGTGGGCACCTGCGGCACACAATGGCAATTTCGGGGGTATCCCTTGCCGGGGATTCCCTTTTCTCGACAGTCAGTGCTGCGCTGCCAAGCCCCCGCATTCCTCCTGGGGCATTTAAAATACGGCTCTCCCAAGGTGCTTAGGCTACAACAAGCCTGTGCAAAAGCAACCCTGGCGAGCAAATGGTCCCCAGCAGCCCTGGAGGCACCAAGGAGAGCAAAATGGGACCCCAAGCAAAAAATCCTCCAGGCATCCAGGGGCAGGGCAGGGCCCAGGGAGGCAAGCCTTCCCCTGGGCCCCAGCAGCAGCACTCCCCTGCTTGTTTCAAGTCAAAAAGCAAGAAGCAACTCATGGGGTCACATCCCCTCTTTTATATTACATTTTCTTTTGTTAACAAGGTGCAGGCAATGGGAGAACCGGCTACAGCTAGTTCAGGGGAACTCCTGAGCACTTTGTTTTGCTCAGCCCTTCGTTCCCTTTCACTGGACAGGCTAGGGACATCAGACGCACCACAGGGGGTGGATCCAGCATTGTGTAGGGAAGGCCCAGCCCTATTCAGGTCCCAGGTTCAACTCCCCCCTTCCATCAACATGCAGATCTCCCTATTCACCACCGGACAGACCCACCCTGGCTCCTGGAGCCAAGCACACCAGCCAGTACCTGTCACTCACAAGCCAGACAGTCAATTCACATTCACTGCACACAGAAATGGCAACTTCTAAAAGTGGCAATTCTACACTAAACACATTAAATCTGCGCACACTGTCGTGCAGCATTTAATCTCACGAGTTCACAAATACCAAACTCGCCCCTGCTCTCCCCACACATCAGGAACCACCATGGAAACACATATCCCCATGCATTCTTATGGGAGGACAGGCCACTCTCACCACACATACACAGAGAGCACACGCACTTTACACTGGACCACAGTGAAACAGTGCGCAGAGGCCTAAAATCACCAACACCAGGTTACAGAAACAGGCTGGGAAACTGCAAACAGCTTCGGGGCGAACCTGCCAAAAGGGCCAAGTCCAACAGCACACAATTGCTACAGAGATCTCAGGATGCCTCATATCAGGTGTGGGAATTCTGCCAGCTATAATTTTTGCATTTTGCTGTCTGTAAATCTATAATTTAAAGGCTTAATTAAAAATGGCCATCCCTGGCCAGTGCAAAGAAAGAAAAAAGACAGATAGAACCACTAACTACTGTTGTGGAGTTTGGAGTACCCAGCCAATGCCTCTACATTAACTGGTAAGTGTGGCTTAATTGTTGCTTCTCTCTTTACTGTACCTCCCTGGTTTACGCATTAGGGAGACTTGAACTGCTGACATATCTTGAAAGTTTTCTGTATTTGTAAGAGGAGGTTGGAATTTTAATGCCTTGTTTTTATTTGTGTATATTAAAAAAAACTTGCCCAGACTCACCCCTATAAAACCATACAACTATCCCTCAAACTTGTGCTCCATGGTCATTGAAATGTTGGTCTCTTTGTTGAGACAGCACACAACTCTTAGTACTGAACAGTATGCAGGGACCCTTCTCAGTACTTGCTATACTTTAGAAAGAAAAGGCTGACGAGGAGTTCAGTTTATGTATCGTTAAGAACATTTAACTTCTGCTTAGAAGTTTTGGTAATTTCCCAATATACTATTAGCATTCATTCTGAAATGTGGTGTGAGTGTTCCATTCAAAATATAGCATCACTCCGTTTCAAAACATAGCAATGCTCCCATGGAGTGTTGGTGATGCCTCTCTGTAAGTATAGAGGTCATGCTGAGACATTCTAAACTATCTCATTAAACATGAGTTTCTGCTTGAAAGCGCTGTAACTCTCTCGCTGAAGGTAAAACAGTGATGCTGTGAAGTCTAGTTACTAAGCCATAAAGGCATAGCAGCCCTACTGACAACCGGCCATTCCCCCACTTTCTGGCACTGTGCAATTTAAAGTGAAGGAGCAATGATCAGAAGTCATAGTTCTGACCAATTCAAATCATGGCCTCCGTGCGGAGTAGAGTGGAAACAGTGTCAATTACATTCTAGCATTAGATGCTTACAGCCTGATTCATCATACTCCCGTTTTGCGAGCCCCTAATAGCGATTCATAGCGAATCGCTATTAAGGACTCGCAAAACGGGATTCATGTAGGAATATGCAAAAAAAATGCGATTCCTACTAATTCCTTATTTGCGATTAGCAAATTGCTAATCGCAAATAAGGAATAATTCCCCATTCATTCCTATGGGCCAAAAGGCCCATAGGAATGAATGGGGAGTATTCCTTATTTGCGATTAGCAATTAGCTAATCGCAAATAAGATAGCGATTGAAAGGATGCCAGGGGTGTCCAAAGGACACCCTGTAGCACCCCTTAAATGCTAATATGAACAGGGGTTGCGCACACACATGTCCAAAGGACATGTGTGTGTGCAACATGCAACTCAGAAAAATGCTTTTAAAAGCATTTTCCTGAGTTATCGCTATTTACCACGAGGTTTGACCTCGCGGTAAATAGCGGCCCGAAATTGCGATTCCGCAATTTTTAAATAGATGATGAATTGCATTTAAGGAATCTCAAATAGAGATTCCTTAAATGTAATCCATCGCAAATTTGCGAAAACGCAATTACCGATTTTTGCATTTGGGATGATGAATCCCAAATGCAAAAATCTCACTCACAAAGGGCCAGATTCTCAGAATCTGGCCCTTTGCGAGCCGAATTCAGCTTCATGAATTAGGCTGTTAGATCTTACTGAGTTTGGCGGCTCAGCTCGATCACATGCCCTTACTTTTAAGACCCCCAACAACTTATATTTCCATCCTGGGAAACACAACATACTGAATTTCACAGATACCCCCTTCCTCCCTTCTTCCCCCCTCCAACCCTCCCACTCACTTCTCAGCCCCCACCTCTCCCTGGACAAGGAGAGTGACATTCCACTCATTTCTTACCACCTAGTATTACATATGGCCCTCCCCCACATATCTTTTATTATATCTGTTCAACCTCGCCTCCCCCTCCAAAACCCACTCTGCTGACCCCTTCAGATTACCTAGTATAAGGGGAGGTGAAGGACTTCTCACACAGCATACTCTCAACCCTGTTTAGTTCTAAAAGGCGTTTGCCTATCCCTACCTCTTAATCTGTCTCCCCCCGTGCCTTCCCCTGTGTGGGCAATCACCTCTACAATCTATCCTACAATCTCCTCAGCTACATTTAGACCCCTTATTGTTTAGTGTACTCGATTTCCCCCACCCCCACGCCCTAATCTAATGTCTGTTACAGGGCAAAATGCTGGAGTCCACCCCTGCATTATCTGCCATAAAGTCCTGCAATTTTAAAAATAACTATTTCTTCGATTCCTCCTCTTCTATTACCTCCCCGCCCCCTTCCTTCCCTCTTTACTCCTCCCTTCCGGTTCCTAGCGTGCTCCTACCTTGCCCCCCCCCCCTGTTTTATGCAATTTCTTCTCTGCCAATCAGCACAGCTATACCTGTCATGACAAGAGACTTCTTCGAATGTGTTACGCCGTGACTTACTTACATTGTTATGTTCTCCTTTAACTTTCAATAATGAATTACAAAACAAAAAAAAAAGTATTTCACAGATAACTCATCAGACTATGAAAGCATTTCATTGTAAATAGAAAAAAAGCCCTTTCTCCTGGCAAAGAATGGTTCTGCACTATACCAAGTATTGGTTCGAAATCAATCGATCAATCAATCAATCAATCAACAATCAGTCTGCATTTGTAAAGCGCAGCACTGTCTCCCCTATGGGGTATCTGGGCGCATCGCATTATAATAAGAAGAAGAATTGAAAATAAAAAAGTGGTGCCTTCTGGGAAGCATGATGATCAAAGCAAAATTTGAAGTGAATGATATCTCTTATGACTATCAGATGTACCTTAACCTACCTGTGGGTGACATTAAATACTGACAGCCTGTAGAGTGCTTGGGAAGCTAGGAGTGTGTGTGGGTGGGGCTTCGATGTATAAAGGACCCGTTTTTGTTTAGTAGGGGGTGCACCTGTTAAGCGGCCTGCTGTGTCTTGCTCCTTTTCACACCAATATTTATCGTTCTAAAAGGCTTGCATCATCTAATCAGTATACGTCCCACATCCATAACACAATGGCATGGGGAAATAAATACAAGGTGACCTGGAATGTGTTAGAGGCATAAGAGCCATCTAGGGAATATTTTTGTATTTTAAGCTTTGAAAGGTTGTTCCCACGCATTAATACCCTTCACGAATGTAAAAAACTAATGAATGCATATAAATAAGCATTTTTTTTAGGAGAAAATGTTCCAAAATACTGTAGTTGTCCTCCATTTACTGAATTGGCCTGCAGAGGTCGTTCAGCAAAAGTCCAAGTCGACTTACCTTCTGTTTAGTAAAATTGGTTTGTAGTGATTTGCATGCAAAAACTGACACTCCTCAGCTTGTATTCTTTATTATTATTAAAAGGTCATGTGTGTAGTCCCATAATCGCAAAAAGTGATCAGTTAATATCCGTCTCAGAGAGTGGAAATGACACATGCACGCTCAGCCAGGATCTTTTTCAGCAGAATTTAGAAGACATTTAAAGTATTTATTTCTGAAGGGAGTGTTTTTTTCCAGGGCCCCTTGTGAATCCTGTAATACATGTCTGACAATTCATACACAAATGATACTCCATGAAATATTCATCCGAAATACTCTAAATTATGTACCAAACAACGAGGGTGCTGTCATTGTCACACTTTTCATCTGGTAAATGTCCCAACAGGCACAATGAGTTCAATTATAGCTCACAAAGAGTTTCCCACCATGTTTAAATTATTCAGTTCATGGAAGGCACGGTCTTACGGCGGATACCGCGTGACCCTAGTCTGCAGAATGACATGTATGCAGGTGGAGTTTGAGATGTGCTAAAACAGCCAGGACCGAGAAATACGGCATTTAGCACGACGTAGATTCTCAGCATTAGACCCTTGCAGTTATGTTAAGGTACAACGACAGTCATAAATCTTAACACTCACTAAAACATGTTTAGCACCTCTTCGAAACTGCTCGTGTTTTCATGTAATGTGCTTGAAAGCAGGGTATGCACATCAATTGGGCTCAGCATATATTTTCAACAAGAACAGCATGTGAAATGCAGCTGCTTTTCACCACGTATTCTATTGTGTGTCATTGTATTGTATCAGCATTTATATAGCACCCCTGACTACTTGAATTGCATCGAAGAGCTTTATGGTCTGGGTGCCAATTCTGTAGTCACAGGGTTTCAATCCATCTGTTGTTTATGGTTGTGTACGGTTAGTACATGTGTATGTAATTTAGTTATGGGTCGTGTTGGTTGATGTGAAATGAAATAGAGTTTGATCCTCCTGAGAATCTTGGTATCGTGTAATCCACATTGATGGGCCTTCTGGAGGACTTTGCTGTACTTTGTCGAGCTGGGATTACTGTGAGCAAAGATCAAAATGGTGGTAATCATAAATGCACTAACACACATTATCTCAGAATTCAGGAAGGCAATGGCAAACAACCATTTCCGCTCAAAAAGGTTTTCCCATGTATTCTTCACTTTGAGGGCCGAAGAATAGAAGGGGTTCCTTTCTAGGGCAAGATATTACTTTGCTACTAATGCTCTAACATGCAATGCATTCCCTCAGACTGAGGTCACCAGAGCATTTTCTTTAAATTAGACGGAGCACTAAGTGAATATGTGATGAGTAGGTCTATAGCTAGAGTCAAACGGTTCATGGTTCACTTTTATCATACAGTGCTCCTTGTTCAGTTGTCCTATGATCAGCATTTTTCAATGTTGGAGATAACTTGTTGTGTTAAATAAACTGCTTTATAGATTCTTATAATATTGCTCTAATACCGAGCTCCTATTCACCCTTTATTATGACGTAACATACTCATCTTCACCGTGCTGAAGATCACTACTTTTGATTTGAAGAAGGAAATAAACCAGTGTTGACATTGAGGACATTATTTTTAAAAGGATGGCAAGGGTACTGTGGCACCCCTGGATTGCATGTGTTGCCAGGTGATGTGGAATGTTATCCTGTGAATGTCCTGAGACTGTGCTCTTCAGTTGGAGCTTTGATGTGATGCTGATTGCAGGACGTTCGTGGATGGGATCCTTATCTTAGAATACACTTTTTTTTCGGTCTCGGACTCGAAGGCTGCGCTTGCGCAGTCTTGCTCCGAGACTTTATGTCTACAGTATGGGGGCTTGATTCCGCTCCTCTTCTCCATTGGCTGGCCTCGTAAATGGAGGAGAGGGGTGTCACTCCGTTGAAGACCGGATTCGGGGGCGTGTTTTTTCGCTTCTTTCTGTTTTCTTTCTCTCCTCTTCCCGTTGGCTGGAATTTTACATTCCAGCCAATGGGAAGAGGAGACAAAGAAAACCACGCCCCTGAATCCGAAAATGACGGGGCTTTCTCCGAGGCATTCCTGCTAATGCCTCGGAGAAACGTGGTGGTGTGATAGCGGGGCTCGCTTGTTACAGTAAGAGACCACTCTCCTGGCATCTATGTTATGTACTTTCTCCATATTACATTTTCGAGCAGTGGGTCTCATGACGTTCGGGTAAACATAGTTTATATAGTCACATCTATTACATACATTTGTGCTTTAACGTCCTCGTTCACGATTAGAGATATATTCTGACTGGGAGCTGATCATATATATTTTTCAAGTCACTCAAGTGTGCTCTTTTAAGGCAAGAAAATGCGTGTTGCCCACTGAGCGGTTGCCGACACGGGCAGTATAATTAGAAAACGTTTTAACCCAAAACGTGAATTAAAAGCTCTCTTGATTTGAATGTTGTTTCTGCCTGAGCGATTCTTCGGTAAACATTCTCAAGCCTAGCAGCGCAACCTTCTCCGTGAACACTGTATCAGTCTCTGCGATCATAGTTCTTAAATTTCATTTCTTCCAGGGGATCAATAAAAGCGTTTGATTTTCTACTCTTGCAGAAGGCGTTCCTTCTGAGAGAAAGCAAACAGCACGTGCAGAGGATGCCATGGTGGTGGTGAGGGGGTCACTCGCTGGATATTGCACACACCCCTGGAAGTTATTTGGAGCTCCCTGTTCAGCACACCCCAGGCAGAGAGTCCCTTCCGGCAGCCTTTCAAAAATATAAGCTAACAGCGCTCATGGAAACTCCCTGAAGTGTATTACATAAGCACCAGAGGCTTGCTGCCAGGCTGTGGGAGCAGTTCCACGCCACGGCTTGCGTAATGGCTTCAGATTGCTGGGCCTGCCTGGCTGACGTCAGTTGGAGAGGAAAGGCTCGGGCTGGGATACCCCTCCTTACCATCTGTTTTCAGTGCAAACGTATGTGGCTGTGATTTTGTTTCAATAAAATAAGCCATGAACACAAATCTACTTTTGATATTAGTTTGGCGGAACCCTCTGAAACCAACACACTCATATGTATATAGCAGAGAACAGCGCCTTCCCACTAAATTGGCACCATGCCCATTCAGAGAGGGCTGCTGACTTCCGTGGGCGGGAGGGGTGTAGGGTCAGAACGGTTTGTCATTGTTGTCCTTCGTCTGTTTCCACTGCGCAGCTGCGCTGTGTGACCATGGGTTATTTATAGTCCTCGCTGGCGTCACAGAGTCTTGAATGCGCTAACGTTGTCTCTGAAGTACTTGGCTAGAGCAGAGTAAGCTCGCAGCTGTGGGCCCAGCATGCGCAGGGCACAACGGAGCTCTACCTGCAGCCGCTGAGCGGAGGAAGGCAAGCGCGAAGGGAAAAAAAACTCTCTCGGATGGGTCAGGCGGGGAGCAAAGGTGAACCCTGGAGCCCCCTCCAAGGACACGGATATCTTTCATCAGCCGCCCACCTCTGCAGTGGGAACGTAAGTGGGATCGGGGAGACTATAGCATCTGTATCTGGGAGAGACACCATGGACAGCAATCAATCAATCAATCAGTGACACTTATAAAGCGCGCTACATACCCGTAGGGTCTCAAGGCGCTGGGGGGGGGGGGGGAGCCGCTACTGCTCGAACAGCCAGGTCTTCAGCTTCTTCCTGAAGGAGAGGTGGTCTTGGGTCAGGCGCAGGTCGGTCGGGAGGGAGTTCCAGGTCTTGGCGGCCAGGTAGGAGAAGGACCTTCCTCCTGTAGTCGCTCTTCGGATGCGGGGGACGGCGGCGAGGGCGTGGTTGGCTGATCGGAGGTGGCGTTTGGGAGCGTAGAAGTTGACTCGGCTGATGAGGTAGCTCGGGCCTTGGTCGTGTAGGGCTTTGTGTGCGTGGGTGAGGAGGCGGAAGGTGATTCTTTTGTTGACGGGGAGCCAGTGAAGGTCTCTCAGATGTCCGGAGATGTGGCTGGTTCGTGGGATGTCGAGGATGAGTCTGGCTGAGGCGTTCTGGATCCGCTGGAGTCTCTTCTGGAGCTTGGCGGTGGTACCGGCGTAGAGGGCGTTGCCGTAGTCCAGTCGGCTGGTGACGAGGGCCTGGGTGACGGTCTTCCTGGTCTCGGTGGGGATCCACCAGAAGATCTTCCGTAGCATGCGTAGGATGTTGAAGCATGCCGAGGAGACGTTGTTGACTTGCCTGGTCATGGAGAGGGAGGAGTCCAGGATGAAGCCCAGGTTGCGTGCATGGTCTGTCGGTTTGGGTGCGGTGCCCAGGGCGGGAGGCCACCAGGAGTCGTCCCAGGCGGAGGGAGAGGAGCCCAGGATGAGGACCTCCGTCTTGTCCGAGTTCAGTTTCAGGCGGCTGGTCGTCATCCACTCGGCTACCTCTTTCATCCCTTCGTGCAGGTTGGCTCTGGCGGCGGCGGGGTCGTTGGTCAGGGAGAGGATCAGCTGGGTGTCGTCGGCGTAGGAGATTATGCTGAGGTTGTGTTTGCGTACGATGGCCGCGAGGGGGCTCATGTAGACGTTGAAGAGGGTGGGGCTCAGAGATGATCCTTGGGGGACGCCGCAGATGACTTCGGTGGCCTCTGACTTGTACGGTGGTAGGCGGACTCTCTGTGTTCTTCCGTCGAGGAAGGAGATGATCCATTCCAGCGCCTTGTCCTGGATTCCGACGTTGCTGAGGCGCCGTACTAGGGTGCGGTGGCAGACCGTGTCGAATGCCGCGGAGAGGTCTAGGAGGATGAGGGCCGCTGTTTCTCCGTTGTCCATCAGGGCTCGGATGTCATCGGTGGCGGCGATGAGGGCGGTCTCGGTGCTGTGGTTGGCTCGGAAGCCGGACTGTGAGGGGTCGAGGGATCCGTTCGTCTCGAGGAAAGCGGCCATCTGCTTGTTGATGGTCTTCTCGATGACTTTGGCTGGAAACGGGAGGAGCGAGATGGGGCGGTAATTCTTGAGGTCGGTGGGGTCCGCTGTTGGTTTCTTGAGTAGAGCGCTGAGTTCGGCGTGTTTCCAGCTCTCAGGGAAGATGGTGGTGTCGAAGGATGTGTTGATGATGTCTCGCAGGTGGGGTGCGATGACAGCGTCGGCCTTGTTGAAGACGTGGTGAGGGCAGGGGTCGGTCGGTGATCCGGAGTGGATGGAGTTCATCGTGCGGATGGTGTCTTCGGTGCTGATCGGGGTCCAGGCGTGGAGGGTGGTGGTGGGGGGTGGTTGTTCGGTCATGGTGTGCGTTGGTTGGTTGTTGAAGCTGTTGTGTATGTCCGCGATCTTGTTGTGGAAGTATGAAGCGAGGGAGTTGCAGAGGTCTTGCGATGGGGTGATGTCGTTGTTTCCTGCGCTGGGGTTGGAAAGCTCTTTCATGATGTTGAAGAGTTCCTTGCAGTTGTGTGCGTTGTTGTCCAACCGGTCCTTGAATGCTGTTTTCTTGGCGGCGCGGATCAGCTGGTGGTGTTTCCGGGTGGCAAGTTTGAAGGAGGTCCTGTTGTCCGGTGTCGGTTCCCTTCTCCAGACTTTCTCGAGGGCTCGGCAGTTCTTCTTGGAGCTCTTGAGTTCGTCGGTGAACCATGGGGCTTTCTTGCTGCCGGGTCTGCTGGGCGGGGTCCTCAGTGGGGCGAGTTCGTCCGCGCAGTTGCTGATCCACTTCGTGAGGTTGTCGGCGGCCTGGCTGGGGTTCGCTGAGCTGGCAGGAGGGTGCTGGCTCAGGGAGGTGGCGAGCTGGTCTGCTGTGATCTTGTTCCAGCTTCTGCGGGCGGCCTGTTGCTGGTGGTGGTGGGTCGTTGTTTTCTTGAAGGTGAAGTGGACGCAGCTGTGGTCCATCCATTGAAGCTCTGTGGCGTGGCTGAAGTCGATGTCCTTGCTGGATGAGAAGACAGCGTCGAGTGTGTGTCCGGCGAGGTGGGTGGGGGTGGACACCAGTTGCTTGAGTCCCAGGTTGGCGAGGTTGTCGAGCAGGGTGCTGGTGTTGCGGTCGTTGTTGTTCTCCAGATGGAAGTTGAGGTCTCCCAGGAGGATGTAGTCAGCGGAGGGGAGGGCATGTGGGCTGACGCAGTCGGCGATGTCCTCGCTGAATTGTGTGCGTGGTCCAGGGGGTCGGTAGATCAGGGTGCCTCTGAGGGTGGTGTTCGGGTTGGTGTGGATCTGGAAATGCAGGTGTTCGGCGGTGGTCAGGGAGTTGTCGGTGCTGGTCGTGAGACGGATGGTGCTCCTGTGGATGATGGCGATGCCTCCTCCCATCTGGTTGGCGTTTCGGTCCCTCCGGACGATCTTGTAGCCCTCTGGGATGGCGATGGCGATGTCGGGAGCTGAAGAGGCGTTCATCCAGGTCTCCGTGAGGAAGGCAACGTCTGGAGCTGTGGTGTCGAGGAGGTTCCAGAGTTCGATGGCATGTCTGTGGACGGAGCGGGTGTTGAGCAGGATGCACTTGAGGTGGGTGCTGCTGGTGTTCGGCTTGGTGGGTGCTGGTGCGAGGCAGGTCCGGATGAAGGTGAACTTGCAGGCGTGGCAGCTGAAGGGTCCGTGGGTACGTCGTGGAGTGGCTTGATGGCATTCTGGGAGTCGGCCGGTGTTGAGAGCGGTGAGGGTGGCGGCGGAGTACGTCAGGCGGGTCGGTCGGGGTCTTCGTGGGCCAGGGGTCCTGGCACTGGGCGCGGTCCAGGCGCGGACGGGCGTAGACGGGCTTACCTTTGGCGCGCCTTCGGCGCACAATCGGCGCGCCCACTGCGCGTGACCGCTGCACGTTCGCACGGTCGCCATTTAATGCGAAGTGCGCGGGTGGGCGGAGCAGCTGGGAGGCGGGAGCGGGGAGGGTACAGAATAGAAAAAGGGGCGGGGAAAAGCGGCGGTGGCGGGAAGGGAGGGCGGAGGGCGGCGAGGTAGGCGGACAACAAGGAAGGAAACCACAACACGGGGGAAATAAAAATTAAACAGAACGGGCACAAATTCTCGACAAAACAGGGAAAAAATCAAAGTTATACAAAACAGGCACAAATTTTAGACAAAACAAGGGCAAAAACAACCGCAGGTCATGTGCATGAAGCCCTGTGAGCAGTTTTAGACATGGCGTAGCTGGAAGTAGCCAAAAACCACGAACGTTTTCATGGCAAATATTATACACATCCCGCTGACGGTCCCTTTTTTCTGCAACTGCTCCTTGGCCCTGGTTGCCAACTACACAAAGCCACTAGCTTCCGCTTATCAGGATAGGCCCCCTGCATGCTGCCCCTTAACAGCAAACCCTGCCTGGTGCCCAGGCCAATTTACCAAACGTGCAACTCTTGAGTTATCTAGGCGCTAGGTTGGCATTTTGCGCTCCGACTGACAATATTGCCTTAACGTTACCATATTGCTCCCCAGATCAGTTTTAGTTTTCTGCGCAGAAATCTATGAATAGGGGTAACATTTGCACAAGGCTACCTATTCATGGCAGGTAAATCTGCAAATGGCCCAATTTCTGGACCTGGTGCCTCCATGGTACTGCCAACTGCTTTGTACCGTTATAATGAACTTTTCATTATTTCCCCTTGCATTCCATAAAATTGCATTCAACAACTTGCCTTTGGTTGCCTCGTGCCTTAAATAATTGGCCTCTATGTGGTTGAAGGGGAACCACTGCAGACGGAGGGTTAGAATACTTGCTCTCCTGCCCCCTCGTTAGTTGTGCTTGCTCTCCTGCCCCCTCGTTGGTTGTGCTTGCTCTTCTGTCCCCTCGTTGGTTGTGCTTGCTCTCCTGCCCCTGCCCCCTCGTTGGCTGTGCTTGCTCTCCTGCCCCTGCCCCTTCGTTGGTTGTGCTTTTCTCCAGCCCCTGCCCCCTCGTTGAATGTGCTTGCTCTCCTGCCCCTGCCCCCTCGTTGGGTGTGCTTGCTCTCCTGCCCCATCGTTCTTGTGCTCGCTCTCCTGCCCCCTCGTTGGTTGTGCTTGCTCTCCTGCCTCCTCGTTATTGTGCTTGCTCTCCTGCCCCCTGCAGTTACCACAATGCTAAGGGGCGACTGTGCTGGGAGGTGAGGCAGTGTGCTCCCATCCCCCTTCTGTTTGAAAATGCTCCTTTGAGCCACTGAGCCGACGAGCTCTTGGAGATGCACCTGTGTGCCAGAGGCACTGAGACCTGAGAGACTGTGGCAGCCTGTCCAGCAACCCCAGAAGGAATTTTCGTTTTTTATCTCTACTGATGAAGGATAAAATCCAGAAACACATGTGTCTACAGATTTACAGCACTAACCTGCACTTCTTTGGTGAACCACTAAAGCTAAAATTCAAGTAAGAAATCACTGTGAACTGCATTTACCACAAAGCTAAGGGGCAAACTGTGCTGGGAGGTGAGGCAGTCTGCTCCCATCCCCCTTCTCCTTCATGAACTATGTATGCTGTAGTTGTGAAACTTCTTTTTGAAATGGAAATTTGTCCAGCTACAAAGTTCTTAATTTTGGTTTCTAATTTACTACCATCCACTCTGCATCATTGTAACATGACTCTGACATATTTCCCATACGTTTGTAATTACAACATACAACTAAGTTCTAATCTGCACTTTGAACAGGTCATACCTTGATGGTCACTCTTGCTTATGTTTTTCAAGGCCACAGCTTTACAATTTAGTAACGTCAAATAGAGGATTCTTTCCAAATGAATTTTAGTGCTACAGGTAAGTTCACAATGTTCACAATTATTCTTCTTCCATTTACAACTTAAGCCAAATAATTCATTGATGTACACATCCTCTTCCTCTAATAGTCCTAGCATTACCATTAAAAATGATTGAGCATTCTGTTGAACAGTTTGAGAAAACACTACTAATCAAGTACAGGCCTCTACTGTTTAGACCTTTCTGCTGCTCTGTTGGTGTTAAGTTGCCTGTCTTTGGCTCCATACAGACTATAGCCTGAAATGGATGTATACTTTGGATAAGAATTGACTGATAAACATTTAAAACCTTGAAGTGGTTCTGGAATAGGAACCAGTATTGTTATACACAGCTCTAGCTGGAAGTTTATTATACTCCAATGTATTGCAACTGTACTTGCATATAACTTACTCTGTGGACAAGACAAAACATTCCTCTCCAAATAAGTACACAGAAACTTTTGCCATCTAGCAATATGTTTGTATTTACTGTTTAAATGCAAGTCAACAGTCCATGTTTCGATCTTGTAATGAGTGTGTTGACAACATATACAAACATACTCTAGTTTTTCAGAGCACACTGTGTTACATTTTGTGATCATTTCTTCAAAACTATAAACTATAATACATGTGCCCTGTTCGGCAACATTTTCTGTTAACAACTCTTCATTTTCCATAGAGTCCTGTTATGGACAAAAAAAATAAAACTGAAAACCATCCAGTCATTCTCTACCTCTGCCCAAATAGCATGCAAAAGAGCTCTATTAATATATCCTAAACCAAAAGCAGGTTATTAACTAAACTTCGCATTGTTGAGAGGTGTACATCTTACATTCTGAAATGAAGAAATATGCTTTGCCACACTAGCTTTGATAAACAAGGTACTGAGTATCCCTCAACATTTTTATGCTTTCAACCCTTGCTTGATCCATTGCTTGTAAAGTCCTTATTTTGTGTTTTTAACTTTTCTTTGGAAAGAAATGTCAAAATATTCTTAGTACATCAATGCATTGCTGTCAAATACTGCAAACACTACTTTGATACTATTTGTATACAGGGCCTAAATACACCGTCCCTGCACCTCTTCTGCAATACCTTGTTCTACATTTCTAGATACTATCACCTTTTTCACTATAGGAGTGCCATTCTTCATTTCATAACATCGTGCTCTTTCATCAGTAGCATGAACTAATGTGTTATCCTGGAGATAGCTTTCTCCATTAAAGAAAGGCTCCATAGTAGAAGAAAGTATCCATTCTCCACTAAACACTGTATAAAAGTTAATTTTATTGACTACTCTTTTCTTCTGGTGTTTGCTCCTCATGTTAACACTATTTTGTGAAGAGGCTTCATTCTATTTATAATCAAAATGAAATGATTCCCCTTTAAAGCAAAGGCCTTACTAACTCCTTTAACTTCTTCCTTCTAGTTCAGTGCCTCTGTCCTTCTTCTATACTTCTTCATATTTTGCAATACATTTACAACCACTCTACTTTAAAACATCTTAGCTCTGATTTCCTTAAACTGCTACAGTCTTCTGATTAAGGTGTGTCCATCATTGTTACATTCTTTCCTGTTCTTGTAATATACATGTTTCCACTCTTATTCTTTCTCAGAGCTTGGTTTTTATTGACATTATTTTCAATCTTTGCAGGTGTCCAGATATATTTTTAAGAAATGACTACGTATCTAAAAAAAATAAGTATATTTAGATTTTTCACTAACCAACATACAAACAACTTTACTACTGACTTACACATAACACAAAACTAGTTTTTATGTTATGTTGCAGTTTTAAATCAACATATGAACCTAGCTATATAACTACATGCAGTAACTTCTGTAGTAAGGCTTACAGGTCCATTGTTAAGAATTGCTAAATTAGCATGAGTTTCGCTGCCATGAACCTGCTTTTGCGCATGACACTGCAAGCATCTATTTCGCAATACTCATTTGTGCCCCATTTAGACATGAGAACTGTCTGCTTTGCAGGTTCTTTGCTGTCCTCTGAGGTTTGGTCTGCACATGATGTTCAAGGTTAAACAACAATGCCTCTTGTTATTCTGTTTTGATCTGTCCCTCACTCCTAAACATAACAGGCTTCACACAGCTGCACCTCTGGAAATCGTGTACTTTAATATTGCAAACACAAGCTGTTTTCCCATACACGAAGAGACACCTTTCCAGACAGAAGTCCTGCGATGTGAACATTGCATCTAGGCAATGAGGTATGGGGGTCTGCTGACAAATCCCAGAGGTCCTCTGTTTTAAAATTAAACTATCTCTTGCCACTGAGAGGATGGTTAGGTCGTTCCGTCCTTTTCCATTGTTTTTTATAACATGACCTCCCTGTTTGAATTAGATCGAATTGTAACAATGATGACTTTATTGTGTTTAGGCATTCTGCTGCTAGTATTGGCTTGTGTACTGCACCACAGAGCGCGTTAGTTGAAATAAACATGTTAAACTATACTGCATCTCTGATTAGCGGCCAAATTTCACTCACTAATTACGGACAAATCTATCTTTGCCGCCCGCTCCCATTCATGGACCGTGATTAACAGCTACAACAAGCTCACCTCGGCTACCTATCTAGTATCAACGTATTCTGTGTTTATAAAAAAAAGGCTGATGGCAGTGAGATTCGGCAAACTACCAACTTTGGCTGATGAACCTACCTGGAAACGCTCAGATGCAAACGCCTGTCGACTATGTGGCACTACAAAAGAAGATATAATCCATATTATATGCCACTGTAAAACATTGAACCGGGAGCGCACACTCTTTTTAAAGAATATTTTTAGGGCGAAAGGTCTGCGCACCTGTAGATCGGCCATTATTGGCGCCCTAGACTCAACAGACCCTATATGTAATTGCAAACTCATAAAGTTCTTGATAGCCTTTGAAAAGGGTCTGAAAGCTCTCGAAATTTTAAAATAAGATTTTTCAGTATTTTTAACTATTTTAACGACGAGCAATTTGATAAAGCTCTTACCAGCATCATCTTAAATGGTGCGCTTTAAACTGTACTATGATGAATTTTATTGATTTTATTTTATTGTAATGTTCAATTGTCTTCCATTTGGCTTTGATTAACTAAACAATAAAGTTTATACCTCCATCTCTGATTACTCGCATTGTGGACAAGTATGTGTGGCTAAGCAAAAGAGTGTCTGGCTCCCGCGATTCCCAAGATAGGGTTACGTGTTCTGGGTTGTCTAATTATTGGTAGTTTTGCTGTAGACGGAGACCAAATGAGACACTATAGCTAGATAGTAAGGGATTTTGGGTATGGATGTGGTAGGTTGGTACACCACCTATTCACTGAGGTCCTGCTTTCCTGTGTATAGGTCTGTGTATGTGCAGAATCCCGGCGACACTTCAATATATCAAACCCAAAAGAAAACACAAAACTGAATTTATTAGTTAACTTTGAAAATAATAGCACCCTTTCACACAACACAACTGCACCATATCGTAGTTCTGTCTTATACATGGTGAAAGACCAGTTTATCCCTTCTGTATTAAATTTTAAAATGAACATCAACAAAACTGTAAAAGTACATATAATGTCTCAACACTGTAAATCCGAAAACACAACATAATACCTTTTTGTGTGCCTCTCTACCACTGGGCCACTGGCATATTTAGTATCTCGGTATTTTTCTACTTAAATGTATCACATTTAAATTTTGTGATGCAGTGTATGTCAAATTCTGCACATTCATCCCTATCAGAGCATATAGCTCACTAATTCTTCTGAGCAAATGCGAAGAGTGTGTGACAGGTTCCATATATAATTCACCAGATGGTTCTAAAAGACAGCATATTCCTCTCAGCGCCAAGACACCCCCGGGTATTTGTGCACTTTATAAATCCAGCTAACATTAACATTAATACTAAAACTTATAAATACATGTGTTTATGATTGAATACATGAACACTCCTTGGATGATTGAATGAGTGCATAGGTAGTGCATGCATGATTCCCTGAGGATACAGGTAGTGGCTGGATGAGTCCCTGATTATGTGAGAACTTCATGGGTCCTTCCATATCTGCATAGTTACTGCCTGTAAATTTGCATGAATATATCACTACTATCTGGGTGTTCAGATGAGTACAAGAGTAGTGCCTGAATAATCAGAAAAGTGCACCGCTAATGCTTCAATGATTCCATACATGTATAGATAGTGGTTGAATTATTAAATAAGTACAACTCTAGTCCCTTGATGAGTGCAGGAGTGCATGCATAGTATAATGGTGATTTATAGAGTACATGGTTAGTGCATATGTGATTGTTTAAGTGCGTACATAGCACTTGGCAGATTGGATGAGTGCATTAGTAGTGTTTTAGTAAACGGATGAGTACATGGCTGCTACCGATGTGTTTTTGGTTGAGTGAACAGGAAGTGTCTGGATGTTTAGATAAGTACATGGGTAGTGCCTGGATAATTTTATTAGTGCATTTGTAGGTCCCAGCTGATTAGATGAGTGCATGACTAGTGACTGAATGATTGCATGAGTCCATTGTTAAAGTTTGAGTGATTGCATGAAAGCAAGTGTACTACAGGGGTGGTTGAATTAGTGCAAAAGTATTGCCTCAGCAATCGAACACATGTATAGGTACTGGATGGGTGATAGGTTCATTGCAATGGTACTGCCTGCGTAATTGGATGAGTGTATGAGTTGTTCCTCTGTATTTCGATGAGTGCATAGGTTGTAAGTGAGGGTTTGGATGAGTGCATGGGTTGTGCGTGGGTGTTTGAATGACTGCATAGGTACAGCCTTGGTGATTGTATAAGTGAAGGGTTAGTGCCTGGGTGATTGGATGAATGCATAGGTAGTGCCTGCATAATTCAATAAGCACTTAGTTAGGGCCTGCAAGATTGCAAAAGTGCATATGTAGTGCTTGGGTAATTGAATAAGTGCGTAGACAGTGCATAAGTGATTAGATGAATGCCTTAGTAGTGACTTACTGATTGGATGAGTGCTTGATCAGTGCCTGGCTTACTGTCAAAGTGCATCCATTGTTAGATACACAACAGTGTTCACTATATCTATGACTTGAATTAATTAAGATGGCTGCCGAGTAGGAGCCCCAAAAATTAGCTCCTGGATTCGGGATCATGTATCTGTGAATAATCCTGCAACAATTCCTTCCATCCACCCGCCAACTGATGAGGTTTACGTACCCCATCACATAAAGAGAGTTATGGCTGCACTTTTTTGGAACTGATGTACCCGCTGGCGGCTGGACTCTTCGCTGTGTTTGCCGGAGGAAGCCACAACGGAGGTCCTGGCCCGCTGTTGCAAGTCTGTTCCTTCTTGTCACCGTGCACTGGCGATTTGCACTTGATTCCTGGTCAGGGAGTCTGCCTTTCTCGTTACATTGCAGCTGTGCTCTGTGGTTTCCAGGCTCGCCACCCCGCACCGGTGATTTGTACTTGCTCCCTGGGCATGGAGGCTGCCTTTGTCGTAGCATTGTGGTTGAGCTCTGTGGTTTCTAAGCTGGCGCATTTGAGGCGGAGGCTTCTATCCCAGCTTGATCAGCTTGGCTGAGCCCTGGTGTTCCTGGATCACGCCGGATGATCAGCTGCTGCTGCTGTGCAATCTAGACTTGTTCTAGAGATCTGGTCCTGCACTTTTAGTCTGGATGTGGACTAACAATCGGGACTTTGTTGTTTCCGGGCACACGCCTGGGAGGCAGAGGCTCATGTTTCAACTGGAGCAGCGCAACAGCACCCTTGTGTGCTGGATTCAAGTCGGAAGGTAGGTCGCTGCTGCCATTGAGGTGAGGATCAGCAGAGCCCTGCCACTGAGATACCAGGGATGCACTGAGGCTGCTGCCCTTAACTGAGATACAAGGCAGAGCCCTGGTGTTCTGGGCCTGTGCCTGGAATTTCAGCTGTAGCTTCCCCTGGTGGTGTAATACGGTGGACCTCTGCTTTTTCTGGGCTTGTGCTATCGGGCACAGAGGCTACAGCCCCAGTGGGAGGAGCGAGGCAGAGCCATGGTGTACTGGGCTCACGCCTTCAGATCAGAGCTTAAGTCGGGTTTGCTGGTTGCTCTGTTTCTGTCTGCTTCCTCCTCCTTATGGTCGCTGAACAGTAGAGAGGACTTTACATGAAAAGCATGACGGAGCCTTGATCACTGGATCTTAGGGAAGCAAACTCTTTTTGTTGACTTTGTTGATCACTAACTGACAAGCTATTGTCCCCCTAGTGACTCTGGGTGTGAGACAAACCATGCACAAAAGTGTCCATGGATTCTCAACTCAAACACAAGACATTGTGGCAGAGAAAAAAAGGTAGAACTTCCCTCCTGCTTCCCCCTGTGGTTGGCCATCTTGGAATAGGCTTTCTGTAACAAATCTGTACGCTCTGTTTTTCAAATGACTCCCTGTTCATCAATGTAAGACATTCCTGCGTGGTCTTAGCACTCCAGCTTGCTTCATCAATCAATCAATCAATCAAGACATTTATAGAGCGCACTACTTACCCGTGGGGTCTCAAGGCGCTTGGGGGGCGGGGGGGTGCCGTTACTGCTCGAACAGCCAGGTCTTGAGTTTCTTCCTGAAGGAGAGGTGGTCTTGGGTCAGGCGCAGGTCGGTCGGGAGGGAGTTCCAGGTCTTGGCGGCCAGGTAGGAGAAGGACCTTCCTCCTGTTGTCGCTCTTCGGATGCGGGGGACGGCGGCGAGGGCGTGGTTGGCTGATCGGAGGTGGCGTTTGGGAGCGTACAAGTTGATTCGGTTGTTGAGGTAGCTCGGGCCTTGATCGTGTAGGGCTTTGTGTGCGTGGGTGAGGAGACGGAAGGTGATTCTTTTGTTGACGGGGATTCAGTGCAGGTCTCTCAGATGTCCGGAGATGTGGCTGGTTCGTGGGATGTCGAGGATGAGTCTGGCTGAGGCGTTCTGGATCCGCTGGAGTCTTTTCTGGAGCTTGGCGGTGGTACCGGCGTAGAGGGCGTTGCCGTAGTCCAGTCGGCTGGTGACGAGGGCCTGGGTGACGGTCTTCCTGGTCTCGGTGGGGATCCACCAGAAGATCTTCCGTAGCATGCGTAGGATGTTGAAGCATGACGAGGAGACGGCGTTGACTTGCCTGGTCATGGAGAGGGAGGAGTCCAGGATGAAGCCCAGGTTGCGTGCGTGGTCCGTCGGTTTGGGTGCGGTGCCCAGGGCGGGGGGCCACCAGGAGTTGTCCCAGGCGGAGGGCGAGGAGCCCAGGATGAGGACTTCCATCTTGTCCGAGTTCAGTTTCAGGCGGCTGGTCGTCATCCACTCGGCTACGTCTTTCATCCCTTCGTGCAGATTGGCTCTGGCGGCGGCGGGGTCGTTGGTCAGGGAGAGGATCAGCTGGGTGTCGTCGGCGTAGGAGATTATGTTGAGGTTGTGTTGGCGTGCGATGGCCGCGAGGGGGCTCATGTAGACGTTGAAGAGGGTGGGGCTCAGCGAGGATCCTTGAGGGACGCCGCAGATGACTTCGGTGGCCACTGACTTGAACGGTGGTAGGCGGACTCTCTGAGTTCTTCCGTCGAGGAAGGAGATGATCCATTCCAGTGCCTTCTCCTGGATTCCGACGTTGCTGAGTCGCTGCACTAGGGTGCGGTGGCAGACAGTGTCGAATGCCGCGGAGAGGTCTAGGAGGATGAGGGCCGCTGTATCTCCGTTGTCCATCAGGGCTCGGATGTCGTCGGTGGCAGCGATGAGGGCGGTCTCGGTGCTATGGTTGGCTCGGAAACCAGACTGTGAGGGGTCGAGGGATCCATTCGTCTCGAGGAAGGCGGCCAGCTGTTTGTTGACGATCTTCTCGATGACTTTGGCTGGAAACGGGAGTAGCGAGATGGGGCGGTAGTTCTTGAGTTACGGATGGGGCGGTAGTTCATCACAGCTGTCTGGGCTTTGGCTGTCATAGATTGGAATAGTAACTTTGTTCTGTTCTGTTCTGCAGCTTTAGCTGATACCTCTCACTACCTTCTGCTGTCATCTTCTTTAGTGAGTATTGTTTATATCACATGAAGAGGCATTTTCACACTACCCTTGAATGTCTTCTTAACTCCTAGCTAGTTTTTTTTGTCCTCATTTGCCTCTAAAAAAGCTCTATTCCATGTGCACCCGTAAATAGAGTGTTGTGCCCTTTTGTGCTGGAAACAGGGAGACAGAGAATAGGAAAGGGAGGATACCGGCTTCAACCTTTTGCGCCCTTATTTATTTGAAGCACCATCTTCCATCCTATGTTCCCACATTGTCTCTCACCTGCTCTCCCTCATGCTCCGAAATGAGGCAAAGAAGGCGTAATTATCGGACTTCATAGATCATGTATTGCTCAAACCACTCTAATAAGGGAGACCAAAAATCATGCTTTTTGAAGGCCTTCATATCTAGGCTAGCAACATACTTAGTAGAAATTGCCAATCAAAGAGCTTTGGAGGGGATGCAGCTATCCACTGTTTACTAATTTCTCTGCGTGCCAGTAGAATGGAGTAAAAAAGCAGCCTTGCTTTGTTACCAGTTATACTTGCAGAGGAGTCTACACATTCAAAAATAACCAACAAGACGCTTACCTTAATGTCCATGTCCAGCACAGTAGACAGAACTCTACTCACATCATTCCAGAAAGGCTGATTCTCTGGGCACTCCACAAAGATATGCACGTCATCCTCTCATTGACTGCTGCACCTAGGACAGACCACATCTCCTCTGCTCCCGAACTTTGACAGCTTCTGGGGCGTCCAATAGACTCTATGAATGGAGAAAAGGTGGTTTCTTCTTAGGTATGCTGGTTTTAGTATTTTTTAAATAACATAGCCATTGATACTTGCCACTTATTTTCCAGCAAAGACTCCGGCAAGCATCTTCCCCATAGTTACGTTGGTAGTTTGAAGGCCCCATCTTCCAATTCCACCAACAGCCAATGTATTGATCCAAGCTCCTTTTTTACTATAGTCTCATTCAGAAATCTGTCCTCCAGTTCGTTTGAACTTCCTATCACTATACCTGGGTCCTGAAACCAACTATGTATTTGCATGTATTTAATCTGGACATCTGTTATTCCGAGAGCTGGCTGCACAATTCCCAATTTATTAAAAGGCCATTATGTGTGATATGGTTCCATCTCGTAAAATGATGTTCTCTGCCCCCATATGCATGAGTCTGAAAAACTGTATAGCTAGGCTCATTTTGAACAAAATACAACATATACAACAAGGCGGATGAGAGATAGTTCTCATTGTTTTCATATACCCGGATGCGGTTGTTTAATGAGAAATAGCTGTTGCAAGTTAGATTGTATGCTTGCCACGTTTGCAAGTTAGATTGTATGCTTGCCACGTTGACATATCGAGAAAACTACTTGCTATGGTCGAATAATGTGGATAACCGACCTTTAAACTAGTTAAATAGGATGTCCATCCCTCCCATAACTAGGTATTCAGAACATAAACAGAGGATTATTCGCTGGACGAAAATCTCAACTTAAAGATAAGGAGGCGGAAAACCCCTTACGATACAGTGTTATATCTATCGTCTGTTTGAGGTAGGTGATGCCACCTCTTTCTTAGCAAAATCTGGTGCTATCACCAAATAATGGAAAATGATCTGTGCTTGGTTCCCGATCTGGTTATTAATAGATGGGTCCTTGGAAATATATTTTTTATGATGAATCAATGTTTACAATGTAATGAACTAACTTTTATAATGTAATGAATTTATGTGATTAGGCTACATATCGAGGTGCCAAGCACTTATGTGATCATATAAGGTTCTTTGTGATAATGTAACGTGTATGTGACTATGTTATATGTTTCTCTTTGTATTGGAAGCAATGTCTATATGTGTCTTTTTATAGAAAGCTTGAAACATTACGTTTTTTAAGGATTTTTAAGCCTTAAATTTCTGTCATTTCAATTAGATCCATTGTGCCTACTTACTATGCCTAAAATTGATCTTGTTTAAATTTCAGAAATTATTTGGGAAACATTATTTATTCACTGTCCTGATGAAGGCGGATTTGATTGACTGTACCGCCGAAACGCGTCGACGCCCTAGGAGCTAATCAGGGATTATAAATTAAGGAGAAATTCAAAATTAATGTCTTGTGTTTGGGTTTAATCCTTTTTCCCTGTGAACTCCTTTTTATTGGAATGTTGTTTTTTATTGTTTATTGTACCGTCCTATATATGTTTCCCAATTTTTAGCTCTTAATTGATGTATGTTTAATAAACCGTTTTATACTTTATTTTTTGCCAGAGTGTTTTCACATACATTGTAATTTTCACGTGTCTACATTGCTTCCTTGTGATATGTGAGCTGTTAGTAGTTTAATGTATGTTTTGTGAGTACCTATGTACTTTTGCAAATTCGCCCAAAGGGAATTTCTTTTTGACTTGTGTCCATCTCGTAAGGCCAGCCTCTCTCAAAGGTCGAGCTAGTGCATCTTTTCTCCAGACCGGTGAGCCAGGTGAGTCCCCTACAGGGGCCATTTGACTGAAGTATGGTATTTTTAAGGCTTTTCTGACCGTATACCAGGTCTGAGCCAGGCCTCTCAAAGTCTTTAACCTGACTTTCCTAAAATATTTAGGGTCTGCATATTTAAACATAAAGATGACACTACTCCCTGGCTCCTGCCTTGCCATTACTCCCAGCAGTCTCCCAATATCTGAAATGTCAATGTGTTCAGCAACATTTTCCAATGTTTTGATAAAAAGGCACATTAATAAAATAGCAGATCTGGTAATACTATGCCCCCTTTCTCCACCTTCCTCCTCAATTTCTTCCAGGCTATTCTGAGCCCCTTGCTTGACCAAATAAAGCTACCTATTTGACCTTGCATTTTCTAAGCACTTCCTTATAAAACGGGAGGAGAATGGTGTCAAACAAGAACATTAATTTTGGAAGGATCATCATTTTTACTAGTAAGGTAAGCTGGAGGTGTGCCCAGATTTGTAAGAGCCCACTGATCTCTTCCATAGTCTTTTCCAGATTAACTTTGATTAATTTTGAGATGTCTTGTGGAATCATGACTCCCAGATACCTCATTGCCTCCCTATTTAGGTGGTTCCCCTGCTTCCAAATTCCAAGTCTTATTCATAACCAGAGATTTTTGAAAAAAAGTCTGTTGTTAGTGCTGTAATACGGCTTAGGGTATTTTGTTGTTCGAGAAAATGAGAATATCATCAGCATAGAGGCCTAATTTCTTGCACCATCCCTCATGCTGGAACGGTACAATCTCCAAATCTTCCCCCATTTTCCTGGCAACAGGCTCAATATATAAATTGAAAAGGAGTGGCGATAGGGGGCACCCCTGTCTCGTTCCCCTGCTGATAAAAACCAGATCTGTCAGGTAGCCATTAACTAGCACTCTAGCTTTTTGGGTACTGTAGATAGCCTCCAATGTTCTACAAACATTTTTGCCAAGATTTACAGATTCTGCCTCAATCCGCAAAAAGGCCCAATTTACCCGGTGAAAGGCTTTAGCAGAGTCAAGAGCTATTACCGCAAGTGGAAGCTCATAAGCGGATGCCATGTCAATCGAACCTATCAACGAGAAGGTCAGCTCTTTTAAAGACCTGCCCCGAATAAACCCTTTTTGGTCTGTATTAATCAGTTCTGCCATTGATCCATTTAACCTGTCAGCCAATATCTTTGCAAAGATGTTATAGTCACAATTCAGCAAAGATATTGGCTGATATGAATCACAGTTCTTTGGGCTTTTACCTGCCTTCAAAATTAGGGAGATGTTAGCCTCATCCCATGAGGCTGGCAAATTAGCCCCTTTCAAAAAGAACTCATTAAAGAATTCTGTCAGAAAAGGTTTTAATACACTGGCCAATACTTTATATACCTCAAGAGGTAGACCGTCGGGCCAGGGGCTTTTCCTTTCTTACCGTGTCTTCACGCAACATCTATTTCCCCTTCCCCAATCTCCCAATTCAGGTGCCTGCTCTTCTCTGCTGAAAGGGTAGTACTTGAGCCCTGTCCCAGCCAAACTTCAACCTCATCTTTGGTGGGTTTTATTTCTTCTTGGTATACCCCGCTGCAATAGCTACAAAAAGCATGCTCAATCTCCCTGTTATCACTAATAAGACTGCCAGTTTTTCCACATTTAACCTGGGCTATCACGCTTCTCACCTGCTCCTTTTTGACCTTCCAAGCCAGCAGCTTGCTGCAGCCTTCACTATATTCGAAATTAGCCAATCTACTGGCATCCCATTTCTTTCTTACCCTTTCTTGTATAATTACTGCCAGCTTAGCTTTTACTTCCTGTACTTTTTTAAACAGGCTTCCCAGGCTTCTTCATCTATCTTGCGATCAATCAATTCTTGAGGGCCAGAACCTGGTCCTCGACAGTTGCCACTTCTTTGTAGTAACCAATTTTTTTCAGCTGCCAGAGCACCTAATCTACCCCTCAGAAAGGCTGTATAAGCATCTCAAATTATTCCATGTGCTGCTGACCCCTGCCATAACTTCTTCTTCTTGCAGGATTGTATGGTCCATCTGGACTGAGTGATTCTCTCTTGTGACTTCAAATGTAGGACCACAGCTGAGTGATCCGACAAGTGAACTCCCACATGCTCAACCTTCTTGACACCATCTACCAAATCACAATCTATAAGGAAGTAGTCAATTCTTGATTGGTGCCTATTTTTTTTATTATAAAAAGTAAAGCCTTTTATTTTCCCTGCCTTCTATCTCCAGATGTCACAAAGCCCCAGCTGAGACACAATTTTCTTAATGAATGTGGACATTTTTAGGTTGGCGCATGCTCTACTACGTGAAGTTCTATCTAAGGTGTAATCTAAAACAGCATTGAAGATCCCTGCCAAAATGATAGGATCGGGAGCTTCTATTAATTCTGCTAGCAAATCTCCTAAAGGAGAAACATCATCTCTATTCGGGCCGTACTATCCCACTAGAGAAAAGGCCTGACCCAACATCTTAGCTGTAACGATTAATCACCTTCCACCTTTATCAGAGATCTGTGGCCCAAAAACCACCCATGCCCCTCTTTTTACTAAAATTGCCACTCCCTTTGTTACACCCGTATGGGATGTGCACGCTGCCTGAGATACCCAGTTATGGGCCCCAAAAAGATCCAAGGCCTCCTCCTCCGACATGTGGGTTTCCTGCAAAATGATGATCTAGGCTGGACAGTCTTTCAAATAGTGTAGAATTATGTCCTGCCGCCCTCATACCCTAAGACCATAGACATTCCAGGAGAAGAGTTTAATTTTCTCTACTTTCCCTCCCTTCTCACCCATCTTCTAGAAGATAAAAGAACCAGCACCAAAGTTCCAAACTCTTAATCAATACTAAAAATTTTATAGAGACAATAGAGTATCTTTTTTTTTCTTTTTTCCCTCTGTTTCCCACCCTGTGCTCCCCCAATTCCCCATAAGAAACCCTACCCTGTTACCTCTTGACCCAATGTCATATGTGTGACTCCCAGGGAGCGTACGTGATATTAAAAGTAGATATAACAGGTAAGAATTATATCTAAATCAATGTCTATTTTTGCCGTTATCTTATTAAGTTTATAAAATTCATACCTTTGAAATAGGAATTTTACACCCTGTGCATTTTAATATTTAACATGACTTTCAAAAAAGCACATAACCTCAGCTGTACTGGGGCTCCTAAACTCTTTAGCTCGTCGATCCTTTGTCCCATCTCTCACTGCCTGTTAGAGGTGGTGGCAGAAACATCTAATCTGATCTCGTATCTGGCACCATCCACCTTGATAGATTTCATCCCCAGGGCTTTTGACAGTATTTTCTCTTTGAGAGAAAATTTTCAAAAAATAATTAAGATTTTCCTAGGTTTGGACCTGTTTGTATTGAGTCTAAAGGGATGGTTGTATATCTTTTACTATCTCCTCTTCTGACTCCTCCATCTGGAGCTTATTCTTAATCAATTTTACTACATATGTTTTGATATCATCACCCTCGCTGCCTTCAGGCACTTTCAAGATTTTCAAGTTATTTCATCTCTGGAAGTTTTCCAGCCTTTCAACACTACTCTTTCTCTGTGGTCCTTAGTTTGTCTATTTCAGCACAGTTTGCCTGTACCGTTTCCTTAAGTTCTTTGACCTCCTTCTCTAATGTTGTAGTTCTACTGCTGAGGTCGTCTATCTTCCTTTCCATTACTTCACAGGCCTTCTTTATCTCCAACTGATTCGACTCTGATTTTTTGAACCTGTTTTAGGTTTCTGTTGATAGTACTGCTAAGGGTGCTCCAACAGAAGCATCGTCCTTCTATAGGTGGTGAGGGGCCTGTGCAGAGTCTTCAGAAATAGGAGCTAGGCTACCTGGATTTTTTCTGGAAGGCTGACTCCCTGTGTCAATATCGGAATCTGTAGTTATCCGAGATTTTGCTACCCCGTCTCCCTGGCCTACCATGTTGGGATCATCTGGGTGGCTTTCAGGGGCTATTAACCATTTCATGACTTCCTTCTCCTGGCCAGTATTCACGTCTTAACTCTCTCCAGGGCAGAACCATTCAGAATGGGGTTCGGGCGCGTCTGCTTTGGGGGGTTGAAAATCATGAACTTGGTCTTCTCCAAGTTAATTTCCAAACCCCGCAAAGCACAAAATTTTGAAAAACCATCCAGGGTGCGCTGGATGCTCGATGATGTTTTGGATAACAACAAGGTGTCATCCGCAAACATCAGAGCGGGCACCCTCCTTTCAGCCAACCTAGGGGAATCATTGTATTTTACATCAAGTAGATGGTCGACAAGGCCATTGATGTAAAGACAGAATAGCGTTGGCACTAAAACGCACCCTTGGCGTACACTCTTCAAAACAGGAAAACGTGCCGAGAGATCCCCGTTCCTCCCGCACCTGACTTTGGCATAGTTACTAGTGTGAAGCCTAATTAAGATGTTCAATAAGTAGGATGGGAGACCTAGCTCTGTTAGGACTTTCCACAGTTTTTCCCTAGGGATCAAATCGAAAGCTGCCACCCTCCATTCTCACCGTCTTCCAGAATAAGACCTGTAGCCAAAATATATGATCCAGAGTGGAAACACCCATCCTGAACCCGGCCTGGAGTGTGGTTAGTATTTTCTTTTCTTCCATCCACCCCTGAATCCTATCTAAAATGACCCTGCCCATTAACTTCTGTGTGGTGTCAATAAGGCTTATCGGCCTATAATTTGAAGGTATTAATGGGCAGCCTTTCTTAAAAATGGGAACAATCTCAGCGCCGAGCCAGGTATCTGGTGGGTTAATTCCCCTAAGAATTGTATTAAATAAAACAACCAGATACAGTGCCCCTATTTTTGGTTGGGATCAAAATAAATCCCCGGGGATTTTATCTAGGCCGGGGGCCTTGTTTGGTATTAGGCTAGATATTGCAATCTCGACCTCCTTCAGGGTGATTTCATCAGACCCTTCTAGACTATACCTTTCCCCATGGGACCGGGGGCAAGCCCCCGCTCGCCCTCCAGGAACCCAGCCGACCGATACTCATGGCTGGGTCCCTGTACAGAGAACAGGGGACAAGCTACAGTTTCCCTTGGCATCACCGGTATATATTCTAGGGGCGGATCGGAATTAAGAGGGACAGTAGTCTCTACAACTGAATTGGTGTATAGTGCACCGAAGTGCGCTTACCACACTGCGGGTGCTATATTCGGAGTTGAGAACAATCCTCCCCCGCCCACACCAGAACTCACAATGGACCAAAAAGATTTGGAATCCCTGCATGAGAGTGCAGAGCTGAGCTCCTCCCATCTGCTCTCCTCCCATTGCTTTTTTCCCCTGATAATAGCCTTTTTATATTCGAGGCGGGATTTGTTAATGTTAGTTCTATCTTTGGTTTTTATTGCAGATAGCAAATCATTTTTAGATTTCCTACAAGCGACATCATGCCAAGGATGTGTCTTGACCTGGTAGGCTTTATCCCTTCCCATGGGACTAAACACATCCACCAACCTGGCAGCCAGCTGTTTGTGGATTTCCACTACTCTGCCCTGTGAGTCTAAGTTCATATTTTCAATGGCTCCCTCCCCCATATCTACTAGTAACGGTGTTGCTATCTGGTAGATTTTGGCAAGTTTAGTGGGGGAGCCCTGGAAGGAGGGCCATTTTACCCTTCGCCTATTATTTGAGAGTAAAATTGGCAACAATGGATCATTGAGTATAGGACTAGTGTTTGTTAGCCCAAAACTCCCAGGTTTGAGTGTTAAGACAAGGGCATTATGGTCGCTGTCTTGCTGTGGGTGGACCTTAAATTCCAACAATCTACTGCATCTTTCAAAAAGCATGTCAAATGGCTAATCTTGAATTACCATCAACAGCATTAACCTTGTTGCCCTCTCAGTCCTCCTCTTTCTCTGGTTTTGATGCTCTTTTATGCCATTTGTTCAAACTGTAATATGTTTTCAGTTCAAGTGTCATCTTGATCTATTCACCTGCTGACACTGTACTGGTCCCTCTAGACTGGCCTGACTCCCAGTGCCCCCTTTGACCTTGTGTGTTCCCCTCTTTTCTTTACCTTGTGGTTGTTAAACTACCTCATTTATTCCATTTCGTTGTTTTACTTTTGCACTTTGTACAGTGCTCTGATACCCTTAAGGGTCATGTTCGGACTTTATAAAACGTTTCAAAAAAATAAATAATTGACTCATTGTTTTAGTCCTCCTGTCAGTATGAAACTACCTGTTTTAGTGTATGTATCCTATTCTACTTAACTAAGTGTGAGTTAAGTCTAAATATCACCCAGTATATAATTGGATACACTATCTCTCTTGGAGCATACATTACTCTGTTACTCAGTGTGCACATGCATTGGTACGTTTGTACAACTAAAAACAAAAAACCTTTTCTTAATGGCATACCTACATTATTTCTCAAATATTTATTTTGTCTTTAAAACATATATTCACCATTTCTCAAAGAAAAGTTACACACCAATTGAAGCTACCACTAGAGCTCTCAAGAGACATCCTGCACTATTAACCTCCTCAATTTTAATCAGAGTATGTTTAAAGAAACACACAACCCTCACCATATACATGAAATATTCAACAGCCTTAAAGAACACTGATCACCATGTAAAGATATATGTGATTTCATAATAGATATACACCTTCAGTTTTGTATTTGGACTTCTCTATTTCAGAATACACACCGCTCCATCTTTTCTTCTATCTCCGACAGCACTGCTTAAAAACCCTGAGGTCCTCAGAGAACCAGGGAGCAGAGACGTTATGTCTTTTAATCTTTGTCCTTTTCACAGGTGCCAATGTTTGGGCAGCAGAATCCAGCCAGCACCTATACTGCGAAACTGCTTACTCAATGTCCCTCGAAGAACCAAGGAGAGAATTTTGTATCATTTGGGCAATGTCATCTCCCTGAATCTTATGCCAAGCACGTGAGCAGGTCCAAGTTGGCCTGGTCACGGGTGCATGATTATCTTGACTGTGGTCTATGTTAAAGAAAATAGCCCTGTGATCAGTCCATAGTAAGGTGAGAATCTTTATATTCAATAAAGATGAATTGTTTAAAAGATACCATCCAAGGTATGTTCTGCAAGGTGCGTAGGGCCTTCCACTTGTAGCAACAGGCCAAGAAGCTCGCCAGTTAGATATCCCTGAGGCAGAAGCCGGAGAGCTCTGTTCGTGTTTTTAAAATAGGAATCGTAACTTTTAACATTGATATTGTGAAACCCCCTAGCGTGTTTGTGCCAGCACTTACCCTCACGCGCCTCATGCACCTCTCGCGCCTTATTCCACCGACTCAGCTGAGTAGGTGCTGTTGTTAGGTGGGTGGTCGCCACCTTGGCTGAGGAGTGGGTCTGCAGACTAGTTGCTCACCCCTCCCGCCAAATTCACCTGCATAAAAGCCCCGCTGACTCCTACGCGCAAGACTGGCCAGTTAGATATCCCTGAGGCGGACGCCGGGGAGGTAACTCTGTTCGTGTTTTTAAAATTGGAATCGTAACTTTTAACACTGATGTTTTGAAACTCCCCTAGCGTGTTTGTACCTGCTCTTACCCTCATGCGCCTCACACGCCTCACGCGCCTTATTCCACCGATGCAGCCGAGTAGGTGCTGTTGTCAGGTGGGTGGTCGCCATCTTGGCAGAGGAGTGGGTCGGCAGACTAGTTGCTCACCCCTCCCACCAAATTCACCCGCATAAAAGCCCCACTGACTCCTACGCGCAAGACTCGCCAGTTAGATATCCCTGAGGCGGAAGCCGGGCTGGTAACTCTGATCGTGTTTTTAAAAATTAGAATCAAAACTTTTAACATTAATGAGCGCAGCGGGCGTGCCGAAGGCGCGCCAAAGGCAAGCCCGTCTACACCCGTCCGAGCCAGACCGGGCCAGGGGCCCAGATTTTATATACCACCCCCTATAGCCCCTATTATTTATGCACGAGAAACCCTCCTTCAGCTCAGACAAACGACTCCCACACCATGCTTGCACTTGATCTCCCTAGAAGAGCGGCAAATAAACTGCTCTCACTGTGCTTATACTCTAACACTAGTTACTACACCTAAGAAATACTGGGTTAAGATGGCTCTGCTCAACTGTAGGTCCCTACCCAAACACGGTATAGAAATACATTTGCTTCTAAAGACTCTGAGCTAGAGGCCCTATTTTTGAGTGAAACTTGGTTGTCCTCAGCATCAGAACCAGACTTAGTTCAAGCACTCCTGCCAGGCTACCTAATCCAACGACATGACAGACTCTCTGGAATAGGAAGGGGCGTTGTGATTATCTATAAAGATCACCTACCGTTTTGCAGACAGCCCTGTCCAGGACTGTGAAAATGTATACTTCTCCATTCAGCTTTCCCTGTTAAAATCTTTTTCAGGCATTCTTGTCTACTGCCCTCCAGGAGCACAAGGACAGTTTTTCAGCTCTCTGCTGGAAACCACCACCTCCTATGCCTGTGTGTCCCCCAACTTTGCCATACTGGGAGATCTAAACATCCACTTTGATGACCCAACAGACAAAGTGGCTGGAGATTTAATGCTAGACCTTGCTTCCTATAACCTCCTATAACCTTCACCTGAAAAATCACTGGCCCACTCACGTTAAAGGCCATGTCTTGGACCCCGTATTTTCGAACATCCCCAAATTAGACTCAGATGAGCCCCTCCCTATCCCCTGGTCAGACCACTATCTAATCCTTTCAAGTATCAAATTCATACTGAAACCCCAGTCAGACCCCCCCTCCTACCCCATCCCGCCCATGGTCGAAACTAAATATAGAAGACTGGACACAGAATCTCGAAGACAACATACCTAGACTTGGATCCTGTCCTAGCTGACCAGCAACTTGCCACCTGGATCGAAAAATCCCTAGACCTAGTCCTGCCAAAAAAACCTCTCCCCAATAAAAGTGGAACATTCATATCCCCCTGGTTCACGCCAGAGCTGCGTGACCTAAGAAAACAATGTAAAAAACTGGAACTTTGTGGAGGAAGGACTGGTCTACCAAGAGCAAAAGAGATTATAAATCAACCTTGAGGTTCTATAAAGCCAGCCTAAAAAGTATCCAAGCCGCCTTCTTTGAAGGTAAAATTCAAGCTGCTGACAATTCCTCAAGGGAACTGCACCGTATCATCAGATCACTGATGAAAGTCCCAGATCCACAACCGATTACCGACCCCTCTGGCCTAAGATGCAATCAGTTGGCCGAGTTCTTCTCCACAATGATCCTTACCATCCTAAAAACACTCCCAACCGGTAACCACTCCCCTGATCTCCCTTCCCCCGTCTCCGCACCAGACACTCCTTGCCTTGATTCCTTTTCCCAGCTAACCAAGGAGACTTTTCTCACAATTTTAAATTCTATCTAGAGTGGATCACCGACTGACCCGGCACCCATTAATAAACTTAAACTGGTAACTCCCTCTGTGATTCCCCTCTTCATCAATCTAATAAACTCAACCCTTGGTCAAGGCATTGTCCCCCCAATTGGAAAAAGGCCCCTTTTAGAGCATTACTAAAAAAACCTCACCTTGACCCCTCAGACCTGGCCAATTACCGACCAATTTCCCTTCTACCCGGAATCAGCAAGATGGCGGGGAAATCTGTTAATCAACAGCTCTTCACCTTCCTTGAATCCAACGGTCTTCTGCATCTTTCCCAGACAGGATTCAGACCAGGGCAGGGAACGGACAAAGCCCTCATAGCAGTGGTTGAAGAAGTGAGATCCATCTTGAACGCAGGGGGATCAGTGGCAGTGATCCTCCTGGACCTTAGCGCCGCTTTCGACACGGTGGACCATGCCATCTTGTCCACCGGCTGAGTAGGGCTGGATTCACTGGCCTTGCTCTGGCCTGGCTCAAATCTTTTTTGGAGCATAGAACCTTTGAGGTCACTGATGGACACGTCCGCTCTGGAGCATTGCCCCTGCAGTTTGGGGTTCCTCAGGGCTCCTCCCTGAGCCCCACACTCATTAATGTGTACATGTCACCTCTGAAAGAAATCTTGACACCTTTTGGCATGAAGGTAGTTATGTATGCCGACGACACTCAACTTGTTGTCTCTTTAAACCAGTCGGCTCAATGTCAGGAAAACCTAGCCATGTGCCTCACGAACATCTCAAATGGATGAGTGAGTCTCTCCTCAAACTTAAAATCAGAGATTCTACTACTTGGTAATCCATCCAAACTCCCCACTAAGCTTCTGTGGCCACCCTGCATGGGAACATCCCCCATTCCAAAAAAAGAAATAAAGAGCCTAGGTATCTGGCTCGACCAGGATCTCAATTTCAAGACACAAGCCAGAAAAACTGCTGGAACATGCTTTGGCCTTTTGTGCACCGCATGCAAAATACTCCCCCTTATACTCCCTCAGTCTAGGAAACTTTTCATTCAGGGCCTCATCATATCAAGGTTGGACTATGGAAACGACCTATACCTGGTCATTAATAAACTTCAACATGTCCAAAACGCAGCAGCAAGGCTACTGACGGGCACTAAACTCAGATGCTCGACAAAACTCGCCCTCATCTCGCTACACTGGCTACCAATTCATGAAAGAATCACCTTTAAAACCCTATGCATCACTCCAAAATCCTTCACGGTAAGGGCCCCCCTATTCTGAGACCCTTATCAAACCACATAAAGTCAACAGGCAGCTGAGATCTAACATCCTCTCCTTGGCTAGCGTCCCCAGAATTAAAAGAGCGCGGTCAGGGGTGCGTCTCTTCTCATACAACGCCCCCAAACTATGGAATGCCCTACCCCTCGACATCCGGACGGAAACCAATCTGTTGGTCTTCCGTAGGCTATTGAAAACCTGGCTGTTCCCTTGAACCACCTTGCCCTAGATCTAACCTGACGAGTCACAGCGCTGGGACGCCCCCGGGTAGCTACGAGCTGAAGAAATCCAATTCAAATTCAAAATTCAAGAGATGACATAGTTTGAAGGAAGGCTGCTGTATTAATGTCAGATTGGGCATCAAAGATGAACATTAAAATTGCCTAAGACCATATTGTCGCTTATTAGAATGATGGCTTTCAGGAGGCTGCTAATCTCCTGAGCGAAAATAGATCACAGGCCAGGTTGATGATAGCCTATAATACCTTTAGAGGTGTGAGTTTTACACAATTCTACACTGAAGGATAGCCATTCACAGAGAGAAGATGGCACAGGGCTGCACCAAACTTCTAGTTCAGCCATGTATATGATTGTTATGCTGCTTCCCCATTTACCTAATCAATCATGCCTAAAGATGGCAAAGCACTTAAGAATAGCTCTCTATATCCAGGCTAGAAAATGAATAAGCTCAAGTCTCAGTACTATAGACCAGAAACAGATTGGATGTCCCAAAAACAGACTAAATTCAACACTGTGGGGCATATTACCAACAACTAGCGATAATTTTTGTCTCTAACTTGTTTAGAGACAAAAATTATCGCCGCACATCGGCGATTTTTATCGCAGATAAACCTTGCTATTAGCAAGGTTTATCGCAAATGCGATAAAAAACGGCCGCAATGCATGAATATCGCTGAAAAGTCAGCGATATTCATGCATTATCGAGCAAATGCTCTTAGCCATGTTATCCACCTCCCATTGGACAACATGGCTAAGAACTGCTCAGGGCAGGTGTTAGCTTTTGGAGATATTCGCGCTTAGCGCGAATATCTCCAAAAGTTGGTAATAGGAGATAGAAATGTTAGGGACTGTTTCCAGTCGCTAACATCTTGGCACGCCCACTTTGCATGTCATTAGTGATAAATATCACTGACATGCAAAGCGGGGCCCAAGATGGTTGCTATCTCCTATTAGCTGTCACTAACTGGTGTTAGCGACAGCTTGGTAATAGGGAGATAATTTTATCTCCGCTTTCTTGGCTTTTAAAGCCAAAAAAGAGGAGATAAACCCCCTTGATAATATGCCCCTGTGTTTTACCAGCATCCTGGTGTTACGGAGCACACAAGACAGAAAGATATATCACAAAAAAGTGACCCTCACCAAGGTTTATATACAAGTACTTGATTATCAGATTTATATATTTCACAGGTGTTATTGATGTTCAGAAGAAAACTTCCCACAAATAAGAATCTCAAAAGTTGATTGAAGATTTTCCAATTTTCTTTATTCAATGTCTCAATTAAATAACAGAATTGCACGTGATAGAAAGAACTTAGGTTTATCCCCGTGACTATTATAGCTTAATTGATGGCCAACAACCATTTTTGGGGCTGGCGTTAGCTCTGACTCTGGCAAACACAGATGCGCGCCATAATTAAGGCAAACGAAATTGCACTTAACCTAAAAAGAAATGGGGTCAAAATGAAATGGGGGCAGCCCTAGGACTCACCAGAGAGGCTTAATGCCAGCAGGGAATCATACTTGCACATAAATATGGAGCAAGCGTCAGGGCCCAGACTGGGGGCGTGGCTGGCGCTGGCCGCTCCCGGGGCACTGGCCGGCATAGACGGGCTTGCTTCGGTGAGCCAATGGCTATATACATCCCTGTAAATGGCTCACTATAGAGCAGGAGGTGTGGACAGAGGCGTGGCTTGCTTGCACTGCACCAAAGTAAAGCTGAACTATGAGAGCAAAAATGATTGGGCAAATTGAAATTGGCAAAACGGGGTCCAGCAACCCTCGATTCCTGTCTCAGGCTTCCCAGATACAGGAATACTACTGGTAAAAAAAGAATAACTAAAAAAAAAGTGGTAAAAGCAAACACATAGAAGTATTAATACAGGGATAAACCCTTTCAAGATGTCTCCCACACTTGAGAAAAGGGATACAAGGGAGACAGGCACCTCCCAAAAATATGGCGGCCGGGCCACCTACAAGGAACAAAAGCGGTGATAGGTTTTTGCTGTGCAGACGCACTATGTAAATAGCGGCCATAGAGCAAGGGGCGTGGCAGAAGCATGGCTTTCTAACATTGGACCACAACAAATCTGAACTATAAAAGCCAAAATGAGTCAGAAAATTAAAATGAACAAAGCGGGGCCAGCAATTCCCTAAGACAGGAAGATTACTGATAAAGCAAATATTAACTAAAAGAAAAGTGGTAAAAGTATTAATAAAGAGATAAACCCTTACAAGATGTCTCCCACATTGAGACAAGGGAGACAAGTGTACCCTGTTATTAATAGATATTATTTAATACTGTGTGGTGTATTTCTCATGAGAGTTTCACTGTCTGCAAGCTGTGCGGTAAACTCTCTGTCAATAAAGTAAGCAGTATTAACAATACCCACTTTTCTACTTATGGGCATGTTATTCCTCAATGTAGGTTCAGTGACTGTCAGGGGTTTGATAAAGGTAAAGATTGTCCATTATAGGGCATTAGTTATGTAACAGGGTTTCAGTATCTGGAGGAATTTGGGGGCATATTTACAAACTCCTACCGCCACAGGAATGTCACTTTTAGCGATGTTCCTGTGGCGATATGTGCTTCGAATAATTTACAAGGCAGCATTAAGCCACTTAACGTGTCCCATGAGGCACATGGTCAAGGCTTATTTGCATACAGCTGTATCTGAACTGGGGTGGCGAAGTGAGCTAAAGAATGATGAGGTATTCGACCCAGATCTGTGACTGGGGGCGAGTGTCTAAAATGTTTCAGCGCTCCGTCCATCATCTCCTTGTGTTTGTTTCCTTCCTGCACATAACCAATCAACAACAAAAAAAGAAATTTTGTGACTTCTATGGGTGCTGCATTAAGCAGCACACATAGAAATGACATAACACCATTTAAAGATTGTTTATGTGCAGGAACGGAGACCTTCCTGAACATAAACAATCTTCCAGACTTGCAGACTCCCTTGTACTATGGTGCATAGGAGCCTGCGTTGGTGCTGGACTGCTAAATTTAGCACCTGTGCAGGGGGAAATGTAGGGCTGGACCATATTGTTGTAAATATTGTGCAGTCCTGCATTTCAGAAATGGCCACGTCCCCCATTTCTCCAGAAAATATGCCCCAAGGTTTTTCCTGAGGAGCTGTAAACAGATTGAACACTGTGTGCAAGAGAGGTTACCCATCCATCTGTGGTTCGTAGCAAATATTATCTCTGCTACCAATGAAGTGTATGGTACAGTGAAAATGCTGAACATAGCACAAGCTTATTTTACCTATGAGGTGGTACCTATAATAGCAGTAATGATGCTTCGTATTATTCTGAGATATTTTGCACTTCATTTTATAGCTCTAAGGTTAAACACTTCTATACAGCAATGTGTACGAAACAAGCTTAGTGATGTCATCAGTGATGTTATTTTACATGAGTGATGTAATATGTGAGGTCATGTGAGGTCATAACAGTGCATTGTAGGGGCGCAAGTTATAGGTAGCTATGCTAGAAGGGAGAGGATGAGCCTTACGGCTAGAGCGGTTGACCTTGACGCTGGGGAGCCAGGTTTGAGTCTCAACAGCAACTCTCAATATCCTATGATTCTCTGCAAATTACTTATTCTCCCTGTGCCTAACAAAAGAAATTAATGTGTCCTTGTGTAAAGAAACTGACACTTATGTAAAGCACTCTGATACCTGATATCTTCAGGTCTAGTTAGCGCTATATATAAAAAAAAAGAAAACGTATAACTGGTGAATGTTTGTGCCTTTTAGTTCAAAGCGATAATGTTGTCACTGACATATTCACCTAGCTACAACAGTACTTTAACCTTTGTTTCAGGGAATTTCTTGTTTTTTCAGTGACTTTCAAGGGTTTTGTTGACATAGTTATATTTTATTACTATATATAAAGCTAACCCACCCGCAATGCTTGACCTTTCGCCATGCATGGCAGGGAGTTGGTCACAGGGCCATATTTTTATAAAGTGGAGGGAAACTATGTGGCCCCACTCCCCAGCATTATTAGGCCCTGGAGTGCCTGACCCACCCTAGTCTTTTTATTTTGAGGGGGAGGGGACCACAGGACCGTGCTCCCTGAGCCTTATTAGGCCTTAGGGACCCCATCTCCCATGGACTTATGTTAATTAAAGGGGAGGGTAATTAGGTGGTCACCTCCCCAAGCCTTAGGAGGCCCTGGGGACCCCATGCCCCGGGGACCCCCCTTTCAGGCCTTTTAAAAGACCCTGCCGATGGAATCCCCAAGGGCCATAACTTTTAAAAAGGGGCCATGTGAAAGAGGGAGGGCAGTAATACGCCATATCAATCAAGATAAGCCGCATTACTATCCTCTGCCTTTCTGTTGCAAAATTAGCAGCCTAGTGCAAATGTAGGCATTCTTGCATCATGGTGACCTTGCGTGGGTTGATGAATCTTTCATAGTAGTTGCGTCACCTTTGTGCCCCATTACGTGTCGAAAGGGTGGCATAACTTCTTGAAAAATCTGACCCCAATATTTCAAAAACACTACTGAAGGGATTTACACAAAATCCCTAAAAGCACAATCTGCAGTCCAAGATCTAGCTTCCTGCCAAATTTGGTGTAAATCTGTTCAGAAGTTTTTGCTGCAGCCCTTATTAGAAATGTCATTAGAAAATGCATGGGAATTTTGCATTTTGGGACCCCCTTTTTTCTAGGTGCCCGCTAAACGAATCACCCTGAAACGTTCCTTCCAAAAACTAGTCAGAAAGTAGCACTTTTTTGTAAAGGTTCATGGAAATTTGTCAAACGGTGCCAGAGGTATTAGCAACACAAAAAAATGGTTTTAGCATGGAACTGCTGACCTAACAATATGTATTTTATTAATCTTTTAAATGTATTACTACAAATAAATGTATGCATATTTTCATGGTAATGAATGTAAATTATGATAGTAATTAATATAATGTAAAATTAATATTTTATAATAATGTATATTCACATTAAGCAATTTAAAATATAAACAATATTATAATATAAAATAAATATTTGTATGAATTATAGTCTGCTATATTTATCTCTAATATATAAACACATGTATACATTTTGTATGTTTATATAAGTATATATTTATATATATATTGTTACATATTAGTGGAATATGTTTAATTTACATTATATTACATGTATGAATTAAAATATTATACATTTTGTAGGCTCAACTTTATATTATAAAAAAAACATTTTGATATTAGTGTCAACGATACTTTTTCTGATAATTTTGTACATCCCATTATAAGTATAGGAGCACAATATTATGGTAAATGATATTTTTGACACAATGTTTTTGTCAGCAACATTGTTTACCACGATATTGTGTCAGTGATCCATAAAATGCATTGCAGACGAGGTAAACACAGCAGCAGTTGTAATTCTGTGGTCAAGTACAGCTATTTTGCAGTCTGTGCCTGATAGGTGGAGGTGGAGAAGTGTGGCTCAGGGGTTAGAGGCAGCAGACCTGGAAGCTGAGATCAGCCCTAGACCAGGGTTCAATTCCCCGCCTCGACGGGGCTTGGGCTCAATAATTCCATGGACTCGATCATTCTCTCTCCGGTGCCTACGCAACTCACGGGTTCACACTCTGCGACTCTGGGCAATAGCTTGCTTAATCTCCACAAAGGCCCCTCGCGGCGGGATGCCTGGCTTTCACCTTGTGGATACCCTGCCGGGGTCATCTCACAGGGGAATACCAGGACAGGTTCCCTAAGCAAGCGCTTAGATGCCTGCGATGTGGGTAATTTGCGCTATATAAATACCTGTACATTTACATAGCCAAACCATGGCGCTCAGACCAATCACAACGCTGCATTGCAGCATTGTGATTGGCTTAGAAGAGCCTGTGTGGCTCCTGGGTGCTCTTTTGCTGTTCCCCTGCTGGTAGAGAAGACAGTGGAGACACATGGCGAGACGAGGCGAGGAGGTTGAATTATTTATTTTTTCTTTACCCCTCTCCTCCCTGCCCTCCACCCTGCCACACCATCTGTGCCAGCCGCCAATGCGGACTATTCGTAGAACACTTTGACGTTTGACTGTTAATTTGCAAACGTGCAAACTGGATACTAATTATAAGTTTTCTTGTGTATTGCCATCAACTGCCGATTTTCTATAACTATTTCTATGAATTTTCTTCATGAAAAAGCAAAAATTTGCACTTTCAAAGTAAAATTATGTTGCGTATGTAACATTTCCACTAGAAAAATACCAATTGAACCAGCGTTATCTTGAAGTGGACGCATCGAGCAGAATAAACTGGATAAACCATCGACTAAAAATGCAAAGATGAAAAATACAACTCCACTAGGACAACAGTGGCTTGGAAATGAAGGAAAATTTACGGCACGTGCGAGAATACATTTCTTTTAATGACATGATTCAACAAGTTTGACGTGAAAAGAGTGACAGCGCCTTTTAAAACTTCGGAAAGCAGATAATGAACACATGTCCTGTCTTCATACATGATTTTGAGCAGCACCCATCACTTAGAATAAGCAGCTACAAAATCTCAGACATAAGGGTCCTATTTGGAAAAAAGCTTGCCATCATGTTACCTCCTAACAAGTATTTAACATTACCTGACAATTTAAGCCGTATTATCCCCTAGGATGAAACACAGACAACTTGTACATTTGTTTTTAGACAAGACAAGTTGACAACTGCAATGCTCTAGGCAAACCCAAAAAGTTCAGGATGTCTTAAGAAAATAAAGTATATCTATCATTTTAAATAATGTTTCGGTCACTATGAGAGACACTAAACAATGAACATGAAAATAATTGTGCATGAATATTTAGGCCTAGAACCATTGTCAATTGTGCAAGTGCAAATAGACACATGTGTGCAAGGACATTTACAGGCGTGACGTGTACTTGCACTAATGGCCGCTTCTGTGAAACATTGATGCATATAACTAAGTGTAGGTAAATAACCATCCACTGAGAATCTCAATTACTCCATTTTATCTGACGAAAACAACATACAAATAAACACCAATATATCATCTGGAAGCAGAGGCTTAGCAAACAATGGAACGGTTCCTGCAAAATAGTAAAAATCCGAAGCAAATGGGTAGGAATTATAATGGCTCCAGTGCATACGGTAGGTCTTTTATATGTAGCAACACATTTATGTTAGTCTCTTCATGACTCTAGACCCTTTGCTTACGATTTTCATTTTTAAAATAATGTAAAGGTTTAGGGAGTAATGTGAAAAAGAGTATTATGGATGATGTCATCAGTGATGTTAACAGTGGTGTCATTTACATGCTGTGAATTATGTGATATGTGATTTGAGCATAGACCTAGGCACACATAAATTAAGTATAACAGTATGTTAGTGTAAACACATATAGCACATTATACAAGCCAACAAATATGGAAATGGTCTTTTGAAGAGTTCGGAAAATGTTTAGTCAAGCAAACCCGACTCCCACACTCAATTGGGGGGTTATAGGGCTTATCTCCTCACCTAGTTGCACCATAGCAACATCTTTTCTTTTCAAACTACTGCGTCTATTTAAGCTGAGCAACTAGGAATTTCCCTGGTCACTTAAAAACCCCTTCTCTAGAGTGTATCACCCTTATATGATATGTGAAGTTATTAGCAGTGAATCAAAATGGGCACACGTTATATCTTTTTTTTTTTTTTTTTTAGTTTTTAAAGCGGGCATATGTCCATGGGCGTCTTAGCGCTAGACAGAGGACGTGTGAGCAGTACTAAGGTAGTAGCATGGTTATTATGCATTAAAAAGGCAGGTTTTTGTCAATTTTCTAAAAGACAGCAGGGAGGTACAATTTTTAATGGCCTGGGGAACTCGGTTCCAGTCCTTAGCAGCATGCGGTAGGAAGCTTCTGCCGCCCCACCTAACTTGTTTGAAGCGGGGAACCTGAATTAGTTTGGCTTGGGAAGAAGGCAATTCTCTTATTGGAACATAAGGTTTCAGGTGCGTTCTGAGAAAAAATGATCCCGAGCCCTGCAGTGCCTTATATGTTAAACACAATGATTTAAATTTAATCCTTTTCGCTATGGAAAGCCAGTGTAGGGCATTCAGATGATGAGAGATGCATTCTGATCTAGGGATATTTAGTAGCAGCCAGGCTGCTGAATTTTGCAGGCGTTGAAGTTTCACCAAATGCTGGGTCTACATACCGGCAAACAGAGCATTCCCATAGTCAAGTCTCGATAGGGCTAATGTGGTGACCACTGTTTTCCTTGAATCCAATGGGATGTAAGGTATTAGTTTCCTAATCATTTTCAGTGTGTACCACGAGGTTGATGATAATTTATTGACTTGGGCTTCGAATGTAAGTTTATTATCTATCAGCATTCCCAGATTTTTGGCTTTCACTATCGGCGAAGGGCAATTGCTGAGGTTGGAAGGCCACCAGTTTGGAGACCAAATTTCAGTGTTGCTCCCCAATATCATGACTTCACTTTTTTCTCCGTTGAGTTTTAGACAGTTTCTTTCCAACCACAAGCTAACCTGCTTCATACAGTTTCTAAACCTATCAGCCGTACCTAACATATCCTTGGAGATTGTGACCACAATTTGCGTGTCATCAGCGTATGAAACTGGGAGGAAGCCATGTTCCCTAATACATTCAGCCAGTGGTGATACATATAGATTAAATAGTGTGGGGCTTAATGAGGACTCCTGCAGGACCCCACATGGGGAGCTGAAAGGTTTGGATTTAGCATTCCCCATCTCCACCGTGAAGGTCCGGTCTCTCAAAAATGACGACAACAATGTTCTTGCGTCTCTGTGGACCTCCACTGCTGTCAGCCGGTCCAGGAGTGTGCCATGGTTTACTGTGTCGAAGGCCGCCGAAAGATCCAACAGGATCAAGGCGGCCTTCCCCCCGGCATCCAGCACACTCCTGAGTTCTTCCACCGCCATCAGCAGTGCAGTCTCGGTACCATGTCCCTCTCGAAATTCATACTGAGATGGGTCCAGGATGTCTGCCTCTTTAGCAAACTGAGCCAGTTGTTTATTCAGCAGTTTCTCAAGGACCTTTACGCAAAACGAGATCCTGGCTATAGGTCTATAGCTTCCCGGTTCTAGTGGATCTAAGTTGGGCTTTTTGAGTAGGGGAAGGACTGAGGTTGATTTCCATGGGGTTGGGTAGACCCCGAGATATTATATAGGGTTCAGAGATACCACTAGCATCGATTCAGAAACCATGGCCAACCTAGCCCTATCACACCTCATCTCGATAGTATCTCAACTTGACATTATTGAGGCCACACACAGACTCAACTCCTCCATGGACTCCCTGATCAAGGATTTCACACCCATCAAGAGCAAATACAGTACACACAAACCTTCTAGACCATGGTACTCCTAAGCCCTCTACAAAAAATAGAAAGCACCAGAAAATGATTAAAACACTGGCGGTGAGCACCCTCACCTTGAAATCTAACCAAGGTTCATACGCAAGGCAAAAGTACAAAGGCCACAATCCTACAGTCAGACATCATAACACAGATTTGTGTATTTGTAAAGCACATGTTAACCCGTTGGTAGCTTGGAGCTGAATAACAAATGTTTATTGTTACACAGTACAATGGTACACATTTTATCAACCTCAGAAGGATGAGTGTACTCTCCAGGATTTGAACCTGTGACCATGAGATGAAACACAGGCCCCTACAGTGGATGCATTAGTCCACTAAGCCACTAGACCTGGCATCACATAAAATATCCCTCCTTGATATAGGCAAGAGACTGAATTAAGTATTTTTGGTAATTAATCATGCCAGCAATCCTCCTTCCAGCCCCCTATTTAAGGCAACAGTTATCCTTTGCAATAACTTTGTAGGGTTTTTTGACAAACAAATCAAACACATTAACATCTCCCTTCCCTCCAAAGTTGACAACATAATCGTAGAGGCACTGCCTTGCAAGGCAACAGCCATGATCCTTTTTCTGCTCAATCTCTGTGGCAGATTTACTATGAACTATATTAAAGGTAATAGCCCATATCCATCATTGCAATGGCATTCTAGGCTCCATCAGAAAATCCTAAGCCAAAATATTTCTCCTCATTTGGACAACCTAGTCAACTCATCATTGGATCAAGGATTGTTACCAGGTTGTCTAAAAAGAGATCATATTTCTCCTTTCCTAAAAATGATCTCTGGACCTCAATGACTTTAACAACTTCTGCCCTATTTCCACATTTCCTCTCCTAGACAAGGTGATTGAAAATTGAGTAACCTCCCAACTGCCATACAACATCCAACACAACAACCTTCTTGACTCCCTCAATCAGGATTCTGTCAGGGCCACAGCACTGAGACTGCAATTCTGCAGATTGTGGATGACGCCCTCCGCATTCTAGACAAGAGCAAGTCCTATCTACTTGTGCTCATTGAACTCTCCCCAGTGTTTGACGCAGTCAACCATCAGGCACAATTAGACACCCCGGAGCATTGAATAGGTAATGATGGTGTTATCCTTACCTCTTCACCTCTTACCTAACTAACTGCTCCCAAATTGTAAAAATTGGGAATTGCGTCTCAGACCCAGTCATCCTGCAACAAGGGGCCTCACAAGGTTGAACTCCTTCCTTAATCCTCTTCAACATCTTTTTTGAATCTCTCTGCACAATCCTAAGGAACCCAGGAGCCCTCTTCCAGCTATATGCTGATGATATCCAAATTTACTTGAAGGCCTCATGCCAGGAAGCAAAAACAGAATTTCTTCTCCTATCTCCAGAGAAAGCTATCATGCCAATCCAAGACTGGATGAATCTCTTCCCAGACAGGGACAGCCGCCCTTCAATCATTCTGAAAGCCAAATCGCTTGGATTCCTCCTCAACAGATGTCTTAACCTACAAAAACACATTTCCTCCATGCTGAGAGTGCTTGTTTACAGCTAAGGCTTCTTTGGGGAATCAGCATCCTCACCACAGCACATGACCTTAAATCTGTTGTCCAGGTACTTGTGCTCTCCAGACTCGACTATGGGATTGCACTCCTTTCCAGCATTCCGAAAGGTCACCTAGGTCCTCTCAGATCAGTCCTACATGTGGTAGCCTGCTTCGTGACAGGACACAAGAAATTCGACCCTATCGTCCCCATTCTATGCACCCTTCAATTGCTTACCATAGTATTGAGAGCTCAATTTAAAACTGCCTGTATCGCTCATAAAGCTCTCCACTCCTCTTTACCCATATGCCTCTCAGAGAGACTGAAAATCGCCTCCTCGAACCCCCCCACCTTCAAGCATGAGCGATACATAAGCCAATCCTTCTCTAGAAGCGCCACAACATTATGGAACCCTCTCTCATTGAGTGTCCATCTGATCATATGACAGGTCACCTTCAAAAATGAACTCAAAGCTCTTCTCTTTGAACGACACCAGACCTATTTCGCTCCTCCACCTCACGCTCCTGACTAGTGCAGACCAACTTCAATGGTACTGTACCACCTGCTTCTCATTGCTATGTTTTACAGTGACTACGTCTGAAGCGTTCTACCTCACAGACAGGTTAACCTGATGTACTCTACACCTTTAATGTTATATGCATATTTTCTATTTAATATTGATATGTTCTGCTATTTGTAAAGCACTCATTTTGTATCACCGGTTTGTCACTGTGTTGTTTTAAATGTACACTTGAAGCGCTCTCTATCACGGGGAGTCTAACCAGGTTTTCACTCCACCTTTAATGTTACATGAAAATTTTCTATAAGTGGTGAATTTCGGTCGTTTTTCAATTTTTAAAGTAAGTAAAAGTATCATTCTCAAAACTATAATGTAATTTTAGCCTTTGTTTTTTCAGTGAATATTTTTGTCATATGTTAAGATCTTATTGGAAAGCCTAGCTAACACCACCTTAAACTTTTTTTTTCAGTGAATTTCTATCTTTTGTCCTTTTTTTCCTATTCTCTGTTTTCTTTTCTTTTTCTTCCATTCCTTTCCTTTTCCCTCTCTGACATCCATTTCCTTGGGCCTTTCGTTGCCGTTACTTGCCTTGTCATGTCTTCATATCTCTTGCTCAATCTTGTCTTTGAAGGAAAGGAAAGGAAAATGAAATTGAATGGTTATAAAAGAGTCACCTTTCATATCACCTTTTTTTAAAAGACTACTTTTATGTTACTTTGCAGGTATAATGTTTTAGTAACACTCGACTAAAATAGGAGAACACATATTACATTGCACTAAGTCTTTCATTTTGAAACAACAATAAACCCTCACCCTCTATAATACAACAGTGTTGTAGGTGAACAAATAAGATCATGTTAACATTTTGTCTCCAGGTCAAACGTTCACCAGCTATTGGCTGCTCAACAGAACACTATAGGTATTGTAATAATTGGTAGTCCTTATTTTCTGCTACTCACTTTAAACCAATATCAACAAAGGCCTAAGATAGCAGTACCAGGTATCCTATTATAATAAAACAAACATAATGGCAGTTACTTGAAACCAAACCTATTGCAGTACTCCCACCACATGCATGAAGAAAGCTAGGACATTAAAACATATTTTTCTATTCAAATCACACTCTCTTGCAATACACTTCTCCTTCTGCTGCAGCTCCTTCTCTGACCTACACCAGAATACCAACATTCTGGTGCATGAATGCACTGCAGGCCATTTCTTTGTGCACTCAAACCATATCTATGCAAAATATTGCAATACTGACAAGAATCTAGGGGCCATATGTACAATGAATTGGCGGAACATGTCGTTAGCCTCCTGAGCTTAACTTTATTCTCCGCCACTTCCGAAAAGCAAAGCTGCACCATATTTACAAGGATGTGGTGCAGCCTTGTGTTTGCTCCTGTGATGGCGCTAAGTTTCACAACTTAGCGCCAAGGCAGGCACCCTTGCACAAGAGTGAAATAGTGTCTGTGTGCAGGGGAGGATTGGTTATGTGTATGAAGGTGTCCTTCCTGCACATACCCAATCCTAAAATGCAATTTGGTAACTGTCTTGTGAAAGTTACAAATTGTCATTTTTAAAAAGGTTGATATACAGGAAGGGACACCTTCCTGTACATAAACAAACCATGGCATATTTTTTTTTCCATGTGTGCTGCACAAGGCAACACACATGAAAAACGCATAAACGAGGAGAAATAATGCCTTTCTCCTCATTTCACCACCTTAAGACAAGGGTTTTCCTGGTCTTAAATTTGGCGCTGCCTCCTTTGTACGCCACCCTTGTACATTTGGGGCAGCGTCAAATACAATCAGTGTTGCGGTGGAACGTACACTACAACACCCACTGCACACCCCATTGACGCTAAACGTAGCGTGAAAGGGTGCCTTGTACATAAGGCAAAGCCCCTATTGCCACGGGCGCGTCACAAAAAGTGACGTTTCCATGGCGATAGGGGCTTGTACATATGCATCTAGGTTTTTCAAATTTGGACATTAAGTGAATTAGAAACATAGGCATGAAAAGGCACCCACCTTTACCTATTGTTGAAAGCATTTCTGATTATGAGTACCCTGATGTGATGATACCACATTGTGGTGAAAATAATATGGGTATAGTCACAGGGGTAGTTTATCAATTGCAATGAAAGATACATTCAGAGACCTTGACAAAAGTCTTTTATGTCAGAGCAAAAGGAATGGTGGTGGTAAAATCATGTTTTGTCATGAAATTGGAAAAATATGTCATTAAGGTAATTTCCACTTTTCTAGGGGACTATGCCATGAGATGTTGCTCTCATAACAACCTCAGGTTCAACATGCCTGTGGCAGTTTCACAGATACAGCGCATTTTCCTTGTTTGCACCTGGCCTACCTTTTAAAGGGTGCACCCGGCACAAAAATGGCAAATGCACTAGATGAACTGCCCCCAGGACAGCCGCTAACTTGTGCTACCCTATGGACAGGACATTCATGTGAAAAACAGAGCAGCTGCTTTGAAGCTGCTCTGTGTTTCATGGTGCAGGCGGGTATCTGCCTGCACTTTGAAGGGGGATTAGAGATTCCCTTGCAGGAGGGTGCAAAGAATTACTGCACCCGCCTGCAAGGGGATATCGGGGGACCATGGGAGCCTCTTTATAGCCTCCAGAGGGCTGCCCTCAGGGGCGCACTCTCACAGTGCATCAGCTTCTTTGCCTCTGCGCCCACGTCCATAATACTGCCCCATGCAAAGGAGGGATTACCCTCTGATGATAGCACTGGCATTTTTATACGCAACAACGATATTGCTATTACAGAAGAGGATGCACAAGTGCCGGCGGCTACCAAAGTGTCCTGGGGACACGCAAATCAGGCGCAAACTCCTGTTGGGCCCCCAGGGCACTTCTATAATTCAGCCCCTGGTATCTACAGAAGGGATGGAGTTCTTTTCACAGCAGCGGGGAACCGGATATTCCTAAACAACCTAAATGAATCTATCCAATTCTACCTGTAAATGTGCAAACCACACTATAGATACAAATTATTAATGGTACACCCTCAGATAAGGAGACTGCAAGCTCAATATTTTATATAGTAGCCAAGAATGTAAGGGCCAGATTTATCATTTTTTCATGCAGCACAACTCAGTAAGTCACCTTGCAACACTACGCTGCTTGAAAGGGAAAGGATAAAATACACGTTATTTACCATTATGCATCATATACCTGCCCTTTCCTAATGCTGGCTTACCTTTGGTTGCCTAGCACCAACAGAGGCACCCTTGCATCATGGTGCAAGGGTGCCAGCATTGTAGGCAGGATACATTTTGTGCAGGAATGGACACCTTCCTGCAGAAACAACAATCCTGAGAGGCATTTGTTTCTTTCTGCAGCACACATAAGAAAAGGAAAAAAACAAGAAGAAATCCTTGTTACATCACACCCGGGGAGGGATAGCATTTTGACGCATTCCCAGGTCAATCACTAATGCGAAATCTTGCAATGCACCAAAATCCCTGGGTGGACTCTATGTCTTGAAAACCATCTGTTCAAATAAGCTCTCACACTGAACCAACCCTCCTCAAGCAGCACTCCTAAGATCTGGAACGCCCTCCCACCAGCCATTAGAACCAGTTCTTGTCACACACCATTCGGACCTGAAACACTCCCTTGATACTATATTCCTCCAAATTTGTACTGCAGAACCAAAATCACCCTACATGGCTGAATCATACCACTGAGATATCTTTGGAAGCTATATCTTTCCACCATGATCCAATCAACACTGCCATATTGAACTTCTTTCTGTGTATGTACTTTGTTTAACAATTGCAAAGTGCCTTGATACCCAGCTGGTTCTCGTTTGTGCATTATAAAAACGCAAACATATAAATAACGAAACAAATAATAAAGGCAGTTTTCAAAGTCACACCATGATCTCAATTCAAGGTTATTTTTGTAGTGAAACATTTCCTAATAAAATGTTATGGTACCACAGTGTTATTGTAAATCCATAGAAATTCCCATTTTGCTGAAAAAACTTTGGGCAGCTCCCATACTGGGTCCCGGAGGTATCACAGTTCCTATATTACAGAGAAAAGAATGTTTATATTATCAGTTTTAACAATTATCTTTCTCAAGAAACTACAAGACATTTAGAGAAGAAATCTCTCTTGACTAACTAATGTTAACATATTACCTTAACATACAACCTAGGCTTCTGCCTAACTCCCCCCAACATCCCGCAGACAGCCAACTTCTTCACTGCACGTAGCCTTCAGTGGTGTGCAGCAGGGGGTTTGGCAACAGAGCCTGGCCTACAGTCAACTATGTATTCATCTTTTCTTGCTTGGTACTTTTTGCGGTATAGTCACAGCTTTCTTTTATGGGATTTGGAATATACTGTTTTTGCACTCTTTCTATGATATATTTCATTATGGAAAGGTTCATTTGTCACCATTAATTGTCAGTAAATTACTCTTTTGAGCAAGAAGCTCTTTTAATTTGGAAGATGTTTGAATTTAATGGATCTGTCAAATTGACATTTGAACTGATTTTGACTTTTGATCTGTTTTTATACCCTCTGTCAACTAATGTGGGGTAGTGGTAATTCTTTTTGAATTTCACATGCAATAATCTCCAAATGCTCAAACATGTCATGTGTGGCATTCCAGTTAAATGTGAGTTTTTTCTAGCCCTGATGGAGTCCTGGGATTATTTACTCATATGACACAACACGTTGGCTGAAAGTTTTGTATTGACTGGAACTTGTAAAAGAAGAAGAATATTAAGTTTGACAATTTCAAGCACCAGCTTTTATATAGAGCATACTTAAAGACAAAGGGGCCGATTATGATGGTGGACGGACCTGAGTCCGTCCGCCACCATAGAGTAGAAGGGAACCTCCGCATGGGCTGCGGAGTTCCCTGCTGTGCAATTAGGATGTGACCGCCACCCTGGCGGTCACATCCTCCAATTTAACATTGCCGCGGGTGCAGCTTCAAGCACCCGCAGCAATGTTAAAAATGCACGCATTGCATTTGTATGTAGAAAGTGGCAGGCACCGCGCGGTGCCTGCCGCTTTCTGCATACAAATGCAGGGGGGTACCATAGGTACCCCCCATGTGCACCCCCCAAACCCCCTTCACCTAGGGGGCCTGCAACGGGCCCCCGCAGTGAAGTTACACATGCTTTTCCACGGCGGAAAAGCCTCCGCGGAAAAGCATGTTGTACAGCCCATCCTAATCTGGCTGACGGTGTCTGAGAGACACCGTCACCATATTAGAGCTTTTCCGCAGCGGTTGTAAGCCAAACACGGCGGAAAAGCTGCAGACGGAAACCAGGACCCACCAGCCATCCTAATGTGGCGGTGGGTTTTTGGTGGGTCCGCAGAGGATTTTCCGCATCCTCCGGGCCACCGCCGGCCCGGAGGATGCGGAAAATCCTCCATCCTAATAGGCCCCATAGTGTGAGAGCATATTTTTCCTAATTCTTGGCTTAGTGTAGATTATATCCCACTTTGTTTTGCATGCATACTTTGAACTGATTCAATATACTTTGGCAAATATGTGACTATTTTAAACATGTTAGGTGTGTGTCACTATACATCCTGCTGCCCAATTTTGTGATATTATTTTTATGTTTTCCTACCTGACCATAGATGCTTTATCGTGCGCCACGCATCTCATTATAAAAAATAGCTCTTGCAACAAGATTGCACAGCAGTTTTTAACCAATGTAAAGCAATATTTGGGAAGAAACAATCAGAACAGGATGTCTGTAGGGTATTGCTCACCCTTAAAGTAGGAACAAGCTGCATATATCTCTATCAAGGATTAAAAAAGGAACTGAGCCTCTGTTATGAATAAGTCCACCACCATTAAAGAAACAGTGGCTTAATTAAAGAGGTGGATGGCCCAAGAACTGTTTGGACGTTTTTGGTTGTAGACATTGCATCTTCATATCATGAAGAAGAGGACATGCAACTAGTTCATCTCTGAAAACAGAAGCAGAGAAATGGAGATGATGGAGACAAGCACTCTGTATTTTCCATGGGAAAGTAAACCATTTTGTGAAAGACTTTCCTTCCCAGCTGGGAAACATCAGTGCTCAACCAAGCAAAACCCATACAAAAGAGGTTTGGAACACTCAAGCCTAATTTATGTGTACCTATGAAAATATCTATGTGAAATAGTACAATTGAATATTTTACCTTATTACAATGGAGAGCCTTGGGATCTTTAATAGGCCAACCTTTTCTGAAAGCAAAGGTAATCTCCGAATGAAGAAATACAAGACATTGACAAAACCTTCTTAAAGTCTGGCTCCAATATAAAGTAAACTGAATGTTTGGTCGCCATTACAGGAAATGGACATGTGGAAATGTTGGTCTTTGATCTTATTGATGCCTGGCCTTATCAATTATTCTAAGGTGCAATTGGTAGTGGTTGCATAATCTCTAAATAGTTTGGGCACCAGATATTTTATCATTCCTTTAATTAATTTTGCCAACTACAGTGTTTTCTAAGAAATGCCTTGACTCAGAAACGTTTGAGGTGCCTAGTACAAACCATCTTGATGATTCTTCAGGTTCTACTAGAAGCCTATCAGGACATCATGGATGTCTTTATTAAATAATGAGCCAAAACCTTGTCATCCTATCTGCCATATGATTGTTGGATAGAGTTAATTCCAATCAACTGGATCCTTAATGATGAAGATGTAGCCATTGAGCATACAGAAAGAGAAAGTACTCAAAGCATACGTAGCTGAAAAAATAAAGAAAGGGTTCCTCAGATGCTATAATTTGCCAGCTGGGGCCCTTATCTTTTTAATACTTGAACAGGAAAGTGAATACAGACTTTGCATTGACTAGTGAGAACTGAATAACATTTGTATGGACAACCGATACCCACTCATACTCATTTAAGTTTTATTAGATCAACTGAAGAATGCAAGAATCCATACCAAAAGGGATCCTCTGGGAGTGTATCATTTTTTTCAGAATAAAGAAGGTAATAATTGGAAGGTGGCCTATAACACCCACAATGGCCATTATGAATATATTGTCGTGTCTTTCAGGACCTGTAATGCCCCGGCCATCTTTCAGCGCTTCGTTAATGATATATAATGAGATATTTTGGTCACTTTTGTCATAGTTTATCCTGATGGAATTCTTGTGTTCTTAAAGGACTCAGAAGAAAATCGACAACCTCTAATAGAGGAGTTAATGAAGCTTCTTCTGCAAAAGAATAGCCAACATTATCTAATGTCAAGAAAGAGCATCAATTCTACAATTTGCAAGTGTTTGTAGAAAGTTAATGAAAGACTTTGGGGGATATGTACAATGAAGTGGTTGAGCGTGTCTTTAGCCTCCTTGGCTTAACGACACACTCCGCCACTTCGGAAATGCAAGGCTGCACCACATTTAAAAGAATGTGGTGCAGTCTTGCATTTCCCCCCTGCGATGGCACTAAGTTTAACAGCTACATGCAAAGCAGGCACCCTTGCACCAGAGTCCAAGGGTGTCTGCATCCAGGGTAGGATTGTTTATATGTAGGAAGGTGTCCCTTCCTGCACATAAGCAATCCTAAAATGCCATTTTGTAACTTTCACGTGTGTTGCTTTGTGCAGCATACAAGAAAGTAAAAAAACGGCATTTGTTTAAAATGTTTGTTCATGTACAGGAAGGGACACCTTCCTGTACATAAACAAACCATGGCATTTTGCTTTTTACATGTGTGCTGCACAAGGCAGCAAAAATGGAAAAAGCAAAAGCTAGGAGAAATAATTCATTTCTCCTCATTTCGCCAACTTAAGACCAGGACCAGCATTCACTATCACACTCATTCTTGGAGATCCTGACCAAGCTTTTACCTTTATTATAGAAAAAGTTACTTCTTATGCCGTTTGCAACATTCTGTCCAAATATCATCCTATTTCATAAGCATTTCATCCAGTGCCTTTCCTTTCTCACATGTTATCATCAGGAGAAAAAAATTATACTATCTGCAACTTCTTGCTAATAAGAAAGTGTTCTGCAACTGGAGACACTATTTGGAAGGGGCAGACCATCTAGTGCATGTTTGGACAGATCATAAGAGCCTGCACTATCTAAAGTGAATGAAATGTATCAATCCCAGACATGCCTTTTAGTCTCTTTTCCTTTCCTGATTCAATTACCTGATCACATACAATTATGGGGATAGGAATGGAAAGGTAGAAGAAACGGTGGGAAAGAGATCCCAAATCTAGAACTTCTTTCAATATTGGAAATTCAATCTGCAGAAATAACAGAAGCAATCTTGTGTTTTTCCTTGATTGAAAAATAAAAAATCTGAGTTTGAAAAGAGAATTATTAGTTTTAAAGGTTAAGGCAACATACATCAACAAGATCATTGATCAAACATCATCGTACATAAGAACAACTAATAAAACAAACTTAAAATAACCAAAAGGTTATGTCATCCATTGGACGTTGATAAAGATTCATTTATAGTGCATGATTACCTTACACAGTTCCTATTAGGACTTTTGACTGTAGATCCAGACAACACAAAGCCGCCCAAAAGGGTCCCCTTACTTATGCAATCATTCAGTCAGTTCATTTTAAATGCAGTGAAAAATGGCCAGCAGAAACCCCTCCAAGTAATGTTTGCTCCCATACTCCATTAAAACGCTGACAGACAAAGCTCAAATCATTCACACTCTAAGTAGATTTGATCATGGGATTTCATACTCACAACTGGAAGAAAATGTTACTGCCTTGTGTCTTCAGAAACTTGCTGCTTTAAATGAGCAAATTATTCATTCAGCTGACATACAGCATTAAGCCTTCACTCACTTACCTTGGGATAGGCTGGAAGAGAACCTTACTGGTAAAGGGACAATTTATCGTAGCTGTGCTGCCCAAGTTGTTTGGACCATTACCTTTTAAAGCTCCTTTCCCAAGGATTGAGAAACAAATGCAAAGCACCTTGAACACCACAAATACTGAAGTATTGTTCATGTATGTTTCTGGGGAATGAATTGGACCTCAGCCATTGATGACAAGTACCACAATCATGCCGGAATGTGTTGCCCAATTGGAGCTTGCATGTGATAAGAACATAATCTGGTTTGTTACAAGATAAAAAGCAAGCCTTGCACAGGTAATATCAAGTTGGACAGGATGTAACATCAGTACAAGAGATCTAGTTAGTATATCACTGGATTCCATTGCCTATTTGCCCATCATTAATGCCCCTGCAACTAAGTTGACAACTGTTTCTGAAATTTCTGTATTTGGCAGCAATTTTAGTGGTCATGGATCAAGTTATCTGCGCAAAAGCAACTGAGATCATGTGGAAGCATAAAGCAACGTACAACTGATTCATTCTTCTAATGAGCACCTTTCACACCATTTGCAATGTCATGTCCATTCTTGAAAATCGCTTTCAAGATGCTGGCCTTTGCAACCTTTGCATTGAAGCACACGTGATAGCAGAAGGATCATTATCATAGGTACTAGAATCGTGCAATCGTACAGTTCGAGTACACAAGTGCATGAATGAAGCTATGCTAAGACTGGCTTAGTTGGAATTTATCCCATGTGTGGAGAAGAATTATGAAGAGAACATTCGGGTACTTTACTCCTTCATTGAAGAGGTTATTCACTTTGCAAAATACCTATGCCTAAAGAGATTAGATGACCTCTTGCAACTTGAAATTGTAAGTGAAAATTATGTTTATAATCTGTATCAAAATATGAGGAATACAATGCAATGTTATTGTCATTATTTTAAGGACGATATTGTTATTAATAATCATAATAATTTCTAAATAATATTGAATTTAACCTTTTCCCACAAATTATGATGAATTTGTATGCTATTTATGAAAAATCAGATTTGTTTGCTAATCCAATAATATCAGATAAAAGGCAGAGAGTGGTGACTTGCTCTCACATATTTTCCATCTCTAGTCATCCATACCTTGCAAAAAACCTGTTAGAATCCATCCCTCAGGGTGATACCAGTGTCCTAAATTTTGGGTCCTAGCTCATGGACCATCATGCCCATTAATAATTATATGTTTTGTTATGTACCCCAAACTAGGGCTAAGAACATATGACCTTTCACCTACATTTGTCCTACCTTGCTCTTCATAATGGTTCTAGAACTGACCTTTTACCCAGTTATGTGCTGAATAAACGTCAATCGGTTTCCTTGAAACTAGCCTCATTTATTAAGCATGAGGATTCTTAGAAAAGTCCCCTGCACATGACGTACATAACAGGATTAACATACCTGTATAAAAGTCATGGTCATCTTCATCCTAGGGTGATAGAACTACTTTGCATAATTTCAGGTATTGATTTAAGACCATTTACATAATCGTACTCACAACAAATTGATTGCAGTAGGAGCCCCAAGGTACATTTTATGGTATAAAAGAATCATACCTTCACTAGATTGACAGAGGAGATGCTTTCACACTGACACAAGACACTGAGGTTCCGGCCTGCCAAAGCTTCAAGACACGCAGCAATTTGACATCTCTCGCTGGGTGTCTAATTTGTGACCAAGAGGGCCCCCTTCATTCTCTCCCATCAGGTACCGGGGTTTGCTCTTTCCTAGGGGATTCTTGGCTTACATCCACATGCATACTAGGTACACTTAGATACACTTAGGTAGGGTCCGCTTAGTAGGAGTACGCTTGATTACTGTCATGTTTATATGACAGCATATATTCACTGTTTCAGCACCATGGAGAATTCTACCTTCTATTTACTCTGTTGGTGCTTGTAATCTTCTACTCTTGCTTCTGTTTAATGATTGTTGCAGCAAACATGTTTTATACTAGAAAGACGCTGGTTTAATAAATGCTTATTAAAAACATCCCCAACGTTTATTCTGTGAATCTCTCTGAGAGAAAATGAGCATCATTGACTGAGCAAAAAGTACAGTACTGTTTCCATGATCCCTGAAGGATCAAGGGTTATCATGTTCAATGGTTGCCAGAAAAAATGTTCTCCTAGGTAAGGTTAGGTGGCTTATGGTGGCACTGTGAGCTAGCTGGTATATAGGCTGACATATCCTTTGGGGGTGTCCGGAATCAGTCTATACACCAATCCCTTAGTTTATTGTAACGGGCGCAGTCGCAAGGGGCACAGGAGTAATGGGCAATAGTCGGGTCTTAGTTAATGAGGGCTTTATTGATGCAAAAAGGTAGTCCGTACACGTTTTCCTGGTAGGGACAGTTCTACGTGGGGAGCGGCTCCGGGTGGTCCTCCTACTCCGGGGCTTGGTTATATCAGTCCTCCAGTAGCCGTCCGGGCTTCGTCGGGGCTTTCGTTCGTCAGGGTCCGTCTTTGCTTTCGGCTCTCAGGACAAAATAAACAAAAGAAAGCAACTTGTGAGATCAGAGTTCTCTACTGAGCGGATGTACGGGAAGGGAGTGAGGAATAGCAACAACCCTTGTACGGCAACTATATACAAGTGCAAGGAGGGGTAGTGCTCGGGAAAAGGGAACCGGGACAAGGGGATACCACTATCATACAATGGAACCGCCCTTCCGTCCCACCCAGCCACTGATCTTGTTACGTACCTGGGCTAGCCACACACCTCCCCCGGGTGTGTGGCAGGGCGGCTCGTGGGGACGTTGACCTCCCGGCGTAACCTCCATCACAGGTGCCTCTCCTCCTCTCACAACTCCCTCCGTTCTTCTCGACTCTGCTTCTGTATTCCTCCGACCGCTCCGCTCCTCTTCTCTCCGTCCCTCCACGTTCTCTCCTCTCCGGGTGAACAAGCACACCTGGTCTTCCGGCACTTCCGTATTTGAAAGCAGCCCGTCGTCTTGAAATCCCGCCCACTCATCCTCTGACTGGGAATTAAAGGGCCAGGTACAGTCTTCCTCCATGTGGAGCCAAGCCCGTATTCGGCCCCGCTAAAGTCCGTCTGCTGTGGATTAGAAGAGGCGGGGATGGATCAAGAGTTCCTGCAGGGTCCTAGAGCCTCGTACTGAGTCCTCAAAGCTGTCAGGGTGATTCAGCAAGCCCACCCTGTTACATTTATGTTACCTACAAATATGCAGATCCTATGTATTTTTAGGAACTACACAACATTTTAAGCCAACTTGTAGATATGGATGTGGGTTAAGTCATCATTCCATTGTAAACTAGAAAAAGGGAAATACATTTTTTGGGACATGGGAATCTGATTTTGAAAATCTAAGGGCCTAATTTAGAGTTTGGCTATCCCGTCTGCCGTAGCACAAGTCTATTATATGGCACATGTAATATGGTGGATGAGATATCCGTCTCACTTGTGGCTAAGTAACCCATTTGCCAAACTCCAGATGTACAAACATTAGGAATATCGATTTCCTAGTCGCAATCTTCACCGAATCGCAATTAGGAAATCAGTATTCCTAATGTTTGAATATTTTCATTCCCAAATAGCGATTGGTAGTGGGTCACAAATTGACCTACCACATGAAAGTGAACGAGGTAGGTCGTAATATGTGACCTATTACGAATCACCACCATAACAGGGCTAGTGTCCTGTTGGCGTTACCAGACCACCATGTCTGTGATTGCTTTTTAATAAAGCAATCTTTTTTAAAAATGCAAATGGGATGCATTTAAAAAAAGAAAAGTAAACTTTTATAAAGTTTTTTCGTTTTAATTCTCAAAGGCCAAGGAATCACATGGGGATTACTTAACATATGCAAATGAGTTTCCACCACTTTAGAATTGCTGGTAAAGTATTACTGTTTTGTGACCGAAATTCTGTAGAAAAACATTAACACATACTACTGCAATTCAGTATTCGGAAGGGACACACTAAACATGTCCCTTCCGAATACCAAATTGCAAATGCAAATTGCGATTCAGTAACATGTTACTGAATCACACTTTGCCTTTGGTACATTAAAAAAAGCTTTTTTGTGGTTTCAAACTAACCGATTCTGCAAATCAAGTAGCTGCTGACCTCAAAAAACCTTTGTATTTCTGGCCCTAGGTATTGTACAATCTTTGATATAATAAGACATATTAGCAAGTGTCCTGTCCTACAGCTTAAAGATGAAGTAGTCTCCAAATGTTACAGTGAATTTGTGAACTGGGTGGTGGGCTAAAGGGGGATATGAATGAGTTTAGGAGGCAGCCCTGAAGTCATCCTCTATACTGAGATATGTCCCTGAAATCAGAAAGCTGTTTGTCATATTGTGTTTCATGTTTGTCTATAGCCATCAGATTCATTGCCCAGCACTATCATGACCTGTGGTCGTTGCTCACCTTCCTGCACATGGAGGGATATGCTGAACTTACAATTGTTAACTACATTCAGAGAAATGAAAGGATGGCGATGCTCTGGAGCATCGGTGCAGCTTGGCAAGAGGATTTGCATCTCAGGAGGATGCAAAGTACATTTCCCATGAGTCCACTGAACCATCACAATCTTTGGAAAATTGGTGGCCGGGTCGACCAATTGTGGCTTCTAGTGGCTCTATTCTAGAGCCACTAGCACAATACCTAGACATTTATTTGCTTCCCTTGGTCAAGAAAACACGTGCATTTGTCCGTGACACGATGGATTTGATATCAAAGGTAGAGGGAATAGTATATAACCCAGATAAACAACTGCTCACTACCTTTGATATTGAATCATTATACACCAACACGTCTCAAGATGAGGCACTAGGAGTAATGGAATATGTGTTAGAATCAAGAGATCGCCCACACCAAGGGGCATATTATCAAGGGGGTTTATCTCCACTTTTTTGGCTTTAAAAGCCAAGAAAGCGGAGATAAAATTATCTCCCTATTACCTAGCTGTCGCTAACACCAGTTAGCGACAGCTAGTAGGAGATAGTGACCATCTTGGGCCCCACTTTGCATGTCAGTGATATTTATCACTAATGACATGCAAAGTGGGCGTGAAAACAGTCGCTAACATCGCTATCTCCTATTACCAACTTTTGGCAAAAGCTAACACCTGCCCTGAGCAGTTGTTAGCCATGTTATCCAATGGGAGGTGGATAACATGGCTAAGAGCATTAGCCCGGTAATGCATGAATATTGCTGACTTTTTAGCGATATTCATGCATTGCAGCGATTTTTATCGCATTTGCGATAAACCTTGGTAATACCAAGGTTTATTTGCGGTAAAAATCGCCGCAGCTCAGCAGTAAATTTTTGTCTCTAACCAAGCAATAGCGATAATTATCGCTATTGCTTGGTAATATGCCCCCAAGTTCCTACAGGGTTTATTTTAGCCCTTGCCAAATTGTGTTTAAAGAATAATTTCTTTAACTTTAAAGACAATCTCTTCCTCCAAATTTCTGGAGTAGCAACGGGGTGCAGTTTTTCACCAGAAATAGCCAACCAGGTTATGTCTCAACTCGAACATAAGTGGATATATAGTGACACCAACCCATTTAAACATCATGTGGAGTTTTGGTGTCGCTATATAGATGATATTTTCATGATTTGGAACGGAGATAATTCCCAGCTAGCAGAGTTCCATAGTTGGCTTAACTGCAGAACTCGGGAATTTAACTTTACAGTCAAGAGTGACCAAGAAAAGATTAATATTCTGGATGTATACATTCAACATGAAGAGGGCAAATTATGTGTCAGTTTATATTCCAAGCCTACAGACCGTAACACTTTGTTACATTTCACGAGTAGACATCCGCGCACTCTGAAAGAGAATTTACCGTACGGTCAATTCCTCCGGGTTAGGAGGAATTGCAGTAGTAAAGAAAACTGCTTTTTCAATGCAGAAAAACTAAAAGACAAACTGGCAAATCGGGGATACCCTAAGAAATTTGTAAAAGCAGCTCTGAAAAGAGCCTGGTACACCCCGAGAGAGACACTTTTGGTACCTAAAATTAAAGATAAGGACACTCCCATGACACGTGTGTTGACCTTTGATCCAAGGGCTAACAAAGTCAAGAAAATAATCCAAAAAAAAGGAAATTAATAGAAGAACTTGGCAAATCAAAACCATTATTTGCTTTAAAAAAAGGAAAGAACATTCAGAATCAACTAGTGAAAGCAACAATTAAAACACTGCCACCTCCCAAAGGGACTAGAGATCTCCTAAGACTACCCACAGTAACTGGACACTTTAGATGCCACAATTGCTTAGCTTGTGATTTAACTAAAGATACCAAAGAAATTGTGATAAAAGGAATCATACACACTCAAAGATCTTTTTTCGAATTGTAATTCGAAGAACATAATCTACTGCATCAAGTTTCTGTGTAATAAATTTTACATTGGACAAACGATTCAAACAGTAAAAACAAGAATTCTGCAACACAAATCTAGAGTAAAATGCAAAACACCAGGGGCCCCTTTAGTAAGCCACTTCCAAATGTACAACCACTCGGAAAAGGATATTGAATGGTCAGTACTGTGTTGTGTAACCAATGCCAACAGAGGTAAGACAGAAATTAAATTGAATCGATTGGAGGCAAGAATGATAGAGAAATATCAAACATCTAAAACTGGCCTGAACGATAGAGACGAAATGTGGGCTACGTTGTTATGTCAGCTTGATGTCATGAATTCTGTGGTTCTGAATTTCTTGAAAAAAGCAACATCTATATGTTCTGCTATATATTGTTTTTTGAAAGATTGTACGAGGTTGGACAACACACAGGGTTACAAGGTAATAGTTTATTTGGAATCATGCAACTTGTCTCTGATCTTACTTAGTAGTACAGTAGCATTTTTAACAATTATTTTTAGCCGAATTTGTTTGAATGTCATGTTATTGTAGGAACGGAGTCTATTACAGAGTACCCGTTCTATTTAACAGCATTAGTAAGTCTTTCTACAGTTTCAGTCGAGAGATGGGATGCTTTGTACATTCCCCTTGTTTATGTCCTTGATTTGATCTGAGGCTTCCGTTAGTCCATCCTTTGTGTCTAATACGGAAGTTCCCCCGAGATTTAAAGTACCGCGAGACACCACTTGGTTGTGATGCTATTCCAGGTTTAAGAAGTTAGAGGATAGGAGACTCAGGAGTTCTAATTAAGGTGAGCTCCGTAATATCCCTTCGTTTAATTTCCCCCGCTTGACAGTGGACGCTTGTCGACGTTTGGATGTTGTATTCATTAGTGCCTAATTGATTTTTAGAACCGTTGGACGCTGAATCAAAGAGCGAACAACTCCACTTGAGAGACTGCGGGTAAGCTCACTTTTCTGATACATTACTCTCGCTCATAAATATGAGTGCCTAACGCTCTTACCTCTGAGTGAGAGGGTAATCTATGTAATCTTCCATCCCCCCCTCAGTGTGATTTAACCTGCGGACAGAGAAATAAATTGAAATGTCTTACGCCTGGTGGATATCTGGAGTAAAGGTATGCCTTCTGAGACTCCGTGGGCCACTTTGGTGAGAAATAATAGGTGCACTATGCATAGGATGGACTGTAGGTTCTCATGCTTGGATAAAGACTACACTAACTACTTTCATTAGCACATCTTCATATGTTCTTTAGCTAATTCTTTTAACACTATGGGTGTTAGATTGGATAAATATATTTTTTTGCCCGACGCCTCGAGGTACTAGACACGACTCTAATTGGTGTATGTATCCATATCTCTCGTTGTGCTGTATGCATTGATGTTGTTATTTAGATAATATATTATTGTAAATTAGGTATATTCAGTTCCTTAGGTTGAATTTTTGAATTGCCCCAAGTCCTGAAGAGGCCTGGAGTAAAAGAGAGGCTGAAACGCATCGACTGTTTGGTTATGGCACCAACAAAAGATAATTGATATCAAATATATGAAATTACAAGAAAGGAGCTAGATAGAAAAGGAGGGAGAAAGGATTAGACCTTCATAAGCTCCACTATATTTGTTGTTGGTGACCAGAGTATAGGGAATGTATTGATGTAATTATAGGTTAACATCCCTTTCTTGAATTAATTGTGGGCAAGGTTCAAGATTTATCCTTGATTTATAATTTTTCTATGTTTGGGGTTTGTTATTTTGTATATATACTGTATATATGTGTATATATATTTGTTAAATGTTTGTATATATATATATATATATAATCCCCCCAAAAACTAGGTACAAGATATTGCAGGAGTATCATACCAGACTCCAGCCACTCTACTCCATGAAGGCTCATTCCACAGGGTATGAGAATTTGCAGCTTACAGAATGTAAAAGCTTTGGCCTCCAAATCCAGGTCATCCATCCAAGGTTTTGGAAAGCGAATGGTTTTAAAAAGCTGGGTCATTTTATAGTCGGCTGGAGATGTATTAATTGGCAAGAGGTCCAAGCCAGGTGTTGGGAACGAAGTAAGCTTTTTCTTTTTGGGTCCCTTCAGATTACACATCTGTTAAATAAGTACTGCTTTCTATCTAGTACAGGTCCAATACTGGTCATGACTGCTCTCTTCAGAACAAAGTTAAGGGGGGGTGGGAAATTGGTATCACCTTCTACGGTCTCATGGAGAGTCGTTGGTGGTTAATACATTTCTAGAAAAGGTCACTCAGGAAATGTAACGCACTTTTTCAGATCTGGAGTGGCAACCCATCTCACACCTTGGCAGCAAGGTTTTAAGAGCGGCCAACTTAAAAATAATGTCTTTTCTATCACTTTGGATGGCGTACAATACCCCCAAAGCACTCCATAAGAAGTATCCAGAAATGGAGGAGAGGTGCTTTCGTTGTCAGCTAGCGGATGAGGGAGGCTGGCTTCATACTTTTTTCACATGCCCGATGCTAGGACAGTGCTGGGAGAGAGTTTTCACTGCTCTCAACCTTGGATTACAGAAAAGAATTGATCTTGAGGCAGCAATAGCACTTTTTGACTTCGTTAGCTAGAGACAAGATCTATTAATATCTAGAGGGAAGAGACATTTGTTGTGATTGACTCCTTGATTCTCCGGAACTGGAGGGCTATTAAATTACCAGTCTATGTAGAATGGCACAATAAAATTGTTCGAACAAGAAAATTCGAAGAGGCCTATGCTAAAAGGGTTGGTGCTACTAAAAGATACACCTCTGTATGGAGATATATGGAACAAGTGGAAAACCGGCTATTTTAGGGGGGAAATTGCAATGCCAATTTATCTTAGCATAATTGCACTTGATTATAGGTACTTTTTGGAATTTGAATGCACTGAACTTTATCAAATTGTATTTGATGGTCTTTTTTCCCAATGCATGGGGGAAAACAGATTGAAATGTTAATTTATTCTAGTATATTTGCACGAATGTTATAGGAATTGTCTGTACCGTGGGGTGGAATACAAATTGATTCACTTTATTTAAGGTTCAGGCAGGATCAAAAAAAAGAAATGTAGTTATCTGGACTTGAATGCACTGCACTTTTTTAAAGTCTACTTGAGGTTCCTCGATTAATGCCTACTATTCGATATAGGAGATGGCAATTTGCACAGTGTACTCTTTAAAAGGAATCTATTGAGAATATCATCATTGCTGTTAAAGTCGCTTTACATGTTTAAGGCATGGTGTTAATTTTTTGTTAAATCGATTTTGTGTAGTAGTTCACCATCTACATTTATGTTCCTGCTCAATAAAAAAAAGTTCTCTGACACAGAAGAAGACAATCAGTTTCTAAGAACCTCTTCTATCTTCCCAGCCTTGTGTGGTATTAGGGAACATGTGTGGCTCTCCTTGATTCACATTTAACTCCTTGTGCACACCTGGGGGCAAGCATTCCTGCCCCATTAAATGTCTTTTATTTCTCGAGATTCAGGTGGTAGAATGTTTTCTTAATGTGATAGGAGTGCAAATTCTGGTGTTTCTTTTGTTTTCTTCATGGTCAGCAACCTTATCTTGCTTTCACCAAGTCCCGACTAGTGACTCATGGAGGACTGCTGCTGCTTCTAGAGCCTATCACCTTGACTTTAAAATGATGATACTCCATTAGTTAACACCACTTTTCTTGCTTTGAGGTCAAAATAATCCTAAAAACTGCCATTTCAAAAGGGGGGTCTGAAAGCATCCGGTCTATTAAGAACTGTTTTTTTCTAGCCCAACCCTTGGGCTGCTTTCTTAACAGATTAGTGCCAGTGAAACAACTTTTCTCCTGTGTCAGTACTGCCCATTTTTATATGTGTTCTTTTGCTATGAATGAATGTTTTGTTTTATAACTAGTTTTGTCATGAGGTTTGTCTTTTTTAAATGTCATTTTTGTGGTTGGACATTCCAAGATCTCGTGTAAAATCTGTTTTTTAAAAGTAGATGTGTTCACTATGTGTATATTTATGTTTTTATATATGGACTATTATCCACAGCCCTGATGAAGACAACCATTCTGAACAAAACACTTTGGCTGGAAGATGCTTTCTTGTACCTCATAAATGCTAGATGATGTTTTTTTGTACCTATTGAATAAGACTGATAACAAAATTGGATATCTTGCCGGACTCATTATCTTGATAGTAGTAAATAAATTACTGTCACTGGTGCATCATTCCATTAATCTCTCCTTGGGCGGGTTCGATTACAATCAGCTACCTTCATCTGCTTCAATCTCTGAATAGAGAGTCACCCCATCCAATGTAACGCCTGGTCTTTTTGCACTTGGTGTGGTCTTTGGCATGCGAGGGAGAATGCCAGGTAAGCCTGCTCAATTTTTTAGGTGATTATTATCCACCTTACCCTGTACCTCTTGTCTTCCAGCAGATCCTTTATGTTTCGAAAAGATGACTTTTTATTATTAATTTAAACCCTTGCGGACTGGAAGTCTGGATTAAGAGAAGGCTAATTGGACTTCTTGCAATAGGTATCTGGGCTGGTACACACCCAAAATATCGAATTTGAAATATCGACTGGCCAGAATATCGAATTAAAAATATAGAGAGGCCAGAATATCGAATTCCCAAAATATAGGTGGCTAAAATATCGAAATTGAGGTTTTCAATATCGATTTCCATAATATCCAATTGAAAATACCATTTTCCATAATATCAAAAATAAATTAGTATTATGTATGCTAGTATGTGTTAAAATTACGTATCATTTTGTAATGTATGTTTAATTATTTTTAAGTAATGAATGTTATGTTATTTAACTTTTGCGTAATTTAATTTCATAGCGGGTCATGGGTATAAAGGGGAATAGGGTGGGAAGTAATTTAATTATAGTAAAGTAAATATTAATTTGTATGAATCATTCATTATTTTTAATTTAATTTTGCGTTTTAGTTCTGCAGCAGGTTGTGAGTTTCTAGGGGAATAGGGTGGGAAGTAATTTAATTGTAATTAAGGAAATATTCATTTTAATTTTTTTGTAGGGATAATTATTTATTGCTAATTAATTATTGATTGGTAATTGATTTGTTATTATTTGGTAATTAATGTTATTAATTGAATAATTGATCATTATGTTAATTGTATTAATGTAATATTTGGAGTGGGTTGTGGATTATAGGGGAATAGGGTGTGAAGTCATTTAATTGTAATTAAGTCATTGTGGAAATTATTTGTGTGTATTGATAAATTATCTATTGTTAATTAATTATTAATTGGTATTTTTTGTATTACTTATTACATTTTTTAGATTGAAAATTAATTAGCTGTTAAACAATTATTAATAGGTATTTAATTTTTTATAAAAAAATATTTATTGGTATTTACAATAATTAATGTTACATATTTTGTGATTGGCAATTAATTTTAATTCATTTTTTATTGGTATTGATACTTATTTTATTGGTATTGATACTTATTTTAATCTTATTTAAATATTAAATCATTGCTTTTCCTACTGTTGCACTCTCTGGAGTGGAAATAGTAATTTTTACCCCTACGCTATCCAACCCTTTCCCTACTGTTGCACTCTCTGTAGTGGACATAATAATTTTTACCCCTACGCTATTCAACGCTTTCCCTACTGTTGCACTCATTGGAGTGGGAATAGTAATTTTTACCCCAACGCTATCCAACACTTACCCTACTGTTGCACTCTCTGGAGTGGTAATAGTAATTTTTGCCCTCCCGCTATCCAATGTTTTCCCTACTGCTGCGCTTTCTGGAGTGGGAATAGTAATTTTTACCCCTACGCTATCCAACGCTTTCCCTACTGTTGCACTCTCTGTAGTGGACATAATAATTTTTACCCCTACGCTATTCAACGCTTTCCCTACTGTTGCACTCATTGGAGTGGGAATAGTAATTTTTACCCCAACGCTATCCAACACTTTCCCTACTGTTGCACTCTCTGGAGTGGTAATAGTAATTTTTGCCCTCCCGCTATCCAATGTTTTCCCTACTGCTGCGCTTTCTGGAGTGGGAATAGTAATTGTTACCCCTACGCTATCCAACGCTTTCCCTACTGTTGCACTCACTGGAGTGGGAATAGTAATTTTTCCCCTCCCACTGTTCAACAAATTCTTTACTTTTGAAATTGTTGGAGTGTCAATATTAATTGTATTCCCTTAGCTATGTAATGGTTTTAATTTTGTTATAGTTAATGTAGTGTAAAATATTAATTAACATAAAAAAGTATTACTTTATTTATTTAAATTATTATATATTATTTATTTTTATATTTAGATAATAGGCTTAATTATATATATATATATATATATATATATATATATATATATATATATATATATATATATATATATATATATATATATATATATTGTAATAATATTTTAAATATTTTATAATTAAGATTATTAATTATTTTATATTATTATGTAAATATAAAGGTTAAAAAACATTTTTTATATTACATCTATTATTTTTACATTTGAAGATTTTTTACATTATTTTAAGTATGTTTGATTTAATTGTGTATTATTTAATTACTTTTATATTATTTTTAATACATTTAAAAAATTTGATATTTTAGTTAACTATATTTTAACATTCTATATTTTGTACTCAATATTTTAGTACTTACCTGTTTGTAGATAGGCATTCTATATTCTGTCCCTCGCTATTTTAGAGTCAATATTTTGGGCAGTCTATATTTTGTACCTCGATATTTATTTACTGAACCATCTGGGCTGTCTGAACTGGCTAGCTAATTATCAGCTCAAGAAGCAGAAACAAGCTTACAAATAAATCATGTTTGCAACAATGATACTGTAGCATCCTCCTCAGTGTGGGTACCCGCTAATGACTACTCCACACACACATAGTTTAGTATAACAGGTTTTTATTCATCAGCGTGTTACTGCAAGCCCAACATTCTAAACTTGCATTCACAACACTTACATCACAGTTTTACGGTGTCCATCAGAAAACAAAAGGGTTCCATCATTGCTAACTCGCATGACACTACATCTCCCCCTCTGTTAAATACATATTTTTTTTAATTCCAAATAGGTACAATCATAGCTTTTCAGTGAGTCTTCATGAATCTTTAGATCACCCATCCCGACTGTTTTTTCGGAAACTAGGGACAGTCAGTCAAAGTTACCATGATATGTGTTGGCGATGTAGGAACAACAGCAGTCAATGGGTCCTCAATTGCCCTTCTAGACCCAGTTTCTACATTGACATCAGGGCCTGACAAGCAATGAGCCACATGTTGGAAATGCTATGAATTACAAGTAATGGATTTCCCGAGGCATTGGGCCGTCACCATGTTCTCTTTGCTCGTCACAACATGAAATGGCTCCGCTTTGAAGGGAGCATCAGATTTTAGTTTTTTAGACGGATAAACTCAATCTCCTCAAGTACTAAGGACTTCTTCCTCTGTACTTTATTTTCTGTTGGTCCATTGCGGTAACTTGGTTGTCATTGATTTCATGAACATAAAGGTTGTAGGGCTTTCACCCGTGGTCATGTGAGGGTATAAACGGTAAGCTCGAAGAGTGGAGTTCAAGGCAGTTTTAAGGTCGAGCTTTTTCAATGCAGCACGCTAAACAGCTTTCCTGAGAGTACTCATGGAATGTTTGACCAGGACGTTGTCCTGTGTCCAAAGAGGTATATTCTTCTGATGCTTTACAATAAGTTGACTTAGAAAGTCTCTGAATTTTCCACTGTTGAAGGGTGGGTAGGAACACCTCATGTCGCAAAGATGCTGTCTAAATACTCAATTATTCTTGAGTGATAGATAAGAGATCTTCTATCAGTGGAATATGGAAGTATTTGTCAACAATCACCATCAGGTGATATCCATTGTCAAGAGGACTAAAGTAGTCAGTGGCATTTCTTTCCCATACAAGTTTTGTCAACTGGCATGCTTAAGGTGTGTTGAGTGGTTTTCGATGAAGGGCAGCTATATAGATGACAGGCCACCAATTATTTTTCAACTCCCTCTCTTGAGATGAGGAAACCAGACTTGGGGGCACATTAGTATGGCAGGCGGACCTTATCTGCCCACCATACCAGTGGGAAATGGGACCGCCCGCTAAGGGTGCAGCAATCCTGTACATCCAATTAGGATGCCCCGCGACACTGGCGGGCCATCCCGCATTTTTAACATTGCAGCGGGCATAAACGGGCAAAAATGCATGTTGTGTTTTTCAATGCACAACGTGATCGGCACCGGGCGGTACCTGCCACGATGTACATTGAATTGCAGGAGGGTACCATAGGTACCCCCCATGTTCACCCCCCAACCCCCGGAGTCCCTGAGGGCCCTCAAGGGGCCCCCCAAGCAGACTCTGCATGCCTTTCCGTGGCAAAGGCATTTCCAAAGGCACATTCTAAAATGGCTGGCGGTGTCTTTCCGACACCTCTACCATATCGAACCCTTTTCCGCCCGGTCGACATGCTGACCCGGTGGAAAAGCGGATGACGGTCTTTCCGTCCGCTGTGGATGCCCCCAGCTATTGTAATATGGCGGGGGTCATTTCTGCAAGGATGGCGGGCGGATCACCCCCCGCCGGGCCGGAGGTGACTACCGCTGGCCCGGCGGGGGAGATCTGCCTGCCATCCTAATGGGGCCCTAGGTATTGAAAGCTTGTTTTGTGACCTTGATTCCCAATGTCCTTCAATTATCTGTTGTCAGACTCTGTGGAATAACAATTCTCGAACCTCTCAGGATAACACCTTTTGAGTAATAGACAGTTCAACTTTAACCTTTTTAAACTTCTGGTATTAACTGTCACTGGTAAGAGGTCAAGTTTCCTGGTTTCACTACTGATGTGTAATAATGTCTTTTAGTTTCAACATGTCACTTTCTTGACTCATGGCAGTGAGAATTTGTTCTAACGAAATAGCAGCTGGTGTGATTTATTTCACTAAGAAGTTAACTTAGGCTTCAGCCATCTTGGAAGGTGTAGTAAGGCATTGTAAAGGCACTCTTGAGAAGTAATCATCAGGGTTTTGATATTTCCCTGGATAGTGCATGATTGCGTAGGTATTTTCCACAATTGTAGACACCAAAGTTCAATGCAAAGAAGGCTTCTTGGCCTTTGGGTTGCCAAAGATGGTCAACAATGCTTGATAATCCATCACAAGAGTGAATGGCTTTCCATATCAGAATATGTGGAAATGCTCACAAGACCAGACCACTGCCAAACTTCCTTTCTCAGACGTGAATAAGCATGCTGAGTTTGGGACAAACTTCTGCTTGCATATGCCACCATGTGCCTTCTAGCATTTGGATATCCTCTGTGATGTGCAAGAATGGCACCTAACCAGAAGGGGCTAGCATCTAAAACAACCTCTGTATGAAGGTTTGGAATCAAAGTATGACATTGCAGTAGCATTCTCGATAACTTGTTTGAGTCTCTTGAAACTTTGCAAGCATTCACATGACCAATGAAATGAAACATTCTTTTAGGCAAGTCTCTCAATGGAGCACTTACAGTGGCAATGTTTTATATGTATCTAGAACAGGAACTAGTCATGCCAAGGAATAAACATAACAGAGAAACACTATGAGGTCGATTCCGATCTGGTAAAAACTGCTCCGAATAGCCGTTCGGAGCGTTTTCCCCGTACGAATCGTACCCTGCAACGTCCCCCGTACGTACAACAAAGTACGATTCGTACCAGGAGTAGGACTCCGTACGAATCGTACAAAGACCGTACAACATAAATCTCTGCACGAATCTCCCTCGGAACCCGCTGTACGCGATATCTGTACGGTTCGCAGCTGCTTTTTCTGACCCGGCAAGTACGATTTGTGTCGGGTATGCACCATACGACTCTTTTTCTATGGGAGTTGAAAACAGCCGTAAAAGCAGAGTTCGCACCGAAACAGGTACGGAACGCCCCCCCCCCCCCCCCGGGTACAGCGCATACCCCCATGATCGCAGGGGTATGGCACATACCCCTGCGATCATGGGGGGTAGGCACCGTACACCCAGATTACATGGGGTACGCACCGTACCCCATGTGCGCTGGGTGTACGGTGCATACCCCATGTACGCTGGGTGTACGGCGCGTACCCCCCATGATCGCAGGGGTAAGGCGCGTACCCCTGCGATCATGGGGTGTACGTGCCATACGGTGTGTATGTGATTGTGCGCTTTTCCGTACGAATCGCCCTTACCTGACGTGGACCGTACGAATCGCGTCCTGATTCCCCGGTCCGGATAGTACTTGTCGGGTCGTACGGTGTGTGTACGAGTCGTACAGAGATGGCTCCGGATGCCAATCGTAAAGACGGTTATTTTACCGGATCGGAATCGGCCCCCTTGTGTGGGACTGGCAATTGACTTTGTTTGTACTTTAGCTGGACCTGGTGTCATACCCCATCAGAAAAAATATTGGCAAACTATTTCAGCTTTGTCTTATGGAGCTCACATTTATCAGCATTCAAAATCAACTCTGCTTCTGCAAGTAAATGACACACTTACATGAGAACTGTATTGTGCTCCTTCTGTGTAGCTCGAAAAAACAATAATTCATCACGGTAATTAAATGCATTCATAACAGCCTGTAAGATACATCAAATGACATATTTTTTTTGTTTATTTATGCTTTTATATACTTGCTACATTACATGTAACATATACGAAAACATAACAACACAAGCAATACATTACACTACATACCCAACCAGATGATACAATTTCTGGACGTATATTTCTGCTCATACCAACCTCACCTCCAGTTAACATTTATGATCACAGAACAATTTATAACCTTATACCGCCTCAGAATGCTGCAGAAGATACACCGTAAATGGGCCCCAGAAATCTTTTGGCTTAGAAGAGTCAGGCATTTACTTTCCATAGGTGTTCAATTGTTCCCTGTAGTAGACAATGTCCTTCAGCCATTGCTCTTCCTGCCCCTATGCGTTTCTAGTAGTCTTTTTGCTAATAGTGCTGTAACTGCCACCAATTTGCAATTACATGGCTTTAGTGATTTACCCTGACCAAACAGGAATAACGCAGAGTGCACTCAATCTGTTCCAACACAATTTCAGTCAGTATTAGCGTGACCTGGGTCCAAAACTGGAGAACCGGCCTGCATGTCCAGGCCAAGTTTGTGAAGTCTGCCTCCCCTTTCCTACACCGGCTACACCGGGAGTTATCCCGGAGGCTATGTCTATGGAGCTGCGCTGGGGTGTAATATGTCTGCTAGAGATATTTAAAAATGTATTATCCATAGATTGCTATTTGGGGCAAGTCACCCTGTAAGAGTGCAGAATGCCTCCCAGTTCTCTAGCAATATTGGCCAGTCTAACACTTCATTCCACCTATTAAGAGCCTTTGTATTAGTCTCCTGGTTCTCTGTGAGGGATGTGTTATAGAATCTGATGATGACCCCTATTCGTGATCCATTTGTCAGCAACATCTGTAGCACCTTTAAGATTTCTGGCTCTTTTGAAAACCCAGAATACAGGGACCTCACAGCTGCTCTTAGTTTAGTATATATGAACCCCAGCATCGCTTAACAGTTCCATAACCTTAAAATCATGTGTGACCGGTATGTTTGGGTGTGCGATCAGGAGCATATATGTAGACCCTATCTGCTCTAACCTGTAGTCCCTTCCACAGCAGTGAGGTGAGGTTAACTGTGTTTATTTCCAACCTATGAATCTCAGGACAAGTCTGCAGCACCATTGAGGTCAGTGGGAGAGGGTGCACATCATCCGCCTCTATTGCTAGGTGTGGCAGATATTTCTGTGGGAAGTACCAGTAGTGTGCAAATTGGGCCTGTGCACAAAGGTAATAAAGATACATGTCTGGGGCACCGAATCCACCCCTTTTACCTGGCTGTGGTAGCACCTCCCAACTGCATCTCGGCTGCTCATAGGCCCGAGCCAGCGTTAGCATACATGATCTAATAGTTTTAAACATAGCCTTGTTTAAATTATGGGTACATTAATTAATTATTTATATAAAAATGTAGGCATGCCAGAGTGTCATGGCCAGGGAGAACAACATTGGAGATAGTGGGCATCCCTGCATAGTTCTTCTACAGATTTCTAATTGCTCCAACATGACCTGATTGATTTTGATTCGTGCTACTGGGTCTGTGTACAAAAAGCGTGTCCACTACAGGAACGTTGCCGGCATCCCCAACCGATGTAGTATTGTGAACATGAATCTTCACTGTATGGAGTCGAAAGACTTGGAGGCATCGAGCAACAACGCCGCAGCCCTCATCTCTGGATCTAGTTGATTAAGCAATGCAAATAGCATTTACAAATTATGCGATGTGGACCGCTCAACAACAAAGCCAGATCGATCAGGCAGAACGAGGTTGGACACCAAAGGTTGAAGTCTGGTGGTAATCATTTTTGCCAACATTTTAGTATCAATATTTATAAGTGAGAGGGGCATATATGCCTCGCATCTGCACAGGTCTTTATCAGGTTTTAATATTGTGATCAGTACATCTTCCCTCATGTGGGAGGCAGCACTCCCTTCTCGTACGCTTCGGCATAAACTTTTAGCAGGTGCCCGGCTATGCTATCAGCATACTTTTTATAGATTTCGCTCGGCAGCCCATCAACACCGACGGCCTTTCCACTTGGTAGTGCCATGATGGCCTCCCTTACATGCTCCACCGTCATTGCCTGTGTTAAATACTCTCTCTGGCCTAGCGAGAGGCAGCCCAGAACCACATCCTCCAGGTAGCTCAATTTTGGAGGCTTACTTTTGTGTCCGATACAGCCGAGCATAGAAGTTCTCAAATACCTTAAGGATCTCCGGTGTCATGTGCTGTTTTACTGAGTGTTCATTGATGATCTCAGCTATTTGTACCTGCGATTTTGGTTCTGCTAATTTAGAGCTCAATGCCGTCCAACTCCTGGATTTATTTTTCACTTCTAGCTCTGCTGTTTTCTTGTATTCTATGCTCAGCTCTTGTATCTGAGCTAATGTGTTATGCCTGGGTCGCCTTTCATAACTTCTTTCAAGGGCCTGGAGCTTGCTCTCTATTCTCCACATTGTGTTTTGAAGTGCTTACAGCACCTCTGCCTGCACCCCATACACTCTCCCCATATGGTTACTTTGAATGCTTTCCATAGCATCCCAGCACTATCAGCTGAACCCTTATTTTCAAGGAAGAAGCAAATTATGGCTTCTCCTATACTACTCTTAAATACTGGGTTTAGTAACGACGAGGGCTGCAGTCCCCATTGAAATGGGGGTCTAACGTATGTTGGTATGTTGAGCTCTAGAAGGACAGGTGCATGATTTGATAGCGTCTTGGCCAAGTGTGTAACCTTTACTACCCAGTTACAGACCTCTTTTGACACAAGTCAATAATCTAGGGGTGACCAGGTACCAGGCATTAAGGAAACAAATGCCCCTTCTTTAGAGTTGGGGTTTCTGGCTCTCTATATATCCACCAGCCCCTCTGCCTCCAATATTTCATAAACTGTTTTCGCAGCTTGTTGCCCATGCCAGTGCCTGCTGGCTGAGCCATCACACTGTGGATCCATATATACATTTAGATCCCTCCCCATATCACCATGGGGACAGGGAGAGCAGACATACTGTAAAAGTCGGGGTCATCAGTATGTAGTCCATATGTATTTACCAGTGTCACCTTTGCGCCACCCAAACAACCATGAACCAGCAGACATCTACCATGTTCATCCATCTCTGTATGTAGTAGCATGAACAGAGTACCTTTCTTTACGAACAATAGCACAACTCCAGCATATGAGCAGTCTATCAAGGCCACGCTCAAAACAGCCCATCTGTGACCTGTAGTGCCGCCTTAGGTCTTTTTATGGTGCGTTTCCTGTAGCAATGCTACATGTACCCCATGTCTGTTGAGAAATGACAATACCTGTCTTACTTTTTTGGGTGTTTTCATTCCATGTTGGAAGTTTAGTCAGACCCTTATTTTCCATAATTTCCCTTATATGTTCTATGCTACCAGTGAGGTGTATCACATTTCTGGTTGGGCATCCAGTATCTAAGATTGTTATATGACATGCAATGCACCTGCCTCCAAGCAATAACAGTAACCCCCCAACCACTTTGTCATTCCCAAATTGGCAAAGCCTTCCCATTACATCTGAAAGGTATACGAAAAGAAAACAAAATACAGTCATCTATCTGTTGGGATTACCCTTCGGGGGTGCCAGAGCCCTCAATCCCACCCTGTGGTTGGGTTGGCCAAGTTAAGTTTAAAAAAAGGAGGTGTTCCATATCAGTCTTTGTGAGGACCCAGTACCTCTGTGAGCTGCCCTCTTAGTTGCAGATGCAACTTAAACTCTGGGTGGCCCATATAAAGTTCTGCATACCAAGTGGTTTCTCACAGATCCAGTCACTACAGACCCTCATACAATCCATAGCACCACCATACATCATCTTCTCAATGCTGTTTTTCACTTCACACCATCTTACCATATAGCAAGGAAATCTCGTACCTTGGGCGGTGCACACATATCTCTCTCTCAGCATGCAGGCCGGCCTAATCCCTGACAGTTGCACTGTCCTCTGAGTGTGCAGCTTGCTCTTTCCATGATCTCGTTAGCCTCTTGACGAAGTCCATTGCGGCCTTAGGTTGAAAAGCTTGGACTTGCTCTCCACTTCTATGTGGAGCCAGGCCCGTTATAGCATAGCATACTTTATTTGTGCATCTTAAAGCTTCCTCTTGATGGGCAATATTCTCTTTGTGCTGCTTGACGGTTGCAGTGAAATCCGGATAAAAGGCAATGGCAATATTCCAATAATTGATGGACCCTTACTCACGTACAAGGATCAACATCACATCACGGTCCTGAAAATTAAGAAACCTGGTGATGATCGGCCTCGGAGGTGCACCTGGGACTGGCTGGGCTGCTAGTGATCTAACCGCTCTCTCCACTATAATATAGCTGGAGAGGTTGTCAGATCCGAACATCTCCTTCAACATCTTCTCAACATACAGCTCGAGCCAGCCTGTGTTTGTAGACTCCAGCAGCCCAGTAATGCACAAATTATTCCTCATTTTTGGCCTGTATTACCACCAGCACCTTTTCCATATTTAAGCATTTGGTGGAGATGGCTTGCAGTTCATCTTCCTCAATGGATATGCACTGCTCTGCCTCTCCCAACCTGGTGCCATGCTTATCTAATTTCACTGCCGTGTGGTCCATCTACAGGTTGAGTGCATCTATTTTTCTATCGATGAACTGCAGACTGGATTACATTGCCAACAGCATCACCTACAGCTCAGAAGCGCTCTTCCCCGGGGGCTCCTGCTCAGAGTCAGATAAGGCATGCTGCTGAGTTTTTGCAGGCCTGCACTTTTCAAATGTTAGGCGCACCTGCTCCATTTTTCCCATGGTTGTGGGACAGCACAGCACCCCACTCCTCCAAAGTACAATATGCTCTGTCATTCTGCTAGCCAGGCCCACCTTTATGACTTGCTTGCCTCAGCATTCAGTACCCTCACCCAGGCACTCGACTTGCACAGTGCACTCCTGTGGCTGCTTGCCGTTACTTTAATTAAGTCTACCTTCTCTTCTGTGGAAGCTCTTTGTATTCACTGGGGTATGTTCTCCCACTGACTTACGCTGCTGAGCCGAAAACCCAGACTCCAAATCACTGCTAAGTGGGCCAAGGCCCCAGCCGTATGCTCACCACATCATACGCTCCCTTCAGTCCAGCACCCGCCGTGCTGCCAATTCCCACAGCACCTGCCCGGATGACCCAACCTCTGGGCCACACACACACAGAGGTTTTCTCCCTGTTGTCGGCTCAGGCGGCCTCCATTTTCTCTCACTGTTGTTCACTCAGCGCTTCTGTGTTCCACCGCATTCCTGGGCCAATTAACATATTTCTATGTTCAGAAGGAACTCCAGGACAAGAATAAATAACCGATCCTTTTACTTGGCCGGCAGAGCAGCACTAGAGCGTGGCCATCTTGCAGTGGGCTCTCTAGTGCCCCCCCCTCCCCATCAAATGACATCTTGAAACAGCTCTGCAGCTGATGATACACCGAAACTTAGTCTTTCGTTTCAGAACAGACCAATATGTGTAGAAAAGGTTGCACTGTACCTGCAGCTCTCCTCGAGGTCCAACTGATGACATCCTTTATTTAAATTAAGGGGAGAGAAGACCTTTGCACAATTCAATTGTGTTATCATGTCAGCAATGTGTGGACCTGGATTTCATTCCTATTAAAATGCCTTTTTCACGAATATAGCATGTCAGAACGCATGCTATTACATCGCTTGCTTTTACAACGCAGTCGTTACAATGACCACGTTGTTAGTACGCAACACCTTTACATCACAAGTCATTAGATTGACTTGCTGAGGGTGCGTGTTGTACTTGGGAATAGTATTATTTTCTATTCCTACTCCAGTTTGTGCAAAAGTAGGGAAGGTGTTGGAATTCATTTCCAATACCTTAGCGCCCCTACAACAAGTTGATCCAATGACTTGCGATGTAAAGGTATTGCGTGCTAACAACGCAGTCATGGTAACCACCATATTGTAATAGCAATGCCATGTGATGACAGCGTTGTAAACAATGTTTACCCTTTTTCACTTATCAATATAGATTCATACAGCTCCTTCATTCGCCTTTTTGGGCATTGCCACTATGGCAGAATCCACATGGAGCTTAGTGTAACACGTCTTTATTCATCTGCGTGTAACCATGAACCCAACATTCTAAACATGCATTCACTTCACTACAATCTAACACTTACGTCACAGTTCTACGGAGTCCATTAGGGTCCAAATGAGTTCCGTAATTTCTAACTCACACAACACTACAGGTACGACAAATCTAATTGAGTTGACATTCTGCTCTGTTATTCAATATAACAGTAATGACATCTGAACCTCAGTACCTACAACACAATACACAAATATGTTTAGAACACATTTTCAGCTTTGTCAGTTGGGAATCTGCCTTCTGCTTATATAATAAAGTAGTTAAGATGGTGTTATTAATTAAACATCATGTTTAGAACAACTAGCATGTTTTTCTTGAAAATATTATACACTTTGGTCTTGTATAATAATGGAAAATACTATACATGATAGCGTCTTAGTGGTGCTCTTTCAATGTATCTTATGTGATATATTGTATGACAACCATATCACAGCTACTACATTGACCTAGCTGAAGCGACATGCCATAGATGAAACAAGTAATGTTTAATTATACCATATTAGTTTTTTTTTCAACTTTTTTAATGGTAATTCCGGTTAATATTTCAACGTAGATCTTGACACCCCATAAAAGTCAACATAAACACTTCATACCATATCCCCTAGATTCAATTCCAATTATCCTTTTTTAGTGCTCTTTATCAAAACTCAAGTGTGATCAGAAGAATCATGGTACCAGACTGGATCACACAAATAAAAATCATAGCAATCAAATGTTTTATATCTCCTATAAGTAAGTAAACAATTCTCAAAGTAAGCAATCCCCATAGTCCCTCTCTCAATTACCCTAAAGTTCAATAAGGATACTGGTTACCGCTTTAGCTCTGTCCCAGCCAACCAATCTATGTCATATATCTACAATAGTATTATGTGTTCAGAAATACGTTTTTGATGGTGATCTAATATGAAACGTGGCTTCCAAATCCAGAGAGAGTATCTCACATTAGATAATGGAGAGTCCATTAGAATTTCTGCTACATAAGGCTGTAAGCATTGGTATTTCCACTCTCGCCCACTTGATTACATCCCACAGTCACTTATCAGTCCTAGGAGCCTTTCTCATTTTCCAGTACATTAAAATGTTTCCTTTAACTAAAACTAATGCCAAGTCATAGAATTTACCTCTCTGTTTATGAGATTTGGACTGCTTTAATTGGTCTAGGGGACAGTCACTGGGTCCAGTGGGACAGTCTGCCCTTAAGTTATAGTCACAATCTTGCTCCAGGATTACCCAATTTACATGCGGTCCCTGACATGTGCTCAAATGAAACCACTATCAGCAGACTCCTGGGGCAACTATCCCCTGCCCGGGGCTACATTTTCACAATCCTACAGGGTGTGAGATATATTTGATGAATATAATTAATTATTGTGAAATTCAAAAACAACAATTAATGGACGGAATGTTGCACAATGGCAAAACATTCACCCCAGTCACAGATCTGGGTTTAATCCATCGTTGTTTTGCTCACCACACCACCCCAGTTTAGACATGGCCATATGCAAATCAGTCTTGATCCTATGCCTCATGGGAACAGTTCAGCCCGAACTGTCAAGCCATGTCTTCCCTTGACCGGAATCAAGCATCCTAGGACCGGTTTCTCCATGATAGAGGCGCAACAAGGCGAAACATCTTTATCTCTCCTTGTAACTTCCTCTTTCCATGTTTACTGCATTTTGCAGCACACATAGAAAGACAAATATACCTCTAAGGATTTTTTTGTGCAGGAAAGTGTTCTTCAATGCCCAAAAACAATCTTGTTCATAATGCAGGAACCTCTGCACTATGGTGCAAGTGTATCTGCGTTCACACTAGGCAGCACATACTGGTCCAACACAAGAAGACAGCAGAAATGCTCCATATCTTTGTAAGTATGGAGCATTTTTGCTTTTTCCTTTTCATGCAGTGCAGGGCATCAAATTCTCTTGCTGTGCTCTGTTGCTTAAAATAATAGTAAATGTGTTCCATGCATCAGCAATTCAGAAAAGTGAGGATATAAATGAAAGCAGTATTCATTTCTTGCTCATCTGCACCCCTCTGACCCTGTAGATTTGCCACTCTTATCAATGCGGCATGGGCCATAAAATGTCCTGCTCCCAATACATTATTCTCCCTGATTCAAATGATCTATAAGGGATACCAGAAAAAAATACCCCACTGTGTTTACACTGTGCCTTTGTCCATACTTTCTTATCATAATATGTTTTCAATTCATTAGATTTCTATAGAGCCTATATTTGTATGTCAGGGCCCTATATTCGGATCCAGTGATCATATATATCTTTACCAGCAATATCTAGTCACAACCAATGCTCAATGGATTGGCCTGTGGATTTTTGGAAAAGGCGTCTTAGCCATACATGCACCCATTTTGGTTGCCTCCCACTACATGAGGTTCCCACAGCAGATGCACTTCCATGTAGTACAGTTTAAAATTTTGCAATCCCATTACATCCTTATCTCCAGGTGCCTCCATTTTATCTATGGCTTTCAATTTGCTAGAATCAACTCAAATCAGGCCAAAAAGGCATTCAATTCCTTTAAAAAAAGCATCTGTAAGGACACACCTTGGGCCTGAAAAGGGACATCAACCTTGGCAGGGTTATCATCGGGGTTATTCCCACTTTTCGAATTGGTGGTCATAGGACTTTACTGCAGGAGTGCACTGAAGGTGCTCTGTCAAGATTTCCTCTGATCCACTGTTCGGTATCATGAATTATCCAGACTCCCAAAGTACTTAAATATGTCCATTATCCCTTCAGCGTGAGAACCACGTACAGCGAAGACCCCTCCTCCTCTACTTCATGTCAGGAGAACAATTGACACTTTTGCTCAGTTCACCCAGAGGCCAGATACTTTTCTATATTCAGTCAGTAGTACCATAGACTCAGGGAGATTGGTTTAGGGTCCAACAAATATAAAAGAATGTCATCCTTATACCTGTAGATCACATGTAGCACATCTGTCAGCCTGGAACCCCATTCTCATGCCGTATTGTGAAACAGAAAAACCACTGAAAGTTCCAAGGCCAGGGCTAATAAGAGTACTGAGAGTGGGCGCCCCTGTCTCTGACCTCCAGATAGCTCCACCCCTAGAAGAAATCTGCTCTGTCCTAACCCTGGCCAATCACATTTGGCATTGCAGGGAAATGTGAGATGATGTTGTACAAGTACAAACACACATCTGTGATGGTGTCAAAATGTCCACTGACCCGCATCAAATAGGCAGCTCCTCCAAAACAGTCACAATGTAGACTGTCATGCCGTCTGAATGTAAACATTTACAATGCGTCAACATACATGTAAACACAATGTTAAACTGCATCTCCCCTTCACATTGCAGAGGGAAATCCAACACCTCCTGCAGAGCAGGGTGAATCTCTCTTCTCTGATGATGAAGAGGACCACCACACCTTCAACCCCAACGCCCTCCAACAGCTCGTGGACAGCCTTCGCACCCCGCCTCCAGGAGCAGGGCAGCCCAGCTGCTACGAGGAGACCCCACCCCTGCACAAACCACACAGCAGGCAGCACACACCACCATGGCTGTCTCCCAGGACCCCCACGAAGAACACCGTGTGTCCTGACTCAGAGACAAGACCACCTGTCAGAGTGGGTTCAGCAATGTCACCTGGGAGTTGGGAGACATGCGGAGGATCATGGAGAACATGGATTGGAATGTAGGTGGAAAGAGCGGCTGCCACCGCTGCACACCAGCAAGAGGTAGCTGGGTTCCTCAATGCCCTAAAGACCTACCTCATGGCATTGCTGACACAAGGCTTTGAGCTGATGCATGCTGCTGCTACCACTCCCTCCACATCTCCGCCCCCTTAAGTGTCAGTACCAGACAGTGCAGCAGACATTCCACCTCCGGCCACTGATGTGTCACTGCCACACAGTGCTGGAGACTTAACACCACCACCCAAACATGAGGCACATGAAATAGCAGAGGACGAAGATGGGGATGAATCTGACTTTGTGGTAAGAAGGTCGCAGTAGCATTCATCTCCACCATAAGGCCAGTTTCTGTTTGGTTCTGCCCTCTGCATTATCACCTTTCACTGTCCCCCGATACTCTCTGCAACACTCACCTTGTACCTCGACATGGATTGCCATATTCTGTTTGCTTACCAATGACACAGTTTTCAGACTGCGGACTGTACTCTTCCTCTTCCGAGGAACTTATTATTCCCCAAAGGACTCTGGCTGGCCTTCCACTTGCCAGCAATGTAAAGTGGGGTTTGCATGGCCCTGTACTGCTCCAGCTATAACACTCCACTGAATGTGCATTAAACATTCATATTCACACAGATGTGCCATGTCTATGATCCTTCCAGTGTGGAAGTATGGATGAATGTCGGGTCTGTGATTCCCCATCACGTCCATGTTGCTCATGTTGTGGGACTTGGGTCACAGGGTGACACATTGCAGATTGCGGTCCGGGTGTCACCGACACTACAACAGAGACACACGCAGTAGTTACTTCCTTGTCCAGCCCAGGACGGAAACACGCCCAGAGCCCCGGGGTCATTGTTCACACCATTACGCTGGACTGGCATATGCCAGGCCAGCCCACTCCACTTATGCTCACAGGGGGGAACGACAAAGCTAACTGTCCCAGGTCTTCCCTGTTGTGATCTGTTGATCACAGGTCTAGTTGTCAGCATGCCACAGCCACTCCCTCGCGGATGGCTTACACCCACACCACACCCATCCAGCACACGTGTTACAGGACATGTGACCCTGCCAATTAAATAGGGCCAGGCCCACGTGCTGGACGCCAATACCACTTTCTATCCATGTGGTTATTATTCATGCATGACGGCCTACGGCTCTGCCACATCACATTCCCCAGTGCCAGAGGTGGCATGATGGCGCCTGCACCATGAGACTCAATCATAGAGGGTCCATGCCTTGCGTTGCACAGAGTTGGTGGCACCAAATGCACTGTGGCCGGCACGGGCCTAAAGCCACAGGATGGTGACTTTCGGTGCACTGAGGTAGGGGAACCTTAAGTGCTGAACGGGTGTGCATCCTGCGGTGATGCCCCGTTCTGACGGTTCGGAATGGTAAGGATTTGTGTGATCCCAGCTGGACCGCTGTGTAGGCCTACGCCGGCGGGCAGTGCGGGCCTACCACCATGTGGCGTTGCTTTGCAATTCATAGAGTTAGTGGCACCGAAAGGGCTGAGCGGGTGTACAGCCTGAGATGATTCCGTGTGCACTGATATGATCGCTGCCATAGCGAAATCAAGACCCAGAGTCAAGTGTGTGACCTGGAGACCCACAGTGCAGGGGCTGAATGATGTGGAGGGTGCAATGTTTGCAGGCCCAGGGCTTGGGGCTCGCACCGGCATGTGGTGGGCCCTCTTGGATACACGCCGGTGGCGGAAGGTGAGCAGTGAGGCCCGGGTGCGCAGTCACCGCTGGGTGGTAGGAGGGGCTGGGGTCCAGCAGCCTGTGTGCGCTGAGGAGGCCAAGCGATGATGGTGTGTGCAATAGTATGTTCTCTGCCATTCTTAAATCTGGACTGGAGACACACCGGTAGCAACAGGTGAGCAGTGAGGCCTGGTTCCGCAGTGTTGGCACTCTCTCTCCCTCTCCCTCTCTTCTGTTCACTGTCTCTCTCTCTCTTTCTCTCTCTCTCTCCATTTCTTTCTCTCTCTCTCTCCCTCTCTTTACCTCTTTCTCTCTCTTCCTCTCTTTCCCTCTATCTCTCTCTCCAATTTCCAATTTAAAAACATTTATAGAGCGCAGCGTGCACCGTACGGTTTCTTGGCGCTAGTAGAGGGTTCGGCAACAGAGGCAAAATAAAACCTGTCGTAGAGAAGAAGGGAAGTTATACGGAGATGGCCTGTTTGAAAAGGAACGTTTTTAGATCTTTACGGAAAGAAAGATAATGAGTGGCAGAACGAAGGTGATCGGGGAGGGAGTTCCAGAAAGTGGGTGCTAGGGTAGAAAAGATGGTCCCTCCCCACTTTTTACGTTTGAAACGTGGGATTTGAAGGAGAGACTTGGAAGAAGAGCGAAGCTCTCTGGTGGGGACGTATTCTTTTATTAGCGAGGAGATGAAGGCGGGGGCAGTACCTTGGCGGGCCTGGAAGACCATGCAGCCAGTCTTGAAAAGGGAACGTTCCTTGACAGGAAGCCAGTGAAGCTCCCTGAGGAGGGGTGTGGAGTGATGATAACGTGAGAGACCATAGACCAACCGGGCCGCCTGGTTCTGGACCATCGGGAGCCTCCGCAGGCTGTATGCTGGGAAGCCATTGTAAAGGGCATTGGCATAGTCCAGCCGCGATATCACCAGTGCGGCCATGATCAACTTGAGTGCCTGGGGGGAGAAAAAACGGGAGACAGTGCGGATGGTTCGGAGGGTGAGGAAGCAGGAGGAGACTACAGAGCTGATTTGTGAATGGAGAGTGAGCTGGTTGTTCATTTTAACACCCAGTGTTTTGACCGTGGTTGAAGGAGTGGGGGAGGGACCAAGAGAGGGGGGCCAGAAGAGAGAGTTCCAGGGACTGGAAGAACCACCGGTGAGAACCAACTCGGTTTTATCCGGGTTCAACTTGAGATGGTTGTGGTTCATCCAGTCCCTGATGAATGTCATAGTGGACTGGAAATTAGAGACAGAGAGGGGAGAAGAGGATAGGTTAAAGATGAGCTGGAGGTCATCCGCATAATTGTACACGGTGACCTCCAGCTGCTGAAGAGCAAAAATAAGAGGAAAGATATAAAGGTTGAACAGTAAGGGGGAAAGAGAGGAGCCCTGGGGAACACCACAGGTGACAGGGAGTGGGGTGGTCGTGAATTCTCCTAGCCGGACCGCCTGGGTGCGGTCCCTAAGGAAGGAGGAAAGCCAGACCAGGGCTGATCCCTCAATTCCAGCCGCCTTGACACGGGACAGTAAGATGGTGTGGTCCACCGTGTCAAAGGTGGCGGAGAGATCGAGGAGTACCAGCGCCTGGTGTTTGTTATTATCCATACCCTTCCTGAGGTTGTCCAGGACCGAGACCACAACTGATTCGGTCGAGTGCCTGGGGCGGAAGCCGGCCTGGCAGGAGGCCAGTCCCCCATTAACCTCTACGTGGGCGCTGAGTACTGCAGTGACATGGCGTTCCAGCACCTTGCCCAAATAGGACAGCAGGGATATGGGGCGGTAATTGGCTGAGATGGACGGGTCAGCGCCAGGCTTCTTTAAAATGGGCACTATGGTGGCTGATTTGAGCGCAGGGGTCACTACTCCCTGCGCAAGGGAGCTGTTGAAGAAAGTAATGGGGGGTTCAGGGCCAGAGGAATAGATTTGTTGCAGGATTCGTGCCGGACAGATGTCTGCCGGAGAACCCGACTTTACTTTGGGGAGTATCTCCAGGAATATTTCCTCAGTGAGGGGGGGAATGGAGGTAAGATGACATTGGACAGTGGGAGGGGAGGGATCAACAAAGGCAGACGAAGGGGGGGGGGGGGATATTGGCCTTGATGGTAACGATCTTATCCAAGAAGTAAGTGTTGAGTTGGTCGCATAGTGACTGGGATGGAGGGATTTGGGGTGAGGCTCTGTCGGAATAGGCCAGGTCATTCACTATACCGAAGATTTCCCTAGGTTTGTTTTCGGCTGACATTATTTTTGTAGAAAAATAGGTGGTTTTGGCGGTGAGGATTGCAGTTTTGTAATCGGCAAGTGATGTGAGATAAAGGGTTTTTAGTGAGGGGTAGTAATTTTTTCTCCACTGCCTCTCTGCCTGTCGAACGGTCAGTTTTAGCTCTTTTAGGTGGTCGTTGAACGACCTGTTGGAGTCCTTGGGTCGCCGGATGGAAATGCGACGCAGAGGAGCCACTGAGTCACAACCTCCAGCCAGCCAGGTATTAATAGCGTTGGCTTGAGAGTCGGATGAAAGACCAGAAAGGGTCGGAGTGGAGTTCCGAAGCAGGGAGGACAAGGAAGGAAGATCAACTCTGTTCCAATTCCGCGCCCAGGTATTTTTGGCGTGTGGGGCTTTGGATACAGGGTTGAGAGGGATGGAGAAAGAGATAAGGGCATGGTCGGACCAGGGACAGGGAGATACAGTCACCGAGGAAACTGGAAGGTTGAGGGACCAAACCTGGTCAAGTATGTGACTGTGAGAATGACAGAGAAAGAAGAGATTCTGTGAACCCTTTCGAAGCAGTGCACTCAGAGGGGTCCGAGGGCCAGCAGTTGAAATCCCCTAGCACCAAGACCGAAGCGTAGTTGACCACCAAGTTGGCCAGCAGGTCTTGAAATGCTGGTAAGAACAGAGACGAAGACTGGGGTGGGCGATACATTAGAAGGCAAGTAATAGGGGGGGAGAAGAAGAGGGAACGGACTACAAGGAACTCAGTGAGGGGAATGGGGGAGAGGGAAGGGTTTGAAAGTTCAATTCAGACCGAGCGATAAACGCCACACCACCGCCAACCCTGCCCGCCGGGCGATCGGCACGTAAGGCAACGTAGGAAGGGGGAGGGTAGCCAAGAGAACAGGGAGGGAAGAATCACAGAACCAGGTTTCGGTCAAGAGCAGTAAGTCAGGCTTCTCCGTATCGAGCAGGACAAACAGCTCATAATGGTGCTTGACCGCTGACCTGGTAGTGAGTAAAAGAACAGATAATGACGGAGTAGGGGGGGGGGGGGTCAGGCGGGGAAAAGCAATGTGGCGGAGAGGCCGACAGGGAAGGCGGCGATCTTGGAGTAGAAGGAGGAACAAGCCCTAATGAGGCGATGTGCCTACGGACGGTTTCTGAGAGTGGCCAGTGGCCTTGGAGGGTGGTAAGCTCCTCATAAGAGTATGATGTAAATTTGGCATGGAGTCGTGCCCCTAGCCCCGTCCGGCCGCGGACGGGCGCAGACGGGCGCAGACGGGCTTGCCTTAGGCGCGCTTTTGGCGCGCAAACGGCGCGCCCGCTGCGCACGTCCGCTGCGCGTTCTGAAGTTGCACATTGATATAGGAGGCCTCAAGGGCGGTAAGGGGGCGTGGCCTCGAGGTGGGCGTGGCCAGCGGCAATGGCAGCCTGTGCAAGAGGGTCACGTGAGCGCTAGGTCCGCTCTACCGTGCCCTTAAAGTGCGAGGTGCTTAAGAAAATAACAAGTAAGATTTTAAAATCACAACAATCACAATAGCTTCTACTCCCGGCTTTCCGCCTCAGGAGACTGAACCCAACAGAGCGCTAGCGTTTCAGCGCTTAAGAAGGGCGGGAAGGGGGCGTGGCCTCGAGGTGGGCGTGGCCAGCAGCGATGGCAGCCGGTGCAAGGGGGTCACGTGAGCGCTAGGTCCGCTCTACCGTGCCTTTAAAGTGCGAGGTGCTTAAGAAAATAACAAGTAAGGTTTTAAAATCACAACAATCACAATAGCTTCTACTCCCGGCTTTCCGCCTCAGGAGACTCCCTCCCTCTCTTTCCCTCTCCCTCTCTTTCCCGATTTCTCTCTCACTCTCGATCTCTTTCCCTCTTTCTCTCTCCCTCTCTCCCTCTCTTTCCCTCTTTCTCTCTCGTCCCTCTTCCCTCTTTCTATCTCTCTCTCCCTATCTTTATCTCTTTGCCTCTCTCTCTCTTTCACTCTCTCTCTCTTCCCCTCTTTCTCTCCCTCTCTCTCTTTCGCTCTCTCTCTCTTTGCTGAGCGCATGACACACCTTCTTATCTCGAATTTCGTCTTGCAGGCTGTGACCTACAGATTGTCCTAAGAAGACCCACCATGACTCTTCAAAATAGTTGTTTTAAGTTTATTTGAATAAAATGTTTTGATTGTTAATTAAAAGATGAATGTGTGATTCTCATTTTTCTGACCACACATGCATGTTACGTTTTGTAATTGTGCGACATCAGGCGAATTACTTTGTTCATGATTTTGTGCAGTTAATGTAACAAATCTTTGTCCGGGGGCGCTGGGGGGGATCCTGAGGGTGGTGGCGATGGGTTTTGTGTCCCTCTTGGGTGTCCGAGCTGCATGATCAGTGGCTCCAAGGCATCTGTTGTTCTTCAGGTGTGGCTCTGGGCCGGGCTCCCTTTTCTGATGCAGTTTGTCGTCTGACTTTACACCAGGTAAGAGCAGGTGCTAAATGTCTGCTGCTAACACGCCTTTTCGCCTGTTTTAGGATCTATTTGCCGAACTGGCAGGTCGTTGAGCATGTTGTGAAGTGGGGTTGTTGCTGATTTTTGCACGGGAATGCCTACTCTGCATCTCATTAGCGATAGTTGCCGGGCTCATCTGTGGTGATGTTTTTTGCGGCTGCTATCGCAGGTAAACAGGTGACATGAGCTGTAAGAACCAGCTTGTGAATGGGGTGATACATTTATCACAACTTTAGTTGTGATAAAGTGCTGATAACTCCTGAGAATATGCTTCACATTTTGTAATCTTGCCAAGTATAAAAAGCCGAAGTGAATGTTCATTAGCTGCAGGTATTGCTTGATTTCTAGAAATGCTTACCTTTGCTGTTGCCATAAAATTGTGTATTCTAGAAAAATATAGAATGAGTTATTCTCAAAAACACATGAGCTTTGTTCCATTGCACTTCATGACATTTGTTTTTAATCTTGTCCAGGATGCTTGTGACTAATAGTCTTGATGGGACTCCCAATATGGGCATCTGCTCAGTATCTATGGGCTCTTTTGAGTGCAAAAAGCAGTGGTGTACTGTTGAAGGTATTTTGTGTAAATCATTTCTCTAGGAACTCTGAGACAGCTTCAGGGACACCCACCAATGGTATATTGTATATTGTTTCACTGGGAGCAATCCACTGCATTCCTTACTTTGTTTCTCACTGTTTCACCTTCTCCACTGAGTCCACTCGTTTCATTATGGAGATCGCAAACTGAAAGCCTAAGAGATGACAGTCGGGATTCTTGATTAGCTTTTGGTGATCTCCTCAAAGCAGTTTAACCTCAACACTTACCACTTCAATTTAGTGACATATTTGCATCCAGGTCTGCTTGAAAATTATCTCAAATTTGCCAGTGTTTCTTCCAGGACAGCTTCTTTGGATTTCAGGATCTGTCTCCTTCATGTTATTATTATTATTATTATATCTGATTTTGTAGAGCGCACAGCTACCCGTAGGTTTCCCGGCGCTAAGAGAGCAGAAGTAAGAGAGGACAACGGAAGATAAGGAATCGGTTACAGAGAAAAAAACCAGGTTTTCACACCTTTGCGGAATTTGATGTAAGATGTTTCAGACCGCAGAGGGATGGGAAGTGAGTTCCAGAGCGCAGGTGCCAGGTGGGAGAACGAACGTCCGCCGACTCTGGCACGCTTGAAGCGGGGAACAGAGAATCTGCAATGAGTGGAAGACCTAAGGGTGCGAGAGGGACAGTATTGCTGGACTAAGGTGGAGAGATAGTGGGGGGCTTTTCCAGCTTTGATGCGGTGCATAAAGCAAAGTGCTTTAAATTTGGTCCTAGATTCTATGCGCAACCAGTGAAGGCTACGCAGGGAAGAAGAGACTGAGGTTGTTCTCGGGAGATTACAGAGTAGACGGGCAGCCATGTTCTGAACTACTTGGAGCTTCCTGGTAACCTCCTTACAGGCACCCAGAAGAAGTACGTTGCCGTAGTCCAGCCGCGATGTCACTAGGGCCTGGACCACTGACTTCTGGGTATCTGGAGGCAGCATCCATGTGATCTTCCTCAGCCACCTGATGATGGTGGTACAGGTGGCCGAGACCTTGACCACATGTTGTCTCATGGATAACTGATTATCAAAGAGGACCCCCAGATTGCGTGCTGACGTTACTGGGACCGGTAAAGGTCCCATTTGCTGAGGCCAATGTTGTGGGCCCCAGAGAGCGGAATCCGGCCCAAACAGGAGAAGCTCTGTTTTATCGCCGTTCAGCTTAAGCTTGTTAGTCAGCATCCAGTTGGAGATATCAGTGAGTCCAGCACAGAGAGAAGAGGAAGGGGAGTGTTGATTAGAGGAGAGAGAAAAAATAATCTGGGTATCATCAGCATAAGAAAAGATAGAAAGTCCCGCCTGTTCCGCAAGAAAAGCAAGAGGTCTAACATAGAGGTTAAAGAATAAAGGACTAAGAATAGAGCCTTGGGGAACACCATACGGAGAATTGTGAACAGTGGACACAGAAGAGGGGGAGAAAACCTGGAAAGTGCGATGAGAAAGAAAGTCAGAGATCCAGGCAAGGGCGGGGCCGCAGATACCCACAGACTTCAGGGCAGACAGAAGGATGCTGTGGGAGACGGTGTCGAAAGCGGCACTCAAATCCAAAAGGATGAGTGCCACTGTCTCCCCTTTGTCTACCTGGCGCCTAACTGTCTCCGAGACTCCCAAAAGGGTCGACTCCGTAGAGAAGCCCGCGCGGAAACCAGACTGGGAAGGGTGGAGGACGTTTGCTGATTCAATGTAGGTGGTGAGATGATGGTTGACATGTTTCTCCAACACCTTTGAGAGGCAGGGGAGCAAGGAAATGGGCCGGAAGTTGGCAGGATTGCTGACATCCGCATTGGCTTTTTTCAGCAATGGAACCACCATCGCATGCTTCCAGATATTAGGAACCACTGCCTCAGTGAGGGATGCATTCAGAAGAGCCAAGATGCAATCCAAAGGGGCAGTGTCCAGAGTACAAAGAATCTGGGGAGGCATGGGATCCAATGGAGAGCCGGATTTAATCTCTGCCAACAATTTCTGGAAGACGGGCATGGAGATACATTCCCATTTATCTAGTCGAGGGGAAGAGAGTCGTTCAGGATCATCCTGTGTGGAGAGTTGGTCGTATAGCTGGGATGGTGGCCTAAGTGAGACGGAAGGAGAAACGCCAAAGCCTGCGTAGATGTTATCAATTTTTGATGTAAAGAACTCTGCCAGGGAATTGCATTGATTGCTATTCAGGCAGGGGGCTTTGGGGGCACATGACATACCCGATAGTTCCTGAACTGCCTTAAAGAGGGCTTTTGGACGATTCTGGGCTTTCAGTATCGTGTCATTAACATGATTAGCCCGGGCAGTGTTACATAGAGTGTGGTATTTATGTAATGCAAGTTTGTAGTTCTCTTTATCTGCCAACAGGTAGTTGTTAATTTGCTGTGCTTCAGCTTCCCTGTCACAAACCTGGGTCCTCCTTACCTTCTATGTCAACATTTTGTCTCTGCCAAGTGGGCTTTCTGGCATGTGTTCTATACTAACTAGTAGTGCCAAATCAGCCACTGCTACACACTCTGTGGCCAATGCCTAAGTCACTGGAACATTATCATTTAAATGTGCCATTCAGAATATATAACCACCCAAACAGCACTCAAGGTCCCCTCTGGATGGAGGCCAGACCCATCTCATAAACAATTATTGTGCCTTTAAGCACAGCTCCATGGCAGCAACCCACACTTATCTAATGTATGCACTTGTTGTCTACACTTGAGCAACTTTCTTCAAAAAGTCTTACTTCTTCAGTATCATAATATAAGTTCCTGGGCGGAATTGAACTGCAGTTATCAAGGTTACCCCTCTCTCACCAAGACACTTCTCAATCTGTGGCCATTCCAGACCACCAGAAATCCGTTGGCTTTCAAATGTAGAGGGTGCAGAGGGCATCACTCGCTCCGATTTCCCCACTCCTATTGTCCACTTTAGCCTCGTAGACCTATTTTGCTCATCAGTTGCAGTTCAGCCAGCAACGCCTTTTTTTGTGACCGGTATCTTGATTTGTGGCCTCTCTGCTCCGCTCTGAAAGCAACTGCCTTTCTCTGATAGTTTAGCCGTTGCCACAGAAGAAGCACAACCACCTCATCTAAACTTTTGGAACCTAGGAAAGATCAAATAAATGCTGATCTGAGCTCTCTATTTGGAGTATATTAGTTAAATGAGGTTCTTAGGGGCATCATTCCCTGGTGATGGATAGTCATATAAACCATGAAGAGTGCTTTGAAAATCATCTGCTTCCTAGCAGTAAGCCAGTGAAGTGAGCTGAAGCCTTCCTTAACTAAGAGATGTTTAGGAACATCCAATACCAACATGGCTGCCGCATTTGGGATGACCTGTATTTGTTAAGAGATGTCTTGTTGGAATTTGTGTAAAGGCAAGATGTAATGAGCACCATAACCACTGCAACTCTTAAATAAACAGGTTTGAACAGAAAGATCTTCTTTATGATCTTAATAATTAAAGAGCAGGAGCTCACAGTCCTGTTGATCTGAGCGTTGAATCACCCCAAGATGTTTTGCTGCGACCACAGGGGTGGGTAAAGGGCTGCACATCTCAGGCCACCAGAGCTCAGACCACACTGAGTTTCGCATCCCAAAGACCAAAATCTCAGTCTTTTTTTACATTAAAGACTTGGACTTGTCTGCCATTAGTGGCATAATATCAGATATGGAGACACTGTTTTGGCAGTCATCTGCATAGGACAACACCTGGAAACCAAAGGATAGCAACAATTTTACCAATGGGACCACATAAGGGTTAAACAAAGTGGGACTGATTAAGGACCCCTGCAGAACTGCTCAAAGCAGCTGGAATGGTTTAGCCCTATAGTCCCCACAGCTGACTTTTTGGGACTATTCATCAAAAAGGATCCCAGGAGATTCATAGCGGCATTCCTCTGCTCAGCTTGTTGCACTGTTTGCACCATACGGGATGGAGATATTGTGTCAAAGGCCGCTGACAACCCAGCATTACCAGGATAACTGCATCTCACTGATCCATCTGGCACTGATCCACCTGGCATTGAATAGAATCTGCTGCTGTGACCAACGCTGATTCCATATTGTTGCTGTTAGCATTCCCATGATCCCTGGTTGGCTGAGGTAAGCACCGCAGGCCAAACAGGGACCCGCGAGCCCCAACATTAGGGAAAAGACAGGTCACCTCTAGAGATAGCCCCGCTCCACCCCCTTGGTAGCTTGGCACGAGCAGCCAGGCTTATCTTCAAGGCGAAAAGTATTTGCAATTACGCTCACAGCAATCCAATGATGACACCACAAATAGACTCCACACGAGTTTCATAAAAAAACAAGTATATGTGTATAAAAAGATATACGATGCGACCAAACAATACTAAAATAACATATTCTTTATTGCAGGGTGAGTTCAGGCATACTAAACTTTACCTTTCCAGCTTAAGCCTTTGGAATATAGGCTGGCAAACACATTACACAGCCTTTCATTCTATTCTAATGGGCGAGATGGCATTTCAGCAGTGAAAACAAAATAGAGATTATTTCACTGCCAGGACATGGAACACGCCTTGGTACATGTTCCACCTTTCACATACACTGCACTCTGTCCAGGGGGTACACTAGACCTACCATGGGATGCCTGATGTGTATGGAAAGGGAAGGGCAGGGTCTGGTACTTGGTTGCACTTACCAGAGCAATATGGCAGTTTAGGAAACTGCGCGCATAATGGGCAGCCAATCTCCATTACACTTTTCACAAGGAGCACTTGCAGTCTGACACTGTTTAGCAGTGGCAGAGTGTCCAAAGCATCTAAGTTTGCAACACCATATCCATCACAGTACCAAAAATAGAGGAGGTAGAGGAAAAAAGTCAGAGGTAATCACGACAAGAAATGCCAGGCCTATCAGTGGTCACTTTGGAACCTATTCTTGGATGGGTCCAGAAGATCATGAGCAATTATAAACTGGGATAATTCTTGATGTACTTTTCAAATATTTTAGCCAGAATAGGCAGGAGAGATATTGGTCGAAGGTTTTTTAAGTCTCTATAATCCCCATCCGCTCAGCAAATTGCAGTATAGTCACTTACGACTTCTAGTTAATAATATAGATAACATGACATATGGTACACACTCTGCTATGTTTAAAATAAAAACAGGGATAACACCGTTTTTTTAGTTGTTTATAAAATAGGTAACTGTCTTGAACACATGCATTTCTCAAAGCCTTCGGGCACTGGTAGCAGCTTAAACACATTTTCTTAGAGAGTGTTGAGAAGTTGACCACAGGCATACAGATCACTTTCTGTACAATAATACTCTATTAAAAAAAAAAAAAAACGAGAGTCTAGTGCGTTCTTGTAAAATATGCCAATCTGTTGTTTGCATTCCAGGCACTGCATATGATTGTATCAAGAGGAAGAGGTGGCTTGTTGGAATGTAACTATACCTGCTCCAGAGTTCACACATAACCGAGAAAATGTAAACAAGGTAGCTGAGAAGTATAATTGAAAATCAATTTGCATAGTTTGAAATACTCCCTGAGCGTTTTTGTTACTTTTTTTTATTAGAAAAGACAATGTTGAGTGCTACAATTACAATTAAATGCAGACAAATATATTTAAGAACAGTCCTCTACAGCTGTATTATCTAAATTGTTGGTATAGGAATGTGTCCTACCTGGTGAATTGGTGTGTTCCATTCCCTGAGTGCCTCACTGAACGTTTTAGGTATGCTGACTTTTTATTTTTTTCCTTGACGTCACTCCAATATAGCATATACACAGAGGACCAAGGCTGTCCCCGGCTATAAAAGGTCCTGGGCCTCATTTATGAAAAGTGACGCATCGCTGTGTGAAAACAGCGATGCGTCACTTTTCACTGCGCACTCCTTGCGACACCAATGATGCGTCATATTTAATGTATGACGCATCATGTCGCAAGGACTTACAGATACGTCAGTATTTCTGACGCATCTGTAAGCGCAAAAGTGACGCATTGCTGGAGTGTGTCACAAAAGTGACGCAACTCCAGCAATGCATCCTTTCACATGGGGAAAGCCCCGGGCTTGCGTCAGTCTTACGCCTGCTGTGAGACAGGCGCAAGATTTTGACGCAACAGCATCCTAAAAGTGACTCAGTGAAATCTCATAGATTTCACTGGGTCACTATTACGAGGCTTTTTGCGGGGAAACGCCCCCTCTGCATACATTATACCTGACGCAGGTATAATGTGGCGCAGGGATTTAAAAAGTGATGCATCTACCTAGATGCGTCACTTTTTAAATATGGCGCAACAAGGCGCATTTTGTACGCCGCTGGTGCGTCACAAAAAGTGACGCACCGGCGGCGCAAAACTGACGCAAGGCTTCATAAATAAGGGCCCAGGTTCTGTCCTGTGACATAGAGAGGTGCACCAGAAACTGCCTTTTTTGGAGAGGACTACTGTCCTTGTCGTTGGGTGTAGTACACAGAGCAGTAGTAGCAGCATACTATGTTTTGAGGATCAATAGTATGACCAGATCTTTTTGCCTGACTTGATCCACTCACATAAAATTATATTCCTATGCACTTTCCAACGCGTTTGCACCAATCTCCAGATTGCATGCTCAGCTTCTTGGTGTTTATTGTGTGTGCATAAGTTGTGTGTGAACCAGAGTAAAAGAGAAAAGTGCGATCCATTTTGAACACCCCGGTGTGGTCTTACACAAGATAGAGGGTGAGGTCTGTGCTCCAATCCAGTGGAAGTGTATTACTCACTTTCCTGCAGGTGGGAGGTGGACACATAGACATTGGAGAGCGGGGAGTGGAGACGGGCTCATTTAGATATTTTTGGGACCATTTGGCTAGCAAGAGGCGGCTTCCTAAACACTGCCATTTGCTGGGTGGTGGGGTGGAGATTCTGTGGTGAAAGGCAAGAAAGCCTTGAGGTGAGGCCCGCACTTTTGTCCTGCCCAGAATGAGAGAGAGAGAATAATCTGGGGAAATGTTATCAAGGACGGTGTTAAAATTAGCACCGGTTTAGCAGCAGAAAACTGTTCACACAACATGGGCTTCTATTGGAATTCTCCAGAGCATAATATTAAGCTCATCATCGTCGCTTTAGCAGCAGTTTTCTGTCGCTAAACCAGTGATAATTTTAAACGCCGTTCTTGATAATATGCCCCCTGGAACCCAGAACCTGACGAGAGGGGTAGAGACAGGGATGGAGAGCTTGCCCGAGATAGCACCATGAAACACTGACTCATTTATGACTATTGCAGTGTGCAGTATTGAGTGCAACTGTGTGATCTGAGTCATTCCTGATTAGAAAAATGTGCTGGGATGAGAATTTGTTTTATTGGATTGGTTTAGTTGATTGATGCACTCTGCGCTTAAGCACGCCACACAACCTGCCTGAGAAGACTGTGACTGCTCTCCCGCACCCCCCTGAGAGTCAGGTGTGAAAAGAGTGATGATTGGTTTGGTTTGCAGAGCCATAGTAGGAGGGGATCTGGGACATCAGGAGAAAATTACCTCAACCCCCATATATGAGCTCCAGTAGCCCCAGTCTGTCCCAAGGCCTGAACAGTGGGGCCAATTTTGCTATTTTGTCACATAAGGCAGAGCAGCAACCAAACTTGTTGTACTGCAATGTGTTTAGGGTAAACAACAGGACAGTGCAATATCCAATAAAATATGGCACTGTTGCTCACTTCTCAAGCACTGGCAAACATTTAGGCTGTATTGTGCCGCACAAAGACCTTTTGCACCATTATGCAAAGGTGTGAGCATGTGTCTTGCATAGGTTTTGTACTGGACGTGTATCTTTCCAGTACAGAACACCATGCTTAGTCTACCTTTCCAACTTTTACCACTTTTTATATGGGCTGTAGAATACAGCACACTTGCAAATTGGGAAACGTTTTGAGAAACTTTTCTCTTCAAGGAAATGTATGTATTTGGTGCAACTGCCTGCCCACAATTGTCAAAAGATACGACTTTGTGACAAAAACCATCAAAAACCATATGTGCTAGCGTGGGAAAGCGTGGGTAAGCCCAACTGACGGAAATTAATGTAAAGCAACAAAACGTAATACAACACAGCTCATGGTTCTATTTTTAGACAAATTTCCTGTGCCAATCAAATTTGGCACTGGAAAGCATCTCCCAAATCAACACGGTGTACTGGTTTGCGTCACTTATCGCAACTTTTCCCTGGCACAAACTGATTACAAATCGGGCCAATAATGTCCATGCCTGCCCTGCCCAACCTTAAGCTTCACACCCTTAGGCAGTTGTTGACAATTTAATTACAAAAATAACCTTTCAGTGTCATTTCTATCAACATAATTGGCCTTGAGAGAGCGCAATTTGAATGAAACATATATCCGTACCATATTTACAAGACTGTAGCATATTTAGAACTTGTAACGTGAAATTAGAAGCTTATAGCATGAAGTTAGCACATGTAACTTAGTAATAAGAAATGTATCTGTATTTATTCTAGAATGTGCATTAGAATTAGAAAGGCCCGTATACATAGGTTGGGCTAATATGGAAATGTGAAAATGCTTAAGAACAGTAGAACGTGCTAAACAGAGTTCACGAACGTATGTAATTATTAAACGGAGAAAGCGGTGCAATGTAAAGTGAAGAAATGTGCAGACTATATAGCACTGTGTAGGAACGAGAGTATAACATTGTATTTTATGTAACAAGGATTCGATTATAACGAATAAGTTACTAATTCGATTATATATATGTGTGTTAAAGGTCTTACCGTGTAGAAGAGTTTGTAGGAATTTTAGAATAGTGTGTTCATATGTGATTTTAACCTAACGGACCAAGGGTTCGCAAGAGTGTAGTCCACTGCATATAATTTAGTGGCCTCTCAGGAAGAGGGGGATAGCTTTGATCTGTACGTGCGAGCCAAGAGTCAAAGGTCTTGTTAAATTAAAGTGACAATGCTGGACAAAGTTTATGGCTTAAGTGAGATAAGGGACGCTTGGAATTTGGGGTCTTGTTTAAGAAGAGACTGTTCACAGGACCAAAAGAGGTTACAATCACATCTGTAATGAATAGAGCTCTGTTGAGGTGATAGACTTGCTCTGAAAGTGTCAACTGGAATCTCATGAGGTTACCAGCACGATGACGAAGATGGCGCCTAAGAAGCAAGGTCAACTTAACAGACGACTCGAAGAGATGAAGCTATGGAAAAACCCAGAAGCGGGACTACGTGAAATGTGTACGTGGTGGGCGTCTCAAAGGGGCGTTCCACCCATACTGTGATTTTGTATTTAGGGACAGCACCCCGGGGAGGAGATGAGAGCAGATGGCCTGAGGAAGAAGTCAGAGCAGAGAGAACACAACAGAAAGAGAAGAGAGCAGTAGGCCGAGGACCCTTAGAGAGCGGATGGGTAGGTAGAAAGGGTACTGCTTCTCGACATAGGTTTCCATCATAGATTGAGAGAGTTTGAACTTCTTTGGAAGTCAAACTGCTGACACCTTTTTAGGTAAAGGACTTTTGAGTAGGGATGTCATCTAGCATAGAGTAGGGACAGATTTAATTTGTTTATTCACTTTCTGTAAATGACGCATCATATTCATTTTGTGTCTATGTTATTCAATTTGCTGATTTTGGAATTGGTTTTAATCGTTTTCTTTTGTAGACTGAGATTCTTTAGAGAATTTATGTTCCTTTTAGTTCCTGTATACTTGTTGAATCTTATCTTGAGAGGATTGTATTTACATTTGACTTTAGTATTATATTAAACTTTTTAACTTTACTAGTCGTAAGTGGTTTTTCAGAGTTGCGTCAGTCTATGGGGTTGATTTAACTTATGTGGGTTTGCCTTTTACTCAATGACAGTCAATAATCGATCCAAAATTGGAAGAATGAGATAGGTATCTAGATAATCAGGAAAGATATCAAAATCTCATTCCCCGCAGTTGGTAGCAGAGAAAGATGGTTGGCTTCTTGAGGAAGGCAACCTAGGTTAGGTCTAGATTACCCCAAGGTCCCTAGCCATCGACGACCAGAAGAAGAATCCCTGCCGAAGAAGGTGCTGACGGTGCGAGAGAGAAAAGCAGCAGAGTCGGTTGAGAGTGAGTATAAGGGTCATGCGTTGCCAGATTGCGGTGTTTTGTGTTGTACCTGTGTTGTAATGTCAAGCGGAGTTGAATGCCTGTAGTGTGATTGTGGGAAGGTTGTGAGCGCGCGCAACCGGATAAAATCTTAAGTCCAGAGAAGGGCTTAAGTGGTTTGGGTGTATCGAACACCCAGAGAAATTGTCTACCGTTGTAAAGGGGGTCATGAGGTACCATTGATCGCCCGCAGGACCGTGATAGGGGGAATGTCTGAGTGAGAGTATGAGTAACGGACGCTGGTCGGACGTTTACTGTGTGTAAGTAACCTATCAGATAAGGCGAGCGTCTGAACGTGAGAGGAAAGACGTCTCGTCAGTTGAGGTGACAATTACAGTTAGACTGTGGACGTACAGTCAAGAAAAGTGATCGCTTGGTCGGAAGTAGTAATTTTTCGGTGTATGAATGAAACGCATGCAAGACCGCGAGACGAGCTGAGAAAGGAGGGGAACTGCTGCAGAGGGGACGAGTGACGTCAGCGTAGAGCCGCGCTGGGATTGGCTGGTTAGCGTAGAGTCGCGCTGGGATAGGCTGGTCAGCGAGAGCCGTGCAGGAATTGGTGGCTTGTCAGCGAGAAGTCAATAAGGAAGAGAAATAAGGAAAATCGTAGATTTTTGAAAATGAAGTGTTTTAAGCGTTTAAGGGCGATCTTTAAGAGAGATAGAGGAAGCTCGTATGCAGGGGAAGAAGCCCCACCAGAAGGCACACCAGCTTATTATATGGCTGTGAATGTAGGGTTACACTCAATACTATGGATATCCGAGTGGAGTAAGCTAACAGAAGGAAATGAGGAACTGACGTTTCCGAGATACGGGACGTTTAGGTTAGAAGTATTGAATCAACTGAAAGCGGTAATGCTAGCAACGAGACCTCTACCGAGGCCAACACAGTTCGAAGCCCTCAGCGCATGGTTCAGGGCGGCAAACGACAGGAGCTTGAATAGACGCCAAGAAAGAGTGAGACGATCGGTAAAAGCAGTGCAGGATGCTAAATGGGATGATGAAGCTAAAAAGTGGAGGGTGCAAAAAATAGAAGCAGACAAACTGTACCCAATGCTAGAGGCCACGGGAGGAAAAAAGCCTCTAGAAGAAGACGAGGACAGCGAGTCGGAGGATGGTCTGATAGAGAGGCTATTAATGGACAGGCCACCTCCGTACAATAGAGAAGCCGAAAGTCCCGAACTACAGCAAGGGGACGGGGCTAGATGGGGGGAAAATAAACCGCTCCCAGTAACAGAATGGGATCCCAAGAAAGGTGAGGAAGTATCTCAATCTAGTCCCGTACAGAAAGTAGTAGGAAGATTCGTGGTCCAGAAGGTGCCAGAAATGGAGTGCGCAAGGTCGTATCAACTGCCAGATGCTCTACAAGTACCTGTTACCATAGGTCCTATAGTGTCAATCTACAACCCGGAGGGAGCCCAACAGGAGGAACAGGCACGGTGGGACAGGGAAAGGGCAGAGATGGAAAGCAGGAATAATACGATCAATTCCCAAAGGCAGTTGCTAGGACCAAGGAATCGGAGTACCCCATTGGGTCCAGTAACGGATCCCTGGATAGAACAGGGGGGTCAGAGAGGACAGATGGATCTGAGGGGACCGAAACCAAAATCCTTAAAGGAGTTAAGAGAGTACTTGAAAGAATGGGATGCTGCCGTAGAAACTCAGAATAAAAGAATAGAAACAGAAACAGAATGGAGAGATCAAGATAACAGGATCCTCTCTCACTGCGGAGCTGACGAAAGCAGCCCGGAGTGGGAGGGAGGGAGTCAAGGAAGCAAAGGAGATACTTGCCATACCATCGGTGGCAATAGACAATTGTGTGAAGACAAGAGTACAGGATGTGGGGGGATGCCTTGCCCCATCTTTAGTGAGGGAGAACGAAAGACACAGGAGTACCGAAATAGTTTCAGGTGCACTCACCATGCCCCGGACGAAAATGTGCGACATTGGAGTCACAAGAATATGGAGAGTCGCGAAGGGTCTCGCCATGCATCCGGTGATCATGGACGGGATCGCGGGAACATGGAGGGCCGTGAAGGACCTTTCCGTTTATTGAGTGACACCAGACAGCAAGGGAATAGCAGTGATTTAGAACCGAACGGAGGATCCTATCTCGCATCTAGAGAGGCCGAGCTGAAAAGACAGAATGCAGTAATGGAGAATAGAACATTGTTCCACCATACCCCTAGGGAAGATGGAAAAGCTTAGGACCTAGAGAGGTGGGAACAAAGAGAAGCAAGAAGGACTCCTCATAACTCACCTGTGCCCAGACGTAGGACTCGTAGTGGGGGTGAGAGGGATGTAAACGAACCACCTAGGAGTGAGGTACTGAGAGCTGAGATAAAAGCAAAACGGCTCGATGTAACCAGTTTGAAGTCAGATTTGGATGAAATAATAGACGGCACATTGCCAATGGAAAGGATCGATCTGTATGAACAGGATGAAATACTGTTTATATCTAAGGATGTTACTCGGAAAGCGAGGTCAGTTCATGAAAAATTATCTGAGTTGGCAGACAGGTATATGATAGACTTATCTTGAACTAAAGCTTTACAGGGCAACCATAGGTTAAACTGCACGGATCAGGATCTAGATGAGCGTAGGACGATTGGACTGAAAGTACACATAAAGGAACTGATCTCGAGTATCAGATTGTGGAGGAATTTGGATAAATGGGAGGAAAGATGGTCCAAGAGGGGATCTGTCAGAAGGAGTACACTTGCGGGGTCCCCGGAGGGAGGGCTAATGCGAATGGAAGCTTTCCCTTTGCGAGAGATCGCGAACGGAAACTACGTGCATGTGCCCTGGAGTAGGGGGGATCTAGCGGCATTTACCAATTCTTTCCCAAAGTTAAGGGAGAACCCCGTTGAGTGGTACAAACAAGTAGAGAGGTTCGTGAAGATCTCTAAGGTGCTGTGGGTCGACTTGAACACCCTGTTTGACATTGTAGTACCTGGAGATTTGTGGACGGCATGCAAACTTAGTGTCGAATGGCCCATTTGTGAACCAGATAGGGATGTCCGGACGAATGGTCCATCAGAGAGAGTCATGGAAAAGTACGAGAGGGTAATTGCGTGGTTAAAAGAGAAGGTGCCGTTGCAGGACATAGACTGGGTTAAGATAGATCGAACAACTCAGGAACCTAAAGAGACCGTTCACGAGTTCTATGAGAGATTGCTGAAAGCATTCAAACAGTACAGTGGATTGGATGTAATGGATCCTAAGGACATAGGACAGTTCGTGTCGAAGTTCGTCCTGGGATTGAGATCAGACATAAGCTTAATGATTCAACAGCATTTGATTTGTTGGCAAAACAAACCTTTAGATGAGATCCTGAGGTATGCGAGGTACTGTAGCGACGAAATAGATTCGAAAGCAAAGAAACTTAAGCAGAAGCTGATGTTGGTGCAGATGCAGTCAGCTGGAAAGGGTGGACAGCGACAACAGGGAACAGGAACCCTAGGGAAGAAACAGAATAATCAAAGCAGAGATGAGGAAGAAAAACCGAGACCTAGGGTAGATATCGCGACGCTGAAAAAGACAACGAGGTGCCATCAGTGTAACGAAGTGGGACATTGGAGACGCGAGTGTCCCTATAATGTCGAGACGGGGGAAATAGAACAGGAGGAGGATGAGGTTCAGAACAGCCTGGTAAAGGGAACCGTGGTTCCGAAGGGAAAGTTTATCAAAGGGGGGACTCAGACTCCTCGAGCTCAGTTCCCTCAACCGCCTCGCATTGCAAATGGAGGAAAAACCTATAGACAACTGCCACTGTTTGTAGGAGGAGAAGAATGCTACTACGTTGATCCCCTTACGGGACAACGAGTGAATAGGGAAGAAGACTGTACTCTAGGAGCAGCCCTGGAGGTAGACCAGAGAGGACCATACGTAGAGGCTGAGGTGGCTGGATGCCCTACGACCTTTTTGGTGGATACGGGGGCCACTCGATCTACTTTGAGATCGGCGGTAGTCCCAGGTCTGCCAATGTCGGGAGAGACGATTCAGGTGGTAGGAGTCGCAAATAGGAGAATGACGAATCCACTGACAGAACCAGTGTCAGTGAAGATAGGGAAGTACAGTGATGAACATCAGTTTGTGATTTGTGATTCTAGCCCTGTGTGTCTGCTAGGAAGAGATTTGTTGTGTAAATTAAATTGCACAATATATTGCACACCTGAAGGAGTAGAAGTGCAGACTAACGATGATGATGCCGATTTTAAGGATGTAAACTCGCAGGGATGCGTGGAACTATATCCTACCCTAACGGTGGAGGAGCTTCCACAGGACTTGAAGGAGACAGTGTCAGCTGAGGTGTGGGATTTTACTGGAGAGGAAATAGGTCAGATTAAAGGGGTAGAACCGGTAAAGATCATGGTAAAACCCAATGCTGAGTATCCAAGAACACCACAATATAAGTTGACACCGGAGACAATTGCAGGAATAAAGCCTGTGATCGAATCCATGATTAAACAGGGAATACTGAAGGAGATCGTGGGAAGTCCATGTAACTCCCCGATTATGGGTTTGCAGAAGCCTAGTGGGAAATACAGAATAGTGCAGGACCTTCGAAAGATTAATAATATCGTTGTTTCATGTTGTCCAGTGGTACCGAATCCATCAGTGATATTGTTTCAGATACCGTTCCAAGCTGAATGGTTCACCGTGATAGACTTGTGTCAGGCTTTCTTTTCAATCCCCTTAGATGAGGACAGCCAGTATCTGTTTGCTTTTAAGCTGGAAAATCGCGTTTTAACATGGTGTCGTATTCCCCAGGGGTATACAGAAAGCCCATCGATTTTTAACCAGCTGCTGAAGAAAAATCTTGAAAGTCTAGTACTGCCCATGAACTCGGTTCTGGTCCAGTACATAGACGACCTACTTGTGGCGTCAGAAACTGAGGAAGCTTGCAAAGTAGACACCATCACCCTGCTAAATCACTTGGCCGAGAACGGACACAAGGTGTCTCCAAGTAAATTGCAGTATTGTCTGACCGAAGTGCAATACTTGGGCCATAGGATTGAAAAGGGGAAACGGAAGGTGTCTCCAGACAGAATAGAGGCGATCATGAAAATGAACGCGCCTAAAACACAAAGAGAAGTCAGGATGTTTCTAGGCATGGTTGGTTATTGTCGGCAGTGGATAGCCAACTTTTCACTGAAGGCAAAACCTTTACAAAAACTGACGCACAAGGGGGTGAGTGATCCGGTACCATGGGACAAAGATTGTTTGATGGCATTTTTGCAGCTGAGGGAGGACTTGTGTCGCGCCCCGGCTTTGGGAATGCCTGATTACGAAAAACCATTCTTGCTTTACTGCTGTGAAAGGGAAGGTTGTGCTTTAGCAGTTTTGGCCCAGATACACGGAAATGCCCGTAGACCAGTTGCATACTTTTCGGCTACCTTAGATCCAGTAGCCGCAGCGTTGCCCGGATGTCTCAAATCCGTTGCTGCAACGGGTGTCAGCATTGAAAGGTGTGAGAATGTGGTAATGGGACATCAGTTAGTGGTGTACGTACCGCATTCTGTGGAATTGTTAATGACCAGGACCAAGACTCAGCATTTGACGAATAGCAGGCTCACACGCTATGAGCAAGTCATATTGGCTGCTGAGAATGTGACCCTAAAAAGATGCTCTGTCTTGAATCCTGCTACTTTGATGCCACTTCCTAATGATATAGATGATGAAATTTGTACAGATCATGACTGCCTTGATGTGACTGAACTATGCACCAAACCAAGACCAGATATCGTAGATGAGCCATTAACTGACCCTGATGAAATATTCTTTGTTGATGGTTCATGCGTAAGAAACGATATCGGTCAGCTGAGAGCAGCATATGCAGTTTGTACTATCACCGGAGTGGTGGAAGCCGCCTGCCTGGAAGGAGTACACTCCGCTCAGGTAGCTGAAATCATTGCTTTGACCCGTGCCTGTCTGGCAGGCAACAAAATTCGAGTCACCATATACACCGATAGCCAGTATGGTTTCGGGGTAGTTCATGACTATGGGCAGTTATGGTCTCAAAGAGGTTACATGACCTCCTCGGGTTCTCCTATTAGGAACGGAGAATTCGTGAGATTATTGTTAGAAGCATTACAAGGTCCAGAAGCTATAGCGGTTGTCAAATGTGCCGCGCACACAAAGAATACAGATTTTGTGTCGCAAGGTAATCGATACGCAGATGAGGTCGCACGTTACTGTGCGGAACAGGGGTATTCTCACACCAAGGTAAAAGTGGGGGGAATACAAGAAAGAACTGATTTGACTATGCTGTTAGACACTGTAGATACGTGAGATGAATTGAAGTGTGTCCAGGAAAATGCACCAGATTTTGAGAAAAAGGCATGGGAAACAGCTGGTTGTACCAAAAGTGAGATGAATTTTTGGATTTCTGCAGATGGGAGAGCAGTTTTACCAAACGAACTTGTTAGTCCAATGGCAAGGAGATTGCATGGACCAGCACACATAGGTAGAGATGCCATGGTGAGAGTATTCAGACAAACGTGGTACAATCCGAAGTTTAGAGTAGCGGCAGAAGCAGTATGTCAGCGTTGTGCTATCTGTCAGCAACTAAACGTAGGAAAAAGAACACCGGTCACATTGAGTCACATAGGGAGGTCTGGGGGGCCTATCAATAGAATGCAGCTGGATTTTATTGAAATGCCCAAGTGCAATCGACTCAGATACGTCTTAGTGATTGTCTGTATATTTTCCAGATGGGTTGAAGCTTACCCTACACGTAGGTGCGATACACTCACAGTAGCAAAATTGTTGCTTAGAGAGTTGATACCGAGGTTTGGGGTGCCAGCCTCTTTGGAATCGGACAGAGGAACTCACTTCAACAGCGAAATAGTGAAGATGCTATGTTCAGCCTTAAGTATCGACCAGAAGCTCCACTGTAGTTATCGACCAGAAGCTTCGGGGATTGTAGAACAAATCAACAGCACAATAAAATCCAGACTCGCCAAGGTTTGTTCATCGACATCCCTGAGTTGGCCTGATGCACTTCCATTGGTCCTTATGAGCATACGTAGCACACCTGATAGAAGGACAGGTCTCTCTCCACACGAGGTGCTAATGGGGAGAGCTATGAGACTGCCATCGGTTCTGACTGCAGCATTGTTGAACATCACAGACGATTTGATCTTGGACTACTGCAAGGGACTATCTGATGCCATTCATTCTGTGTCCCTCCAGGTCCAGGCTGCAGAGGTTCCATCAGCACAAGACTTGTGCCATGACCTGTGTCCGGGGGACTGGGTCCTGGTGAAGAAGCATGTCAGGAAGAACTGTCTAGATGTGCGTTGGCGTGGACCATTCCAAGTCATATTAGTTACGAACACTGCAGTAAAGTGTGGAGGCTTGCCCAACTGGATACATGCCTCACACACCCGAAGAGTTCCAGCACCTCTGGAAGAAACAGCTCCTCTCTCGGATGAAAATCCAGCAGAAAGTGGAGAAGCCACAGAGAGGGAAAGTCGAGCTGTAGAGGAAATCGAAGAGGCTGAGCCTGTGTCGGAACAGGCTGATGACGGTCAGGACACCAGTGAGACCGAAGTTGCCTCAGAAGAAGAAAACAGCTGGGAGTTCGAGTCAGATACCGAACAAGCTGTAAGTGATCAAGAGACGAGTCCAAGAACAAGGAGCAGGAGGACAAGGAATGGAGAAGCTAGTTGGCCGGAAAGAAGGAGAAGGTCAACCTTGAGAGCAAATTCAGAGAGAACCCTTGTCCCGATCTCTGAAGATTCAGATCTAGACGAAGGAGCTACGGACTCAGGCTCTGAGAGTCCGAGAAGATCGAGAAGGGTACGTGTGCCCTGCAGAAGATACGCCACCCCAGAATGGACTTATCTAGCAGATGTCCTGGAGACAGAGATCTGGGAGAGTGAGAGAAGTGCAGGTGACCAATCTCGATCAAATTGTGACAGTGGAAATATGGATGTTGACTCCTGGAATCGAGTCTGAGGAGTTACTGACCTTTACAAGAATTGTTGTAGATGCATAAAGACTTTTTATAATTAAGCTATAAAGAAGAAGATAACCTAGCGCCGAGTGGAAAGAAGAATCAAATTAGGGATTACATTTAGAGGACGGAGAAGGTTTAGGGTTGTCTGTTGCTAAAAATAAAGACATTGTTGTGAAAAAAAGACTTTTATTGATTAAGAGCGCTTCACAGACTGAGGAAAAAAAAAAAAAGCAAACAAAGATCTGAAAGAAAAACTTTTCCTCGAAAAGAAAGAGCTACATTGTTTGATAACATGGAGAATGGCAACCCAAACCGAAAACCCAAATGCATAATAGGTATACTAATAGCAGTAGTAATTTTTCTCATTATTACAGTAGTTACCATATCATACATAGTAGGACATACAAGCGTAAAGGAGACAACAGATGTAAAGCCTGTAACGACTTTGAAACCTGCTCTTGTTGGGAAGAAGGAGGAGAGCAATGTAATTCGTGAAAAGGCGTTACTGACAGATGAAGCTCGTAGGTTACACGTAGACGAGTCGCAGGGAAATTTTAGATCAAATGCATATGCCAAGCTATTATACGAGTAGATTGATGCCATGGAGGCCAAAGATTGTTATGTTTGCATGCAATTGCCGGCTTCTGTAGATGAAGGCATCAGATATCATCACCTCCCACTGACATATGGGATAACATGTAGTTTATTGCTTAGTATATTTTATGGTAGAGAAGGGTTTGAGTACTACTTTTCAAATTATGATTCGGTACTGCCTGAAGTCCCGAATTATAAACAAATGAATAAGTGGGACTATCACGAAAAGGAAGATAGATTAGCAAAATTCTTTCTTCCTTGGGATACATTAGATACTTCATATGCACGCAGAAATAATCTGACTTGCAAAGTGTCAGAGGTTGAGAAGAAGTTTATTGGACAAGTAGATGACCGGTACAGGAGGCAGAAGATTCTAAAAATGTCAGGACAGTGGAAAACTGATTGGACCGAAGAGGAAAAAGCACACAAAAGGAAGGGTAGCAATGGTCCAATAGCTTTGGATAGAACGCAGAAAGGAAAGTTATGTTTAACTCGAAGCAAGACATATTATGAGAGTGTATTTGTAGGTGAAGTTAATTGCGAACATGCTTTTCGGTTAGAGTATTATACGAAGGATTTCATGAAAGGGATGCAAGCGATTCCTAATGTATATTTTGTATGTGGAAGAAATGCCTATGTCAAATTGCCTGACAATTGGTATGGTTCGTGTTATTTGGCAATTGTCTTCCCCAAAATATATCATGCAAAGGATTTAGAGATAATAGAAGGAAAGGCTTCGAAAAGGGCGAAAAGGGAAGTAGGAGATGCTGAAGTAGTTGGAGACATATTTGGAGCAATGTTTCCTCTTTTAGGTTTAATACTTAATGATGTTAAGATCAGGAGACTAGCTACAGTTGTGGATAGATTGTCTGCAAGTACTGCAAGGTCATTGATGTTAGTAGAAGGAGAGATGCAGTCGATTAGGGCAATGGTTCTTCAAAACCGTCTTGCTTTAGATGTTCTGCTAGCGAAAGAGGGCGGAGTTTGCAAGGCTTTGAAGGTCCAGGAATGTTGTACTTATATTCCAGACAATTCAAAACCACTTGAGAAGGGTATACGGAACATTACAGAGATACATCAAGAAATCGAAGATTTAACAAAAATAAATGTTTGGGAGAAAGTAGGTCATGGAATGGGAAAGGTTGGAAGTTGGTTTGCCAACCTTGGTAAAAGTGTTGTTTGGTACATTTTGAAACCTGTCTTAATAATATTGATTTGCATAATCACATTGTTGGGTTTAGTGAGACTGTACAAATGGTATAGGTCAAACCGGTTACAAAGGTCCATGAGAGAGCAAGAAAGGAGATTAGCTGCTTTGCAAGATCAGCAGTATAGAAGTTTAAGAGCTCTCGAGACGATAAAAAGGGGGAACCTTGTAACTAGTTCTGTGTAAAGTGACATTCAAATTGAGGTGTTTGTGATGACCCCTAGAGGTCATCAAAGGGGGGAACTGAGAGAGCGCAATTTGAATGAAACATATATCCGTACCATATTTACAAGACTGTAGCATATTTAGAACTTGTAACGTGAAATTAGAAGCTTATAGCATGAAGTTAGCACATGTAACTTAGTAATAAGAAATGTATCTGTATTTATTCTAGAATGTGCATTAGAATTAGAAAGGCCCGTATACATAGGTTGGGCTAATATGGAAATGTGAAAATGCTTAAGAACAGTAGAACGTGCTAAACAGAGTTCACGAACGTATGTAATTATTAAACGTAGAAAGCGGTGCAATGTAAAGTGAAGAAATGTGCAGACTATATAGCACTGTGTAGGAACGAGAGTATAACATTGTATTTTATGTAACAAGGATTCGATTATAACGAATAGGTTACTAATTCGATTATATATATGTGTGTTAAAGGTCTTACCGTGTAGAAGAGTTTGTAGGAATTTTAGAATAGTGTGTTCATATGTGATTTTAACCTAACGGACCAAGGGTTCGCAAGAGTGTAGTCCACTGCATATAATTTAGTGGCCTCTCAGGAAGAGGGGGATAGCTTTGATCTGTACGTGCGAGCCAAGAGTCAAAGGTCTTGTTAAATTAAAGTGACAATGCTGGACAAAGTTTATGGCTTAAGTGAGATAAGGGACGCTTGGAATTTGGGGTCTTGTTTAAGAAGAGACTGTTCACAGGACCAAAAGAGGTTACAATCACATCTGTAATGAATAGAGCTCTGTTGAGGTGATAGACTTGCTCTGAAAGTGTCAACTGGAATCTCATGAGGTTACCAGCACGATGACGAAGATGGCGCCTAAGAAGCAAGGTCAACTTAACAGACGACTCGAAGAGATGAAGCTATGGAAAAACCCAGAAGCGGGTCTACGTGAAATGTGTACGTGGTGGGCGTCTCAAAGGGGCGTTCCACCCATACTGTGATTTTGTATTTAGGGACAGCACCCCGGGGAGGAGATGAGAGCAGATGGCCTGAGGAAGAAGTCAGAGCAGAGAGAACACAACAGAAAGAGAAGAGAGCAGTAGGCCGAGGACCCTTAGAGAGCGGATGGGTAGGCAGAAAGGGTACTGCTTCTCGACATAGGTTTCCATCAGAGATTGAGAGAGTTTGAACTTCTTTGGAAGTCAAACTGCTGACACCTTTTTAGGTAAAGGACTTTTGAGTAGGGATGTCATCTAGCATAGAGTAGGGACAGATTTAATTTGTTTATTCACTTTCTGTAAATGACGCATCATATTCATTTTGTGTCTATGTTATTCAATTTGCTGATTTTGGAATTGGTTTTAATCGTTTTCTTTTGTAGACTGAGATTCTTTAGAGAATTTATGTTCCTTTTAGTTCCTGTATACTTGTTGAATCTTATCTTGAGAGGATTGTATTTACATTTGACTTTAGTATTATATTAAACTTTTTAACTTTACAATCGTAAGTGGTTTTTCAGAGTTGCGTCAGTCTATAGGGTTGATTTAACTTATGTGGGTTTGCCTTTTACTCAATGACAGTCAATAATCGATCCAAAATTGGAAGAATGAGATAGGTATCTAGATAATCAGGAAAGATATCAAAATCTCATTCCCCGCAGCCTCACCTCTTCTACTTTACCCCATGTGTCTCTCTCTATACTCTTCTCTTTATGTCGCTGTCCTGTACCTTGCCCCACCCATCCTCTTACTTGGCAGGATCATATATAGCTGTCCAGCTACATAAAGAGGAGAAGAGGGTCAAGGAAAGAGAAATTAGTAGACAGGTATCTTGAGTACTCCAGTTTCTGAAGATTTAACATATGATTCAATATTGTTTAGCATCATGGGGGCTTTTTTCTCATTTCTTTATTTTCATTTCGACTAATAACAAACATTTCGAACAACAAGCCAGTTTATCATGGGGGCTTGAATGAGCCCAAACCGGGTAATGAATGTAAAGGTGTTCCAAACAGGAGACCCTCAAAATACATCTTGATCAGGGCCCCTTAAATTGTTAAGATGTCACTAATGGAAGCAGTACCCTAGGTCATTTTGGTTACTAGCATTCCAAAGAAGCAAGAGAGGAATGCAGTCATAAACAAGCATTTGCAATGCAATATGTCTCGCATTTGCACGAGTTTATGCTATTGGCATTGTAAATTACAATGCCTTCCATTTATGTTTTTTAAAACGAAACCAAAAATAAAAGGCATTGTTATTTGTAATGTCAATAGCTCAAACTCACGTGAAAGCGAGACCTATTGCATTGCAAATGCTTATTTATTTTATTTTTGCAGCTTTATTTAGCATGAACATGATCCAAAGGGTATATATCAGAGCGTGTTACATGAAAACAATTTCACCTGTATGCAATCAGTTTACATCAGAACAAATTTAAAGGAAATAAGCAGTTACATCACAAAACAACTCAAAAGTTACATGTAAAGCAGATCACAATAGTGGACTCATAAATATAACGTGCATTTGTAAAAAGCACATTAACCCAGAAGGAGACCTTGATGCTGAAATACCAGATTTTTTATATTACCCAACCCAATGGTACTCATTCATCGACCTCAGAAGAATGAAAGACTGAGTGGACCCCCTGGGATATGAACCAGTGACCATGAAGTCAAACACAGATTCGGGCAGTAAATGCATTAGTTTGCTGAGCCACCAGACCAGGCAGCCTAGTTTATATAGTTTACATGATGTCACAGTGGTTTCAGAAACAAAGTTACTGGTGTACCCCTAGAGCACTCTTTAAACTTCTATATGAAAACAAGAAATGGGCCTACAACAAACATGATTGCCAGGTCTCATGGTGATTCAGGAGAGGAGGAGGAGTGAAGCGAAAAGATCAGAGTAGTCTAGCTGTAAAAATCCTTCAAGTGGGAAGATGGCCGCCTCACATTGGTTGTGGTGGGAGATTTTTTGTCTTTTTGTCTGGCTCTATTTTGAACCAATGCCTCGAATTTACATGGCTCCTACCATGGAATTGCGGGTCATGGGGACACAGATCTCCAGTCTGCCCTAGGTAATGCTATGCCCATTGCTCAGAGACGTCACCGGGCCTGGCCAGACTCACCCAGAGTGCCAGACGCTGTACAGCTTGAGCGGGCATGGGCAGGGACAGGACGAGTGATAATTCCCATCCTCCGGTGATCCAATCATCAACGGGAACCGCAACATGGATGTAGAGGAGCTGGGTAACACAGGAAAGGTAGGATCCTGCTGCGCTGGAGAAGGGAGCCCCATGCTTTCCTCTGATCACCGAACAAAGCAGCCAGTCAGGATAACTTATATAAAAATTTGGAGTCCACCCAGCCTGCCTGTACTGAGTGAAACACAAAGTTTGTTAGAAACAGTTTTTTTATTATTTTTTGTCAAAGTTTGGTTATCTTATCAGCATGTTTTCAAGAGCACATTTATCAAAACAATCAAGTAAACATTCAGACCAAAATATGTGCGCAATATATACAAGTGTAGAAACTGTACACAATAAATAATCAAAATTCAGAAACACCAAAGAATGTACTAAACACAAATCAATTTAAAGTGTGAAAGCATTTGACACATATGCCAGTCCTTACAATTGTTAACCACAACAGACAGTTGAGGACGTCCGGTAAAAGATCCGGCTGACTGAATCCATTGCGCGGTCTCCGACGTCTGGCGTGCAGCTGCACGCCAGACGTCGGAGACCGCGCAATGGATTCAGTCCTTTCCCAGCATCATTTCTAATCGAAGGCAAGCTGTGCCCCTTCCCGACAGCCAGATCTTTTACCGGACATCCTCAACTCCTAACTCGTCTCTGCACTTACCCATTTTCAAACTCAGAAATTCCTTACCGTGCGAAGCTGCCTTTCATCTATGCAGCGACTTTGTGCTTCCAGCAGAAATGGATCGACCCAGTCCATGTCCTGAAGAGAACCCTTAACCTCTCGGTGGTTCGAAACCCGTAGACTTACATCCTGTGTAAAGGAAGAAGGGTGCAGCTATGGAATCAACAACACTAATTTTCCCCCCCCTGGTTTCGCAATCCTAAAAACCTCCAAACACAGATCTAATGAGACAGGCAGGCAGTATCACTCAGTCTCTTTGTCCGCCTGTCTGTTGTGGTTAACAATTGTAAGGACTGGCATATGTGTCAAATGCTTTCACACTTTAAATTGATTTGTGTTTAGTACATTCTTTGGTGTTTCTGAATTTTGATTATTTATTGTGTACAGTTTCTACACTTGTATATATTGCACACATATTTTGGTCTGAATGTTTACTTGATTGTTTTGATAAATGTGCTCTTGAAAACATGCTGATAAGATAACCAAACTTTGACAAAAAATAATAAAAAACTGTTTCTAACAAACCTTGTGTTTCACTCAGTACAAGCAGGCTGGGTGGACTCCAAATTATTATATAAGTTATCCTGACTGGCTACTTTGTTCTGTTTTTGCTACATAGTTGAGGTCCAAGGCGGTCAGAGATAGGATCAAAACCTTTCTGTTCAGCTTCCTCTGATCACCAGACAGTGCTGGAGCCTCAGCATCCCTATGCTTGGCTGCAGGGGCTCACCCAAATGCAGTGAAAGGTCAACGTCTTCCACTGCACCCCACTCCACACTACAGTCCAGGCTCCATCAAAGGCACATTGGATGCTTTGGGAGAGGTGGCAGCTCTGTGAAGGAGCTCAAACCCTGCTGTTGAAAAGTCAATTAAGAAGTCCCTGTAGATCACTGTCATATAAATGAAGCCCTGTACCCAACCAAAGCTCTACAAACTGCAGTAGAAAAAACAGGCATTGGCAATTCCAACACTTCTTGGTTTGATGCACTAATAAGTTCTATGTTAGCACAATAGAGCAACGCACAGGAGGGGGAGCCAGCAGGGCCACAGAGAGCGCTTCAGTTCTAAAGCAGACCCTCATGCAGGTCACTGCAGGCCTTGAATGGAGGCAGAAGCATGCACCCAAACAGTTAATATTATAGGGTGAGAGTTCAATACTCCACTTACCTGATCCAAAGCATGATTGACAACGGTTCTGCCAATTGCAGAAAGAGACTGGTTTAAGAGAGCCACTGTTTGAAAGAGGTGGTTCCAAAGACAGATCAGGATATGTTGTTAGCAAACTCTCCGTTTGACAGCTGAGCTGTCGAAACTGAGACCTACAAAGAGGGAGAATGAGCTTATTTTTTATTTATTTTTTTACTTATACAAGCATCTTTGTCTGCTGTGGACTGCCAGCAACATTTCTGTTTTGCTTCATGCCAAAAGTATTGAATGTATTCCGACGTCTTTGAGGTTGGTGTACAACAATAAAAACGTTTTGGAAAGGTTTTTCCTGGAGAACAAGAACTTTGCTTCTGACGAGGGGGCTACTAGATGAAGCACACTCAGAACATGTTACAATACTTGGTAGACAAACATGAAATGAGGAGGCATGAACCACAATAAAGCAAACCCCAGGGAGAGCATTCCCTGCACTCCGGCCCACATTCCGAGGTAACTCGCGTCTGCGAGGGGGGCTCTCCTAGTCTCTATTTGTGAGGAGGAAGCTGCTTGCCACTCATGAGGCCTTTCAGCCGGGCTCCAGCCAGGCGGGGCACTTGACTGCCCTCCAGAGTCAACGAGACGCACGCGGAGTAGACAGTCAGACCCTGGCATGCCGCGGGGACCACCGAGAGGCACCACCCACGCCTGGGTGGTTTACCAGATATAGCGCATCAATGGACACCTACCCCAGCTGCTCGAGCGCTAAGGACATAAAGGAAGAGGAGCTATTTTACTTTAACAGACTGCTGTGATTATTCACACCTTGCATAAGGAGCCATGAATAATATGCCAAGTGAGGGAGCTGCCAGGGCAGGCTGCCAGGGCAGCAGGCGCCACTGTTCCAGCACGAGCAAGCATCCCTGGCATGTCGCTCCCTATCCCTTTCTCTAGATATATCTCAATGGCACATATGCAGCACTGAAACTGACTGCAGAGCATCCAGGCACTAATTAAGGCTCCATACAGTGAGATAAGTTAGGTCACAAATATTTCAATTGCATTATAAACAAGCGCTCGCTCAGCTGCTTGTTTATATTTGCATGCCCCACCTCTAATACTCTGCGTTCCCTGCACTGGCTCCCGATAAACAAGCGAATTCAATTCAAGGCTCTCTGCCTGGTTTTCAAAATTCTTCGAGAGTCGGCACCTGTGATACTTAACAAACTGCTCTCTCCCTATGTTCCTACTCGCTCACTCCGATCCCTTGGACAATCCTTGGTGGTTGTCCCCCGTTTCAGACTTAGTCGGATGGGGGGTCGCTCCTTTCGAGTGAAAGCTGTAACCCTCTGGAATGCGCTCCCCTTGGAAATCCGCCTCTTGGATGATTTAATATCCTTTCGTAGGGCCCTGAAAACCTTCTTGTTTGAAATGTTCCCTGTTTTAAGTGTTCTGCTTTTTTGCTGCTGGATTTAGTGTTATGTTGTGCCTACCTTTCCCTGCGCCAGGACGCTCCTTCGCTGGAGCAGCTGTGCGCATTAAAAATGTAAATAACATAACATAACATAACATAGCACTTTCACTTTCACTTTAAGTGAAAGCCTGATGCAAAAAAAACACGGTGCTGAGTGAAAACAGATATCCTCCATAAAGAAATTGCTTTGAGACAGCAGCAAAGCAGGCAACCCTCTCCTGATCGACCGAACGAAAAGGCGAAAGGGCATCAACAAACAAAATACTCATTTATAATGGCAGGCTACCGTTTAGCATAAACTGTGACGGCAGTAAATGAAAATAAATGAGGGGAGGCGCTTCATGTCCCCTTCTCAAATCTACTCTCTTAGACTATCTCTCGCCCAGAGAGCAGCGCTTTGTGCTGCAATACAAGAAGAGACCTAAAAAGGGGGTTAGCAGGGCCCTTACGGATGTGTCTGTCAAAAGGAAGTTTAATTTAAATCATGAACATAACATGAAAGGTCATGGGGCACTGAGCAAAATGGACTGAGTCCCAGATTTTAGTGGTACAGCCAGAGTAGGATGAGCTGGATCACTGAAACAATATCAATGTCAAAAATATCGAGATACCAAAATATCGAGTAAAAAATATAGAATGCCAAAATATCTACTTCCTATTTCCAAACAGGTAAGTACAAAAATATTGAATCAAAAACATCGATGTTAAAAATATACACAGTCAAAATATCGACTTTTTAAAATATTTAAAAGTAGTTTAAAATTAATAAAATAATAAATATAACTAACTTAAAAATACTTAAAATACTTTAATAACATCAAAACTAATAGATAATTAATATAATTAAAAAATGTTTTTATAACATATATATATATATACATATATATATATATTTATATATATATATGGACATAGTATTAATTAAAAAAAATACAATATATTTACCATAGGATAGCGAGAGGGTTAAATTTACTATTACCACTCCAGTGAGTGCAACAGTAGAAAAAACATTGTATAGCGTAGCAGTAAACATTAATATTCCCACTCCAGTGAGTGCAACAGTAGGGAAAATGTTGGATAGTGGGAGGGTAAGAATTACTATTCCCACTCCAGTTAGTGCAACAGTAGGGAAAGCGTTGGATAGCGTAGGGGTAAAAATTACAATTCTCACTCCAAAGAGTGCAACAGTAGGGAAAACGTTGGATAGTGTAGGGGTAAAAATTACTATTCCCACTCCAGTGAGTACAACAGTAGGGAAAGCGTTGGATAGCGTAGGGGTAAAAATGTACTATTCCCACTCCAGAGAGTGCAACAGTAGCGAAAGCGCTGGATAGCGTAGGGGTAAAAATTTGTATTCCCACTCCAGTGAGTGCAACAGTAGGGAAAGCGTTGGATAGCGAGAGGGTAGAAATTACTATTCCCACTCCGGAGAGTGCAACAGTAGGGAAAGTGTTGGATAGCATAGGGGTAAAAATTACTATTTCCACTCCAGTGAGTGCAACAGTAGGGAAAGCGTTGGATAGCATAGGGGTAAAAATTACTATTCCCACTCCAGAGAGTGCAACAGTAGGGAAAGTGTTGGATAGCGTAGGGGTAACAATTACTATTTCCACTCCAGTGAGTGCAATAGAAGGGAAGTGTTGGACAGAGTAGGGGTGTAAATTACTATTCCCACTCCAGTGAGTGTAACAGTAGGGAAAGCGTTGGATAGCGTAGGGGTAAAAATTACTATTACCACTCCAGAGAGTGCAACAGTAGGGAAAGCGTTGGATAGCTGAGGGGTAAAAATTACTATTCCCACTCCAGTGAGTGCAACAGTAGGGAAAGGGTTGGATAGGGGGAGGGTGGAAATTACTATTCCCACTCCAGAGAGTACAACAGTAGGGAAAGCGTTGACTAGCGTAGGGGTAAAAAGTACTATTTCCACTCCAGTGAGTGCAACAGTAGGGAAAGCCTTGGATAGCGTAGGGGTAAAAATTACTATTCCCACTCCAAAGAGTGCAAGAGTAGGGAAAGTGTTGGATAGCGTAGGGGTAAAAATTACTATTCTCACTCCAGTAAGTGCAACAGTAGAGAAACTAAATACTTCATATATAAATAAAAATAACATAAATATTAATACCAATTACAAATTAATTTAAATAATTAACAATTTTATATAATATATTAATTAATCCATTTAAAAAAACTAATACAAATTAATTATTATTAATAATTACCTATATATACAAACTATTTACCAATTACCTATCAATTAATTAACAATTTAAAATTAATAAAAAATTAGATCAAAAAATAAAAATTTTAAAAATGGAATTACTTACAATTATATTACTTCCCACCCTATTCCCCTATAAACCCACAACCCAATACAGACAATAAATTAATACAAGTAAAATAATTATCAATTAATCAATTAAAAACAATTACCAATTATATTTTAATTAATTACCAATTGATAATTAATGAACAATTATTCAAAATAAATACCAATAAATAAAATAACATATTCAATTAATTATAATTAAATTACTTCCCACCCTATTCCCCTATAAAACCACAACCCGCTACAGAATTATATCACGCAAATATTAAACATAATATCAACTTACTTACCTCAAATTCGATATTTTTGTTGTCTATATTCTGTCCATTCGATATTTTTGTATTTTATATTCTGTCCATTCGATATTTTTGATTCGATATTAATGCTATTCTATTCAATATTAATACTATTCTATTCGATATTTTGTTAGTCTATATTCTGTCTATTCGATATTATGTCTATTCTATATTTTTTACTCGATATTATTGCTACTCGATATTAAAAACTCAATATTTTGACTGTACACCGGATTAGCTATAGTTCAATTTGTTTTGTAATACCAGTGATTCCATTAGGAATAATTCAATGCTGTTTTTTATGAGGTAATGTAATCTGTCTTGAAGATAGCTCTGGTTTCATTGGGAGCTATTGAGACGTTGGTAGGGTGGAGGTAATGTGATCATTTGTTTTGCTACTTGGAATAAAATGGGATGTCAACTGCTAGCTGCCCTAAAATGCAGCATTTCAGAGATGCCATCCTAAAGGGCAGTCTTTGTAGGCTTTTGTGGTGACATAGGCAACAAATCGCTTTCCCATTCTATCATTTGCTGCTGACTAGGTTGTTCATTTCTGATGAAAGCTCTTCTTCCAACACTGTTAAGGACTTTCACCTGAATGTGGAGCAGAGATTCTCTATGTAATATTGTTTCTCAGGAACAAATCTCAAAACAGGATAATTTCTGACAAATAAAAGAGAAATTAGCCCTGGCGCACTTTTTTTTGGGTGTCAGATCATAGTTCATTATTCATTTTTGCGTCTGCCATGCTTTGCATAGTGTTCCAGGGTAGAGATAAAAGGCATCTGGATGAGTGCTAAAAGAGCAGGCCTCCTGAATCAGTAAAGGAGACAACCTTGTGGTGGATCGCATATGGGTGTCCCACCTCGAAGTGGGGCTGGGGAATTGTGAGTGGGCAGACTGTGAAATTGACAGAGTAGTATTCTCATGAAGTTACAGAATTTCCACTCCAATAAACTCTAAATTAAATCCTACAGATTTTAAGCTATCCTTAATCGCTGGATTGCAGCCAAGGACAAAATAGGATTCAATACAAATGCAATCTTGGATTTAGTGCATGGTATAAACTGCGAGGAAAATTAGGCCGCATGGAATTACATTTCACAATTTGAATTGACCCCCCAATCAAAAGATTATAGAAAGCTCTGGAAATTAGTGACCAAGGTGAGTGGTAGGAGCCAATGTGGGGCAATCCTGGTAAACTCTGAGTGAGAAGTCATAAAACAAATTGCTGAGTTATTTGGCCTCTTAATGAAAACAGTGACATCCCAGGATATTAGTTGGGAATCTTATACGGTCTGTATTGTTGTCATCACAATTATATAAGTGATTATTATCTTACATATGTCTACTGCTCTTTGGCCAAATTAGGTCCGGCAGTATTTTATACATTACTCCCCGGTTTTGGGTAGAGATGCTACATAGCATGTTTAACAATGGATTGAAAGCTGTTTGTCCCACATTTGGTGGAGTAACAGCTTAACTCCCATCAACAAAAAGCAGTGACATTCCCAAAATGTAATATATCGATAGCTTTGTTGAAGAAGAAAAACACCTATTTAAGTGGGGGTGAAATATGAATGGATCATCTTGTGGAGACAAATCAGTTTAAATCCTGAGACTGGAACTTGTGATAGTAATATTGCCTTGATTTTGTTAGCCTCCAGGTAACTAGAAGCAAAAGAAGTAAAATTGCATTGCTTCTATGTCGTCTGCAACTCAACAGATAGGACTGTCCTATCTTTTTGTGTGCAGAAACTCTGCACTCTCAAATATACTACTAATAAATTCCTTTGTGAGTACCAAACAATTGTAATCTTACACAAAAATGTAAGCTTACCTTAGTGAATCGGCCCCTAGGTGTAGATCTATACACACTTTTAGCTAGGTGCCTTTCTTCCACAGAAATGGGTTTGACATGCCAGCCCTAGGGTGCATGTTGACAGATGATGCTACAGGTTTGTCTTCTTCAAGTGGCTGACTAGGTACATGGGGTAGTGAAGGAATGCTTAAAGATTTGGTCAAGGGGTTGTCTAGTAATGCCTTTGGAGTCAGTGGTACCTCTGGTGCTATGCAGTTGGCATATGCTACAGGGGATCCAGCCTGGGATGACCAGAAATGGGGGCTTGCAGAAGCCAGATGGGGAAAGCACATGTCTCTCTAATCAGTGACTCAATTGAAAAGGGGAGGCCCTCGGCCCCCCGGCCCGCATGGCGGTGCGGCGATCCCCTCTCCCTTGCCTCCCGATGGTGGGGGGGGGGGGGCGTGATCTCCCGGCGTCCAATGACTACGCGGGAGGTGTGCGCCACACCACCGATTGGCTAGCGCCCGACCCCTGACCTGGAAGGGGTGTGCAGTCTTCCGGGTCGGAGGGGTGGGGGCTAGGGGCAGGGGTAGAGGACGGCCCTCCCTCTCCCCGCATCCCTGGGAATAAAGGAGGGGGGAGCGCTCAGGTGGCCCTTCTTGTCGCCTGACGCTCCCCCACACTGGTCGTGCCCTGCGCTCGGGCCTCCTAATTTTCTGTTCTTATCTTGCAGGTTGGAGTGTGTGTAAGCGCGACTTGAGAAGCAGACAGTCGGAGCGTGGATCGTACGTGCTGGAGCGTTCATCTGATATACCGGTTTAAAGTGGATGTTTGGAGTACGGGACGTAGAACACGCAGGACGTCGACGGTAAGAAGAGAGCGGGGGGCTTGCATTTTATTGCTTCGTGTGGCCGCCGGGTGGGTTTACAATAGAGTTTGGCTACCCCTAACGATCGGAATAGCCGGTGTGTTGCAGTCGCAGTTGCGTGGTGCCCATAACCCCCTGCGTATCCTCCGTCTGGGGAAGGTACATGGTGCACAGGTTGCGAATCCGAGCAATAAGAGTGTCGGACAGTGGACAGCACAATGCCGGGAGCTAAGGGGGCTAAGGGGACGAAAATGGAGATGATGATGCAAGCCATGATGCGTAGAATGAATGCCATTGATAAAAGATTGGGTAAGGTTGATAGCCTAGAGGCTCGTGTGATGGAGAGGATTGATGATATTGCAGGCCCACGAGGTAGGCCCAAACGGCAGATTACTGCACCTTTGCCAGATGGGGATTCCGACTACTCTCCTATAAGGAACAAGACCAAGAGATTGATGCGCAGCGCACCCGCTGCTGCCCCTATGGCTGTTTGCACTACCCCCGAGCTGGTAGTCCCGGCTCCCGCGGCACCGGCTCCTGCCTTGCCATCAGGGGCCCCTCCTGTCAGGCCGGCCCCGCCTGCCCCTGTTTGGCTGCTTCCGTTGCCTCCCGTGCCAGCACCCATAGGGCTCCCCCCGCCGGTGGTGCTGGCAGCAGTGCCGGATTCTAAAGCTCCGATCCTGCCCGAGCTAACCACGCAGATAGCGGCTATACTTCCTTGGCTGCAGAGGGGGGTATGATGCCCTCAACGTTAGATCATACCGCTGAGGCAGCCAAATGGTGGCAAAGATTAGGGCGGCAACAGTTGCGAGTGGGGCTGCGGGCGCCTCTTCTCCTTCTTCTGCAGGTATGAATGCCGCCCAACCGAATGGAAGCGACGGTGGACCGGCTCCAGTGCCCGTTAATGGTAAGGAGGTGGCTTTGCCTCTCTTGGGGGATGGTTCAATCCCATCTAGGAGCGAAGATTTAGGGCAACATGTTTCTCGGGCGGTAAAGGAAATGATTTGGGCGGGAAAGTATATTTATATTTTCTCTCTGTTATTGGACAATAGGGAAATGGAGAATGCCAAAATACTTAAAGAATGGATGCACCCCAGCGAATGGAGAGTACAGTGTGCTAAGTTTAGGGTGGAGGAAACTCTGGTTAATTGGATCAGGGCCTTCTCCATCCTTACGGCTATCACTGTTGAACACCCTCCTAATGTACTGGCAGCGATGGCTTGCTACCAGAGCAGGATTGTAGGGTGGAGCGAGCAGTACCCTGGGGAGGCATGGAAGGAATATGATGTAAATTTCAGGAAGTCTAAGGAATTTGACTTGTCATTGACATGGGACAAGGTTGACTCGCTGTCGTGGCATAAGCAGTTCTCGGGGAACATGGCCCCGCCCAGCCCACTAGTGTAGCCAATGTGTTCTCTGCAAAACTCCATCAGCCCTTTCGGGCAGCACAGGGGAATGAGTTCCCGGGAAAGAATAGGGGGGCGGCGGGGAAAGAAAGGGTGTGTGTTGGGACTTTAATAAGCAAATTCAGACATGCCTGTGCCATTTGCGGTCACACCTCCCATCCAGAAACGACATGCAGATCAAAAAATGGTAATCAAAGTCAGAGAGGCGGAAAGAAACTAGAATAGTGTAGAAGGCACGGTTGGCCCCTCGCTCATTGACGTCTTGGCAATGATCCCATGGTTGAACAGATACCCAGACCATGCAGCGGCTGCTCTACTACAGGAAGGTTTCTCCCAGGGTTTTCGGATCTCAGCAGGGGAATACACAGGCAGAGCTCATTGTAGGAATCAGTTATCGGTACAGCATAACCCGGCAGTAGTGATTGCTAAGATTGAAAAGGAGCTGTCCATGGGCAGGATAGCTGGGCCATTCCTGGAAGTGCCAGTGCCCGATTTTGTATGTTCACCATTGGGTGTAGTACCCAAGAAAGTAAAGGGCGAGTTTAGACTGATTAACAACTAATCGGCGCCAAGAGGGGCATCCTTGAATGATGCTATAGATGAGGGTATTTGTAGTGTGAAGTGCGCTTCATTTGACCAGGCAGAGGAACTATTGCGGGGGTTGGGGCGGGGCACACTAATGGCTAAATCAGACATTGAATCTGCTTTTCGTCTTCTACCGGTGCATCTGTTGGACCACCACCTCCTTGGTTTCGCCTTTGAAGGCAAATTTTACATGGATAAATGCATGTTCCATTTCATGTGCATACTTTGAGACGTTTAGCTCTTTCTTAGAGTGGGTCATGAGACAGTACACGGGCCACAAACAGGTCATGCATTATTTGGACGACTTCCTCTTTCTGGGGGCGGCGGGGACTCGGGGGTGTGCTTGGGCACTGCAGGTATTTTGCGTGCTCATGCGGGCTTTCGGGGTTCCGCTAGCGCCTGGGAAGACGGTTGGCCCGTGCACCAGTTTGGAATTCCTGGGTATCAAAATTGACTCATTGGAAGGGTGCTTCAGGTTACCCAAAGACAAGGTGATTAAGTTTAAGGCGGCTCTGCGCCAGTGCCTACTCAAAAGGAAGGTTACCTTACAACAGCTACAGGAGACGGTGGGTCAACTGAACTTTGCATTGCGGGTCATCCCAATGGCACGCCCCTTCTCTCGGTCAATTGCCCAAGCCATGAGGGGATTGCGAGAGAAACATCACCGCACTAGGTTGTCATCCGAGGTTCGCCAGGACATGCGGATATGGATGGCATTCCTGGAGGACTTTAATGGCAGGAAAGTGTGGCCCGGCCCCCCCACGACATCAGCAGAGTTTGGTTTATGGGCGGACGCTGTTGGTAGCTTGGGCTTTGGCGCCATCCTGGGGAACAAGCGGGTCACCCAGAGATGGCCTGTGGAATGGGGGCCGTGGGGTTTGACCGCCAACATTGGATTCCTGGAACTATTCCCGATATGGTAGCATTGATGGTTTGGCACGAGCACCTGAGCAATCAGTCGGTGGTGTTCTGGTCGGATAACATGAGCGTGGTAGAATGCATTAACCAACAACATTAACCAACAAGCGGCACGGTGTCCATTCATACTGCGATTGGTAAAAGAAATTGTGCTACAATGTTTGAAATGGAATGTGATTTTCAGAGCCAAACATGTGCCAGGCGTTCTGAATAATGTAGCTGATGCCCTTTTTTGCTTTAAAATGCAGGTATTCAGGGAGCAGCTTCCAGCAGCAGACCCCTCGCCAGCACCTTTTCCGGTTGCTCTCTGGCGGATTGGTGCCCCAGACTACCGCACCTCGTGGCATCTAGCTTAGCCCCCAGGACCAAGACAGCATATGAAGGGGCGTTCTTGTCTTACTGTACTTTCTTAGGGCACAGATGGGAGGTTAGCTGGGTGCAAGAGGACAGTTTTGCTGCATACCTAGAGTTGATGCACAGCGAAGGGCGCTCGGTGGCAGCTGCAAATAGGCACAGGTCGGCAGTTTCCTTCTTCGCACAAGCCAAGGTTATGAGGGACCCTACGAACACTTTTGTAGTGCGCAAGGCGTTGAGGGGCTGGCGTCGCATACAGGGACCCTCGACGGATGCGAGAAAACCGATTGGGCTCGTAAGACTCACTGCCCTATTGGTGGCACTTCAGGGCGTCTGTAGCTCAACATGGGAGGTGCTGCTTTTCAAAGCTGCGTTCGCACTAGCGTTTTATGGAGCTCTAAGGATAGGCGAGCTGGTAGCAGCATCAAAAGGTGACAAGCAGGGCGGCCTTCAAGTGGCCTGTGTGGTGATCAAGGAAGATACAATGTGGGTGACAATTCCAAGATCAAAAACCGACCAGGAGGGACGGGGGATACCATAGTGCTCCACCGGGCTCGGACCAACCCTTGTTGCCCGGTCTCTCATGTGGAGGCTTTCAGGAGGCAGCGGAAGGGTTCGCTGGGTGGGACACTATTGTGTCACGCGGATGATACGCCATTGACCAGGTATCAATTTAGGAGAGTCCTGGAGCTGGCGGTCGCAAAAGCAGGCCGGAATCCCACGGAATTTGGTACCCATTCTTTCAGAATTGGGGCGGCTACTGAGGCGGTTGTACGGGGACTCCAAGTAGAAAGGGTTAAAAGGATTGGGAGATGGTCATCTGAATGTTACAAACGATATGTACGTATTGACATGTTATAACATGACAAGATGACTCACGCTTGGTATTTTCTGGTTTTGCAGTTTCTCAAACCTGTCACGCGGGGGAGGAACTCGCCGAATGTCGGCAAGAAATAACAGCATCGCATCACAAGCAACAAGAAGATAAACGGACATTGGTGACTTGGATTGTGGGCCACTCTTATGTGCGGCGCGCTATAAACGTGTTTCTTTCAGGTGAAAGAAAGAGAAGGGCTGAGAAAAAGGGGTTTACTCTTTCCTTCTTTGGGAGGGGAGGCTTAGGCATCAGACAGTTCAAAGACTACTTTCTGGAACTATTATCTCAACAACCCGCCCCCCGTCAGTGTTGATACTTCACCTGGGGAGAACGATTTGGCCAGATTAGGGAGGCGCATCCTGATAGAAGAAATCATCTCCACTGCGGGGTGGGTGTCCAGGACATGTGCAGGTTGCACAGTAGGTTGGTCGCAACTTATTCCTCTGAGGCAGTGGCGAGGGGGTGACTCGGTCAAGGCGTTGAATCACTCGGTAAAGAGGATCAAAACACAGTTGGACAAATTATTTTGTGCCCCTCGGTTGCAGACGATTCCCCACGGGTGTATTTGGGGTTAGCATTTCTACCTACGGGACGGGGTTCACTTGACTGAGGCTGGGAATGTCCTGTGGTTAGATAACATATTAGCATGGCTAGAGGGATTTGCGAGGTGAACATGACCTTTCTTAGGAGTAGGAAGGGGGGAGGCCAGATTGTCGGGTAACAATACTGGCCTGTGGCGGTAAGGTCATGACCGGTGAGCAGCTATTTTAAGGCCTGAGGGGGCGGCATCATCCTTTGGAGGTGTCCGCCCAGGGGGAGGAGGGGTCACTGGCCCCTCCTAGAACTTCAGGGGCAGGTATAACTGGTGACGCGAGTTGGGGCCCTCCTTCAGTGGTTAAATGGAGTTCACGGGGTGGACCGAGTAATTAACAAGCTCGGCTGCATGGGTGGACCGAGTAATTAACGGGCTCGGCTGCATGGGTGGACCGACAAAAAAACGGGCTCGGCTGCAAGGGTGGACCGGGTAATTAATTGGCTCTGCAGCAAGGGTGGACCGGGCAATTAATGGCTCGGCTGCTGCGCATGCGCACCTGCGGTAAGGGCGCAGCTTGTAAGACCTTACACCGGTTAGCAACCTTGCCATATGGCCATAAATGTTAGTATGCAAAGATTTTCCGATGAGCATGTTAGATTCGGTTAGGAAACAAGCTGTATTAGAATCTTGTTAAGGTTAGCCGATCATACTTGTCGATATGATTGTATCTAATGTTTTTGAATATTTTTGCATAAAAATTGTATATTTTGTTTAACAATTTTATTATTTTGTATCTTAATAAATACGACCGGGAGGTCTTGCGATCCCCCGCCTTCCAAAGACAAATCATGTTCCGTGTCGATGTGTTCTGGGTTGATGTGGGTACACGGGGAGGGGGGCGGTAGCCGTCACTGACCATGTGAAAAGAGGGGGCCTTGGCCCCCCGGCCCGCATGGCGGTGCGGCGATCCCCTCTCCCCTTGCCTCCCGGTGGTGGGGGGCGTGATCTCCCGGCGTCCAATGACTACGCGGGAGGTGTGCGCCACACCACCGGTTGGCTAGCGCCCGACCCCTGACCCGGAAGGGGTGTGCAGACTTCCGGGTCAGAGGGGCGGAGGCCAGGGGCGGGGGGAGAGGACGGCCCGCCCTCTCCCCGTGTCCCTGGGAATAAAGGAGGGGGAGCGCTCAGGTGGCCCTTCTTGTCACCTGACGCTCCCCCACACTGGTCGTGCCCCGCGCTCGGGGCCTCCTAATTTCACCCACCCACCATCCCTGGAACAAAGCTGTGCTGTACATTATATTAATTAATTGTTTTTTCCGGTTTAGGATGTATTAATGAAGCATAAAATGTCAGTTGCAATGTTTTTTGCATACTGTTTTGTTGTGTATATTACGCGTGATTAGATATTTGCCTCCCGTTTGGGGAGTGGTGTTAAAGTATGAATAATGTTTGCAATTTTCTTTAGGCCTTTTTTCCCCTAGTAGACTGATGATGGTATGGCATGACATGTTGATTTAGATAGTGTAGTTGTCCTTTAGTTCTTTTTCCACAGGTCGTCGTATTTATTAGGGTATTGGACATGCGGTAAGGTCATGACCGATGAGCAGCTATTTTAAGGTCTGAGGGGGCGGCATCATCCTTTGGAGGTGTCCGCCCAGAGGGAGGAGGGGTCACTGGCCCCTCCTCGAACTTCAGGGGCAGGTATAACTGGTGACGCGAGTTGGGGCCCTCCTTCAGTGGTTAAATGGAGTTCACGGGGTGGACCGAGTAATTAACGGGCTCGGCTGCATGGGTGGACCGAGTTATTTACGGGCTCAGCTGCATGGGTGGACCGAGTAATTAACGGGCTCGGCTGCAAGGGTGGACCGGGTAATTAACGGGCTCAGCTGCAAGGGTGGACCGGGTAATTAACGGGCTCGGCTGCTGCGCATGCGCACCTGCGGTAAGGGCGCAGCTTGTAAGACCTGACACCGGTTAGCGACCTTGCCATATGGCCATAAATGTTAGTATGCAAAAAATTTCAGATGAGGATGTTAGATTCGGTTAGGAAACAAGCTGTATTAGAATCTTGTTAAGGTTAGCCGATCATACTTGTCGATATGATTGTATCTAATGTTTCTGAATATTTTTGCATAAAAATTGTGTATTTTGTTTAACAATTTTATTATTTTGTATCTTAATAAATACGTCCGGGGGGTCTTGCGATCCCCCGCCTTCCAAAGACAAATCATGTTCCGTGTCGATGTGTTCTGGGTTGATGTGGGTACACGGGGAGGGGGGCGGTAGCTGTCACTGACCATGAAGCCATGAGTAACCAGTTTGAGCTCCTACATTGTCAGTCACTCATTGTGTTTTTCATGGGACAACCTATATGAGTGCTTGTTTTAACTCACCATTGTATGCAACTCCACATTTGACTTGATGTTGTGTTAGGTGTGTTGCTAGGGCAACGCACCTAACACAATATCTATCACTGGTGATTTGGGGGCTCTGCATTTATATTATACACATAATATCCTATTTGTTGACTCTTGTGTCATATGTAGATGACCATTTGATCCTGCCTTTACCTGCAATTGATGAGAGGGGTCCTTGCCAATTTAGGAACTGAATCACCTTAGTGTCAAGTTGGAAGAATTCAAACTATCTTAAGTTTAATGTTAGTAAAACCAATGTCTTAAATAATGTTTACTATTAAATGGGCAATCACCCTTTGGCCTGGCACTTGAACAGGTGGCCTGATGTGCTGGAAAGCTCTTACTCTGAAACCAGCAGTGAAGAATCTAGGGGCCATATTATTAAGAACGACAAAAACATTATTGCTGCTTTAGCAGCGGGAAACAGGCACTTAAGTAGCGATAAGGGGCTTGATAATATGCCCTAGATAATTCCAATAGAAGCCCAGGTTGATGTCCTTAACACCAGAACCTGGGCTTCTATTGGAATTCTCCATGGCATATTATCAAACCCATTATTGCCACTTTAGCATCAGTTTCCTGCCGCTAAAGTTGCGATAATGTTTGGGCCATTCTTGATGATATGGCCCCATGTGTCTGCATGGACAGTAGGCAATGCTTTGGTCTGAAAGTTAAGACTGTGACATCCTGTTGCTTTTGAATGCTCTGAAGATTAAAGAAAATGTTGTGGAACCTTGCTCCACCTATTCAGAGGAAGATCATTCAGTCTCTCATGATTTCACACCTGGATTATGAAAACATCTTGTACCTTGGTACTACCAAGGGTGCCTAGAGGAGACTACAAATAATTAAAAAATGCTGCTGCGAGATTGCTGGAACATCTACCCATATCTAATTAGATATCTAACCAGCTACAAAGTCTGCATTGCCTCCCCAAAGAGAATGGTATACAGTTCAAGGTATTATGCGTTACTCATCATCTCTTCAAAAATATTGGCCTTCCTGTTCTTCCCCAATATAGGTTGATTGCCCCACAAGATCTCTTAGATCCTTTGTCCTCAATCTGGTGTTTAGTCCTCAATTTAGGCTAACTAGACAGGGAGGCAGCTCCTTCCAATGTCTTGGGCCTAAACTGTGGAACAGCTCCCCAATAAATGTATATATACCTTTTCAGCACATTTGCTCAGACTACATCTAATACTTTGACACATAATATCAAATATAGTTTAAAGCACAGTACACTCCAAGTAACACTTAAAATATTGTTATATTGAAATACAATACTCATTACATTCATGTATGCACTCTTTAACCACCTCTTTACTTACTTTTTTGGATTACATTATCTCCCTCTTACATCTTACAGCATGAAATTAGAGGCGGCGTTTTTAAGCACTTGAAAGACAGGTGTGTGCAAAGTGGGAAGGATAGAAAGCTTTAGAAGTATAGCTAGAAACATATATAGCAAGGGAAATAGAGACTGAAATACAGAAAGAGAAAAAGAAACCGCAAAATCAATTCAAAGATCCATATAGCATATAAGTCTGAATACACAAATAAATGGTGGCAATCACAAAGGTAACTGTACACCCACAAATATTTGTTCTCACATGGACTATTTCTCACTATTACTCATAAAATATTAATGTTGTGCTTGAGTAAAAACCACACAAAGGGTGCAGAATGGACTTTCCAGGGCAGAGCTTCCCTGTAAAGTTCGGAAACACTCACAAGTTATAGTTTGTGGATAATATCAAATTCCTCTTCTAACCCTCTGCACCTTGAAAATGACTGCACAATACTATTTCCAATTTGAGAAGACCCTTATAGGCCAAAAAGGAAAGTAAAGACCTCTACAGACGAGAGGGGACGAGTTTTTACTGCTGGAGGCTATCAGGGACTGCAAGCACCAGCCTTCATCACGCCAAGAGATGCCACCCGAATCAGCTCCAGCTAACACCGTGCTCATCAGCACTATCGGCACACCCACGTTGGACCCATGGAATGCCTTCCCAGGGCAGAGTAGCGCAAAGGAGTTACTTGTGCTCCTTTGAGTTACTCCATATTTGCTATGTCATGCAGAGCCACGCAAGGTGGCTCTGCAGGCATAGCAAATCTCACTTAAGGACATGCATTGCCCTTGTGTCATGTTGCGTGACGCAAGGTAAACAAACCCCAAGATAAATCTGGTTCCAGATTTCTGCGAATATTTATCCTTTGTGCATCATCAAGTAAGTATCTTGATTTGTTTCAACCTAATTAAAATCTCTGTTTCCAGCACACTTAAGAATTATAAAAAAAAAAGTGCTTCATTTTAGCTTTCCAATCTGCTGGGTGCATACTGTTCATTATACAGGTATTTACATTTTGTTGTGCATTGCAAAAAAAACGAGCCTACATTGTCAAATAATTCACCTTAAAAAATGCTCTCACTTTGCAGTCAGAGAAAGAAACTTAAATACCATACCCCATGTTAAAAGAATAAAGGAGCATGACATGTAACCTCTGTCTTTGAATCACAGCAAATGTGTCAAGTTGAACATAGAATCTAAAGCCATCATTATTTATTGCCCTGACTTTCAAAGCAACTCCAAAATTCAGCTCCCGACTCACTAGTGGGTCACACCCAGTTTGGGAAACACTGTGTTAGAGAGAGATGGAGAAGGGACTTTGGGAGATATTTACAATAACATGTCGGAGCGTGGTGTTACTCCACAATTGTTAAGGTCATGCTCTGAATTTTTTTTAATGCAGGGGAATTTATAAAAATAAGGTGCACCCTTGCGTTTCCCCTAGCGCAGGTGCTAAACAAGCTGCCCTGCGCCAGTGCAGGCACCCTTGTGCCATGTTGCAAGGGTGCCTGTGCTGCAGGGGCGATTGTTCATGTGCAGTAAAGGACACACAATAAACAATCTTTAAAGGCAACTTTCTTTTTCATTGTGTGATGCAGAATGCACCACACATAGAAAGATTAAAATACAAGGAGGAATTCAGAATTTCGCTTTGTTTCGCTGGCCTTTGTTTTTAGTCCTGCCCCATCCTTGTCAATATGGGTCAGCGTCCAAAAGCAATGGGTGTTGTGGCGGAACACCCGCTGCAACTCCCACTGCACACCCCTTCACGCTAAGTGAAGCATGAAAAGGGGCTTCATTTACAAGGCAACAGTAAGCCAGAATAAGCGTCTTAATGCCACTTTGTAAATAAGGAGAAGGGGGCATTGCCACCAGAACGTCACTAAAAGTGGTGCTCTGGTGGCGATATCTCCTTGTAAATATGCCCCCATTTTCTGCCGCAATAAGAAAACAGGTGCACAGAGGACAAGTGGGAAAGAAATTAAATTGGGTTCCTAACCAACTTTCATGGTTTTGATTGAGGTCATTTGTTTTGCTTCTTAGTAAAATTGAGATGAGTCAGTATCATTTTGAACATCGGCCAATTTGTCAGCATCAGTACACGCTTGGCAACATGTAATTAATGATTGTGCACATTCTTTGCACACTGACCAGAGAAAATTATAGTGCTTCTTGCTCGATTTAAAAAAAAGGTTATTGAGTACTAGCAGTGTACAGCACTAGCAGTGTTGTTCACTTTCACTAAAAACACTTACCACTCGATTCTTAAAACAATCTTAAAATGTGCTTCTCATGTTTACCACGGATGGGTGCAGATTTCCGATTTTAAGGAGTTCATTACGGATTACAAGAGCGCACCCGAAAACCTGCAACAGTTGCACATTTTAAATCCTGCTCTTGTAATCATTTGTGTATTGCACAATGCACAGTGCCTTCCACAGGAGCAATTTGTCATAGCGTATACAAATGGCCAGGAGTAAATGCCATTAGCCCGGCGCTATTGCACTTTTTTCTTCTTCGCTCTAGGATGCCAACTTCCCGCCCAGTAGAAAGCTTTATTCATGCGCAATATTACACCATCCGATCCTTTGGTAACATTGCAAATTACTAAATCAATTTACGAGTGAGTAAAAACTCACACTTTCTGAACTCTGGCAATTAATTCATGTACATTGAACTTCCAAGTACAAATGCTTCTGTACATCTCGGCCAAAAACACCCAAAACTAATGCTTTTCAAAATGATCAGATAATTTGGCAATACGTCTACGTTTCTAAATGTATGCCTAGAGTATTTTACTCCAACAATGCTTAGGACGCAAATTTGGCTTTACATGTCTGCTTATTCGAGACAGACCGACCGTACGGTCCCCATTTTCATCAATCTGCTCTTGATGACGACACCACGAGGCTGTCAGCCTTTGCAGGCCTCCTCAAGTCTGCGGATGTAAGGTAACACCTCACTTAAAATCATTTCAATAAAGCGATTGTTGTGTCCCCTGAAAGGATCTCGAGCTTGTCCTGCACCCACGAAACATTTGTGAATGCCACCTTGCCCTGGCCCACCTGTTGCATGTTTCTCCGCCTCCCCTCTACTACCATTTCCACACAACAAGGCAGACCGCAGTGTGTGCCATGGAGGTGTCACTGGCCCTGTGAGACCTGAGCCGCTCTGCCAGTTAACCGAAAATAAGGATCTCGGGAATCGCGTTTCTTGTCCGAAAAGAAAGTCGAGAAGGGAGAAAAGCCAGCTTTAGAAAGTGACTCTGAATGAGGACACTTTGTCCATGAATGAGGTCCCGGCATCCTTTGTCATTTAACAGGCGGTGTCTGTTCTCTTAGAAAGAAATTGTATTAGGGAAGATTGGATTAAGTCTTTTTTTTATTTTTTTTGTTTCAATGTGCCTGTGCTCTGTTACAAAGATCAGCTTACTTGGCCATGTAATAAACTCTTGTTTTACAATAATAGTGGCATATATTATACCGCTGAATGCACTTCCAAAACACGCAGTTAGAGTGAGGCACAAGGCATTTGTTTCTTTGCTGAGAGAAAGATGTACCATTAACTATTGTGGCGGGAATGAGAGGGGGTGAGGGCTTCCGAGGCCTTTCCTCCCACAGTCCTCCACTGTGTATTGACATCCACAGACACTGATTCAATTTCAAAGTATCATTTTTAGGTCTGGCCTAAAGACAAGTTTAGCCCTTCTCCTTAAAAGAAATATAATTTTGATCATGGGTACAACTGAGAAGTTGGGGCAGGCCGATCATAGGCTTCTGTTTGGGGTGTACCATTTAAAACTGTGTTTGAGACAGACTAGGCAAGGATCATGAAGAGCTATGTAAGCTATAAAATGTGATTTCAAAGTGACTCTGTATCTGATTGGGATCCAATGCAGTTTATTTAGTGATTTAGAGACCAAGGGCCAGATGTAGGTAGCCTAATACCGGTCGGTAACGGTCGAAAATCTGTATTTTCGGCCGTTACCGACCGGTATTTGGACTTTGAGATGTAGGTCGCCCAAAATTTACAGATCTGGAAAAAATACCAAATCGGTAGATTACCGGCTCGGTAAATATACCAAATTGGTAATATTTCCGAATCGGTAAAATTACCGATTCGGAAAAAATACTGAGTCGGTAAATGTTCAGAATCGGTAAAATTACCGAATCGGAAAATATACCGAGTCGGTAAATGTTCTGAATCGGTAAAATTACCAATTCAGAAATTAAGAAATGGAAAAAACCACACCATCGAGATGTAGGTGAGCCTTAAATTACCGAATTTCACCAAAATTCGGTATTTATGAATCGGTATTTAACATGGATTGTAAGCAGGTGGTAATCAGGTGCAGCCTATAAAAAAGAGCCGCAAAATGCAACACTGGAACCAGAATGGCGGCTTTTTATGTCATAGCAAGATGGCTAAGGCTACAGGCAGCAGGTAAGAGGGTATGGAGAAGGGAGGAGCAGGTCTATAGGCAAAGGATTACACTCTTCCAATTGACAGAGCCAGAGATACTGCAGAGATACAGACTGCACCCCGAAACCATCATGGACCTGATCAGGGACCTGCACCCACTCCTAGACCACCCAAGACCAAGGGCCCATGCCATCCCACCCCATGTCCAGGTGCTCTGTAGCATACACCTCCTAGCATCTGGGAGCTACCAGAGTGTTCTGGCAGCGGTAGGTGGGGTGTCCCAGAGCTGCCTGTCGCGTTTTTTCAGAAAGTTCCTGGATGCCATGATGCAAAGAATGAATCATTACATCCACTTCCCAGACACTGATGCGGACTTGCTCAGGACCAAGACTGACTTTTACCTCATGGCAAATTTCCCACACGTGATTGGCTGCATTGATGGGACCCACATCCCCATTTGCCCCCTAGCTGCCACGGAGCACATATACAGGAACAGGAAGTCATCACACACAATTAATGTACAAGCAATCTGTGATGCCAAGTACATTATCACCGATATAGTGGCCAGGTACCCAGGAAGCACCCACGATTCATATATATTCCAAAACAGTGGGATCTATACCCGCCTGACAGCGGGTGAATTCGGGGAAGGATACCTGCTAGGTAAAGAAATGGGTGATAGATGAAGCAGACGTATGTCAATGTGTGCATCTGAGTAATGTATCTTTTTTCTTCCACATTAGGGGATAGTGCATATGCACTCCGTTCCTTCGTCCTGACACCCTACCTCAACCCCACTACCCCCAGCCAGAGACGTTACAATATGGCACATAAATCCACCCGGAACATCATTGAGCGCACCTTTGGGCTCCTGAAGAGCCGGTTCCGCTGCCTCCACAAATGTGGGACGGAAGACAGAGACAGAGACGGGCAGAAATCACACACAACTACTTCTGAGTAAGTATAGAGACAAAGCACGTGTTGTACTTCAATGCACACAGTTTATTTTGCACTATGTTGAAATGACATGAGCCACAAATGACACATACTAGTGTGCCTAGCACTACTGTGTGGACGCGGGTTACCTCACCCTCACATGTCCAACTGACTGTGGCAGACTCACTGCTTGCGCCCATGAACAGCCCCGCGTGATGCCTGAGGTTGGCTCAGTTCCAAGTCTGCTGTGCCAGCGCCGGCACTCTGGCGTCTGCTACTCCTCCTTACTTCCGGGACAGGGGTGCTGCCCCTGCTACTAGCGGTATCTGTGTCCCCGACACCTTCTGCTCCTGTGGTGGCTGACTGGTTTGTCAGCAGCACTTCCATTGCTGTAGTGACTCTCCCCATCCCCCGTGTGAGATCAGTACAGCAGTGCACCAGCCCCTCCTGCATCGCAACTGAACGGCGACACATCAGTGAAGTCGCAGTTGCAAGTTGGCGCATGCCGCTTGTCAGCTGGTGCGTTCGATGGCTCTCCCTGCGCCTTTGTGCACGGTCCTCACGTAGTTCCTCACAGAGTGTCATCACACACTGAGACATGTCCCTGACTCCATCTGCCATGTCCCTCATGCTGTCTGCCATTGATGCTATTCCCTTGTTCATGTCAGTGATATTAGTGTTCAAAATGCACATTTGTCTGTGTACTGCACTTATTCCTTTTGCCTGCAGGCGCTGCACCTTGACCATTGTGGTCTCAAGGCCTTGGAACACATCCTCATCACGGCCACTGGCGCCTGACTCCCGGACCCTACGACGTCTTGTTCCACCAGATCGCCTGACAGGAGTGGATGTATGACCTGGTGCATTTCCTGCCATAGACTGCATTGACTCCTCACACTCCCCTTCCTCATCGGAGGATGTTTGTAGGATCCTTTGCGGGGGACCCTCATGCCTCACGGGCCTGCAGATTTCTGACACCTCTGTGTCTGCTGGTGTGTTTGGTTGTTGTGACTCATGTTGTGGTGAGTCAAGGAGCACTGGAGATGCTTCAAGTAGCATGGTGTCGTCTGCCTCCGGTATGTCAGCTGCTTGTGTGCAGGGTGCTGTAGGTCTCGCACTGCTGGGCCCAGCATCCCTGCCTTCTTGCTCACTCCTATCCCTTTGGGGATGTGTCTTCTCCCTCACCTGCTGTGACTTGCGTGATGTCTCCCCTGTGGACAGATATGGACAGTGTCTTAGTGGTGCTTTCACCGTGTACATCACTATTAAATTACATTTTTATATCACTATTTCCTGCTCCTCCCATGTCTCTGATTTTATTGTGTGGCATGCCTGACGACATTTCATGTTGACTGCTCATATGGGTATTCTTATGACTACCACACCCATAATGCATTGCAGGTGAATACCGAAATCAGAACTGGATTTCCTCAATACATAGCCACATTGGGGGAGGAACACAGGCAGGGGGTGTGGGATGATGGACATGTCCCTTACCTTTCTTAGCTGCAGCTCGGGCTGAGCTGTCTGCATCACCAATCCCCACAACGCACTCTGGCTCCAGTGTGGACTCCACAAGCTCTTCCAGGTCCGTGAGAGCAGGTGCCTTGTTCTTCCCTCCACCTGTCGCATTGGCCTCCTTGCTTCTTGCTGCCAGTTTTTTCTTAGTGATGATCCTTAGATCGTACCATCGCTTCTTGAGGTCGTCCACTTCCCTGTTGGTCACTCCTATGGAGTTTATTTTGGTCTGGATCCCCAGCCAGGTGTTCTCTTGACAGCCTCTGGTACCTGCAGGGACTGCTTTCCAAAGATTTTTGGGTAGTGCTTGACTAACTCCTCCACCAGCACCTGAAGTTCACCAGTGCTGAACTTCATCTTCCTCTTCCTCTCTGCACCTTCCCTCTGAGAGTCTTGGGGGTCCATTTGTTTGTCCTGCAGGGCTCTGCTTCACAACAGCCTGTCCTGTGTGATCAAGTACACTGCACCTGCATGGGTGTGGCCACTTCCTGGTTGTGGGGTGGGGTCGATGCACAGGATTGGGCTATTGCTCTGTTGGTTGGCTGAGGGGCGGGGTGGAGGCACGTGATTGGTTGATACTTCAACTGCCTGATATTTTGTATCCCCGACTCGGTATTTACTTATTCGGTATTTACCGATACGGTAAATACCGATTCGGTAGATTCAATACATTCCTATGGGCCTCCGGGCCCATAGGATTGCATGTGAATTACCGATTCGGTCTTTGCCGTATCGGTAAATACCGATTAGGTAAATACCGAGACGGGGTTTCCGAAATTTACCGATTCGTTATTTTTTGCCGAATTTTGAGCTACATTTCGTTTCCCTTTTCTAAAATACCGATTCAGTAAAAATCGGTATTTTAGAGTCAGTAAAAATGAGTTACCTACATCTGGCCCCAAATGGCATTTTGGGACTTTTAATAGAAGTTTAGCCACTGCATTTCATAGGACTTGTAGTTGGCTTACTATGAATTGATGGGCAGTGAGAATAAGACCATTTCAATAATCTAATTTAGCCATCACCAAAGAAGTGACAAGAGATTTTTGGAGAGTGGCAGTGCTAAAAGTCAGTATCTTTTTATGGCCCTAATTGTAAAAAGGAAGAGGATGTGACCACATTCACTTGATCAGTGAAGCTCTGCTTATAATCGATAAGCACTCCCATGTTGTAGGCCTCCCTCACTGGTGTTGTCAGGGGTCTAGGTCTGGGTGGTGAACTTCGCGCTGTTCAATGAGTTTGCAGAGTTTTACGCACTCCACGGAGCATGTAGAGTCTTGAGGAGTGGAGTTTTTTCCTTGCTCATGCTCGGCAACTTTAAGTTGACGAGCGTGAGCGAGAAAGATCCAGCACTATACCACCTCCCAGTGAGATTTCTCAATGTGGGCGGTTGCAGACGATCGTGATCGCTTATGATGAGAAACCATTTGTTTGCATTGAGGAAGTTGCCACTCGAGTAGAAAATCTACTTGAGCACCAGAATAAAGCAGCACCCTTTTGTGTTGTGCATAGTGCAGTTCTCACTAATTTCCAGGGTGGGACAAACACCTGGTGCTAATGCACGAACAACGCGACCTAACACACTCCCCTGCTAGCAGTACTCCGGGTAGGGTGGCAGAGTTTTTTGGTTGCTTCTTGGAGTTCTGCGCAGAGGAACTCTGCAAACTCAGTGCAGGCCTATAAGGGGCCCATCTCCCCTCGCCAGGCGACCAGGGTCCAGAAGGAGGATTGGGCTCCAAACAATATGACTTCAGATTTACCTGAATTGAGTTTTAGGCAATTTGTATAATCTGTGTATTGATTGCCTGCATACACTCGCAGAATCTAGACCCTGTGCTAATATCATCATTTTCCAGAGTGGAGTACAGAGTTGAACTGTGGAGTATACAGGGATAGAGTGGAGTAGAGTGTCATGGAATAGCGAGGAGAGGATATGCGCACAGTGGAGTAGAGTAGAGTAGTGAAGCATACAGTGGCATGAGGTAGACTGTAGTGGCTTACAGTGGAGTGTGACAGAGTGGAATTGCATTCCATGAAGTGGTGTAGAGTGGAGTGGTGTCCAATGTAATAGCATAGAAAGGCGTGGCATTCACTAGTTTGGTGTAGAGTGAAGTAGTGTACATTAAAGTAGAATATAATAGAATAGTGCACAGTGGAGTGTTGCAGTGTGGAGTGGCATACAGCGGAATAGTGGAGTGGTGTGCAATGGTGTGGAGTAGAGTTGAATGGCATGCAGTGGGGTAGCTTACAGTGGAATGGCGTGGAGTTGCACAGAGTGGAATAGCATGTAGGGGGTTGCTTACAGTCGAGCAGGCTATAGTGTAGTAGCGTAGAGTAGAGCGGAGTATGTATAAAGGTGAAATTTGGCAAGAATGTAGATTATGGTGTGCATAGTAATTCAAATAACAATTTGAGCTGTCTTGTATTTCTCCAGATATACCAAGCTACACAGGGACATGCATGGTGGCCTTGTGTTGCTTTGTAAATCTAATGTAAGTGTTGTGTTGCCTATGAGACACCAACAACGTAATGTGTGATACAGGGGTAACACAATATAATAATACAGCTAAACTTAGGTATGTATTGCACCAGAATATACCACAATAACTCCCCAGTATACAGCAGTATATGATTGGATAATGGCTGTATTTACAAAAATATAAGGCAGCCATATTGTTTTGCCAATTCTTTGGCGGTATTCTGGGTTAGGGTCTTACATAAAGGTAAGTAGTACGTTTCATTATTGCTCCCTACCTAATAACACTTTATTAAAGTTGAAATAGGTAGGAACATTATTTATACCAGTAAGTAATGTATCAAAAGTACCTTTTTGTTTATTGTTTTAAGTTGCACTGTATTTTTATGTATTTTTACCATACGCTGTACACTTTAGTGTACACAATTAAATATGCAAAATATTGTAAATGGACTACAGTACAGTAAATTTGTCAAATATAGTGTATTACTTTGTTTCTAAAAATGCTTACACATATATTTATTTATTTCTAAGAACCATGGTATTTCCTAGGTAGTACCGTGGTACTCTGCAGATTTTTTTAAATAAATCGAAACTTATAAATATTTTTCCTACCTATTACCACTTAATTAAAGTGATAACAGGTAGGCAAAAATATAAAAGATAATTCTTACCTAAAACCAAGCCCCTAACCCAGAACATAGCCAAAATGTCATAACTGTTTTTGTAAAACAGCCATTAGTCAATTAATTACATGTACTAGCCACAAGAATAATCTGCACACCATAATCTATAATCCTACCAAATTTTAGCAAATTCAAATCAGCTGTTTGGCCGCTACCTATGACACAAACATCTATGGAAAATGCATTGGATTAACAAAGCATTTTGGGACCCCCTTTTTTTTAACCCCCCTAATCAATCACCACAAAACATTGCATCCTCCTCCAATGTAGAAAAAGCTATAAGTATTCAATGATTCTTGGTGAAGTGTCAAACAGGTGAAAAGTTATTAATGGTAAAAATTGGAGTAAGTCCTATCTCTGGCAACTCTAATTATATATTGATAAAGGCAGGCTTCCTGCGGAAACATGTCTCTCGCCTATGTGAAGCTGTGGAGACCCATGGCAATAAAGATTTGCTTCTGATTATACTCATCTCGAGTGCATGCCCTTCTTCTTGTGTTGGCATGAAGTAGGTTGGATGGAATATATATATATATTACCTACTGGTGGTCGACAGTAGGTAGTTATAGTTAGGGTCTAATTACCATAGGAAAATCGCAGCATTCTATTCCAATAACTTTGGCGCTGATTGAAGAATCTTCGCAAAATTTTCAAAACTTATGGCCTGCTCCGGTCTGCTCCTATCTTGAAAGTTTTGGGGTGACTCGGCAAGGGGGGAAAGAGAACAAAAGGGGGTCCCAAAACATCTTTTTCCCATGCAATTTCCCATAGGAAACTTTAGCCACGGCTACAGCCCGAGCTGCCGAACGGAATTATACCAAATTTGGCAAAAAGGTAGCCTTTGGTTCAGAAAGAACTCTTTTTGTTAAATGGTGTAAATCCGTTCAGTAGTTGCTGAGAAAATCTAAATTAAAAAAATATCGATATCAAGAAACACGCAGGATCCACGCACCCTCCCGATCACGAGCTTAATGCTAATTGGCTGTCAACACTCCAAATCAGGAAGTGTTGGCAGCCAGGAAATCAGTAAGACAAATGTGAGAAAAAAGAAAAGAGGGCAGGGTAGAAACACCCTGGCCCCCTAGGCCTGCTTAGGGGGTTCCACAAGGTCCCCCAGGGCCCCAAAAACATTTGTGTTTCTTTAAAATCGCGGGATGCGGATCCTGCCGTGAAAAAAAAGAAACAAAGAGGGGGCTCCCGGGCTTCGTTATTAATTAGCCCCTGGGTGGGCCAAGTCCCAGGGGCAATGTTTTATAATGGGGGGTCAAAGGGGGCTCCCCAGCCCGGGTACCGCCAGCCCCCTGGGCTTTTCAAAAGTATTTGTGGGGGGCTCAAGTTCACCTACCTGTGTGGGGGGGCGCTGGGGACTGCCACCACCCAAGGCTTTACAAATGTAAGGAGGGGGCCGTGGGGCCCCCCTCCTGGAGCCCTCAATGGCCCTGGGGACCGCCACCCCCCAGGGCCGGCTCCTGCAGTGTCCATGGGTGCCCACCCCCGAGACACTGCTGTTTGCTATGGCAGGGTGGGATCCTCGCGGCCCCCGCCCTGCCATAGCAAACTCTAGTTTGGTTTTTGGAATAGAGAGCAGGAAACCCTGCTTTCTCTTCCAAAAACCAAACCTGATCACTTTTCCACACAGGGAGCTGCATCTTAGCAGCTCCCCATGTGGAAAAGTAATGCCGGCTCCTGTAGGAGGCAGGGAGCCGACGGGACCGTGGGATGGGGTTCCCGGGGCCGATTATGGCCTTGGGAGGGGGGCCACGTGGCCCCCTTCCAATTTTTTTTAAATAAAAAATTAAATAGGAGTCAGGCCCTGGGGGATGGGGTCCCCATGGCCTGACAGGGCCAATGAAATAGGCACCCAGCCCCCTTCTTAAAGAAATACATTTAAAAAAGACAGGCCCCACCCCCTCTCTGCAGCATTCTGAAAACGCGCCCCCCTGGCACGCTTGCAGATGGGGAACTAATTCCCCTTGATTACTGGGGGTCCCTGGGGGCCAACTAGCCCATCAGGAACGTCCAGTATGTGCCAGGGAGCTACATTGCAGAGAAGTGTTCAGAGGCCACGCCCCTTTTTACACCTCTCTGCAAGGCAGCTCTGTGGCGCTTAATAGAGGTACATGGTGGGCTCGTTGCACCCCAGGGACCCTCGGGATTCAAGGGGAGTTAATCCCTCAACTTAAAACGCACCACGGTGCTGTACTCATATATCTATACATACTGCTACACACCAACACTCATCCATAGAAATCGATATTTGGGAATTCTGCCATCTGATTGGCTGAGGTGTTACAAGCACAAGCCTGCTGCTTATTGGTTGCAAGCGCTGCGAGCGGTTGTAACTAGGAAGTGTTGGCCATTATTTTGTGATTCCGTTGAAGCGAGTAAGGGGAAAAAAGGGCAAAAAAAGTAGGAAAGGAGGGTAGGAGCACTGTAAGCTTTGTGGGGGAGTGTGAAGCGAAGTTGTCACTCCTACTGGTCTGAAAGTGAGGTGTTGCTCGTAGTGACCTTCACCGCATTGTGGACCCGATTCACAGAACTAACTTAAGACAAAATCCTAAACTTACTACCATTTTGGTATTCACAGAAGGCACTTACTTATTTCGGTATTCACAGAAGTTAGGAGTCCTAACTTTAGGACTCCTAAATGCCTTCTGTAAATACCGAAGGTTTTAAAATTAGGATTTTTCTTAGTTTAGTAGTAGTAAAGTTAGGACTCCTAACTTTAGGATTCCTAAATGCCTTCTGTGAATTCCGAAAGTCATAAAGTCTAACTTTACTACTCCTAAACTGAGAAAAATCCTAATTTTAAGATTTTCGGTATTCACAGAAGGCATTTAGGAGTCCTAAAGTTAGGACTCCTAACTTCTGTGAATACCAAAATAAGTAAGTGCCACTGACCACTTGAGTTTGCCCAGAAACAGGCTATTTTTAGTAACGGTCAAGCCCGCACATGTGCAGTTCCGATTGACCAGTCATCACTTAGGAATGTTCCGCCAAACTGACCAGTGGTGTTGTAACCCCTCCCATGAGTTGGCTGTGTTCCAAAAATGACCATATATGTACTCAAAACTCTGTAACCATGTACCGCCCACCTTTTAATGTTTGTAAAACTGTATAAAAGAAGGACTTACACCGATGTTCGGTGTGATACTTCTTGCATTGCCGAAGGGTGCTGTAGGAATGTACCACCACCCCATGGGGTCTTAATAAACTTGTCTTTTACATTTTCTAGTTTCCGTGCCAACAGTTCTTATGGTGTAGAGGGTATTCTGCGGAGTATGTAGGCCTGGAGAACCGGATACCACAGTAGGGTGGGACAGCTGGTCACCGGTCGGGGACGGTGTCTTGATACCTCGATGGAAGGCGTCAGAAGGCAGAGGGCATCATGACTGGGTGAGCAACCGCTCTGCCTATTTTCGATCAATTCAGTGTCTGAAAAGGGAGAAATAATTTAATGGTGGAAACCTCTGGAGGTAAATGAAGGTTTATTTCAAGCTTAATAGAAAACACCAGTTGAGTGAATCCTTTTTTTTTTAAGTACGATCTACCAACTGTTAGCAGTAATCATGGTTCAAAGAGGAGTTGGAGTGCATGACAATACACAAGGTTAAATAATAATATGTTGTAACAAGGATTCACATACAAAGGAACAGAGTGCATGCTAGAAGCATAGTGTGCGAGTGTAATGCAGTGGTGGAAGCCTGTGTGCATGTACACTTAGTAATGAGCTCACTAAAGTTCCCTAAAAGCCAACGCCACGTGTCTGTAAGGCAGCATTGCATGCTGGCTCAGGCCTACAGTACGGTCCAGCAGGTCCCTAAAATGAGACAGACAAGCGACTTAATGAAGTCAGAGATTACATTATTATGCACAGCAACATTGCTTAATCACACCTGTGCACCCAGGCTGATGCACCCCACCCCTCCCGCAGCACCGCGTTCAATTGCAGCCCCTGTGCACCCAGGCGCCACAGGTAACCTGCATTCACTGTTGTGTGTGCAAACACTACGGGCAGCAGTGTTCACAATTCAGTTGTAGTGTTGATTGCAGGATGGTGTACACCTCATGAATCCCTTTGGAAACACGACGGGCAGTAGGGTTCACAATTTAGAACCAGTGTTGATTGTCAGGATGGTGTACACCTCATGGATCCCTTTTTTTTATTATGCATTGTGCTATACGAGGATGCGGCCATATCACCTGAGGCAGTGTGGAAGAACTGGGACATATGACGTTGTCGTTATCCTATTTATATGTATGCAAAGTGGGCTGGGCTTTCGTATGCCTGGCCAGCGTAGGGGTGTGAATAATCGTTCCGGGGATCTGGGCGTTGTTCAGTTCCTACCTTGCCAGGAAGTGTAGCTATGTATGTTTCTTTTGCAGTTTTGACATCGCAGAATGCACAATTTAAAATAATGTAGCATGTATAGGGAGAGCGGCAACTATCGCTAATGCGTTGCTGTTTGAAAAAAGATTGAATGGCAAAAATTACATGTCGTTGTCAAGGTTGTGGATATGCGCAGACATGCATGTCAATGGTGTGCTCGGATAGAGGGAGGATCAGCAGTGAGGCTACGTCATACACAGTGATAACACTCATGACAGTCAAGTAATTTATGTCAAACGTGAATCTGAAAATCTCACATAAGACACACTTCTATATTGGTACAGCCTGACAACAGAGCGTACAGCAATACAAATCTACACATTACTGTTTGTCACATGTGATCGTGGATGTGCACTCAGCCCGTGGCTGATGATACTCCTTACCGCCACCAATACCGAGGCTGAAAGGCAGCACAATAATGTGCACACACACACCAGGGGCATCGTGTAACACACATTTGTTTTTTAATGTAATGTTGGAGATGCATGGCCATCACACGTGCAAGGCTTAATGTTCAGACCAATAATATTGATCAAGATGATGGTTGCATGCTGTGTGTAGTATAAGATATGTGTACACAGAAAAAAAACTTTTCAAAAAAGCTGTTTAAGGTGAAGTGGTGTCTCTCATCAAACGCTGTAAAGAGAATGACTAAAATGGGTGGGGTCATCCAACTGTTACAATGGGAATTCGCACACCGAGCGTGAAAGGAGGTCGCACCTGATGCGATTTTGAGAAAATATATTTATCATAGTATAAGTTTATTACAGTTAGAAATATATACATGTTTAAAATATTTTAGATTATCGCTTGCTGTCGTATACTGTTTAGGGTTATTTGCATATACTTTTGAGACAAAAAAAAGACGGAAGGGCGTACCCGTCGTGACACTATACATCTGTGACGTAACACAGGGCCTGGCGGCGTGCACTCGTTGCATATGCAACACGCAGTGGGCGCGACCCCA